>NW_026695234.1:1490000-2235000 GCF_021218885.2 Marmota monax
CCATGAATTCCACTGACTGGAGAGTAAGTTTGACTCCTCAGGATCAAGTTCAGGAACTTCTAGGAGCTTAGCATGCAGCCCCAGACGTCTCTTGACTGCTTGTGTCTCCTACAACCTTCCCTGAGGCAGAGGTTGCAGTTCATGATCACTGTTCTGCATACGTCCATGTTTGTCCCATTCCCTTGGGTCTCCATGACTCTCCCTCTGTTGAATGTGAGTTGGAATCTTTCTCAACCCTCAGGATCAGACCCTAATACCATCTCTTCTATGAGATTTCCCTAGTCTCCTGTTCAAAATGAGTGAGTCTTTTCATGCTTCCAGAGCAGGATGTTTAATTTCCACTCTGTTTTCACTATCTTATCCTTTAGTAATCTGCTTACAATTTTCATTATTCCTTTTCTCAATGGGGTACTTTGAAAATAAATTTTTTTAAGTACTTGGGATTGAATCCAGGGGTATTTTGCCAGTGAGCTACATACCCAGCCCTTTTTTTTTATTTACTTACTTTTTAAATTTTGACATAGGGTATTGCTAAGTTACCCAGATTGGCCTTGAACTTGAGATTCTCCTGCCTTAGCCTTCTGAGTAGTTGGGAATATGGGTATGTGCCACTGTGCCTATATGAAAAAAAAAGCTTTCTTTTTCATTCAATTTCATGTTCCTTCAGTATCTTCTAAAGTGATGGGCACATAGTAAATGTCAATAAATTGAATTTTCACAAGGACCGAATAAGAGATACAGTGGATGGTAGAGGGGGTTTTAGCTGTCAGACTCCATAGATGACTGCAGTGGCTCTTGCTGGCTGCTTTTCATCTCTTTGGTACCATGTGTACATACCTGGGAATCTCTGGGTGCCTGATGGCCCTCAGCTCTGTCCTACAGCATCAACCTGTGCATCTTTGCTGAGACATTCAAAGTTCATAGTTTCATCCAGTTGAGCTTTAGCTGTGGTCTGAATTAGATTGGGGATGGGAGATTATTCAGGGGACTTTTCTCTTTTCTCAAGTGTTGAAGGTGTTCATTCTGCCATCATTAGAAAAAAATGAGACTTTTCAGTTTGACCAGCAATTCATACTTAGCTCCTCGCATTACAGTAATGTTCCCTTTATCCAACTTTGACTTCTCACCTTCTCCAGTTAGCTTTTTGTCTCTGTGACTAAAAAACACACTGTGATAAGAACAACTCAGAGGAGGGAAAGTTCATTTTGGCTCATGGTTTCAGAGGTTCAGTTCGTGGTTGCCAAGTCATTGTTCTGGGCCCCAGGTGAAGCAGAGCATCATGGTAGAAGAGTGAAGCAGAAGAAATCTGCTCAGCTTATGGTGGCCAATAAACAGAGAGAGGGAGGAGGGGCTGCAGAGAAGGTGAAAAAATTAGCCATCCAGGGCACACCCTGGTGATCCACCTACCCCAGCCATGCCCCACCTGCCTACAATTATCACCAAGTTAATCCATTTAAGCTAGGACGAACTGATCAGGTGATTGCTCTTAATCAAATCATTTCACCTCTGAATATTCCTGCATTAACACAAAAGCTTTTGAGGGACACCTTATACCCACACAATAACATTCAATGTTCATAGTGTAACTGTGAAAGAAGAAAGCACTTAGAAGGAAGCAATGAAACGTAGACAGAAAATAGATTGCAAAAAGCTTAAACAGGGCCAGGGATGTAGCTCAGTGGTAGAGCATTTGCTTAGCATGTGCAAGGTCCTGAGTTTTATCTCCAGCACTGCTAAAAAATTTAAAAAAAAATTAAAAAAGTTTGTACAGTTATATCTCAAACATATTGAAGACCACTGCAATGCAAAACAAATATTGCAATAATGGGAGTACCACAATTTTTTTTTTTTGGTTTTCCAGGGAGTATAAAAGTTAAATTTATACTATAATATGGTTTACTAAGTATATGGTAGCATTGTAGCTAAAGAAAATAGTGTACATACCTTAATTAAATAATAGTTTATTGCTATTCTAACAATTATCTGGTCCATTGGAAAATGGTGTCCATGGATTTTCTCCATACAGGGTTGCCACAAATCTTTAGTTTGTAAAGTGCCATGAAACAAGGTATGCCTGGATGTTTTACGTTTTTACTTAACAGAGAACAGAACCACCTTCAGGCCCGTTGATTCCACACTGTTTTTGTAACCTAAGTGTCAGCTTGGGAGTCTGGTGTCCTGCTGCAGAAGACTGAGAGCAGAGATGGAAGTGAAATGTCACGCACCATGGGATCTTCAGAAATGGCATAGGCTGAAAAAACGGGGTAAAACCCCAACAGGAAGAGGGGTTCCCGTATTGAAGAGCAACACTTCTAATATAATACTAGTCATTATAGGAGAGAGGTTGTTATTATCTAGTTTAAGAAAAAAGGAACATCTGTCATATATTTCAAAAGATTTCCACCAAATGAATTTAAACATAAATAAGTTAAGATTATATGCATATATGGAAATAACATACTGTGGTCCAGTCTCAGGGAAGTTCTATGATCAAAAAATACACAGGAGCCAGTATGACAATTTTAAAATGAGAGTATGTTATTTCCATTTCTCATGCACATGATGGTGAATATGTAGATTGTAGAAAAACTTCTTCCCAACCTCATACAACTTTCCTCAGATGGACTTTGCCCCTCCTTTTTTATTCTAGCCCCAGCTTTGGTCCCTGCAGATTTATATTCTTTTCTTCTTGTCTGTTTTACCTCCTTTTGTCCAATTTGGCATTACAATGCTACTGGGTCTGGCCAGGTCTGAGCCTCCTAGAAAGATGGGAATACAACTGAACTCAGCCAAAATCTTCAACAATTATGTGAGGAAGCACCTAGGCAACACACATTAACTTTATATTTTGTTTTTTTCCTCTCCTACAAAAAGATAAGCTTCGGGGATGTGGGATGTGGCTCAAGCGGTAGCGCACTTGCCTGGCATGCGTGTGGCCCGGGTTCGATCCTCAGCACCACATACAAACAAAGATGTTGTGTCCGCCGAAAACTAAAAAATAAATATTAAAAAAAAAATCTCTCTCTCTCTCTCTCTCTCTCACTCTCTCTTAAAAAAAAAAAAAGATAAGCTTCATTGACGCTTTTGTTTAATAAATCTCTCGTTCTTTTTTTAAAAATGACATTTCCTTTCAATTACTTTGAGGTTTTAAGTAAAAATCATGTTAAGATGGTTCTGTTCTTTACATTTCATTAGGATTCATTTTCTTGACTCTTCATCCTTGGTGCAGATTTCCCTCCTGTGCTTTGAAAACTGGCCAACAAAGTCAACATTAGGAAGCTGAATTCACTTTCCAAAAAGCGTAAATAATAGAACAATCCTGGAATGATTTGAAGATAAGGACATCTGAATGAGCGTTTCCCCCTCTTTGCTGTCAATGGTCCCCATATTGTGGTTTTGTGATTGGCTGCACTGTGCCCATGGGACCCCAACTTGCAGGTCAGGTCTTGTGCAGATGGCTCAGAGCTTCTCCCCACTGGTGACGATGGGGAATCATCTCAGACCCCATGGTGCGTTGGCCCATGTTCTCTGTGTGCTTCTCGCTCAGCCTCTCTTCTGTCATCCCAGGTGGTGTCACAGCTTTTTTAGTTTCCTTTTCCTGCTGACTCAGACTCCAGCCCCCTCTCCTCCGCGTGTTATCCACAGGGCTTGGATTCCCAGCTGCCTCTGCCTGTTTCTGGACCAGGACTCCAGAGGCCTATGCTTCTGACCATGCTTATAGTAGCACTCAATAAATATTTATCAAATAGCTAAATTAATTAATCTATTTTTTGATAGCAGCTATGGCTTTTTGATTTAAAAATAATTCTTCATTGTTGAGTTTATAAAACAAAAGAGCATTTAAGGGTGAATGCATCCTGACCACAGGTCAAACCTCAGTTAACTGGGTGCAAATATATCTTCTTTACTGAGGCTTAACAAACAGCTTACAGTAAGAGTTACTATATTTATGGCCCAAAGTGGTGGGAGAGGATGAAGTAGTGGACTAGAACACAGAGACTTAAGAAAATAGCCCAAGGCTCATTAGTGACATTGAAATGCACAAAGTTATATGACCGTAGGAGTTATAAATAGACATAGAGATCATGTAGGGAAATCTGTGACATCTCTGATGGAGGCTCACCTGGCTATTTGAATATTTGGGGTGATGAAGAACTCCTTAATGGACAAGTTAACTCAAAAACATTAGGAAAAGAAAGTTCTTTAGATTGGACCGAAAAGCAGATCCTGAAAATTCAACCATTGGCCTCCAACAGTCCCATTTCATGATATGCCCTTGAATTTTCTTTGTTGTAAGCAAAATATCCCCAGTTTCTTTGGCAGCATCAAGTAGTGATTCAGAACAGAGTTCCTGCAATTAGACTCAGGGGTAATGGTTTATTTAGCCCAGTGGTGAGTAACTTTTTCCATAAAGAGACAGGTAGTAAAGCCTTCAGGCTTTGCAGCTCATGATCTCTGGTGCAACTATAGTAGTTTACCCTTATCCATGCTTTTGCTTCCCTGTGATCAACTGTGGTCCAAAGTTATCTTCTTTTGATATTATTTCAAGAGAGAGTCCACATTTTCATAACTTTTATTTTAGTATATTCTTACAACCATTCTATTTTGCTGTTAGGTATTATTGCTAATCTCTTACAGGACCCTACCTAATGAACTAAACGTATCAGATTTGTATATGCAAAGGAACCCTCTACATAGGTTCCATACTTTCATCAGTTTCAGGTCTCCATTGGGGGGTCTTAGGTGATATCCCCCAATGATAAAGGGGGATAAACACACTCAATTCTGCAACAGGAGCATGAAAGGAGCCCCAAACAACGTGTTAATACATAGCTGTGTTCCAGTAAACCTATATTTACAAAAACAGGGGTAGGCTTGGATTGGGGTGGTAGTTTGCCAAGTGGTGATCTAGCCAATTCTCATGTGGTTCTAGATTCCAATCAGTTAGATCAATCTGGTGGACAACATTCCAGATGCGAGTGATGAACATATAGTCCAACTGGCTTCTCATTTCTCATAAGAACACAAAGAGAATGCACCCATCATAAAATGTGTGGAAGAAAAAGAAGAACACAGAAAGAAAGATAGCACCATGCAGAGGATTCATGCACAGACAAGTGTCAGAGAATTCCAGCTCTGCCACATCCTATTGTGCCCTTGAGCCTTTGTCTCCTTCTGAGCCTTAGCTTCTGCATTTTTAAAAGTAAAATTCCCGATTGTCTCCTACAGGATTGCTTTTAAGATTAGGGATATATTGTGCCATGTACTTAGCACAGGACTGGCACTTTGAAGCAGCTATAAATATTAGTTGTTATATATGACGATGTGCTGTTCAGCTCTACTGTGACTGAGCTTTCAGAGCCCAAATTGAAGTAAGGAGAAGGAAAATTCCACTCTGTTTAAAATGAGGTTATGGTAGTCAGTTTCTGCCCTGTTCACTCTGCTGCACCCTTACCCTCTGTGCTTCCACCTGTTACCCAATTAACACCCTATTAAGCTGAACACCTGCACGGAAGCCATCAGTGGGCGCCTTTCCAGCCTTCTCACTGCCACCTCTCTAACCCAGGGCCCCCTGTCCACTGCCAGGCCTCACAGGTGTTTGCCTGCAGGAAGCTTTTCTGGTTTGCTGAGCTTTCCCTGGGACACGAAATTAATGTGGTAATTAATGCAAATGTCTTTGCAGAAGCTTCTTTCCTGGGCCCTGATCTGAAGAAATGATCTTTGCATTCCTTAAACTTTGAAAATATAACTTTGTGAGCATGTGTGTGTGTGTAGATGGTGTGTGCTGGGGGTTGGGGAGCCAGCTGGCGAAGAGAGAAACACAGAGGGAGGCAACAGAGAAATGAAGAATGGCAGACAGAGGCAGAAAACCAGCTTTCTTTTCAGGTCTAGGCAGTGAGGGTAAAGTTCAATGTTATCAGCTTTTGAATCTCACTCATCTTTTTGTGTTTGAGTTCAGGAAAGTGGTAAGACCTGGAAATTTCACTATTCTCCCCCTGAAGTGGACCAACAAGCTGCTTTCTGAGTGGTTCGAGCACTTTGCATCTTGCTAGATGCTCTACAGTTGTTCTGATGGCTTTTGCGGACTCGTGTATGCATACTCTGTAGTATCCAGATTGCCAGGGTGGACTTGCACCAATCGCCCCCACTGGCTAGCATGCCCAGGAAGTTGAACTTATAAAACTCTTGCCCTTAGATCCCCAAGGATGGAAAGGAATTCAGGGAAGTGTTTCTCAAGCCCTGGTGTGCATACCAGCCACCCAGGACCTCTGTTAAGATGCAGATTCTGATTCAGTGCATCTGGGGTGGAGCAGAGACTCTGCATTTTAACAGTTCTCAGGTGACACCCATGCAGCTGGATCACACTGGAACAGCAAGAGTATAGATCCATTTTTTTTTTAAATCATTCTAATTCAAGGCCTGGCTTCTATGATCAACAACCACATTCAGTTACATAGTAAACTGTTAGAGGTTCAGAAAGGTCCGTATCTGTGATCCAGGAACTTATTCGTGCATTGAGCCTACTTGATGGTCCCAAGTCAGACCATGAACCTTCCAGTGCAGCCTGCAGTCATTGACCCTGACCATGAACCAGCATTTTATCCTGTCTCATCCTAGTGACCCTAAGTCATACCTGACAAATCAATTTGAGATGGCAAATAGGTAGCAGCTTAGTTTCCTCAGGGGATAAACTGCTATTGTTCTGATTTCAAAGTGAACAAGAAATCAAATTGGAGATGAGTTGCCAGAGATGAGTTGGCAGAGACTTGACATTTGCTAGCAACAAATTTAACCTTCCTGGGCTATAATTTTAGCATTTGTAAAATAGTGAAACATACCATCCCACCTATCTTAAAGTGTTGATGGATTTAAAAAAAACCCAAATCCATAAATGGAAAAACTATATATGAAACTACTCTACCAAGTTGCATTATTTTGAGACAAAATACATGAACTTTCATATGAGCAGACTAAAACCAAAGAAGAAATCATGTGCATATTGCTCCATGAGAGTCAAAGAAGATTCGGGGAATCCAAATGTCTTGCACAGGTTTAAAAGATTTCTTAACAGAGATTGTGCTTTCTGGCTTAACTATCAGGGATTACAGTTTGACAGGTAAGGTGTCTTTATGGGGATGATAAGAACGAATGGTTGAAATCTAAAATGTCTTAGAAAATCTGAACTTTGGCTTCTCTAGAATTAAGTCACCCCTCTGCTCACACGTAGGTTTGCCTGTCATCAAATGCGGCATAGAATTCCCACAACTTCAAATCTGCTCCAAGAAGCTTATTCCAGTTAAGGTTATGTAACTCCAGGGAGCTGCAAATTTCTGCATCTGCCTGGCTTTGCAGTTAGTTGCATGACTGTTCTGTGAGTCAGATCATGAAATCCATGAATCTGAGAGCTGGAAGTGTCCTTTGAGATGGTCTAGTCCAAGACCATCATTTTCCAGATGAGGAGCTGGTATGGCTGGCCAAGACCACACTGCTTGTTAGTGGAGAGCCAGAATTCTAGCTCATTGCTCTGGCCTCTGACCAGTTTCTTTCCTCACCAGGTTGTTAGTCACTGTTCAGGAACTTAGGAAAACAGAGCAGAAGGGTTCTTCCTTCTGTGCTTGAAAAAAATGACCTTGGCTGCCCTTGTGCCTGTTCTCAGGGACTACCCAGTTATCAGGCTAATGCATCGCTTTCCAGTGAGAGGCTTGTGGCATCCTCAAGAAATACAGTCAGACATTGCAAGGGGTATAGTAGCGTTAGAGATTAGCTTAAGTACCCCTCCAGCGAGAGGGGCTATGCAGAAATCTTCATTGTTTTCTGTTATGGGCAATATTCGAGCCAGATGAAATTACTACTGCAAAGTCTGTGGTAGTACTGAATTAGTAATGTGATAATAATAATGTTAGCAGAATTTCCATGGCAATTTTGACTGCTTACACATTTTCATAGAATATTTGAGTTCTCCTATATCTGTATCTACCATAAATTGACCAAATAACGATGGAATAGGCTTTCACCTTCCTGAACTTGAGGCTGATCACTTTCAGAGCATACATCCCACTGCTGCCTTCCAGGAGAGAAAGACGTGATATAGGGGATGGTGCAATTTTGACGAGTTGTAGCTGACATCTGTATATATAATAAATTACCTTTAGGATTGTTCTTGACAGGCTAATATAATCATGAATCCAGCTCATTTTTTCCCTCTTCTTTTGCCGATCAGCTCAGGCTATTGTCTAGCTTGAGCTAGACAATATATTATATTCCCTTCAGAATGACAATCTAAATTTGAAACTGGCAAAAGGAATAAGAGCCCTGTTCTGAAGGTATTGGCCTGGCTGTGAATATTAAAAATGTATCCCTCTTTACTCCAAATTCTTCAAACCTGCCATTGGACAGGAGGTCATATTTAGTGTGAGTGCTCACGTGTCGTGCCTGAGATGAAGAACCACACAGTGCCATAGTCCATCAAGACTGCTGCATTTAAGAATCACCCAGCATCTAGAAATCCTGATGCCAAGAAGACCCATTAGATGAGCATGTCTGGATGGGAACAGGTGCTGGTGTTTCTTTTCTCTCTTTTTTTAATTGGTGTATTATAATTATATAAAACTATGGGATTCATCCTGACATATTTTTACATGCACATAACATAATTTGCTCCATATCACTCCCCAGTACCTCCCCTTCCCCTACTCTGGTCCACTTCCTCTACTTGGCTGGCACCAGTGTTTATTAAAGATTCTGAGTGACTTCAGCCTGCAGCAAGTTTGTGATTCACTGAGATGGAGACCCATGCACATAGAGCAAAGAAAAATGGCATTGTTGGCCTTTCTTTGTGCTTTCCTTTAGATTAATTTTATTGAGGATGATGAAGAAGAAAAGAAAAGCTTTAAAAGCTACAAGTTGAAGAAAGCGGAATGAGGGAGAAGGCTAGGATTAGGGAAGGAGTAACAGAGGAGGGAGTGAGGGGAGGAAATACAAGAAAAAAAGAAAGGGAGACAAGGGCCTATTGGAAGAAGGTGCTTTTGTCTCTTGAGGTAAAGGGCTTGGGATGCCCCAGAAGGTGGTGGAAGATTAGGAGGGAGACAGCATCCCTGAGAAATATGGTGGGATGTGGGTGGGTAGAGGTAATAGTACCAGCAGCTACACTGTAGGGATCTCCTGGGAGATTTCTGTGTTGGGAGACTCATTCTGTATAGCTAATTAAGAGAAGGGAATACTTTCGGTGACATTGTTCAAGTTGCCTGCATAGAATTTATATACTAGGTACAATTTATCCTTTAATCATTATACAAATAAAATTTTAAGCACTCAGTCTACTTGGCTATGCCCTCTCCAAGGAACATGTATTGCTTATGCCTAGGGAGAAAATTGCTCCTTTCTCCTTGAAAGGTCATACAACTTGAACTTGAAGCTCTTTGGCTGCGAGGAGTAGAGACAAGGTTCTTAGGTGCTCTAGGGAGATTACCTGGGTTTTACAGGTTTTCTTTACCAGTGCTTCAGCATCAATGAGACCAGGAAGACATGCGTGTGACTCCTCTGTCTGGGGGCCCTCTAAGGCTCACACACACTCCCTCCTGTCTCTGTCAGCTTCTCAAACTCTCACAATTATTCCCTTGCCTGTATCCCACAGGACTGCAAGTTCTATGAGGTGGAGAGAGCTGCCCTTATTCCATACTGACTCTAGCCCCTAGTAGGTCCCTGACCCATCTTAGATGCCCATTAAGCATTTGCTGAATGAATGAATGAATACTGGTTCCATCTTACCTCTGAGTAAACCTGGCTGACATACTGTCAGCAAGTTCTAGTTTTCTTTATCTAAAAATTGAAGATAATGAGGGGTGTATGGTGACAATTACACATATTGATGTAAAGTGCTCTTAGAAGGTTTGACTCAGAGCAGGCACTTGGTATGTGATCACTGTAAGCAGTTCTTTTCCCATGGCTAGGCATGGAGTTCACCCCCAAACACACCCCAATCCCTGCAAACCTGCTGTGGTAAACCAAGACAAGATTCCATGAGCTTCCATGGTTATCAGCTGAGCTTTCAAACATTTTCTTTTTAAACAAATCACTTTGAGTTCCCCAAACATAAAAAAAAATATGGCACAAAAGAACAGTGGTCTAGCCATGTTCTTTATTTGCTAGTACAGCTTATGTTTTTATGTATCAATACCATTGCCCCCAGAAGAAAAAACTTGGAAAAATCTTCTGTGTCAAGTGCAGGGCTGTATTAGGCTGAGCTCGAGATGGGATCATATTCTACTTGGACTCAAGGCAAGCTGATAGGCGACTGCCATCTCCTCCTGGAGCTCAGTTCTGACAAGAGTATGTGGGGTGGTCAGTAGAACCTCCTAGCCACATGTTCTATTGCTTATTATCTTGCTATGATATTATATATTATAATATATATATATATATATATATATATATATATATATATATATATATATAATCCTTTTCCTGATTGCTTCTATGGCTGGACTTCATCTCAGATTTTCTGTCAAGAAGTCTGTATTGTTCAGGACAGATCCTTTGGGGTTGATCATTTCATCACAGCTATTAGAATGAGAAAAATTTGTATCCATAAGTCCTGAACTTGGTGCCAGGAGATCTGAATTCTAGCTATGGCTTTGCACAAATCAATTTTTGCCCTATCAATGAAAGTTGGACTAGAATGATTGGTTCTAGAAGACTAAGGAATTCTCTAGAACTTTTAGAAGCTTTTATGGAGAAAAAGGTAGAAGTTTACTGAGTTCTTCTCCCTGCTCCCTTCATTCCTTTGGGAAGAACAGTTCCTCTTCTGTCTGTTTTATGCATTAAGTATTGGTTACTTTTTTATTTTCAAAAGATTAAAACTTTATTTTTTTGAAAGGGGGTAAAGTTATGAGAGTAAAGTTATGAGAGTATTTATGCATCGTCTTTCTGTTTTTATATTGTTTGAAATTGTTTTTGCATTCAACATGTATTGATACATAATTATAAGTAAAAGTGAAATATAAACAAGAATTGAATGGATGATACATTTAAAAGAAAATTTATATCTTTATAACAAAAACTTCCATTCTTTTTTACAATTGCTTGATGTTTTTTTTTTCTTTGCAATTTCCCTTGAAAATAAAGTATTATTAATCTCATTTAATTTGTCTAGATATGGGCATATTAGCAATTTGTCCTTTGAATTGGAGGAATTAGGTTAGAACTGAAGTATTTAGAGTATCTCTCTCCAAACACTGATCTGAGAATTATAAACTATCACATTCATATGAGAATTATAAAAGCTGCAAGTTTATCTTTTATCTCCTCTGCCACTCAGTCTTGCTCTTGTTCCTTTTACCTCCCTCCCCATTTTCCTTCCTTCCTTTACATTACGAGCTTTATAGCTAAACAAAACTTTTAAAATGCTAGTCTGAGAGATTCTGCAGTTCTAGCATCCTGAGCATCCATTATATTAGTGTAGATCCATATTAATAATTAGAGAATGATTTGTAATTGAAAATACCTGATAATTCATGAAAAAATCTTGATAATTCATTAAAGCAGAAAATGTTCACACCTTGCTTCACACACAGGAGACTTCGTTCCTCACTGAGTTGCTTAAAATCTTGCATTAGCTGAGGCTGGCTTTGAACTCACAATTCTCCTGCCTCAGCCTCCCGAGCTGCTGGGGTTATAGTGTGTGCCACCTTGCTTGGGCTTTTTTTGTTCTTCTTATGCTTTTCTCCATCCCTGTGTACTACTTTTTTGCCCTCCAATGTTATTTCTTTGAAAATAATCAGATTTACCTATATTAACATATTTGCACTAGTTTTGTTTTTTCTTTAGAAAAAATAGATGAATATATTGGTGACTTCATACATTGTGAAAGAGCAAGGGACAAGGTGAGACCCCATAGATAAAAAGGTAACAGAAACCTAGTTTCTGCCACTTTCTTATGTGGGTTTGTGTTAGGGTCTGCCATAACTTGGGATGCATCCTCTGTTTATTCCAAATCATAATTTGATTATTTTAATCATAACGAGATGAAAACATCAGGACATCAAAATATAGTGTCAGGAAATACCTCTGTATTTATGCATGGTTTCTGTCCTTCTGAAGGTAGTTGTCTTTGATCATCCAAATGGTTCAGGGCCCCAGAATAGGTTCAATTTACTTGGTCTTTGAAGGCAGATGACAGGGGAGATGGCTGCTATCTGTAGCCATGTCTCTGCCATTATAACTAGGTGACCACCTTGAAGGAGGGAAATGTTCTGACCCCTTTTATTGTTTTTCTCAGGGCAGAAATCACATGCTACTTGTGTTATTCAAGCATAAACATAATTCCAAGCAGGTTTTTAGGGATACTTGATCCTAACTTTGTTAAGCATTTCATTTGGACACGGACAGTCTTTTCCTTTTGATTATTTAATTAAAAACCTCCAGAAAACAAATACCCATGATTTCTGAGCAAAGGCAAACTTTTCACAAGAAATTTGCAAGTGTAATATGTTCTTTCCTTTGTAGCAAATCTACAGCTTCTCTCCCGGGAGGGCACACGCAGACGCTCCTAGTACTTTTCTTAAGAACAAGGCAATTTTGCGTGTCTGCTCATCTTGCCTGATGCACATGAAAACGGTAGCCTCTTACAAGATGGTAGAAGTGGGGCTCCTAGGCTTTCCCTTTCCATGGAGATAGGAGGCACCACAGGAGGGCACAAGGGAATTAATGTAAAACTTCTTTATGCTTTTCTGTATGACTTAGGCTGAAATGGAAATCTTACCCAACTCCCATGGTGTGTTATGCAACACAATATCATAAATCCTCTGACCAAGTGGTTTTGGTCTTTTTCACTCTTCTCAGCATCCCTAATGTATCATAGCTACCAAAAGTCTGGTCATGTGTCTTGGTATACAAGATGATGGGTGTCTTGGTCTGTTGTGGCTACTGAAACAAATCACCAAAAACAAGGTAGTTTAAAAACAACAGAAAACTATTTCTCACAGTTCTGGAGGCTGGGAAGGCCAAGATTCAGGCTCTGGCAGATTCCATGTCTACTGACGGCTTATCTTTTCTAGCTCATAGATGATGCCTTCTAGTTATGTCCTTATATAGTGAAAGGGACAGGGAAGTTCACAGGGGCCTTTGGTATAAGGGTAGTAATCTCCTATATTAAGGCAAAGTCATTATTACCTAGTCACCTCTCAAAAGCTCTACCTCCTAACACCATCTCCTTGGGGTGTTACAATTTTAATGTGCGAATGTAGAGGTGGGCATGTTTAGACTACAATAATGCATAATCTCTAATAATAACCCAATGGAAGCTTTGCTAACTGTCTATGGTAGCACATGCCTGTAATCCCTGCTACTCAGGAGGTTAATTCAGGAGGATGGCAAATTTGAGGTCAGTCTGGGCAATTTAGCAAGAGCTTGTCTCAAAATAAGAATTAAAAAGGGGTGGAGATGTATGTAGCTCAGTGACTGGTGACAGAGTGCCCCTGAATTCAATTGCCTATGTTACAAACAACTTCTCTATAGGTTCTTTAGGATCTGATTTAGCATCTCTAATAAATTCTTTGCCATTGTACTTTTTTTTTAAATTACAAAAGTAAAATGGCCACATAGAAAAGTGTTGAAGACTAGATTGAACAGAATTTACTGAGCAATTAAAATCTATTAGATAAGCTGCACATAAGAAAATGCTATCAATAGAGATTTCCTGTATTATAGTGACCAAAGATGACCCTGTGGTAGAAAGGAAATGCCTGGGCTTGGCAACATACAGATTTTAGTCAGAATCCTATATCTGCCACTTACTATGTGGTTTTGAGCAAGTTTCTAAACTTTTCTGAACATTACTATTTTCATAGTAATGTGGACTGTAAAAATACATTATTATGTGCAAAAGTTCCTGTGAGAACAAAGACTGTAAGTGAAATATGCAGTTCTCATTCTAGTCATTAAATGTGCTCAGTCACTGTCACTAGACATGGCTTTTGTGATGATAGCTTCATGAACTGATTCTGTCCCATACATACTTGCAGTGCATTCATATGGGTACCTGTTTTCATTCATGAATGACTAGGAGATTCCTGTTTGGATTCTGGCTAAGGTCCTCCCACCCCACCTCCTCCTCTTTTGTGGTCCTTCTCTGATTGTCTTCTGTGTGCTCCAAAGTCTCACTTTTCTCTTCACCTCTGACATACTAATGGCAAAGGTTCTTGGTTATTCATCCTGAAACTGCATAAATTCAAGCTCACCACCTGGGTTTGCATTTTCCCAGAAGTTTTTGTTCTTCTGATTGTACACTCTGTTTAGATGCAAATAAATTTGTTCCAGCTTCCTGTTAATACCCTCTGAGGTTGTTAAGAGAGGGGATTTTTTGAATGTTTGAGTTTTGGCAGGGAAAGGACTATTTCCCAGCTGAGTGATCCCTGAGAGATTTTCCTCCTACAACCACAAACCCTTTACCCCACGATTGCTTCTTATGTCCTCTTGAATATGTATTCCGCAGCAGCTGGGCTTAAATATTTTAATTTCTTGACTGTTTTGCAGTTTAAATATTTCAGGAGCCCATACATCTTGAGGACACAGGAACTCTGAATTGTCCTTCTGGGAGTAAGGGTGGACTTCTCCTGCTCCTTCCTGTGCTTTTTGCTCGTATGCTATCATTTGCCTGCGCAGTATCCATTTAGCCCTTCTTGCCTGCTAACAAATTTCACTTTTGTTCTAGACAGAAATACACACAGCTCCACAGGAGATAGTCACCTTTCCAGCCTCTCCTGCAGGAGAGGCCAGGCAACACATTGCCAGGTAATAAAATAAGTGAAAGTCTTTCCAAGGAGATATTTGCTTTTTACAATACAAAGGGGCAGATATAACTGGTATCTCCCTGTTATTTGTCTCCTCCTCAAGTTCAAAATTGTTATTATGTCTGAAGCTAATACACTCTTCTTTTTTCCATTTGTATCTTTTAAAATTTTTCTGTTATTGGTGTGTTATAATTTTACATATATATATATATATATATATATATATATATATATAATATATCCTCTTGTCTGGTCTCCCAAATTATTTCCTAATCAGGAAGGATTTATAAGTTGAATGCAAATGAGATTTTTTTTTAAAAATCCAATTATGATTCTTGGAATAGCAATGTGTTGAAATGTGAAGAGGTATTCCATGGCAAAAGAATTCGATGGTCAAGTGAATTTGAGTAACACTGGGGTAAATGAAATTTAGTGACTGTTCTTTTTGAAGGGCTTCAAACCATTTTTTTTTTTTTTTTGAGTTGTGTGTGCCTTTGTTGGCTGGGCAGATTACTTCAGGGGACACAAAGTGGGAGGAATGACTGGCCCCAGGCTGGGCTGGCTGGGCTTCACCAGCTTGTATGTGATGGAGGTAATGGCCTTTAACTTGGCTTAATCCCCACCTGGCTGAAGGTCTTGGGTTGTGGATGTAATCAAGTTGTGCACCACCTCTGGCTGAAGGGCCACATGCCAAGGTGCCATGGTCTTTACCACCTCTGGCTTCTCCAAGGTGGCTCCTCCTTGGCCTTGTGAAGGTGCATCAGCAGTGAGTGTAGCCACCCCCGAGGCCCCGGTGCAATGGCCACCACTGTACGTTCCTCCAGTAGCTCCTCAGGTGAGTCATTGTCTCACCTGTAGATGAACTTGGGGAACAAAGGTTGCTGCTGCTTCTTCTCCACTTGGGCCATCTTGCCGGCTCTTCAGAAAAATCTTTTTAATGAAAAGTCAGTTATATTGACAAATCTACAAAAGAGGTATATTAGAACATTTCCCAAATTGACCACGGGATCTATTCTGGAACAACTGACCTTAAAATTGGACAGCTGAAAACAACTAACTTTTATTGTCTCACAAAGTAGGTCAGGAATTTGAGAGTGACTTCATCAAGAGGTTCTGTCCTGGGGGCTCCAACCAGGCTGCAGAAACCCAATGCTCCACTCGGAGGGATCTGCATTGACTTCTCCCAGTGTGGGTGATGAGGGGCCTGGGGAGGGAGTCCACACAGGATGGAAGATATCTTGTGTGTGTGTGTGTGTGTGTGTGTGTGTGTTTTACTGGGGATTAAATTGAGGGCCTGGCACATGCTAGGCAGGTGGTCTACCACTAAGCTACACCTCCATACCTTTAAAAATTTTTGAGTCAAGGTCTCTTAAGTTACCTAGACTGTCCTCTTTAATCATTTTTAGTTTTTAGTTTGGTGGATTGAAGTACATTCACCTTTTTGGGCAACGGTCACCACTATCTGACTCCAAAACTTTTTCGTCTTTCAAAACTGAAACTCTGTACCTGTGCACTATTCTCCCCCCTAGCTGGCAGCAATTATCATTCAATTTTCATCCCTATAAACTTGAGTGTTCAAGGTATCTTGTAGAGAATCATACAGTGTTTGTCTTTTTGTGTCTGGCTTATGTCACTTAGCATGATGTCTGCAAGGTTCATCCGTGTTGTAGCACATATCAGAATTTCCTTCCTTTTAAAGGCTGAATAATATTCCATTGTATGTATATGCCCCACTTTGTTCATCCATTCTTCTGTCAATGGGCACCTGGGTCGCTTCTCTTTTAGCTCTTGTGAATAATGCTGCTAGGAACATGGCTGCACAGATATTTGTTCGAGGTCCTGCTTTTAATTTTTTAGGGTTTATAAGCAAAAGTAGGATTGCTGAATCATATGGTAATTCTACTTTTAAGTTGTTGAGGAACTGTCATATTAATTTCCATAAGGCTCACCCTGTTTTACATTCCCACCAACAATGAATAAGGGTTCCCATTTCTCCACACCTTTGTCCAAATTTGTTATTTTCTGGTTTGTTTGCATGTTTTAGTTAGCTTTTTTTTTTTTTTTTTTTTGCTGTTGTGACCAAGAGACATGATGAGAACAATTTTAGAGGAGGAAAAGTTTATTTAGGGGTTCACAGTTTCTGAGGCCTCAGTCCATAAAGAGCAGGCACCATTCCTCTAGGCTTGAGGTGAGGTTGAACATCATGGTGGAAGAGTGTGTGGCAGAGGGAGGCAGCTCACATGGTGATCAGAAAGCATCGAGAGAGACCTCATTGACAGATACAAAATATATATTCCAAAGGCACACCCCCAATGCCCCACCTCCTCCAGCCACACCCTACTACTTTAGTTACTACTTCATCAGGGTATTAATCTGATAACTGGGTTAAGGCTTTCATAACCCAATCATTTCCCCTCTGAACCTTCTTGCATTGTCTCACACATGAGCTCTTGGGGGACACCTCGCATCCAAACCATAACAGCATACATGTGTTTTATAATAGCCATCCTAAAGGGTATGAGGGGGTATCTTATTATAGTTTTTATTTACATTTCTATAATAATTAGTGATGCTAAGCATCTTTACATGAGCATACTGGTCATTCATGTATCTTCTTTGGAGAAATGTCTATTTAAGAACTTTGCCCATTTTTTATTTTTTTGTTATTGAGTTATATAAGTTCTTTGTATATTCTGAATATTCATCGATTACCAGATAGATGATCTGCAAGTATTTTCTCCCCTTGTATGGAGAGTAGTGTCCTTTGTTGCAAAGGTTTTGCATTTCACTCCTTTTTTTTTTCACTCCTGTTTGTTTGTTTGCCAGTACTTTTGGTATTATAGTTAAGATATCATTGCCTAGCCAAAGGCCATGAAGATTTTCTCTTATTCTTTAAGAGTTTTATAATTTTACCTCTTCTGTTTAGGTCTTTGATTCATTTTGAGTTAATTTTTGTATATACCATAAAATAATGGTACAGATTCATGTGAATGTCCAGTTTTCCCAGCTCCACTTGTTGAAGAGACTGTTCTTTACTGTTTCTAATAGTATTATTCATAATAGCTAAAATGGGGAAGCGAGTACAAAAAAATAATCTTTTTGAAAGTCATTTGATTATACATGTGAAGGTTTATTTTTGGCTGCCAATATGTCTTGCTTTGTGCCAATCTTACCCTGTTTTGATTATTGTAACTTTGTGGCAAGTTTTAAAATCAAGAAGTAAGATTTCTGACTTTGTTATTCTTTTATGACACAGTATTTTTATAACCTAACCTTGGAAATGCCATTACATATGCTGTGTTCTATTTATTAGGTGTCAATCAAAAAGTCAAGGGCACATTCAATGGTAGGAGACCACATGGGATATGAATACTAGAGGTAGGGATCACTGAGGTCACATTGGAGTCTGCCTACTGCAAAATGGTTTTCCTTTTTCTTTATAAAGTTAGGCTGTCTTTGATACTTTCTTATAGTAATGAAAACTGAGTAGTACATTTAGTACCCAAGGCAGGCTAACTTTATAAAGAAAAAGGAAAACCATATAGTACACCTACTAACATTTCAAGAGATAATGTTCTGTAACTCACAGTTTGAGAAAATTGAAGCTAGGATACCAGGTACCCCCAGAAGGACCGTAGTATTAACATTTTGGTCATTTCTTATCTTACCTAAATAAGCCAGCCGGAGTGACTCTGTAGATCAGACACAACAGAAGAGGATACCAATGTCTGAGCTGCTCCAACAGTCTATTTGGAGAGACTGAGCACCTAAGAAGAATATTTATTGAAAAAAAATTCAAGAAATAGTCACCAAGTGCCAGCAAGCTGCCTAATATTTTATCAACTGGTAAACTTATCCATTATCATGAATACATCTATAAATGTACTACTCAGCTTTTCATTACTATAACAAAGTACCCAAGGCAGGCTAATTTTATAAAGAAAAGGGGTTTATTTGGATCTCTGTTTTGGAGTTTCAAGGACATGGTGCTGGCATCTGCTCATTTCTGTTGACAGCTTTCTTGCTGGCAAAATACAGAGGCAACACACAACATCACATGGCAAGGGACAAACAGCTTGAGTGTCTGTGTTTGTAAGTTTGGTCTCTGTCCCTTATAAAGCCACCCAGATTTGATGGTTGGGGTTCCACCTTACTGATCTTATCTAAACCTAGTCACTTTCTAAAGGCCTTACTTCTGAACCTTATAGTCAGATTAAGTTTTCAATAATAGATTAAGTATCTTTTTTTATTGGTTGTTCAAAACATTACAAAGCTCTTGACATATCATATTTCATACTTTAGATTCAAGTGGGTTATGAACTCCCATTTTTACCCTGTATACAGATTGCAGAATCACATTGGTTACACATCCACATTTTTACATAATGCCATATTAGTAAATGTTGTATTCTGCTACCTTTCCTATCCTCTACTATCCCCCCCTCCCCTCCCATCTTCTCTCTCTATCCCATCTGCTGTAATTTAATTCTCCCCCTTTTTTTAAAAATTTTTTCCCCCTTTCCCCTCACATCCTCTTATATGTAATTTTGTATAACAATGAGGGTCTCCTTCCATTTCCATGCAGTTTCCCTTTTCTCTCCCTTTCCCTCCCACCTCATGTCTCTGTTTAATGTTAATCTTTTCCTCTTGCTCTTCCTCCCTGCTCTGTTCTTAGTTGCTCTTATTATATCAAAGAAGACATTTGGCATTTGTTTTTTAGGGATCGGCTAGCTTCACTTAGCATAATTGCTCTAATGCCATCCATTTCCCTGCAAATTCCATGATTTTTGTCATTTTTTAGTGCTGTGTAATACTCCATGGTGCATAAATGCCACATTTTTTTTATCCATTCATCTATTGAACGGCATCTAGGTTGGTTCCACAGTCTAGCTATTGTGAATTGTGCTGCTATGAACATCGATGTGGCAGTATCCCTGCAGTACGCTCTTTTAAGGTCTTCAGGGAATAGTCCGAGAAGGGCAATAGTTATCTTAATACCATTAACATGTGACTTTGAGGATCAGACTTCTGCATGAGTTGGGGGACGGGGAGACAAACCATACTGAAACCTTAGCAGTAAGTCAGTCTCAATGTGCTGAGAAAAGCGATAAAGCAGGTGGGGCCGCACAGGAAAGTCACCTGGGTAAAGTGGCTCATGACTTCTGCTGGGACAGAAGTGAATGGGGGAAAGTCATTTCAGAAAGAGGCATCATTCAGACACCCTGAGGTCGTAGGTGGATTACGTGCAGGAAAAGAGACCGTATTATTAACCTTGCTGAAGCAGGAGGCCTGTGGGAAAGAGTGGAGGCTGTGTTAGGGCTGTGCAAGCCCAGCTCGATCGGTATTCTAAGCAGAGGGGAGTCTTTGTAGGATCTTGGTCCCTTGCTCACTCTGAGAGACAGCTCAAGCTGGATAGTGAGGACCTGACCTGTCCAGGCCTTTTGTTTGGCTCCCAAAATAATAGATTACCTAAGCACTTATCTTGTTTCAAACCAATCTTTTAAAATATTTGATCATTTTTGCAGGTAGCCAAGTAATGCATATTCATATTTAAAAGTCAAATGATTCTTAATCAAAAGCGAGGTTAAAAAAACCAGTTCCCACTGGCAAAGTACCAGCTCTAGGCCCTTCCCCTGTGACCTCACTGTAAGGAAGCATTCACCAAACCCTTCCAGTTCCTTCTTCTGGTACTTATTTAGGTTCAGGGGAGTGAATACTGGGCCTTGTTCATGATAAGCACATATCCTACCGCTGAACTGTATCCCCAGCCCCTTCTGTTATGGACATCCATCTTTCTTTCTTCTCTCTCTCTCTCTCTCTCTCTCTCTCTCTGGGAGAGGGGTATGAGGGGGTGAACTCAGGGGCACTTGGCCCTAAACAACATCCCCAGCCCTATTTTGTATTTTATTTGGAGACAAGGTCTCACTGAATTCTCACTGAGTTGCTTGGCTGAGGCTGGCTTTGAACTTGTGATCCTTCTGTCTCAGCCTCCTGAGCTGCTGGGATTACAGGTGTGCACCACTGTGCCCTGTGACATCCATATTTCTAAGTAATGTTTTTATACAGCTACTTCTTAATATATCACTTTTACATTCTAACCTTTGATTTTCCTAAATGTTTGATGAATTTTTTTATCAAACCTCTAGGTGAAGAGTTTATATTTAAAAATTTTTCTAATCTTTTAATGGTAACTGAACTGTTCAGATTTTCATTTCTTATAAGGCTGATTTAAGTAATTAGTCTCTCACAGGAAATCAAACATTTCATGTATTTTCTTAAAATTATAAACATAGTTTTGAGTAATCTCCATGCTAGGTTAATTTGCTCTGTAACGTTGAAAAAATTTCTCTCTAATAATATTTCTTTTTTTTTGTATATTTGTTACCCATTTATTAAAATAATAACATTAATCACTTTTTGTTATTGTTATTGTTTTTCAAAGAATTAGGTCTTAGGTTTACTTACTAATTTCATAATTTTCCCATTTCCTAATTTATTAATTTCTGCTTTTATTTCTATTAATAATACCCTCTTTTTCTCTGTAATATTTTAATTATTCTTAGTGTTTTGTTAGTTAAGTTATAGTTTTTTGACCCAGGAGTTAAGAGGGTAGGATCTTCTTTTTTCCTAGTTGGTATTTTCTGTTGTTCTGCCATGTTTTTCTTTTTAGAATTTCTTATAGTCTCTTTCTTGGTTTTATTTTCTTTCTTCTTTTCAATTGTTGCTCATCTTTGCATGAGATGAGTTCTTAGATACCCTGTGGAAGATGAAGAGTGCTCTGTCCTAGAGGTGCCCTCAGAACATCTTGTTGTGGGTTCAGTCTTAAGTTTCCAGAATCAAGAGATCAGTAGGTGGAAGGCTGCTTACTGAGTCTCTTTCCTCTGCCTTCTACAGGCATTTTTCAGGTTTTCTTTTATTCAAAACATTGTCTCTGTTGTTTTTTGGAACATCAATGTCCAGGCCCCAGGTAGGAACAGCTGGGTGGTGACATCAGGACACACATCCACTCCTATGTAATTAACTTGTGTTATACCTTGGATACCCCTGCTACAAAGGGTCTCCATTTACATAGCTCTCATACCCCGTAAGGATATAGAGTCTTGTTAAGTGAAGAAGAGCAGTTGTACCCCCACACACCCCACCATTACACAATGCAGGATCTATAAGGACCTCACACCCTTTTCCCCCAAAGCTTTCAAATTTTAACCTTTAATATAAATTAAGAAGATAATAAAATGAAATACTATTTTTTGGCATTACAGATATTTTTAAGAACTGTATTTCTGCCTTTAGAAGAGTATCATAAATCCTCTTAAAAATTACTGTAATAAAAATCCTCCTAAAGAACACAAGTCAGGTTGCTTTGTGTCCAACAGGCACCATCTGGGCATACTCTCTGCCCCAGGCAATGGATTTGGAGGGAAACTGTAAAAGCTGAGAGAAGCCCATGGGTACAGAGTGGTATTTCCTTTTCTGTTTCACATTCTCTCAGCTACCTATGAGTGATTTCTGAGAAGTGAAGGTGGAAATGCATCTTTACTCTAGACCATGTTAAAACCAGAAGTTTTTATTTCCTTTTTCATTTTTTAAAAAACGTGGCTAGCGCTTTAGCAATTGTATTGAACTGTCTACTATGTGCTGGGGTCTAGTACTGGAGGCAATTCAGGGAAGATTAAAACAGTCTTTTTTTTTTTTTTTTTCAAAGAGGGCACTAAATGTCTGGAGGAGACTGACACATGTTATAATGGAGGCATAAGTCAATGCTATGGAGGATCAGAGAAGGAAGAGAAATCCACTCTGCTTGGGAGTTCAGAAAAGCCACCTTAGAAAAAGGGATATTTGAGTTTAACTTCCAAGGATCATAATAGTCTTTACAGAATTAGGTGGGGGAAATGAAGGGAAGAGTGAAAGCCAGTAATTTTTACCCTGGAATGCAAATTAAGATTGCCCAGTTTTAAAAAACAGGCAGGGCATACTGGTTCTGCTTAAGATGGAGCAAGCACCTTCTACCCTGCCTCTCCCACTGAATGTGTCTTAAGATTCTGGATGGAATGCATGGAAGAGTTGTTAAGAACTATGATAAGTAAAGAGTGGCAGTAAGATCAAACATGAAAACCAGAATTTAAAGCACCACTGAAACAGCAATGAATCCATCTTTTTTTTTTTTTTTCAGTAGCTCCTGGCTTGAGTGTAACAAACTCACAACCCAGAAGTAGGAGCTAGTACAGAGAAGATTCCAGAAGATCGTTCTGGTTCTGGCTTGAGGACCAGGCAATTTAGCAATCAGAAAGAATGAAAAAATACCTCCTCAGTTTCTTCTCCTGATTTCTGTTCTCTCAAGTTCTAAATCCCATGAAATGTTCTGTTAGCAACACTGGCAGCAACGGAAGTCTGTGGGGGCCGCCCAAACTCCAAGGAAGTAAGACCTTCCCAGTGGCCTGTTTTCTCTGCCTTCTCCCTGCTGTTTGCCAGGCGTAAGCCTAGTCACAGAAATACACCACCCGGTGGGATAAATACATCCCAACTTTCTGGACACAAGACTGAAAAGGGAGCTCCAGGAAACTAGGACGCACTGGAGAAACATGGCACAGGAACTCAGGAAATCGCATCTTGGAGTTATATATGAGCTCTGGAGCTCATCGTCTGCCTGGGCGTACCTGTTTTTGATCCTCATCAACATATCGATGACTCTGAGTGGAACTAACAGAGCGACCATGGCCCAGGTCCTCAGCACAAGGTGGCACACAGAAGACAGCTCCAAATAACAGTAAAGGCTTCGGTACATAAAGTCAAGGATTTATGACCTGAATCTAACCAGTTACTTTGCCCACGAAACCAAAAATGTCCACATTTTCCACTGGATTTAAACGAGACCCAGGGTCTCATAACAGTGTCCAAATTGTCTAAGATACAATCTGAAATTACCTGGCTTATGAAGAACCAGGAAAATCTTAACTCATGGGGAAAAGACAAGCAGCCCATGCTGAGATAGTGAGACGTAACAAAGACTTTGAAGAAGTTTTTATTAAAGTGCTCTAACAATCATGAACACTCTTGAAAAAAAATAAGAAAATAGAAACCTTCAACCAAGAAACAAAAAAACATTAAGAGGAGCCAAATAGAAATTTTTGAACTGAAAAATACAATGAATTTGTAAAAACTGTGCGTGCATTCTCTCTCTCTCTCTCCGGCTCTCTCTCTCTTTCTCTCTCTCTCTCTCTGAATTGGCCTCAGTATCAGAATAGAGATAAAAAAAATAGAGAACTTGAAGACAGACCAATATAAATTAGTCTATGTACAACATATATATTTAAAAGATGTAGAAGAGAATTAACAGAGTTTAGGACAAAACAAGCAATCTAACTTTCATGTCGTTGGCATCTCAGAGGAGAGGAAAAACTGCAGTATGGAAAAAATGTTTGACATAACGATGGCTGAAAATTTTGGCAATATGGTGAAAGATGTAAACCTAAAGATTAAACAGCTCAGAAAACTTCACATAGGAAAGACATGAAGAGATCCACAGCAAGACACACCATGATCAAACTCTTAAAAAACAGAGAAAAAAAATCTTTAAAATCAGCCAGAGGAAAATGGCATGTTAACCACAGAGAAACAATGATTCAAATGACTACGGTTTTCTCATTAGAAACCATGTAGGCAGATGGAAGTGCACAACATATTTAAAGTGGAGTCCCACAAATTACTGGTAGAAATGAGAAACGCTACAACACTCTAGAAAACTTTTAGGAATTTCTTAACAATTAATATATACCTGCCTTTATGACCTAGTGTCTCACGTCTGGGTATTAAATATATGCATGCATAAAACATGTGTACAAATGTTTATAGCAACTTTATTTGAAATCATCAAACAGATTTTCTTGAATAAGTTGATAGACAAATTATAACAAGTGCATATGATAAAATATTACTCAGCAATAAAAAGGAAGCCATTGTTGATACATGTTGCAACTTAAATGAATCTCAAATGAATCTAAATCTTTCTATATGAATGAAAGCAGTCTCAAAAGGTCATGCAGTTAACACAGTGCTATTTGTATGGCATTCTCAAAAAATGACAAACTACTGTTACGAGGAACAGGTCAGTAGTTGCCAGGTTGCAAGTACAGAGAAGATATAGTTATAAGAGTGAACTTTCTGTGTATGAAACTGTTCTGTCTCCTGGCTGAGGTGGTGGTTACATGTGTATGCATGGGTTCACATTTAAGACCTGTGCACCCCAAAGAAGTCATTATTACCAGTTGATTAAATTGCAATATTAATTGTGTAAGTTAGATGGTGGCTATGAACATATTCACTGTGAAATTCTTTCAACTCAGCTTTAGCTTTGAAATATTTCATGACAATGTGCTGGGGAAGAATCACCAGCGAAGCCCAGGCTTCACTTCCAGAAGTTCTGATCCAATTGCCAGAGAAGGCCTCCTGAGCATTTGTACTCCATTCCCCTCCCTCTCTCCCTGGGGTGTTGGGGATGGGAAAGGAAGTCTGCTGTGAGAAACAGCCCCTGATAAAGCCCAGTGGTTGCTTTCTCTTCACTTCCTCCTGGGGATTCTTTCTTTCCCCCTGCACCTAGTTTTCTGATCCTCTCTCATAACAGACTCAGTAGATCTGGCAGCTGAATCTCCAACCACGAGGTTTCCTCCTGGTGATCTCCCCGAGTCATCAGTTTGCCATTGTCACACTTGAAACTTAGGCCACTGCTCTGTTTCCTGTGTCTTTATGTTTTCTTCACCTTCTTAGATTCATTGCTGGGAACCTTCCACGCCCACTTGCCTTTGCTCATGTGTTTTCTCTTTTCCAGAAATTTCTTCTATGTGTCCTTCCAAAATAACTGCACACTGAATTATCTTGGATGTGGTGGCTGGAACCATTCCCTAAGGCGTTCTAAATGCACACCGGAGACCTGTGTGAGACGGCGATCTTTAGGAAGAGGGGAGCAGAGAGGGAACTTGTACTTATGGGTTCAGAGGTGAACAACTGGAAGAGGCCAAGGGCAGCAGGCAGGAATAGAATCCCAGAGGCAGTGTGAAATATTGCCTAGGTCTGAACCCTGCATCTATCATTCTCTAATCTGGGCTCTTCTATGAAACACTCTGCACCTCATGCCATCCACGAACAACTTCAGGGTTCAGATGGTCATTTGAAAAATAATGGATTTGACTCCGATGACCTTTTTTGGACCACTCCCCTTCAGTAGTTGTACGATTCTGGTGGGATTATAGGACTCTAGGAGAGAATGGCTGTTATGAGGCATTTTCCCATTATTGTAAATTAGTTCATTGAAATTGCTGTCTTAAAAGCTAATATCTAAGAAAAAAGAGCTTGAATGGGAATGCTGAAATACAGCAGGTGGTTTGGAAGCATGGAGGTATTTCTTAAGGAAGAGTTATGCTGGTGAAGTTCCCTTATCTTCATTTCAAGAAACAAGTACTTCAGGCCAGGGATGTAGCTCAGTGGTAAAGCATTGGCCTAGCATGTGTGAAGTCCTGGGTTCAGTCCCCAGCACCTCAAACACACACGCACACACACAATAGCAAACAAACACTTCATAATGTCACCCAACTAGCAAAGGAAGGTCATCTGAATTTGAGCTCACAGCTACCAAATTTCAAAGTTTAAACGAGAGGTGCTCTGAGAAGTGGAAGAAAAACAGGAAGAAGGAAAGAAGGAGGTACTGGAGATAGGCTCAGGGACACTACAGATTTCCTTAGGACCAACTGTGGAAGAGGAGGAAGCATGGTGCCTTGATTTTGTCTTCTTTGAACTCTGAGGGTCCCCGGGTCCTTTTCAAGGTTCTGCATTTTTGGCCCAGAGTCCAGGGGAGTGACTGTTGGAAGAGTTGAGACTCTTTATGGAGCTTCTCAATTCCCATTAAGACAAAGCATTTGAGGAACTATCATAGTTTTACTAAAAGTTTTCTGAAATGGATTTCAGAGAATATTGACCAAATAAAGTCATCACAAGTCTTTTGTCCAAATGACCTTGAGGCCCTTGGGTAATTCTTTGTTTCCCAATGGTTTGTGGGGATATGGCAAGAATAGAGAGCAAGTGCTCATGTGCCCTTTGTTCAGACAAGACCAGGATCCCGTGACTAAGGTCTGTGTCTATACTGACCACTTGGGCTGGGCCTGGCACCTGCGGGCATCAGGTTCTGGTGAGAACAGGGAGTAGTGTAACTGAGTCCTTTGAGAGGATGGCTCAGGCACCATTAAAAGAATAAATACATTGTTTGCATTAAGACTAGAAATAAACACTTTACACCACTGGGTGGCAGTATGGCGTTCCTCTTTGTGTCTCCTAAGCCGCAGCGTTTTCGGGGCCCTAAGGAATCTTATTCCTTCTGGCCGCCCAACCACTCTTGTTTTGTGTGTGTGTGTGTGTGTGTGTGTGTGTGTTTTGTATGTGTGGCTGGCTGTTGGTGATTTAGAAAAAAGCATGATCAACCTTTAGGATCAATTCCGTCTCCTTCCTCTCCTCTGTCTTTCTGCATCTCTGAACAGATTGTTTAGGTCTTTGTTTTATTAATAGTTATAATAATAAATGATAATACAAAGAGCAAGCCTAAACTCAGCACGGACAGGAACTTCATTTTTAGACCGAGATATAATACTTCTACTAAAAATATTCCTCTGGGGCGGCGGGGGTGGGTGGGTGGCTGGGGGGCGGACATCCTAACAAGAGGAAATGGATCTCTCTTGAAAGATGAACTGGTGCTCTCTGCCCAGGACAAAGGCAGAACCGGAAGGTGGTGCACTGAGAAGTTGCGTATGGGACTGCTCTGCCATCTGGTGGGCGAAATGACACCTACAGTTTGTGAACTATTCTCAGGTTTTCAGACTTTCATGAATTTTAAAGCAAAACAAGAGAACAAGCAAACAAAAAAAAACTCCATAAAATCCCTGAATAAATAAATAAGGCCGTTGTCTGGTTGCCAATTTCAGATTTTGTGAAATAAATTTTTTAAGGTAGCATCCGTGTCTGCCACATCTTACTTTCTAAATTTTGATTTTGCAGAGCTGGGTATTGAACCCAGGGCTTTACACATTCTACATAAGTATTCTAGGACTAAGCAACATCCCAGCCCTAGTGCAACTCCCAATGAGAAAATGTTCTCTCAAAAAACAAAAAGACCCTTTGAATGAACTAGTTAGCTTAGAGGAATTGTCATTAAATTTTTCTTATTTTTGTAAGTTTGTTACAAAAGAGATGAAAAATTTATCAAGGTTTGATACTGGTTTAAGGATTGATCTTGTGATCTGCTGGCATAAAACGCTTCATACAAATATTTCATAAATATCTGGGGACTCTTAAATGTTTCAGTATAGAGAATTGAAATTAAACTACCATATTCAAATTTTTTTTTTTTACTTTTTATTTTTAGTTGTAGATGGATACAATATACTTATTTTATTTATTTATTTTTATTTGGTGCTGAGGCATCCAGTGCCTCACATATGCTAGGCAAGCCCTCTACCACTGAGCCACAACCTCAGCCCTCAAAATTGTTTTTAATGTCCGTTTTTAAACAAATAATTTCTTTTTATGAAGTTGTAATACAGGGCTTGGTGGCACCTGCCTGTAATCCCAGCCGCTTGGAAGGTTGAGGCAAAAAGATTGCAAGTTCCAGGCCAGCCTCGGCAATTTAGCAAGGCCCTAAGTAACTTAGCAAGACCTATCTCAAAAATAAATAGATAAATAAATAAAAAGGGCTGAGATGTAGCTCAGTGGCAAAGCACCCTCTGTTCAATTCCCAGAACCCCCCTCCCCCGCCCCCCACCCCTCCCCACCCCCGCAAAAAAAAGTTGTCATTATTTCCCTTGTTTCTGACTCTTGAGGATTCCCATGGGCTTCCTGTGTTTGTTTCCTCTTTCCCTGGTTTGGGGGAGTGAATTGAGTCCTTCTAGTGCTATCCCAGCAGTCTGCTGGGGTTTGTATGTTTCTCTAAATGTTGATTTTATAAATTGAATTTGAGCACCTGTGTATTTATGAAGTGCAAAATGTACTGATCTGCATTATGGGCATTATAAGCATATACAATATAAAAAAACATTGAATCTAACATAAAAAATATTAACCAAAGTTTCCATTTTCTGCCCTGCCTTGTTCCCTTTCCGATTCTTCCGAAACACACAGGAGCTCCCCATTCTGTTCCACCAGCCCATCTTATATGTATGTCTTCTCATTTCTTTGCTCAGAACTCATGGATAATTTTCCTACATGGAGATGTAATTCCACACCATGACACTTCAAGTCTTCCAGAACCTTAGTTTACTCGTATCGGCTCTGGTCCACCGTGGACATATTCATATTTGGAGTGTTGTCATCTCCCTTGGGTCCAGTCCTGACCCAACCACCTCCCTCCCACATGGACACACTTCCCTCTTCAAGCTCCAGTTCAATGGTCCCCTCCTTTAGGATGGGACCTGCTGAGTTCCAGAGGGTCTTTCTCAGTCTCCTTGTTGAATTCTGTTGGGAGTTTGGGACAATGCTGCGGTGCTTGAGGAGAGGAGATGAAATATTTGGTAAGAACATGGAGCCTCATAGCTGGAAGGGAAGTGATGAACTTATTAGGGTAAAAAATATTTGTTTCCTTGGGAACTCCAAGGAAATTAGAAAAAAAAATGTTAGTACTAATAAGAAAATTTAGTAAAGTGATTGTATTTTATATAAATATACATAACTAATTTAATTGTATTTTAAATATACACAAATCATATCAATCTGTATAACATGACTTAAAAATGAAATGAAAGACAATTCCAGCCATAAAATAACTCCTCAAATGAGCTCTCTCAACATTAAAATCAATAATCCATATGCAAGACCTAATTGGAAATGACAACAAAATTTTTACTGAAAAATAAAATTTAAGATCACATTTCTTAGGTTTGAAACCCATCTAAATAACTATGTGATAACCATGTAGTCTTGGGCAAATAACTAATATTTTTGTACCCATTGCTACAATAAAGAAAATAAAGAATTTCACTGACCTTGACTCTTGGCTCCAGAAAAGGAGACTAATTCTTTGGAATTTCCAAGCCATAGGAATGTCTTTGTTATTCATGATTTCTTTGGATCATACCTGAGTCAGTGCTGATGAGAGGAATCAGAATGGGGCTGGCCATATCAGAAAGACCAAGCATGTGATTAGAGGGTCAGATTTTGAGTGGGGAGAAGAGGCTGGGTAGAAGTTTAATTCAATGTGTCAGTGATTCAATTGGCCATACCTACAAATGAAACTCCAATAAAACACTCAGAACACCAAAGGTCAGCGGATCTTCATGATTGGTAAACACACAGATGGGCCAGGAAGGTAACACAATTCCACAGGGAGAGGCCACCAAAGCTCTGCATTTGGGATCCCCCTAGATGTTGCTTTATAGAATCTTCATGTGACAGCCATGACTCATAGCCTTATAATAAATCATAAGTATATGTATTTCTGAGTTTTGTGAGCCCTTCCAGAAGATTATCAAACTTGAAGAGATTGTGGGATCTCCTGAGTTTATATCCAGTTGTCAAAAGTATAGGTGGCCTGGGGAAACTTGTGACTGACATCTGAGGTGAGGGCAACATGCGGGGTCTCTGAGATCTCAGGGCTGTTAGTGTCAGAATTGAATGCACTACTGCAGTACCTTATTTCCCTCATTTTTAAGAGGGGAATTAATAATCATGTTTACCTAGTACAATTTTTGGGACATAAAGTACATTAGTACATACCTACTGTTGGGGGAATTAAATATTGTTTAGATGGAAGTTCTTCAAGATTAACTCTTTTTCCAGTGGGTTTTTTTTTTAAATTATGGTGTTACATTCTATTATATTATATTATTTTCATTTTATATTACATTAATTTTATATTCTATTATATCTAAAAACACTCATTTCTGGGTGCACATGAGATATTCAACATTTTATTATAAAATAGTGTGTTAGATGAGTTTGTCCAACCATAGGCTAATGTAAGTGTTCCAAGCACATCTAAGGTATAGTTTAGGCTATGATGTTTTGGCGTAATAAATGCATTTAAACTTATGATGTTTTTAACCTACAATGGGTTTATCAGGATGTAGCCCCATTCTGAGTCATGGAACATCTGTATCTTGCCTTTCTCAATTTCAACAGGGAAAAGAAATAGGAGAAAAAATTGAAGATGATTGAAAAGTGAAGGAATAAAGTAAATTCCCTAGAAGGCAGTGAAACACCTAGTACTACTACACTTCCAACAGCATGGTACTGGTGCTAAAATAGAACAGTAGCGCAGGATAGAATCTAGAGACAGACAAGACCCCAAGGACTTAGTGTATATAAATAGCACCTTTTCAAATCAGCAGGAAATGAATATATATTTAACAAATGGTGCTAGGACAATTGGATAATGATTTGGGTAAAAGTTAATTTTCTTTGACTCACACCCTCAACAACACACTCCAATATTTGTTACAAAGGTCAGATGTTAAGAACGAATCATTAAAGAATTAGAAGAAAACATAAATGATATTTTTTTTATGAAACAGATAGACAGCAAGACCTTTGTAAGCTTAAATGTAAAAGCAAACCATAATACTGATGGAGCTGAGCTCATGACATTAAAAACTTATAGATGTGACAAAGTTGACATCAGAAGCGACAGATTGAGAAGTATTTACAATGTGTACAAGAAATATTAAAGACAATTCTAATAATGAAGGTTGGTGAGGTTATAGTGTTGATCGGGGACAGAGAAACTGTGGAGAAAGCCAGGTGGTCAGTGCTCAGGGTTATAGGCACTCTGTGGGGAACACTCGACTCTGCCATTATAGTACACAGGCATGCAAAGACTATAGGTATACAGATGGGCATGGTGGTGTTCCCATCAAATTTTGCTTAAGGATACTGAAATTTGAATTTCACATAATTTTCACATGTTACAAGATAGTTTGCTTCTTGGGAAATCCCCCACCCCCATTCAAAATTGTACAAGCCATTCTCAGCTGGGGCCATTTTTGTCCAGTGGTTGCAGCTTGTTGCTCTCCACTAGTGAAGGTACAGATTCTGAAGGGGCTTCAGGGCTCTTTCATATTTTAGAGGACAGTGAGTTACAGTTAGCCCATACCCACAACTTGTCAGAAGATAAGTCTGTGGGGGTTTGGGACAAAGAGTGGATTGACATTCAAGTGCTTTGTGGGTCTGATCTCAGCAGGTGGGGTGGGTGGGCGTGGGGTCCTCTGGGAGCATATGGTGATGATTAGGAACAGTGCCTGGGGTCTGCCCTAGCAGGGAGTGGATGCAGATATAAGAGACAGGGTGAAGATGGAGTTGGTCCTCAAGGAAGGCTCAGAGTGAAAGTGGACAGAAATTCTGATCTGTGTAATTTGAAGGGATGTGGTCCTATGAACAGAAACAGGAGAAAGATGAGACAATGATGGAAACTGAGTTCAGATTCAGCCATGATTTGAGAAAAATCCCCAAGTAAATGTATCTTGTATGGTTTGAATATGGTGTGTGTTTCTCAAAGGTTCACGTGGAGGGAAGTAGGTCCCCAGGGTGGCTATATTGGAAGATGGTATGGACTTTCAGTAGGTGGTCCTTCGGTCAATTGGTTTAGGAGCCATCTCAGGGATATTTGGTAGAGTCTAGAGCTTTCAACAATGTCCAATACTGTAAGCAAGAAGTGGAAGAGGAAAACTACTGATCCAGATCACAAAACCTCAGTCCTCTTTCATCATAACCTTTAGGAATTTTATAGGGATTACATTTGCTAGGAGTCTTATGAGAATCAAATGAGATCACATTTGATGAAAGGCTTTTTACACTGCTGTTAATATACCTTGTGCATGCTGGCTTCCACTATTGAGAACAAGAAGCTGGAGAGGTAAGGGGAGACTCCAGAGAAGCTTCTATCAGGAGAAGGGCATTTCAAGCTCAATGTATCTTGGCAGGTTGTGACTCCCAGCTGTGCTGCCAGGATCCTGATGGATGGGGTCATGTTTGGAGCCTTGAAACTGTTGCACAGCTGGAGCAGAAACTAGTCACTTTGTTGTTTTTAAAAATAATTTTGCAATTAAAAGCTTTCTTTTTTCTTAATCAGAAATATTGATTTGGGATCGAGCAGCATTCTTCTACCTGCCTCATAATAATTCAGTTTTCTTGGAGATGGATATTAGAAATAGAAAATGCCTTGATTGACAGAGTGCTCTTAGACACTGCCTGAGCATAACCAGGGCCACAGAGCACACCAGGCACCCCCCCCCCCACTTGCCTGGACCAGAGCTCTATCCCATCTATCTCCCAGCCCCAACCTCCAGGGCTGACTCTGCAGACCTACCTGGGTTATGAACCAGTGTGCTGGGAGCCCAAAGAACCTAGTATCATTCTGACACAGCCCTTTTCCAGAGAGCCTCCACTACTTGGTATTCTGAGACCCAGAATCAAAGTCTTCCAAATCACACTCTTGTGCCCTTTTGACGTGGGAACCTGGGTTTTGTTTGATAGTGTTTTCTGTTTCTTTAAAGATTTTCTTTGTATTTATTTTATGAATTTCTATAAGAAAAATACAAAAAATCTCCAACAATGATTGCTTATTACTTTTCTTATTTCAAGTCTATTAACTTTCTTTTCATGCATTTCCAGATTATTTTGTTAGATGCTATGACACATTTTAAAATTGTGTATCCTCTTACTCCAGCAATCATTATGAAATATTTTTCTTTGTCCCTGTAATATTTCTTATCTTTAAAACCTATTTTGTCTGATATGAAAACAGCCAGTTCATCTTTCTTAAATTCATTGTTTACATGGTATATCTTTTTCTGTGTTTTTACTCCTCACCCATCTGTGTCATGGAATTGAAAGTATATCTTATAGACACCATGCATTTGGATGTTACCTTTTTATCCTGATAATCTCTGCTTTATGAGTGTTTAGTCCATTCACATTTAGTGTACTTATTGTTATGATTAGATTTATATTTGCTCATTTGTTATTTTTTTTACTTGTCTAATTCCATTTGTTTGTTTGCTCCTGTTTAGTCTTAGCCAAATTCTTTTTTGTTAAACAAACATTTTTAGTTATAAAATTATAATTCCTTTATTGACATTTTAGATATATTTTGAAAATTCTTAGTGAATGATTAAGTCATTACAATAGATAACTTTAAGTTTCATAGTCTAGGGAGAAGGGGCCCAGAGGCCCGCCTGCGCGGTCACCTGACCGAGCTCTGGACAAACATAAGGTTTCCCCAACACCCCCCACCTCATCAAACACCTTATAAGAAAAACTAATGGAACTCATCTTGGAAAATCCCACCAACCCTTAAAACCCACCAACCGGTGGGCATGGCTACCAGCTCGGTTCTGCATCGGATCAGGCAGATGGTTTACATCTCAGAGAATAAGAGTAGAGAGGCCACAGGTGGAGGCTCAAGTCCTCTCACACCACCACCGTGAACCCAGAGGCTCAAGCTAGGAATAGACAACGCCACCAACTGGAAGAAAAGAAAACAGAGTTCTGAGAGACATTTTTTTTCTTTTTTTTCTCTTCTCTCTCTCTTTTCATCCATTCATCCAGTCTCCTCTATCCTTCCCCGTCTGGTCTTCACAACCTCAACATATGTGAAAACAAGAATTGTGCATGAAAAAGGTCTTTAACAACTGAATCACCAGAATAATATAATATAGAGGAATTGCATATGCCCCCTCCCCCCTTTTTATTTCTTTTCTTTTTTCTCTTATTTTCTTTTTCCTGCTCTCTTTTTTTCTCTTTCTTTCCTTGTTATTTGTTTTTCTCCTTCTTACTCCCCCTATCCCACTTGCAACCCCCTAAATTTTACTATTTATAAGTAGGGTAATCTTATAAATACAGATAGGAATTTGAATCTATACATTCTTCCATAAATTACCCATCTATTGATTAGAGCTTTCCAAAGTTACTTAGATTAACCCTATACCCTCACTCCTTTCTCCCTAAACATAACATCCTACACCTGAAATTCAGTTTTCTTCAAGCTACCAGAAACGGCATGCCTTTCATGAAACTAATGACTACATTTGTAAATGATAATCGAAACCAACATTTGTAGACATAGAGTCTAGCTATAAATGTAGTAATAAGGAAAACATGTGCTTAGATGATGTACTATTGATATTGAGAACTGTTAACATTGTCTTTCTCCACAAAAGGGAGACTTTGCAACTATACAAGAGCAATATAAATATATAGAGTGAAAATCAATAACACAACAGTTTCACAAAGCAGAAAGAAACGTGAGCAGTATGAAAAGACAAGGAAAGAAAGGACTACAAGCAATGCAGGTCAACTCAACTTTAGAAGAGGTAATATCTGCAGCAGATGGAATGTCAGATAAAGAATTCAGGATATACATGCTTCAGATGATCTGGAGTCTCAAGGAAGACATTAGACAGCAAAATCAGACAATGAAAGATCACTTCGACAATGAATTATATAAACAAATCCAAGAAGCAAAAGATCAACTATACAGGGAGATAGAGGTTATAAAAAACAAACAGAAATCCTAGAAATGCAGGAAGCAATAAACCAAATTAAAAACTCAAATGAGAGTATTACCAGCAGAGTAGAACACTTAGAAATAGAACATCAGACAATGAAGACAAAGTATTTCAACTTGAAAAGAACACAGACAGCTCAGCGAGACTCTTAAGAAACCATGAGCAGAACATTCAAGAAACATGGGATAACATAAAGAGACCAAACTTAAGAGTTATTGGGATACAGGAAGGTATAGAGGTCCAAGCCAAAGGAATGAGAAATCTGTTCAATGAAATAATATGAGAAAACTTCCCAGACTTAAAGAATGAAACAGAATTCCAAATCCCAGAAGCCTACAGGATGCCAAATGTGCAAAATCATAAGAGATCCACACCAAGACACATTATAATGAAGATGCCCAACATACAGAATAAGGAGAGAATTTTAAAAGCTACAAGAGAAAGGAAGCAGATTACATTTAGGGCTAAACCAATCAGGATGACAGCTGATCTTTCAAAACAGACTCTGAAAGCTAGAAGATCCTGGAACAACATATTTCAAACACTGAAAGAAAATGGGTTCCAACCAAGAATTGTGTATCCAGCGAAATTAAGCTTCAGGATGGAAGATGAAATTAAAACCTTCCACGATAAACAAAAGTTAAAAGAATTTGCAGCTAGAAAACCAGCTCTTCAAAACATCCTTGGCAAAACATTACAGGAAGAGGAAATGGAAAATAACAATGAAAACCAACAGCGAGAGGTAGTACAGTAAAGGGAAAAAATAATCCAAGAGGAAAAACAAATCATGTTAAGTAACATAAATAAACAAATATGGCTGGAAGTACAAACCATATCTCAATAGTAACCCTAAATGTTAATGGCTTAAACTCACCAATCAAGAGACACAGGCTAGTAGAATGGATCAAAAAAAAAAAAAAAGATCCAACAATGTGCTGCCTACAGGAGACACATTTGATAGGAAAAGACATACATAGACTGAAGGTGAAAGGTTGGGAAAAATCATATCACTCATATGGACCTCGGAAACAAGCAGGAGTGTCCATACTCATATCAAATAAAATAGATTTCAAGCCAAAGTTAATCAGAAGGGATAAAGAAGGACACTACATACTGCTCAAGGGAACCATACACCAACAAGACATAACAATCATAAATATATATGCCCCAAACAATGGTGCAGCTATGTTCATCAAACAAACTCTTCTCAAGTTCAAGAGTCAAATAGACCACCATACAATAATTATGGGAGACTTCAACACACCTTTCTCACCACTGGACAGATCTTCCAAACAAAAGTTGAATAAAGAAACTATAGAACTCAATAACACAATTAATAACCTAGACTTAATTGACATCTATAGAATATACCACCCAACATCAAGCAGTTACACTTTTTTCTCAGCAGCACATGGATCCTTCTCAAAAATAGACCATATATTATGTCACAGGGCAACTCTTAGAAATTATAAAGGAGTAGAGATAATACCATGCATCCTATCTGATCATAATGGAATGAAACTGGAAATCAACGATAAAAGAAGGAAGGAAAAATCCTGCATCACTTGGAGAATGAACAGTATGTTACTGAATGATCAGTGGGTTATAGAAGACATCAAGGAGGAAATTAAAAAATTCTTAGAGATAAATGAAAACACAGACACAACGTATCAGAATCTATGGGACACATTGAAAGCAGTTCTAAGAGGAAAATTCATTGCTTGGAGTTCATTCCTTAAAAAAAGAAAAAAACCAACAAATAAATGATCTCATACTTCATCTCAAAATCCTTGAAAAAGAAGAGCAAAACAACAGCAAAAGAAGTAGAAGGCAAGAAATAATTAAAATCATAGCTGAAATTAATGAAATCGAAACAAAAGAAACAATTGAAAAAATTGACAAAACTAAAAGTTGGTTCTTTGAAAAAAATAAATAAAGTCTACAGACCCTTAGCCATGCTAACGAAGAGAAGAAGAGAGAGAACTCAAATTACTAGCATACGGGATGAAAAAGGCAATATCACAACAGACACTTCAGAAATACAGAAGATAATCAGAAATTATTTTGAATCCTTATACTCCAATAAAATAGAAGATAGTGAAGGCATCGATAAATTTCTTAAGTCATATGATCTGCCCAGATTGAGTCAGGAGGATATACACAACCTAAACAGACCAATATCAATTGAGGAAATAGAAGAAGCCATCAAAAGACTACCAACTAAGAAAAGCCCAGGACCGGATTGGTATACAGCAGAGTTTTACAAAATCTTAAAAGAAGAACTAATACCAATACTTTTCAAGCTATTTCAGGAAAATAGAAAAAGAGGGAGAAATTCCAAATTCATTCTATGAGGCCAACATCACCCTGATTCCTAAACCAGACAAAGACACTTCAAAGAAAGAAAACTACAGACCAATATCTCTAATGAACATAGATGCAAAAATCCTCAATAAAAATCTGGCAAATCGAATACAGAAACATATCAAAAAGATCGTGCATCATGATCAAGTAGGATTCATCCCTGGGATGCAAGGCTGGTTCAATATATGGAAATCAATAAATGTTATTCAACATATCAATAGACTTAAAGATAAGAACCATATGATGATCTCGATAGATGCAGAAAAAGCATTCGACAAAGTACAGCATCCCTTTATGTTCAAAACACTAGAAAAACTAGGGATAACAGGAACATACCTCAATATTGTAAAAGCTATTTATGCTAAGCCTCAGGCTAGCATCATTCTGAATGGAGAAAAATTGAAGGCATTCCCTCTAAAATCTGGAACAAGACAGGGATGCCCTCTCTCACCACTTCTGTTCAACATAGTTCTCGAAACACTGCCAGAGTAATTAGAGAGATGAAAGAAACTAAAGGCATAGGAAAAGAAGAACTTAAATTATCACTATTTTCGGATGACATGATTCTATACCTAGAAGACCCAAAAGGGTCTACAAAGAAACTACTAGAGCTAATAAATGAATTCAGCAAAGTGGCAGGATATAAAATCAACACGCATAAATCAAAGGCATTCTTGTATATCAGTGACAAATCTTCTGAAATGGAAATGAGGACAACCACCCCATTCACAATATCCTCAAAAAAAATAAAATACTTGGGAATCAACCTAACAAAAGAGGTGAAAGACTTATACAATGAAAACTACAGAACCCTAAAGAGAGAAATAGAAGAAGATCTTAGAAGATGGAAAAATATACCCTGTTCATGGATAGGCAGAACTAACATCATCAAAATGGCAATATTACCAGAAGTTCTCTATAGGTTTAATGCAATGCCAATCAAAATCCCAATGGCATTTCTTGCAGAAATAGATAAAGCAATCATAAAATTCATATGGAAAAATAAAAGACCCAGAATAGCAAAAGCAATTCTAAGCAGGAAGTGTGAATCAGGCTGTATAGCGATACCAGACTTCAAACTATAGTACAGAGCAATAGTAACAAAAACAGCATGGTACTGATACCAAAACAGGCGGGTGGACCAATGGTACAGAATAGAGGACACAGAGACCAATCCACAAAATTACAACTATCTTATATTTGATAAAGGGGCTAAAAGCATGCAATGGAGGAAAGGTAGCATCTTCAACAAATGGTGCTGGGAAAACTGGAAATCCATATGCAACAAAATGAAACTGAATCCCTTTCTTTCACCATGCACAAAAGTTAACTCAAAATGGATCAAGGAGCTTGATATCAAATCAGAGACTCTGCGTCTGATAGAAGAAAAAGTTGGCTCCAATCTACATATTGTGGGGTCGGGCTCCAAATTCCTTAATAGGACACCCATAGTACAAGAGTTAAATACAAGAATCAACAAATGGGACTTACTCAAACTAAAAAGTTTTTCCTCAGCAAGAGAAACAATAAGAGAGGTAAATAGGGAGCCTACATCCTGGGAACAAATTTTTACTCCTCACACTTCAGATAGAGCCCTAATATCCAGAGTATACAAAGAACTCAAAAAATTAAACAATAAGAAAACAAATAACCCAATCAACAAATGGGCCAAGGACCTGAACAGACACTTCTCAGAGGAGGACATACAATCAATCAACAAGTACATGAAAAAATGCTCACCATCTCTAGCAGTCAGAGAAATGCAAATCAAAACCACCCTAAGATACCATCTCACTCCAGTAAGATTGGCAGCCATTATGAAGTCAAACAACAACAAGTGCTGGCGAGTATGTGGGGAAAAGGGTACACTTGTACATTGCTGGTGGGACTGCAAATTGGTGCAGCCAATTTGGAAAGCAGTATGGAGATTCCTTGGAAAGCTGGGAATGAAACCACCATTTGACCCAGCTATTCCCCTTCTCGGACTATTCCCTAAAGACCTTAAAAGAGGGGCTGGGGATGTGGCTCAAGTGGTAGCGTGCTTGCCTGGCATGCGTGTGGCCTGGGTTTGATCCTCAGCACCACATACAAACAAAGATGTTGTGTCTGCCAAAAACTTAAAAATAAATACTAAAATTCTCTCTCTCTCTCTTTAAAAAAAAAAGACCTTAAAAGAGCATACTATGGGGATACTGCTACATTGATGTTCATAGCAGCACAATTCACAATAGCTAGACTGTGGAACCAACCTAGATGCCCTTCAATAGATGAATGGGTAAAAAAAATGTGGCATTTATACACAATGGAGTATTACTCTGCACTAAAAAATGACAAAATCATGGAATTTGAAGGGAAATGGATGACATTAGAGCAGATTATGCTAAGTGAAGCTAGCCAATCCCTAAAAAACAAATACCAAATCTCTTCTTTGATATAAGGAGAGCAACTAAGAGCAGAGCAGGGAGGAAGAGCATGAGAAGAAGATTAACATTAAACAGGGATGAGAGGTGGGAGGGAAAGGGAGAGAGAAGGGAAATTGCATGGAAATGGAAGGAGACCCTCATTGTTATACAAAATTACATATAAGAGGAAGTGAGGGGAAAGGGAAAAAACATGTGGGAGAAATGAATTACAGTAGATGGGATAGAGAGAGAAGATGGGAGGGGAGGGGAGGGGAGGGGGGATAGTAGAGGATAGGAAAGGCAGCAGAATACAACAGACACTAGTATGGCACTATGTAAAAAAGTGGATGTGTAACCGATGTGATTCAGCAATCTGTATGCGAGGTAAAAATGGGAGTTCATAACCCACTTGAATCAAATGTGTGAAATATGATATGTCAAGAACTATGTAATGTTTTGAACAACTAATAATAAAAATTTAAAAAAAAGTTTCATAGTCTATTTAGCAATAATATAAAATTTTTAAAAATCTAGGAAATTTGTATCATTATAGCTTCAATTCTCCTCCATTGACCTATTATCATGTATCTAAATGTAATAAACCCAATAACCCAGTTTCATATATATATTGCTTTAGACAGTTGAACATCTTTTAAATAAGTTGTGAAGGTTAATTTTGTGACAATTTGACTGAACCACAGGGTGCCTAGACATTTGGCTAGTCTATTGTCTTCCTAGGTGTATGTGTGAGGTGTTTCCATTGTGATTAGCATTTGAATCAGTAGACTGAGTAAGGCAGATTGTCCTCCCTGGTATTGGTGGGCACATGTCATTCCGTTGAGGGCTTGAATACAACAGAAAGGCAGAGGAAGAATTAACTCAACATGACTATTGGGCTGGCACATTGGTCTTCATGCTATCTGCAAAATGTAGGCAGATTCTAAGACTTCAGACTTCCTGGCTTGGGGCCAGCCTCTGTCAGAATACCCCAGTGGAAGGACATTCAGAGAGACTTCCAGTACAGAGGTGGGGAATCAGAGATTTCTTAGAGGATGTGTTGTTTCTGCTCAAGCATTCTGCTTCATTTGTTATTTTCCTTTCTTCTTCTGGAGCCTCTAGTCAATTAACTTCCCAGTTTCCTCCGCCTCCTCCTGCCCCATCTGCTCTGGTCTTTCTGGAGTGGCCTGGCTCACTCCTTCCTCTTGCTGTTCATCTTGCTGATGATGACATCATATATATATATATATATGAAACTGGGTTATTGGGTTTATTACATTTAGATACATGATAATAGGTCAATGGAGAAGAATTGAAGCTATAATGATACAAATCCAGTAAACACGGAAACAATGCACACAGGACAGTCACCAGTGGTCAAGGTGATATGAAGGAGTCAGGAAAGAGGGTAAGGGTCTGTTCTTTATTTTGGACTCTCTGAGCACAGGAGCTTCTTTTTGATCTTAGCTACCCATATTTCTAGATGTCGATTAGGATTCTTATAGAAGAAATACAAAGAAAAACATGGGTGTGAGGGAGGGATATGAGAAGGGTAGATTCCACCTTTAACATTTTCTCCCTCCTTCTTGAGACTAAAACATTCAAGAACTCCAGACTCTGCTTCCATCATGAGATCAACAAACCACTCCCTGCCCTCCATTCCTTCCCCTGCGCCCCTCAGACACCACTGGGTAGGCAAGGGACTGAGCAATGTGAGGAGATGGGCATTCAGTTTTCTACGTGGAGACAAAGTCGTCCCTGAAGGGACAGTTTAGGCCTCTGTAATGGCTACAACCAACCCTGGCTCCTCGCCCTCCTTTTAACCCCTGGGTCGGGGCTCACAAGAACACTGGATCAGTAAGCTACAAAATGAGTAAGCTTTATTTTCTTTCTTCTGAATGTACTGTGAGTAAATTTCCAACCTCATGTGTCATGCAGAGGAGGTTATGGGAGAGAGGGAGGGGATTTTGGAGGCTGTAGCACAAACACAGGCAGACAAAAAGTTTAAGAATGTTAAGAAGTCCTGTTTGGTGAAAATGTTGGGTGTTCACGAGACACTCGTGAAAGTTGGAGCTCAATTTTAAAAGGCCTTGCATACTGGGGTGAGAAATTTCTAGATACATCCGTGAGAACTGAACAGTGTGAAGGGATGGAAACAGAAGGGTCCTGGAGGAGGGAGCTCCTCATGAATGAGGCTGAATATTTGAGCATTTTTTTGACCTAAGAAGAATACTGACTTCATCTAATTCCACTTAGCATTTAAGGCAGCTCTCTTAAGTTCCTGTGACGCCGATTCCTTTTCCCTGGTAGGCTCAAGGGCACACCAGTAGGAATCTTGGAATGGACAAGTTTTTACTCAACAGGTTCTTTTTTAAAAAAGTATTCAAGTCCTTTTTTATGAGTTTCTGAAAAAAAATCTTCTACTTTCTACAACAGAGCATTTTCTATGAAAATATCACTGAATCTCAAAACTTTACAGAATTCAAGTCCTTTATAGGACCTTTGAGACCTACTGATAGTTTTCAGATTCCTAATTTTAAGAAAAAAGATGCATTATTTATTTTTAAAATAAGAAATGGATAATTCAGAGTAAATATGTTTCTAATTACGAAGGAAAGAGGAAAAGGCACCGAATTATAATACATATAAATTTACTTATAATAAATTGCATTCTAACTAAATATAAGAGCTGTATTATATTGTGAGCTTGTAATAATTGTGAGCTTTCTGAGAGAAAATGCATTTTTTTTCTTTGGTACCAGAAATTGAACTGAGGGGTGCTTAACCACTGAGCCACATCCCTAGCCCGTTTTATTTTTTATGTTGAGACAGGATCTTGTTAAGTTGCTCAGAGCCTCGCTTAGTTACTGAGGCTGGCTTGGAATTTGCGATCCTCCTTCTCAGCCTCCTGAGTCAACATGCTTGCCAAGGAAGATGTATTGTTAATTAAAAATTTTACAGCTTTATTGAGATAAATTATTGTATAATTTATATACTATACAACTCAACAATTTAAAATGTAAAATTAAAGGTTTTTAGTATTTTCACAGGTAGGTACAAACATTACCTCAGTATTTTCAAACATTTTTATGACCTGCATCCTTTAGTCACTACCCTGGTTTCTCTGCATTTCCTTACTCTCCATCTTAAGCAGTTGCTAATATATTTTATGTTTGGAGGAACATATATTAAAAAATGCATTATTAATGTTTAACCTGAATCTCGGTGACAGATTTTAGTTATTCATCCGAAAACAATGGTAGGACTTTAAAGTATATGAGAATTTATTCCCAGTCCTCTATTGAACCCATTTTTTTTCTATTTAATTGATGTGTAATAATTATGCATATTCATGGGGTATAGTGTGATAGTTTGACACATGTTTGCAATGTGCAGTGATAAATCACTTCAAACATTTATTATTTCTTTGCATCTGGAATCTGAATTCGTTTTTAGCATTATCAATACTTGGGGGTAGAGGCGAGTGAGTAGTGCATACTAAGTTTCTAGGGTAGGCATGATGGTTGGAAACTCATCCTTGAAAGATGTTCAGGAACACCAATGCTCAGTACATGCATTTATGGCTGTGAATTATGGAGCAATAAGAACTAAAACATCAAGATGGGGAAAGTAGAGGACATGCAATAACTCAATACTGTCTCCTGAAAATCTGTGGGGTTCAGTGCAAACATCCCAGGTTGTGGAATCGGAAGCTCTGGGCTCACATTCCAGCTGTGTTACTTAGCAGATGTTCTTTTGTAAGTACCAGAACACTATGGAACAAAATGTGTCTTAATTTTTATTTTCAGAGTAATGTGAATGAAAAAGCATTAACCAGTATCTTCTGGGCTGTTTCTTTAGGTGCTCATGAAGCCTAAATCCAAAGGGCTAAAATGAAAAGAACTAGGAAATTGTATGTGTCAAAGAAATCACACCACATCACCAATTCCTATCATTAATTCTGTGACAAAGCATAGAGTGATGATTTTGATACATGTCTCCCGGAGGCCCATGTGTTGAAGATTTGGACCCCAGATTGGTGCTATTGAATGTCAGGGGAAACTTTAAGAGGTAGGGCTTGGTTGGAAGATTTCTAGTCAGATGCAGGTGGCCCTTGAAGGGAATAGTGGAATCCTGGCCTCTCCTTTTTCTCTCTCTTTTCTTCCTGGCTGCTATGAGGTAAGCAGACTGAACTGCTATGAACTCTTGTCACAGTGTACTGCCTTATCATATTCCTCAAAACAAGGGGCCCAACAAAGTGTAAACTGAAGCATCCACAACTCTAAACCTTTCTTCTTTTTTAAGTTGTTTATCCCAGGTATTTGTTATAATAACTAACTAACACACAGGGCATATATTATCAGGTTTCTCTGGAAATAGACAGTTTCTAATTTTTTTTCCTGCAGAGCATAGTCCTCAAAGTGTGCTCCCTATAGTGACAACATTAACATAATTGAGAACTTGTTAGAAATGCAAATTCTTGGACATGGACTAACAATTTTAGAAACTCTGGGTGGAGGGTGTTTCTCTTTTTGTTTGAACAAATCCTCCAGATAATTCTGCTACACACTAAAGTTTGACAATTATTGTTCTAGGGTAATCTTAAATTACATGATATGATTCTTCAAAGAAATGTAATCTTTAATTACTTTGATTAAAAATTAATGCCTTGATTAACTACTAAGTGGCAAGAACTTCCTGTATGGCATTATGTGTGTGTGTGTGTGTGTGTGTGTGTATCTTTCATATTATTTATTTATTTATTTAGATGTGGTGCTGAGGATCAAACCCAGGGCCTCATACATACCAGGCAAGCACTCTACCACTGATCCACAACTCTAGCCCTCTGGTTAGTTTTCTAATATGCAAATTTTATAGGTTAAAGACATGAAGTTAAAGAAAGTGAGCAATTTCAATCAGGGGCTGTGTCCATTCTCCGAAGATTTCTACAGTACAAAGAATGTCCAATCAATGAATGTTATTCTAATGTCATTTAAAATAGCATATTTGCTGTTGTTCCTATTTTCCTTTGAAGCAAAATGTATGCAGGTTTTAACAAAAGTTTAGAAGTCTGTCACTGTGAGTGGTATCAGCTTTATTTCTCTTAACTACATAATAAGCCAACTGGCACATATAATGAATGAAACCTGTCCTGTGAAAGGTGAAAACACAGGGCTGGGGATATAGCTCAGTTGGTGGAGTGCTTTCCTTGCGTGCCCAAGGCCCTGGGTTCAATCCCTAGCACCACATACACACAAAAAAGTGAAAATACATTATACACAAGTTGACAAATAGTATACCTGAATAATAGAGAGATGAATGCAAACTCATTCATGAATCCATCTGTAGAAGTATGATATATACCAACATTTCCCAAATTGCTTCAATCATGTTTTCATCCATGAAATAGTTAGAAATGCAGAATCACAGACCCCATTCCAGACCTTACTGAACCAGAATTTGCTTTTTAAGCATAAACCTGGGTGATCCAGCTGCATATTAAAGCTCGAGAAACTCCTTTCTGAATACAATTTCCCTGAGAGATAATACTAGGTTTTCTGGGTGGAGGGTTACATTGCCAATCATGCTTGGGAACATTTGCATTTGTAACTGGTAGGGTTTTAAACAAGTCAAGCAGGTATCTTATCTGCATTGCAAATCTCTGTTAGGAGGAATGTTTCTCAAATTTAAGATCAGTTTCAGGTTTAAGACTTGATGGTTTGCTAACCTATATGGTAAATATCTCCAGGAACATACTGCTTTTCCAATCCCTCCTGTATCTTTTGTCTTGGTGGACAACGCAGGGTAATTACACTACATAGTTACCCCACCAAGGTGCTGGATTAAAGGCAATGAACGGAGCTAATCCCATTTATTTTTTGATAACGTTAATACTGCTCTTTTACAGATCTGTACATCGAGGCACAGACGTACTCATTAATGGGCTCATTGCTGGGATTCTAATCCAAGCAGTGAGAAACAATAGTCTGTGCTCTTAACAACTATTCTGTGCTTGTTCCTATTTGTGGCTCCACAGTCTAAGGCATGATTGAAACTTGTGAAGAAAAGTAAATGATAAACACATAAAAAGTTTTAAAAGATTTAATGGAAATATCACATAAAAACCCATTAATATGTACAATTAATTTGTGTTAATTAGAAATTAATTAAAATGTTTTAAGGGCATTCGATTTTTATTTTGTGTACACATAAAATTTTTAAAGTTGGTGTTAGGTCTTGGATCTGGAATGTACCCCACAGACTGGTGTGTTGAAGTCTCGGTCCCCAGTGCAGCAGTGTTCAGAGGTGGGGCTTTCTGGAAGTGGTTGGGTTATGAGGGCTCTGACCTTACCAGTGGATTAATACATTGGAAGATTCTTAGCTGTTATGGTTTGGATATGAGGTGTCCCCCAAAAGCTCATGTGGAAGACAATGCAAGAGGGTTTGGAGGAAAAATGGGTCATAGCCTTAATCTAATCATGGAATTAATTCCTGATGGGGTTAACTGAGTGGTGATTGGAGGCAGGTGGGGTGTGGCTGGAGGAAGTGGTTCATTGGGGACATGGCTATAGAGTGTATATTTGGTATCAGGCAGTGGAGTCCCTCCCTCTCCCTCTCTCCTCTTCCTTCCTCTCCCCTCCTTCTCTCTCTCTCACTCCTTCCTTCTCCCTCTCCCTCCTTCCCTTCCTCTTTCTTTATCTTCATGTGAGCTGCTTCCCTCTGCCACACTCCTCCCACCATGATGTTCTGCCTCTCCTTGATCCCTAAGAAATGGAGCCAGCCATTTATAGACTGAGACCCCTGAAACTGTGAGCCCCTAAATAAACCTTTCCTCCTCTACAGTTGCTCTGGTTGGGTCTTTCAGTTGTGCCAGCAAAAAAGCTGAGTAAAATAATGGCTGAGTGGATTATGGGAGGCAATGGAAACTGTAGGAGAGGAAACCTGGTTGGAGGGAGTAGGTCCCTGGGGGAGTGTCCTTGGGGACTCATCTTGTCCCACAGCTTCTTTTTGTGTCCCATGCTCACTCTCTTTCTCTCATCCCTGGCTGCCACGAGCGGAGCCACATTCTTCCACGCACTTCTGCCATGATGTTCTGCCTCCCCTCAGGCCCAAAGCAGTGGAGCCGGCTGACCACGGACTGAAACCTTTGAAGCCATGAGCTCAAAATAAATCCTTCCTTCTCTAAGTTTTTTTTTTTTTTCCTAAGGCATTTTGTTCCAGCTGTGAAAAGATGACTAACACAAATGGTATTAATTAATTAATTATTTTGGTGGAAGACTATAAATATGTTTTACACTTTTTGTGTTGTTTGCTTATTTAACTACGTATCCAGAAACATATATCGGTGCAAAGGGTTTCCTCATTCTTCTTTGGTGGATTCTTATTATTCTATTGGATACAAATAAGAAGTGCTGGACTGGTTGTTCGCAGTATTTTGCTATTTCAAACACCACTGTGATACATATCTTTTGTGTTTTCATCGTTTTTCATGCTCACATGTAAATATGTAGAGTAAAACACTTCAGGAGTGTTTGTAAATCTTACACAATTCTTGCATCCTGAGTTTTGGAGTTATGCTGTGAGCTATTTTAGCTTCCTATTTAATATTATTATATTAATAATATTAAATAATATCTTTAAATGCTTACACTTTTGAGTGCTATTAATTTCTGTCTTCTATATGTACCCATTTGTCTTTCTGAATTTTCTTATTGTTTGTTATAATTTTTCAGTTAATTCTCTTGAGTTTTATAGATGTTGACATCATATTATTGGCATAAAAAACTTTATCATCTCCTTTCCCATATATATACTTTTTACTTTCTTTTTAAATATTAATGTTAGCAAGAATCTCTATAATGAAAGTCAGCAAACCGAAGTCCATGGGTCAAAAGCATCCTGCCACCTGGTTTTGTAAATAAAGTTCTCTCGGATCAGAACCACACCCACTGTTTTATGGATTATCTGTGGCTTTGGCACAGAAGCACTGTGCCCTATCAAGCCCTAAATATTTGCCATCCAGAACTTTGCGGGAGAAGTTTGTCCATCCCTATGCTAGAAGTAGGTTAAATGCAAAATCATAATTAATAGTAGGCATCCTTGTTTTGTTTCTGATTTTAATGCCACGTTGGTGTTTCCCCATTAAGTATGATGCCACAGTAAAGTTTAAGATATGTTTGCAAATTGATAATATCCCTTTAAGAGTGGAGTCTAGCACCCTCCCCTTGAAGTTAAATAAAATTTTATGGCTGCTTCAAGAAATGTATAGATGTATAGATGTTATATATCAACTCTGTTGGCTTTCCCAGAAAGGTTAGAAAAGGGTATGCCATTTTTCTCTCTATTGGGACATTTGTTTTGGGCATGTCCAGCTGCGATTTAAAAAGAGACCTCAGCTCCCCTGAGGTCTCTGCCTTGAGGTGTCCCATGGGGAGGAAGGCCAAGGAGTCACAGCTGGTGCGGCCCTACTGTTTCAGTCTTTGTAACCTTGATGCCAGAAGGTAAACGCCTTGGAGATGGCCCAGCCCCAGCCACTGTCAACTCTGACTCCGACAAACCCTGGTAAAACTAACTAGCAAACCTCCAGGTTTTGCTTACAAGTTGCCCAGGCAACCTCCAGATTTGTGAGCAAAATTGAGAGTTAATGTTTTAGAGCCACAACTTTTCAGTGGTTTGTTACACAGTAATAGATAAGTAGAACATTGACTTTTCTGTAGGGTTAGATATAACTTTATCATGTCAAGGAAGAATCCATCTATCAGCTATGAATTTTGTAAACAAAAAACAATTACTCTATTTTAAATATTGTTTCTTTTAGCAGCTATATGGATGTATTTTTTCTTCTTAGAGTGATTATAATGATAAATTGTACTAGCAGATTCCTAATAGCAAACTATATTTACATTCCAATATAAAACCCACTTGATCATAATGAATTATATAGTATTTGAAAGAGTTCTGTTTGCTAATATTTTACTTAGGGTTATTTGCATTGATATTCATAATATTATTGTGGTTTTCTTATTTTTGTGTTATTTTTATTGAACTTTGGCTTTAGGAAGGGGGGACCTAGATTTTTAAGAAGCTTGACACATAATTTGAGAGGTGCTCTAAGAAAAAGAAAAGAAAATTATGAACATGATTTTGACTAGGCCTTTGTAAGGAGCCCTTATTCAGGGACTCTGAAAATTTAAGCTCTGCTGCTTCATTGTTTATTTATTGCTAATGGTCAGTGTTATCACTCTATAAAAATTTTTGGAAGCATGCTTTATTTTTCTTTGGATTGGAGCAAATAATATTTCAAATAAAGAAGAAAAAACCTAATGTCATTATTTTACAGAATTATTATTATTATGAATATTATTATTATTGAGATAGGTTTTGCTAAGTTGCCCAGGCTGGCCTTGAACTCATAATCCTCCTTCCTCAGCATCTTGAGTAGCTGGAATTACAGACATACTCCACCATGCCCGGCTGTACAGCATTATTTTAATTTTTCTATGTCCTATTATAGCTTTTGTTATATAGAGGCATTTTAAAAACATACCACTCATCAAATGGTTTTTATTCATTATATATTATTTAATTAACCATGTTAAAGACATTGCACCAGGAACTGTGGCCTTGGTGGTGAGACAGAATACCTATTTCAAAAGGTAGAGACACCCAGAGAAATGCAAATCAAAACCACCCTAAGATACCATCTCACTCCAGTAAGATTGGCAGCCATTATGAAGTCAAACAACAACAAGTGCTGGCGAGGATGTGGGGAAAAGGGTACACTTGTACAATGCTGGTGGGACTGCAAATTGGTGCAGCCAATTTGGAAAGCAGTATGGAGATTCCTTGGAAAGCTAGGAATGGAACCACCATTTGACCCAGCTATTCCCTTTCTCGGACTATTCCCTAAAGACCTTAAAAGAGCATACTATAGGGATACTGCTACATCGATGTTCATAGCAGCACAGTTCACAATAGCAAGACTGTGGAACCAACCTAGATGCTCTTCAATAGATGAATGGATAAAAAAAATGTGGCATTTATACACTATGGAGTATTACTTAGCACTAAAAAATGACAAAATCATGGCATTTGCAGGGAAATGGATGGCACTAGAGCAGATTATGCTAAGTGAAGCTAGCCAATCCCTAAAAAAACAAATACCAAATGTCATCTTTGATATAAGGAGAGCAACCAAGAACAGAGCAGGGAGGAAGAGCATGAGAAGAAGATTAACATTAAACAGGGACGAGAGGTGGGAGGGAAAGGGAGAGAGAAGGGAAATTGCATGGAAATGGAAGGAGACCCTCATTGTTATACAAAATTACATATAAGAGGAAGTGAGGGGAAAGTGGAAAAAAAAACAAGGGAGAGAAATGAAGTACAGTAGATGGGGTAGAGAGAGAAGATGGGAGGGGAGGGAAGGGGGGACAGTAGAGGATAGGAAAGGCAACAGAATACAACAGACACTAGTATGGCAGTATGTAAAAACATAGATGTGTAACCGATGTGATTCTGCAATCTGTATATGGGGGAAAAATGGGAGTTCATAACAAACTTGAATCAAATGTATGAAATATGATATGTCAAGAGCTTTGTAATGTTTTGAACAACTAATAATAATAATTTAAAAAAAAGGTAGAGACACCGAGAGACAAACATTTATCAACAGGATAAGTAGGGGAAGGCCCCATGGAGGTGTACAGGAGTGGCCCCTACTCAGATTGTGGGGAAGCTTGGGAGGGAGGAACAGTGTTCAAAAAAGTCTTCCCAGAGGGGCAGCATCTATGGTGAAGAACTACTTCCTTACTTTGCTTTTTCCATGGAGCTAAAAGTCACAGTGGACTTTAATGACACTTGATAACACCAATAGTCCTCCCAAAAGACTTGGTTGGTTAACAGGCAGGAGACCCAGGACGTGTCTAGCAGAGACAGGAGCTGGGTTCAGAGATAGGAGGTTAGACCACAGCTCTGCTCAATGTCATGGGCAAGCTGAGAACCAAGCTGGAAGGCAGAGGCCGAACTGGGGCTAGGGGTGTGGAGAGATAGGGCCCTGCAGCCAGCTCTGGGCAGCAGCATCTCCACTGCAGGTCTACTCCTTCCTCCACAGTTTTAAGGGGCAATAGTTTCTGTTTCAAGCAAAAGGTTCAGTAGGGATTAGAGTAGGGAATAGTTTTGCCTGACCAAAATCTTCAGATGGGAGAGGGTTCTCTGAGGTTGGAGAATGTTGTCATTGAGTAATTGTACTTCCTGGGACTCATCCAGAGTTCTTGAGGACCTAAAGTTGGCTCTGCCTGGATTCCATCAGGACCTGGTTGGGAGCTGTGACATTAGGCAGCAGACTTGGAGTAAGGAGTCCTGAGACTCACCTTAGTGTTACCTGGGTGAGACTCAGTTTTCTCATCTGAAATATCAGACACAGTCACAAAGTGATAGTCATGATCAAAACATGAGAGCACATCAAAGTGTCTTATATATTCCAAAACATGATGCAAATGGTTTTTATTCTTTGGGCTTAGGATTCCTGGTCTTAGAGATTAGTGAGGCCTGGTAATTTAGCAATGTTCTGGAAAGGATGTCAGAGTTTACAGAGACACATTGGGCTTCACCAATTGCCCAAAGTAAAGGAGCTTCAGGTGTCACCTTTACCTAGACTTGGATGCTATCCAGGGATGGACTGAAACATGCTGGTGTAGAGGAGGGGGGCAATTCTCATCAGGCCTTGGACCAGCCCCTGCTTTGTGCCTTAGCACGGCTGTCTATTTACCCACCAGTAAACTGCTTCCTCTCAATAGTGTTCAGAAAAGCAGAGGCCATCGGATGTTATGGGGAAGCAGTTTCTAGGGAGGACCAGCTAACGAGAGGGGTGTGGGTGGGCTAACGCAGAAGAGGTCTTTGTCATCAAAGCGACCAAACAAAAGAGCAGTGTTTGTCTAGAAACTTCTCACTTCCAATTTCCTCTGGATTGGTTTTAGGAACCAAAATATTCAGCTAGGACACACTATTATACATTGTCATTGTAACTATCATCTCTCATGTCTGTAAAGCACTTCAAATTTACCAAGCACTTACATACATGGGATCGCTGCGACACAGTGTGAGGGAGAGGAGACAGGCCCTTTCATGCTCTGTGGGTAAACTGTGGCTAAATGATTTGTCTGAGGAAAGAGGGGACTGCACTAGGCCCTTAGGGTATGCTGTGTTACCTAATCTTCCCAGTCCCTTCATTTGAGGGGAATTTAATTATGGCCTGACAGTTGAGAAGCTCAAATTGCAGAGAGACTAAGGAAGTCAAATGAAGTCACACAGCTGTCTCAAACAAGTGGCAGATCAGGGACTGGAATGCAGGACAGTCCTCCAACTCAAGGCCCTGTGTTACTTCCACCTTCCTCCTTAAAAAAAGAAAGAAAGAAAGAAAAGGAACTGTCTTACCTCCAATTGTTTCCAAATGGAAGCATATGTTTGGTCTGGTTGTTGAGTCTGAAATAAATAGCTCCTTTTAGACTGTTGAGACAAGCCAAATGCTTTCAATATGCTCCCAAGGCTGGGGCTGGGCCTGAATAGAAGCCAGATGTTCTGGATTCCAGAGCTATTTCCTTGCTGTACCCTCTCCCAACCACCCCCCACCTCCAATCTTCCAGTAAATGGAGGAAGGGAAAGTGAGGCCAGATAGACCAATTTTGCTTCTTACATCTTTCTCTTTGGAAGAAAGAGAGGAAGCCATGGTGGCCGGAGCTGGGCTAGTGCAGCTGTGGCCTGGGGTGGGATGGGGGCTGGAAGAATAGCCAGAAAGAATGTACAGTTGCTCCTTCCAGGCCGGCAGACTCCCTCTGCCCCTGACCTTTCTGTACTTCTTCACAGTTGACAGCCCAGGCTCGGCTCCCCGCTAGGAGGAAGTGCCCTGCAGTTAGTCTGTTGATTACTAAAACAGAACTCTCAGAGCACTTGTCAGCCCCACTTCCTTCCATGCGCTTTGGCAGATTTTTTTTTTCTTCAATTTCTTGTTTTATTACTGTTTGTCAGACTCGGGAGCCTTTGAAGTTCTTTACAGATCTGACTTTTATCAGAGCATGTAGGAGTTGGGGGTGGGAAATGGGTGGATGCGGCCCATCAAAATATTCTGTTCTGCAGCCAGCTAACTCACCCCTCCTCCGTCTTTGTCTGAAAAGGTTTTTGACATGGTGTTTCTATACGTGGCCTGCCTTCCAGATGAGAGAGTGACATCTATTGTCGTAATATAGGGAGGAAATTATGATTACTTAATGATAGCATGTCGCAGCTTGTCGCTTCTTTATTTTTCTTTTAAATACTTGCTGTCACGGCAACACACAATTGGCCTTCAATCCTGGGGCTGAGGCTGGGTCCACAATTGGCACAAGGTGGTATAAGGATGTCTTATTGGTAAAGTTGGGGGAAATAAGAGTGAATGCAGAAATATTTCTGCGTGCCTGGCTTAGATTGCTGCTCTTCCTACCTTGGGACCTCTGAACCTGCGGGCTTGTGCCTCCTACACTGGCCTTGGAAGCACCAGTTTTAACATGTTGAAAGCAACGTTGGTCTCCGTTGGTCTCCCTGATGCTAAGGATCTGTCCTTGTTTGGTTGACTCACAGGATCAGGTGGGCATTGTTCATGGAATCAGTCAGCAAAACATGCATGAGTCAGGTCTCAATTGGCTGCCATCAGCGTATTCTCTGCCTAGCTTGACTTAGCTTTCTAAGCCAGGCACCAACAAAAATCTCCTTCCTCTTTACCCATGAAATATGAATCCCTTTTGTTTAAACAATGAAATCTAAAACACTCATTCTAAAATGCATCATCTTTCTCAATTTGGCCCACAGCTACCAAAATCTACCTCTCAACTACCTGAAATCCTTTTTCCCAGTCAGGTACTTGGCTCTTTTTCCTTCATTAATTAATTTTAGCAGGTATGGTGGCACATGCCTCTAATCCCAGCTATTTGGGAGGCTAAGGCAGGAGGATGGCAACTTTGAGGCCAGCCTGCGCAACTTAATGAGACTCTATTGCAAAATAAACAAACCAACAACATACAAAGGCCTGGGAATGTAGCTCACCCCCAGATTCAATCTCTAGTACTAGAGGAAAAAAAAATCATGGGACATTTCAGACATAGGAAACAACCAGAAAACACATAGATTCCTGTGAATACATTATACTACTATCTGGATAAATCTAAAAAACATAATGTTGAGCATAAAAAGAAAGTTGAAAAAAATAGGTGAAGTAAAATATTACTTATGTGAACTTTTCAAGCACCCCAAGACTATTCTCATCTCCATCTGACAAGCATCTGTTATTATTCCCTCCTCTCCAGTCCCCATCTTGCCCAAGAGAGCAGTCATCCCTCTTCTGTGACTTCCAGCCGTTCATTTACACAGATCTCTATTGTGTCACTCCAGCTAGAGGCTTGTTCATACTTCTAGGTTAATAGTTTCTATTTTCATGTTGGGGGCCCTCACTAAACTGTGAGCTCTTTAAGGGCAGCAGCTTGTAGTTTTCTTTGTTCACTCAGGACATCAACTCACCGTAATAATTTTATGAAAGTTTGGCAAGACTAAAATATTATCAATAAAACACATAATCAGGATCTAACTAGAGGCACAGTAAAAAAAAAATTAAAATTTGATTCCCAGTCTTAATAGCAACAACAATCTTTTATTGTTTACAATAAAGCACTGCAAATTCATTAATTCTATTTTGCTCGATTAAGATATGGGATGCAGACACCATTACCATTAAATAAAAGGAGAAACAATGATTCAGAAAAGTGAGGTGACTTGCTCATGGTCACACAGCTCAAAGGAGATGGGGCTGGCTCACTGGGTTTAAGTAAAATTTTTTTTATTGTGACCTTTTGAATTGGCCTAATTACAAATCAATTCTTCTTTCCCGCCCTCCCTCCCTCCCTACTCTCTTCCGTCTCTTTCTTTTCATTTATTCACTCATTTGTGTAACAAGTATTCATCAAAAATTATCTATATGCATTGTATTAGCCTCTGGGGAAAAATAATTAACGAAACTAGTCCTGGTTGTGGCATCTATAGAAGTAACAGTCATTTGAAGAAGTTGAGATCCTTCTAAACAATGCACAGCATGCAGACTGGTAAATGTTTGGTGACTTCTTACAAAAATGTGTTATGCTGGAATGGTGATAGTAAGATGAAATGTTTCCTGGTGCTTTGACAGAGTTCTCAGCAATTGGAGATTTTCTGAAGCTAATTGGGAGGGGGGATTAATTCACTTTGTTTAGCTCCTAAGCGTTCTTCCCTCTGTAGTGAATTGCTTAATGGTAGAGGCTTTGATGCTGGCAGGTACTTTTAGTGGAATATGACTGCTATTGCCCTCTTTTGCAACCTGCACTGTTGTGTGGGCTGAAACCAATTAGACCTAAATTAATTAGCAAGAAAATGATGGGCCCACTTGCTGAGCCATTCACAACACCATGTGAAGAAAGAGGAACAGTGTTTGAAGGATGCTATGTGTTTCTGCTGAACCCTAATATTTGAAGTATCTCCAAATATGGAAGTAAATTTAAGCCCTTGGTGGATTAAGTAATCCACTTCTTTTAACCCATGAAAGTCCTTTATTCCAAGACAAGTTAGGAAACTCTAGGAGTTAGTACTCCCTAGGATCTTTGATAAGCTTTGAGATATATTTAGGAGATATGTGTAACCTGACCTTTTAAGGCCTAAAGTAGTTGAGGATATTGATGGCTGAAAGGACCAATATTCCACTCTGTGAGTTACACGTACGAAGACTTTTTCTGAATGACAAACTCAGTTCTCCGTTTCTTTATAGTCTCCTTTGCTTGCACTTCTTTCTCTGCCTATTCCTTAATGATCAGACCTATTCCTGGGGCTCCAGTCTCAGATAATGGCCCCTCCAGAGCCATCATAGCTCACCTGATGCTAAAGCACACCTTGACTATGTCCTAGGCTAAGCCTTATCTTGACCTCCGCTGACCAGTCATCTATCTGGCCCCTCAAGGTACAGGCCTGGAAGTCATTCTTGCCCCTTCCTCTCCCTCATTCAGGATATTGAGGAATTCTGTTCATTTTATATCCTAAGTATAATTCTCAAAAATATTTTGAACACTTCTTTCTAACTCTTGTTTATACCAGGCTCCCTCTCCCCTGCTCCCTGCGTACTATACTTCTGGTTATCTTTGATGGCTCTAGTCCTTGTTAATTACTATGGTTTGGGTCCAAGGTCTTGTGTGTTGAAGGTTTGGTCCTCAAAGCAACAATGTTCAGAGGCAGGGTTCTGGGGAAGTGATTGCATCGGGATGGCTCTGACATCATCAATGGATTAACCCACTGGGAGATTCATAGCTGAATGCACTACTGGGAGGTGGTGGGACTGTGGGGAAGGAAACCTAGTTGAGGGGAATACCCTTGGGGGCATACTCTTGGGGACTCTATCTTGTTCTGCTCTTTCTCTGCTTCCTGGCTGTCATAAACTGAATAGCTTTGCTCTGCCGTGCTTTTCCACCATGATGTTCTGCCTCACCACAGGCTCAGGAAAAATGGAGCCAAGAGATGTGGACTGAAACCTCTGAATCTGTGAACAAAATAAATCTTTGCTCCTTTAAGTTGTTTTTCTCAGATATTTTGTCACAGCAACAAAAAACGGACACACAGTCATATTAAAGATTTTTTTTTTTCTTCCTAGGTTTTGCTGCCAAGATCCTTCTCTTAGAATGCTAATGGTCTCAGAGTAACCTTATCCACTTTAAGATTTTAGTAGCCATTTTTAAAATCCTGTGGCTCCCAAATGCATGTTTCTGGCTATAAACTCTCTCCTGAGCTCCAGATCAACAAATTCAAAGACTATCTCTGCATTTCCACATTGATATCCCACAAGGCCCTCCAGGATGCTGTCAGATATTCTGACCTCATCTCTTGCTGTTTCACTCCTGGAACTCCATCTCAGACTCAGTGTGTCCATAAAAAAGCTCAGCATTTTCCCACATAAACCTCCTCTCCTACTGTGCACAACATCCCTTTCCATTCAGTTCATAAATAAGACATCTGAGTGCTGCTATTAACTCCTTACTCTCACTTGCTTTCCTTAGCTTTACTTTTTCTTTTCTTTATCCAACTGCAAAAACTCCTTCAAATATGTTCCTTTCTCTTCATTTCCAGTATGACTGTCTTAGTAGGGTAATAGGGGACACCACCATTTCTTCCCTGAATTGTCAAAAGCATCTCTCGTGATGATTTTGCATATTATTTTATAATTTTTTTTTTGGGGGGCTACTGGGGATCAAAGGCCTCACACGTGCTAAACACATGCTCTACCCCTGAGCTACACCACAACCCAAATTTTATGATCTTTCAACCCAGATGGTTGCAGATGCTCTTGACATCTACATATCTTTCACACCTTAACTTAGATGACACCCCATGAACTACCAGGAAGGCTCCATGGTTCTTATCATCATGTAATGTGAATACTGTTACTTTTCTGTCTTCTTCATTGACCAGAGATCATTGAGTGCAAGGGAGATGTTTTGTTTGTTAGTGTGCTCCACATAGAGGCGAAAGATGCTCCACTTTTTTTATGTACTCCCCCCGCCCCCCAAGCCTCAATCTTCTTTAACTTGTCTTCCACACTGCTCCAGGGTTATCTTTCTGAAATGCAAATTAGACCATGTTGCTCCTGATGAATCTTTCAGCAGTTCCCCATTGCTGCTTGACAGAATGTAGGTTATGCTCTTTGTCATGGGCCCCTGTTGTTCTCACGGCACAGTATCAATTTATTCAACTTTTTGTCAAATTGAATTTTCACTTTTCCCTAATCTTGGGTTCTGAGACTGGAGTGAAACTGACTCCATTCCAGCCCCCAGGGTACGTGTTATCCAGGTCTGAGCCAATAATATCATCTCGTTCTTTTGGCCATAGCGACTGGTTTGGGAATGGGCATTTTAACCAATTAGGGACAATGAAATGTTTACTGAGATCTTTTGGAAAGTGACTCTTCCCAGATCTTGTTACTGTGGGAAGCCCAAGACTGAGGACAAAACAATGGGAGGGAGAGCTCAGATATGGAGAGAACACAAGTCCTGATTTACTTTATTTGATTTATGAACCCAGTAATGCCTGAAACCAACGTTACCTTGTGATTTTAGCTTATGTCAGATGATACATTTCTTTACTTGCTTAAAACAGATAGGTTAAGATTTCTGGGATTCCATTTATTTATTTATTATCTAAGCAAATATTCTCTGAGCTTCCACATTGTTCTAAGCACTATTACAGATGCCAGGAATCATAGCAGGGAATAAGGTGGATGAAGGCTTTGTTTTCAAGGGAGGATCCAGAGACCTCACTGATTCACATCTTACAAAATTGTGCCATAAGATCCATAATCTTGTTCCAATGTTGCCAGCTGAAGCTAAATTCAGTCCTGATGAGGCTGACCAGAAGTCCCCATGTCCCTGATGATTACTGAATACTCTTCCATCTCTAAAGCCATAGCTTTAACATTTTACTCTCTAACCTCAGTCTTCTATAGTTTCTCTCTTGACACTTTCATCCTCCTCCTTATCAAGAATGGCTTATCTCCTTTTTACCCCCTTTGTCACACGCCTGTTGCCATATGGCTCAATGTTTCCCCTGGAAACCCATCTAGGCATTCAGGGTATCTACTTGGCCACTCTTCCAAATGTCCCAGCCCCTCTGCCATGTTAATTTTCCCCTGCACTACCCTAGAAAAACAATGCTGTGTCAACATGAACCTGCTCCTGTTTTCAGAGTATAAATTGGGAAAAAACAAAGAACACGAAGCTCAGTGCCCTGATAAATTCATATGTCCACTCTCTGTGAGTCTTTAGTGCTGCTCAGAACCTGCCTATGTGTTTTTGATCAACAACTTTCATTTCCACTTTCAGCTGCTGTTTCTATCCTTGGCTCGCTCTCTCTCTCTCTCTCTCTCTCTCTCTCTCTCTCTCTCTCTTTTTAAATCCCTATGTGATCATCTAACTCTGTTCCTAACTCATAATTATTTAATAAGTGCACATTGAAAACTTGCTAATTGTGGGAACTACGCTGGGTGTCTCTGCAAGGTAGACATGTGATTCCAAATGTGGAGTTAAAGGGAAGGAGACAGTGGGCTAAGGGGGCACATAACCGGAGGACATAAACCATTCCAAGGGAGGTCTGAGATGGCTCTCACGAGTGTGTTAGCTTTTCATTGCTGGGACCAAAATACCTGATATAAACAACTTAGAGGAGGAAAGATACACTGTGGCTCATAGTTTCAGAGGTTTTACCCCATGGCCCCATTGAGGTGAGGGCCTGAGGTGAGGCAGAACATGGTGCAGAAGGGCGTGGAGGAGGAAAGCAGCACAGTTCATGGCAACCCGGAGGGAGAGCTGGGGTGAGAGAGGGGGTGAGAGAAACAGAACCAAAATAAACTTTTCCTCCTATAAGTTGTTTATGTCAGGTATTTTGATCACAGTACCAAAGAACTGACTAACACAGTGAGGAAATGACATTTAATGGCAAGTGAAATGGCCCAGCAGGCACTAAGAACCACGTATGAGAATACCCGGAGCTGAGGAGTTGGTAAAAATCCAATAGAGCTAGAACAGAGAAGTGAAGGTGGCATGAGGCGAAGCCAAAGAGTGCCTCCCCTCCTTCCTTCCCTGAGTATGACATTTATTCAAATATTTATTGAAACCTCATAATATACCTAACAGTATTTTCTGGGCTGGGGATTTGGCATTAAAGCAGGTGCTGTCAGGAGCCTGCTCCTATTCCCTCACACCTATTTCTACCTATTTTGACCCAACATGCATTTCTATTTTCCAGTACTCGACGGCTTTCTCTGGCTGCTGGAGCCACTCTGTCTGCATCTAGGGTAGGCCAGAGTGCTGGGAATTAAAGCTCTCCCCCAGCACCAACCCCAACATTCCTTAAGTAGTGGGAGGATAGAATTCCCAGGAATGTGCTCCACAGTGACTAACAGAGCTTTTTCCGTGGTCCCAGCACCCATGCTGGGTGCCCACAGTGGTAAATGTCTGGAATATTCTCTCTATTATCGTCCTTCCCTTTGCTGCCTTTCTTCCCTACTCCCTTACCCATGTTTCCTTGGATCGCTTTCCAAATAAACTCCTGGCACTGAATCCTACTCTCCAGGGCTGCTGTGGTGAAGTCCAGATGCAGATGGTGGTGAACAAGATATGTGAGGTTCTTGCCTTTGTGTCCCCATTACATTCCGTAGTGGGAAACAGACAAGGCTAATGAGAACAAATGAGATATTTCCAGCTAGAATTTATGGGATGAGGAAAGCCAGTCAGGGTAGTAGAACAGAGAGCCATGGGCACATGAGGGAGGCAGAAGTGGGGAGCGAAGGCTTTGTAGGTTGGAGGTTGAGGTATGTGATCCTTCTCCCTCTTCCTCCTCTTGTTTGCATGGTGGCTCTGTGATGGTTCTTCTGTTATGAAGCTGCTGTCTTCGCTTGGCTCCAGGGATTCTCCTCTCCTGTGTTTTTTCTTTCTTTGGACTAAACCCCTATCTACTCTATAGACTTTTCTTCATTGGCCTGAAAGGACCCTGGGTGGGGGGAGGGAGGGTCCTGTTTTGCTTCTTTTCACTCTCCCTCTGATGGCTTCAGCCCTCACTTTGTGGTGATGATTCTCAAATTCATGTCTATGGTTAGTCCTTCCTGAATTCCAAGTCCAGACATCCACCTATCCGCTGCACATCTCTTCCTAGATATGCCACGGACGCCCCAAACTGAAAATATCCAAACCCAATTTCATCTCTCCACCTCACATTGGCCTTTGTCTTAAATTCTGTGTGCCAGAGAATGGTGTCAACTAGTCAGCAAGTCTCTTTTTACTCCTCCTCATTTCTGTCCCCTCATCTCCACTCTACTGATGATCCGTGTTCAGGACCTCACTGCAGCCCTTGCCTGGATCACTACAACAACCTCTAAACCATCCTCCATTCTCCTTCCAATCCCTTCTTTACTTGTAGCCCAAATAATAGCTCTACATTAAAATTTGCGTACATTGCCACTGTGCTTAAAATGATTCACGGGCTCCATTAACTTCAGATAAAACTCCAAACTCCTTGACATCCCAATCAAGATGCTGCAAGATCTAGCTCTTGCCTCCCTCCCCAGTCTCATTTTCAGCTCGTGCCATGCTGTCTTGTGCCTCTGTGTCACTGCACGTGCTGCTTGGTTTGTTCCTGAGCATTCTGCAAGACTCTGCTCGAACATTACCATTTTTAGTAAAGATTTCTTAACCATCCAAAACAGGAGGAGGAGGAGGAGGAGGAGGAGGAGATTGTTCCCTTCCGAACTCCCTCAGCATCCTGTGCATGGAATTATGTATAGTGCATCGTCATGGTTTGCTCTCTGCCTGTTTCTGTCACTAACCTATGAGCTTCTTTTCACAGGTAATGGGTTATTTATGTCTGTATCAGTGTCCGAGACATGGAGATGTGCAGTCAACCTTTGTCCAATGAATTAATAATGGAGCTTACTGCATGTGTAGGCATGGGATAACACATGACCCAGTGCTGAATATATTCCCTAAATCATTCTATAAAATTTTTATTTGACATAGAAATGTGCATTGTTTATAAGATCACTCACCCTGCGCCTTTGTCTGATCCCTGTGACAGAGTGGTTCAAAATCGAGAACCCTGCACATTAACCAGCCCATTCCCTGTACTTGGTGTGGTTTATAATAGAGGGAGTCCTGGTGCAGTCTTTGAATTCTGTTACTTTTGTTCCATTTATGTGCTTACAGTGTTAGACAACAGAATGGAAAGGATGAGCTATTCAGTAATTCTTGCCTATGTTGTTTTTGAAATATGCTTTTGTTCTCATCTCTGCTGAAGTCAATCTTCAGAGGCAACCCATGAAAAGCAAATTGGTGGGGGGAAAAGGAAGCAAATTTGCCACATTTCCTTTGAACTCCCTGTTTAATTTATTTTAGGTCCATGTTGTAAGGTCTCTTATCTATTGTTTATTGCCATACAACACAGTGCCTTTCTCTGCACTCAGTCCTTCATTAAACACCGGCATGATCCATGTACAATAATAAGCTCTTTGCACCTTAATCTACCGACAACGGTATGAAGAATTAGCATGTGGAAACATCTGGAGCCCAGAGAGGACACAACAAATTTAGGAAACTGAGAGTAGTTCCTTCTTGCTTTCAGCACTGAGATTGTGGGTCCAAGGGGAGGGGTATGGGAGAGATGAGTGAAACTTGTGAGTTAAACAGATGCTATATTTTATAGTCCTGGTACAGCCATCCCAGAAGTCTGGGCTTTTCCCTGAGAGTAATGGAATGTCATTGATGAGTGACCTTATTAGATGTGTGTTTTATAAAGATAACTCTGGCTGCAGGGTAGAGAATGGATTGAAGGATTATAAGGCTGGAAGGAGAGAGACCAGTTAGGATAATCCAGTAATCTAAGACCATCATAAGGTGGCTTGATCCAGTCAAGAGACACTATGGGGGCAGAGACAAAGAAGTAGGAATGCAGTATGGAAATCAAGCAGACCTCAGTATGAATCTCTCTCTACCACGTCTAAGGATGTAAGATCTGAGGCAATTTAGGCAACTTTGCTAAATCTGTTTTCTCATCTAAAAAATGTAGATAATAACAGTAATTGTATCACAAAGTTCTGCAGATGATTATGAGATAATGACTGTTGTGATAGTCAAAATATTTCTTCCCCCTGAAATAAAGCCATATCTGAATCTCCAGAACCTGTGAATATCTGTTACCTTACATTGCAAAAGGGGCTTTTTGAATATGTTTCAGATGAAGAATCCGGTGATGGGAGATTGAATTGTACCAACCAGTACAAACAGGGACAATCACACAAGTCCTTGGAAGTAGAGGACAACTGAGGCCTTTTCCTGGCCATGTCAGGAAGAGATGTGGTGATGGAACACACATCAGAGAGATGCTTCATTGGTGGCACTGGAGGTGGAGGAAGGGGGCCATGAGCCAAGGAATGTGAGTGGCCTTTAGGAACAGACAGAGAAACATTGTTTTCCAGAGGCTCCAGAATAGAATGTAGCACCACCAAGACTTCAATTTTAGTCCAGTGAGACTTGTGTTGGATTTTTAACCCAGAGAACTGCAAAATAGTAAATTTGTGTTATTTTAAACCTATAATTTTGTAGTTATTTGTTGCAAAAGCAATAGAAAACTAAGGTGTGTGTAGAGGGTTTAGCCTTGAGAGCGATCAAGAAGAGTATTGTGTTTGGGAATCCATGCTGCCACTGTGGCTTAGATTGGGGAAAGCTGAATTCTAGGAATCTGAGAGATATGCAAGTGGACCAGCGAGGTAAGTAGTTGGATATAGGGTCTGGATCTTAGAAGAGAGATTTAGGATATAGACTCATATTTACAGTGAGGGAGATTGCTTTACTTCTTCATACCCAGTAGATATTTGGGGAAAAGTTATTCCTTTCTGGGTTCCTGTTTTCTCAAACTGGTTTCCAGGACGTTAGACTCTGGATTGCTTAAGTCTACAGGAAGCATACCTGTATCTCTGTTGGCCACTTTAAGTTGTCTTAAATATATAATACAACCAAGTGGAATTATCTTCTATGTGACAAGCATGGGCCATGAATCTTGGTGCCACTAATAGAAGTAGGTTGATACTCGGTGGGTGCTCAGGCTGATTTTTAAGGTATTGAAGATCTTGCTCAACTACCAGCAACTTTGGCCTAGAGTTAGTATCTTTTTCTTTTCTTTTCAAGTTTTTTTGTGCTATGCCCTATAATTCTGAGAGCTAGATCTCTGCAGTTCTAATGCTTCATCTTGAATGTAATTCTCATGTGATTCTCTGCCCCAAGGATTTCATAGCTTCCCTTCCCCATCTCCAGTAACAACAGCCTGATGTACAAGCACAAGAATGTCTCCATCCTACTACCATTTCATACCCAGTAAGGCCCTAAACTGGTGAGGGCGCAGGTGCTCATCTCTATTCCACCCACAAAGTCGTCGATGCCAGCTCTCAAGTCAGGCCACCCTTCCCCAGTTCCTGAGTCCTGTACCAGATCTGCTGTTTGGATAAGACCATCCACATGGCTTCGGGGATTTGTGTTGGTTTAAAGTCTGTTGCAAGAAGGAACAGCATGCTGTAATCACAACAGCTGCCATTTGTTGGAAGCCTACGATTTGCTTTGCCTTGTGCAAGAAATTATTACACGTATAATTTCTTGCTCTCACCACGGTTTAGTGGGAAGGTAGAATTATTCTTGTCTTTGTGTTATAGGTGAGAAAATGGCATCTTAGACAATTTGAGTAAATTGCCCAAGCTAATGAGTTAGCACAGCCTGAATTCAAAATCACTTTTATCAGTTTCCAAAATTAACATTCTTTCTAATACATATGCTAGCAATGTCTGTAAAAGGATAAAGGACAAATCTGGGAAATATAGGATTTTTTGGTACTCCTGCCTAACCCACAGGTATCTGCAGGAACTTCATAACCAATTTTCCTTATTCTGGGTTGCTTTATGTGTTCTTTGGCTCAACAGTATTTATTGAGTGCACAGTGCTAGTTGAGGAAGATGTGTCTATGGCCCTGAGGGAGCTTACTTTCTATTAAGACAAGTGGGCAAGTAAGCAGACAGATACTCTATGCTGTGTTAAGCATCACAACAGAGAGAAACAGCTTGCTGTAGGTACCTGGATGAAGACCCATGCCACACTTGTTGTCATGTTGGCTGCCTTCCCAAGATGGGCCCTGCTATGGATTGTTTGTGGTCCTCCATCTGTGTTCAGGAGATCTCTGGGATGTGCGATACCAAAATGCATAGATGCATTACCTGGTTTATACCATCTCTCTTCTCAGCCACCAATTAGTACCCTGCCCCATTTGTCAAGGGACAGAGTTCTTCTCCCATTCTGATAGAATGTCTAGAGGGGTTCTACAATAAATCCTGAGCCAGTCAGCAGTTACTATTTATCATCTAATCCCAAGGAACAGGCCTACCATCAACATATGCTCAGGACTCCTGCTTAGATCAAGAGTGGAGCCCCTAGTGGCCCTTTGGGGGCAGGTCCTCCAGAGTCCCAGAGCTAGACCTTTCAGAGCAGCTTCATCAGACCTTCTCCCTTAAGGAAAGACCTCAGCCCTTTAAAAGAAACCTCGATCCAGCAAGATTTGGTTCACCAGAATACAATTGGACTTCACACATTCCCTTGGACTTTCATTTTCTGAAATGTTGATATTTGTTCCCATTCACAGCTGTAAGTTCTTGTGCTTTAGTCTTCTCCTTTGAGGTCCTGTACCTGCCTTGTATGATTATCCATTTACTGACTTTTCCTAACTTCTTAGTTGAGATTCAGTGGACTTTTCAATGTGTCTGGATACCACTAACAGGCATAAACCTGATGTTGATCTCTTTTTGCTGTTCTATATGCTAGTTTGGTCAGTTGAGTCCTCCTAAATATTGATTTCATTGAAGAGTCTTTGATGACTCCTTAACTCATGACCAATATCTAGAATCCCCATATCCTGTATTCTGATCACAGTTATGTTCTAGCCCTTTATCTCTGGGCCACGTAACATAGAAACCATATTCCAACTGATAAGGACCCTCTCTGCCCAAAGCATCCTGCTTCTAGGTGAGTTACTTCCTGCTCCAAATGTGCTTCATTCCTTCTTTCCATTTTTTAATTTTCCTGCCTGCCTGGCACTTCTACTCATCCTTCAAGACCTAATCAAACTCTCTCCTTCTATTAGGGTGGAGTTGCTGATTGTTTTCACAGACTGAAGTAATGATTCTCATTTTTAAGCCCAATGTGTAAGAAATACATAGCTCCTTACTACACTCTATGGCAGTTATTTCCCCGATATATTCCCTACTAGTCTGCAAGCACAGTAATGCCTTATATTAGTGTCCTGTTTTTTTTTAGTGTCCTGTTATTATTTCTTGAAAATAAAGGTATCAGTATTAGCTTCACTTGCTCTGTTTTGAAAACAGTATTATTTTTTCAGTGGCTAGGAAAGAAGGTGTCCCCAAAGGGCAATGTCTGATCTGAAATCCTAAAACGCAAAAAAGAGAGTTTTACCAGTCAGAAAAAAGAAGGTGTTCATATAAAGCAGAGGAAACAGTACCAGCCATACAGGGAAAGAGTAAGTGGCGTGTATAAAGAAATGAGGATGTAATATTAAATGATAGACAATCATACTCAGATCCTAAAGAACCCCCCGTCTGATGTATTGGGACTTCAGATTTTCCTGCAGTCATTGAAGAGGCCATTGGCTACTTAATTTGTAAGTAATGGAGCAGTATGGTAAAATTCAATTGGTGTATCACTCTGGGGTTGTTTCTTTGTTTTTTAAAGATACTGTGCATGGGTTTTCTGGTGGGTGGTACCGAGAAGAGGTGACCTGTACACTTGCCTCCTGGGAGGTAGGGTGGTTCTGAGCTGGAGCAGACCGTGATTTCTTCCTGGCTTTGCCACTGGAGGTCACTATTGCACCACAGATATGTGCACAAAGCTCCCCGATGCCCTTTTGAAGTTGGCTTCTGCTAAGGGTAAATTTAACAACCCCTGGGCACCTTGGAAGTTCCCCCAGAGCAGACATCTCTCTGTTCCCATATAGAAGTGACCCGGTGTACCTGAAAATGTGACTGAGAACAAGCTGTGTCTGATGTGAGAGGGGCTGAGGTTGGGAGACTGGGCCCAGGGAGGGCTGAGGCCTTAATCAAATATTGTGTGCTGTCTGGATTGCATTAGCCAGTGTCTGGGGAGGGAGAGACTGGATGCCCGTATAGGTCAAGGCGACTTTTCTCCTGCTGCTTTCTGGCTTAAATCTGGTTGAGGTTAGGCAAGGTTATTATTGTCTCATGGGTCCAGAGAGATTCAGGGAAACCAAATGTGTTGAGGGTCTCAGACCCTGTCCTAGGGGGAGGCCTGGGGGTTGAAGGAGGCCCTCCTGGTATTCCTGCTGGATTCTGGCAGCTGAGCTGCTGGGAGGAGAATGGAAACTGAGGCCCGCTCCTTAAACACATCCATTCACTGGACCTTGACTCAGGACCAGGCTTTGGTGGAGGCATCCAAGAGAACTGTAGAGAGGGAACTGGTTTCCAGTGAGAAACTCTGTGGGTTAAGCCTTTTGTATGTTTTTTCTTACTCAGTCTTTATGATAAATATGTGCCGTGGATATTATTTTATCCATTTGTTATGTAAAGAAGCAGGTGTAGGATCCACATTTGAACCTTAGCTCTTGAAATATAAAGAGAAAGGATGGTAAGAGGACCACTTGTGGGTACCTTCCAGGAATTCATTTGAACTTGAAAACTTGGTTTGAATCATGTAGGGAACAGAGCCTCTGGCGAGCACCTTCCATGAAGACCCACTTGAACACACGTGGAGAGAAACTCCTGGCAGGAGTGGGGTAACAACTTGCTAGTAATTCAGAATCTGTTGGTAACTTTTCATCAACATGAGGCACTCTTTCACATGTTAAATTTGACACTTACGATAACTATATTTCCCCATTTAGATAAAGAATCTGAGATGCTGAGAATTTGATTTGCTTAAAATGGCATGGTCAATTAATGATGGGGTTTAAACTTAGGTATTCTTACTCCCCATGCAACATCCTTCTGCCACACCACAGGTAAACTCCAGGTAAGACTTGGGTGGTGGAGAGATGTTGCTTTGTACCTTAGTTAGCAAGAGAAAACACTTTCAAGTAAGGCAATGTGTTTTATTTTGAAAGGGGAGAGAATATTTTAACCCAGAAAGAATTTTGGTGCTCATGTTCATGCAGCTCTGGGGTGAATAATATTCTAAATTAGGATTCCTAGATATGGCAAATTACGATACAAAACTCCTAGGGTTGTGTGGGACATGTTTATACTAAAACAAAGGAATCATTGTCTTGCTGAAATACACATTTAACTGGGCATCTTGTATTTCATATGGCAACTCTATCCTACATACAAACAGAGAAGCTAAGCTCACTGCTTTTTGTTTTGTTTTGGACATGTTTGTATCTGTAAATGCAAATGTCTTTAATAGGGCACCTTGAGCATCCTAAAAAAGTAGAAAGACTTTCTATGGTTTTATCTTGGCTTTGCCAACAACCTCTCTGAGCTGTGCCTGCCCCGCTGCATCACCTAATGGAATAATTTTAAGTTATGTCCTAAGGGGAAAAAAAAACAATTGCAAAAGCAGTTTGAAATACAAAGGGCTTCAGGACAATTATAAAAGAAACCAGCCCAGTTAATCATACCAGCTACTCAAGGGAAACCACATCATGGAAAGAAATCCCCAAGGATCATTGAGTAGAATACCCTTCCTGTGCACACCTTTAATCAAGATTCAAAGGGAAGACAGCTAGCTCCCTTTGGAAACTATTATGTAATGAAATCAACCCTGCCTTGTGCTCCCAGACTAATTACTGGATTTATTCTTCTTAGTCAATTTATTTGTAGGTATTTGGACATTTTTATCGGTATTCTTTATTGTTTTGCTAAAACAAGAAAAAACAAAAAATAAGGACAATTTGAGTTGACCAGGTGTAAGAGTGCTAATTTTAGAACTCTATTATGGATTTAAATATTAAAGAAGTCTCATGCTTCTTAAATATATCTATAATCAAATATAAAGAGAATTTCTTGTTCAAGATATGTGTATCATCTCAAGTTCAGTTTTTGTAAAGATAAAGCTCTGGGCACATGTGATGAGCCTCAGTCTTACTGGAAAGAAAAATAGTTGATTTTTAACATCAAACAGTAAAAGGTGGACAATAATGCATACATGTTATTGAGCTATCACCTCACACTGTTAGGATGGCCACTATCAAAAAGACAAAAGATAACAAGTATTGGTAAGGATGTGGAGAGAAGAGAACAGTGGTATAGAGTTGGTAGGAATGTCCATTAGTACTTTTTATTATGAAGAATAGTATGTCGTAGTTTCTTTTTTTTTTAATTTTTTATTGTTGGTTGTTCAAAACATTACATAGTTCTTGACATATCATATTTCACACTTTGATTCAAGTGGGTTGTTGTAGTTTCTTAAAAGCTGAAAAATCCAGCAGTCCCTCATTTGGGTGTACATCCAAAGGCAACAAAATCTGTAACATGAAGGGGTACCTGCACCCTCACGTTCATTGGATTATTCACAATAGCCAAGATGTAGAATCAAACTAAATGTTCATCAGTGGATGTATGGAGAAATAAAATGTGAGATTCATACTCATACAAATACACATACAGAGAGACACACACAGATACACACACACAAACACACACACACACGGAATATCATTCAGTCTTACAAAAGGAATTCCTGTCATTTTTGACACCATGAATGAATGTGGAGGACTCGATACTAAGTGAAATGTCATGAATAGGAAGTCAAATACTGCATGAATTCATTTACATATGGAATCTAAAAAAAATGAATTCACAGAAGTGCAAAGTAGAATGGTGGTTGCCTGGAGCTGGGAGTGGAGGAAATGGGAAGATATTGGTCAAAATTCAGTTAAGCAGGATGAATAGATTCTGGAGATCTAATTTACAACCTGGTGACTATAATTAATAGTAATGTATCATGCATTTGAAGTTTGCTAATGGAGTTGATCTTAAGAGTTCCCACCAGAGGCTCATACAAATTATTATCAATAAGGTGATGGGTATTTCAATTATCTTGGTTATGGAAATCATTTCACAAAGTGTACATATATCAAAATATCATGATGTATACCTTAAATGTATACAATTTCTATTTGTCAAGTATACTTTAATAAAGCTGGAAAATGCAATGCATTTATGTATCCCTCCTAACACTGCATAAACATTAGCAATTTGAATTTTGGGTTTGTATGTCAGAGGGTGTCTTCTGCCTTTTACCAACTTTTCCATTCATTCACCATTTGGGTTTTCCTTTCATCACTCATTAATTCAACAGATATTTATTGAACATGCATATGAAGCAAGTTTTATGCTAGGATCTAGGGAAACAGAGGTGAAAGTCACAGCCCTGTCTTCAACATGCTCCCAGTTGAAGGAGGAAAATGCATGGACCTGTAAACAGTGAACTTGAGCAAATATGAAACTATAGAGGAGAAGGCAATTGATTCCACCTGGGGCGGTTGGGTGTGAAGGATGAGAATCATTAGTTCAAGTTGGAGAACAATATTTAAAGGCAGGGGTCTATGAAGTTTTTGATGGAAGTGGAGGAAAATATGACTGGGTAGGGAGTTGGGGTCAATCACCAAGTGGTCTTTGTACACCAAGTTGGATTTAATGGGAAGTCAGTGGAAATCTTTAGTAGGAGAATGATGTGAGCAGATAGGTTTAGAGAGAAAGATCTGTGAGAGAGGAGTCCAGGATAAATGAGGGTGGAGACAGGCCAGAAGCACAGAGGCCAATTAGGACAGTAGCACATCCAAAGTGGTAACTTGGGACTGGTAAAATGCTGGGGCTAAGGTGATGGGAAGAGGAAGACAGAGCCCCATTTCTTGTATCACATTTTTATTCTTTGGATCCTCTCACATCCAAGCCCTGGAAAACTCAAAGCGGGAGTTGAGTAGAATTACATAAATATGCTTCAATTAGTAGAGGTATCACCAGGGTTGGGAAAGGTCCACAGAGAGCTTATGCAGAATACAATTAGGAGAATGTGTCTGGGAATATTAGTCCAAGCCCAATCTCTCAATTATTTTTAATAATGGTTCAAAGATAGAACCCTTGATCAAATTTGTAGATGTTAGAGAGTTGAAAGGAAAGTTAATGCACTGAATGACAAAGACAAATTCCAAACAGATATCTAAAATATTCAGACACCAGCTAAATCTTGTGAGATAAAATTTAGTAGGGATAAATGTAAATTTCTGTAACTGGGTCCCCAAAGAACACATAATTAGAGAATGAGGGAAATCAAAGTTTGCAAATACATTGGTTGATGTCCCTCCTCACATAATTAATAGTTACTTAGGCTGTTTTAAAGTAGAAATGTGATACTGGGATTATAGCTGCTGTAAGACCACTGAATCTTAGTAGCACAACGTAGTTCACATCTATTTCTTGCTCACTGAACTATCTAAGTCAGATAGTCCTCATCTTGTATGTTGTTTTCTTCCCTGTGAGGATTTGTATTCTGGGGTTCTTCCATCTGGTGGTTCAGTGATCCCCTGAGCTTTGGTTTCACTGTCATTTGAATCTAGCTTTAAGAAGAAAAAAGAAAGAATAGAGAAGGACCCTGGCTCATAAAAACCTTGGTCCAGAGGTATCACACATCATTTCCCCTCACATTTCAATAACAAGGGAGACTAAGAAGTTCAACCCCCTGGGAAACTGCTTTCTAGTGACAAATCTGACGTGTGGAAGTAAGAACACATGTATTGGTGAATTGTTGGCCATCTCTGGGTCCCTTGTGGCATCCAGAAAGGAGAGGATATTCTCAGCTCTGGTCAGTCTATGGATTAATATCAATGGATTGATATCAATCAAAAGCATACCATTTTTAGGAGGAATACTGGCCAAATGAAACATTTGGAAGCAGTTGAGTAGAAGACACAATGGAAAGATCTGCAGATGATTAGAAAAGAGAACAAGGGGGAATACAATGGCTATCTCCAGCCACTGGGAAACACCTTAAGTGTTGTTGCTCCCCAGGGTTCTATTTTTATGTTTCATCTTGTTCAAGATGTGTTTTATACCTGGGTGATCTTACATACTCCTAAGCTCATAATTATTCATTCAGATTCTGGGTTCATTTCTCCAAACCCAGTCTTTCTCTGAGCTGCAGACTTACAGTAAGTTATTAACCATTCATCTTAAATAGTATTTTAAAATTACATCAAACTCAACAAGCCCAGCTCATCTCACACTTGCATATCCAAATTTGTGTACTGACAATTGAGTACCAATGGTCAATCATTTACTCAAGCTAGAAGCCATGGAATGAATCATTTTTGAGCTGATCCCTCTCCTGTATTCTCTGCATTTAATCATCTATCCAGATCTATCAATTTACTTCATAAATTTTTAAAGTACATCCACATTGCTACAGATTGAATTCAAGTTTGCATCATTTTTCACCTGACTTCCATTTTTTTACTTCCTAAATGATCTTGCTTTGTTTCTCCACACTGCCACCAGTGTGATCAACAGAAAGGAAACCTGACTTACTCTTTAAAACCACTTCAAAAGTTTTAGGTATGATGTGTGAGTCTCTATTTGGTTCTTACCTATGTCTCTAGCCCCATTCCTTAACATGCCTAGCTCATATTATTCCACTTTCCCCCTTAAGTAATTAACTCCTGTTTGTCCTTTTAAATCCACTTATGATTTCCCTTAACTTCTCAAATATGAGGTAATGTGCCTTTCTGAACATTCTGAGTATGTGTACATACATCTGTCTCCCCATTATAATATAATTGTCTCTAAAGCCAGGATCCATCCTTCCTTCCTTCCTTCCTTCCTTCCTTCCTTCCTTCCTTCCTTCCTTCCTGTCATACCCAATATCCAACATGAAACACATTTTCAATAAATGTCTGTTGACTTGAATTGTTATATGGAACCAAGAACAGGTTTTTGTCCCTGTTGTCTCACAGTATAAACCCTCAAAGCTACAGGATAGCAGTGTTTGATTTTCACTAGGTGATTCTGAACAAAAATGGGTAGGTGACTTTGGAAAGTAGTAGGCTTCCTCTGGTTTGTGACATTCAAGTTGAGGCTGGAATAGCCACTTGATCAGGTTCCACAATAGGGATTTAGGCAGCCCTTAAGGGACAGTTACATTCATTCTGTAACATTCCAGTAATCCACAACATTCCAAGATTTGATGACTCACATTCCATTTATTTATAAAACAATGCATTTTTATCACTTGAAATGTGTTGTGGGACATAATTAATGATCTTGAAAGACATTTTAAAGAGAAATAAATATAGAGATTTATTGGTAGAAAACTTGGTCTGAATAAAATATTATATATTCCAATGAACTTTAGAAAACTTTTGGTTCACACTTCCTTCACTTCTCTTTTCTTATGCCCAGGCATATTCTAATAACTGGGCCAGAGGAGAGGTGCTAAAGACCCAGGGCTGAGATGCTTTAATGAACAATTAGCATTCTGTTCTGTTGTTGCCTTCTGCACCTCGGTTATCAATGTGTTTTGTTTCTCAGAAAGAATTTAAAAGATGAGAATTTGTCTAATCACTTGAGAATCATGAACATATTCCTTTGAGGGCTTGAACTTCTGTTTTGTTTCTTACACCTATTTTAAAACAACTGGACCCTTCATTTTATAACCCCAAATTGAAACACCTTTGTTCAAACTTTTCTGGGACCAACTTTAGAAATGAGACAGCATTAGGCAGATAACATGAAAGCTTTATTTTCACAGGAAAGAGATCTCTCCTCCATTCATCTCCCAGGGCAAGCTTTGCCTTCAAATACTATAACTCAAGAAGTGTAACTTTTCATATATGGTCCATTAGCTTCCAGAGAACTGTATTCTCCAAATGTGCAGGAGGCTTGTTTTTTTTCTATCAGTCCTGAAGAATGCATATCCCATTTTGCTCACAGTGGGGTGAGTGTGTCCACACCTCCCCTGCATGGAGAACAGTGCTGGGTTTCTCTGTGTAAGTTCTTGGAGGGAAGACACATGGCCTGTTATTTAAGAAAGAATTTGGTATAGTGGGAAGAATATCTGGTATGGATTAGGTACCTGTATTTTAACTCTGAAGTTCTGGCTATTGTCATTTGGTGACCGTGTCCGCACCTACAAAATAGAAGTCATTAGACAAAATAGTCTCTAAATTCCTTGCTATTATAATATTCTGTTTCTTTCTGAGACTCCAATTATTATCTCCTTCGTGCCTGCTGTGGTACTTACTCTTGAGATTTGAGCAACTTAAATGACGGAAATGACCTACAGCTGATATTTTAAGTTTAAATGCAGGATCTTCCCCTGCATTTTGCACAAGGAATACTTTTCAGGAATAATGGTGTCACTTACCCTGTATCCCTCTTATGAACATCCCCTCCCTATAATGCAATAATTGTTTATTATTAGCTATTATGTATTAATGATTGTTAAATGTAAGCATAGGACTCTGTTTATAAAAAATTACTACCAAATATCCCTTCTTTCACTATGACCTTCATATTCCAATTTGTCCTATGAACTACTCAAATTTAATTTTCCTGCTGATTTCCTTTCATTTACCGTTCAAAAGGTATCTGAATTCTTCATTGGTCATGGAATAAAATCCACATTCCTAGATATACTCAGGGCTACATACTATGGCCCCAATCTGCCTTTCAAACTATCCCTGAAATTTCTTACGCATAAAACCTTTGTTCCAAGCAGGCTGAGCACTTCCTTGTTGCTCTAGGATGGAGAGATGGGGTACTTTCCTACCTGCATGCCTTTGTTCATACTAGTTTCTGGAATCAGAACTCTTCTTCTTCCTCTTCCTCTTCCTCTTCTTTTCCTTTCTCCTGTCTTCTTCTTTTGCTATAAGAATATTTGCATTTTTAAAAGTCAGCTCACATTTATTCTTCTATCCACCCCGATCCCCATAGTCCTCAATCATTATGTAGATACCATAACTAATTCACGATCAACATTTAGCTCTTGTTTTGTTTTGGTTAATTATTCTTACTTGGCACTTAGCAAAAATGGCCTAAGAGTTCAGCTGTATTTTTGTTTGTTTGTTTGTTTGTTTTTTCCCACCTAGATTCAGACCTTCTTGAAAGCAAGGACAGTTTTCCTGATATTTGGATCCTTGTTACTTATCAGTGCATATTCCCATATTATCTCATTCAAATTGTTGGTAGGGTATTGATTATGTGATTTAGTAGCTATTTATATTTCTGTCTTCACAGGTAAGCTGTGAGTTTCTTGATTAAAATAAACTGTATCTCTCTAGGGGCTGGCCCCAGTGCCTGGCATAAGGTAGACACTCAACAAATGTTTGTTGAAAGAATGAATGCAGTCAGACTTGGCTTTGTCAGAAACAGCTGACTCTGTAAGAAATTGATAAATTGAACTCCTTTATAATCAGTCTGAAACATAGAAGGCCATTGCCTCTGAAAATGGGATGCATCTCTTCTTTGTTTGCTGGCATTTTTCCTATTAGAAATGGAACTTGAGCAGATTAAATGGGACTCAGTCTTGAATCCACAAATGACACCAAGCCTGAAATGATACTGAGGTTGGAAGTGATTTAGTTCACTTGAATTTTATTTGGAGGATAATGGTTTCCTTCTGGGAAGAGAAATGTTAATGAAAAAATCGCTTCCCAACTACAACTCAGAAGTAATAGGAATCTGGCCAGAAATATGATCTTATGAAAACTCTCCAAGCAAAGCATCTTAGACCCATGTCTACGCCTTTGGATGGACATTCTCATGTTTGCCTTTCTCTGGTTTCCAGAGATCAGGGTGGAGAAAGGCGCCAGGGTAACAAGCCAAATAGGTCTATTATGGGATGTCATGCTCACTGGGCATGAGTGCTGTCTCCTAGGACATTTATAGCGTTTATTACTCAGCCCAACTTTAATAACACATGGACAAGCCTGGGGCAATTTGTAAAGGATCTGAGAGTTTTTTGTTATGAATGTCTGTATTATAAAATTAGTGAGTCTTGGGATTGGACTGGATTGGAAAGATGATCTCATCAAAGGGGCCTCAGCTCTACTGGAGAAGAGCTGTTTTCAATATCCCTAGCATTCTGGTCATGGGTAAAGGGGTTGCATTTACAAGGATAAGTTGGCAGATGGGGACTATTAAGTGGTAAGCTAGAATATAAGCAAAAATGGAAATGCTATTTTGTCTTCCTCCTTGGAGTCATGGAGATAGGACAGTGTCAGGGCATTCGGTCATCCTTATTCTGCTGTGAGCCATGGAGAGGAGAATATAATGGAAACCAGTGATAAAAATCAACCAGGGAAGACTCCAAATCATATAGATCAGTGCTTCTCAAACTTTAATGTTTAGCAAATCACCTGGAAATCTTGGTCAATTTCAAATTTGGATTGAGGAGGTCTGGGGTGGATCTAAGACTCTTTCCAACAAACTTCTAGGTGATGCTATTGCTACTGATACATGAGACACAGCTTGAGTAGTAAGAATCTAGAATCTACCTTACTAATCAGTCTTTTGGGAACAGAGGTTAATGTTAGTTATCCCCCAAAGAGAAGAAATAGACCCTTAGCTGACAATGTAGAAAAGTGTATCAAGCCATAGATCTTAAAACTGAGAAAGGCCTTCAAGGCCATCCAGTTAATTGTTTTCCATTTTTTTTTGTTGTTTTCTTTTTAAGGAAAATCCCATTTTAAAAGTAAAATTATATGCAGAACCTCAGTATATAAAACAGATCAAAGCTTTGATTAAATCAGGAACAGATTGCTTGGAGCCAATTCATTCTCCCATAACTCCCCTCCTTAGAACTTTAGAACTCTGAGTAACAACTATTAGAAAACTATTCACCTCATTCAGCACATTAGGAAATAATAAAAGTGAAACCCAAATCTGGGTATCCTGATTGACAGTCTGATGTTTCTTCCCAGTGTACCAAGGCATTCTAATTTACTTGTTATCTTGGCTTGGAAGCAAATGGTCATTGATTATGGACAAGCTCTGGCCATCTGGACTCTGGTCAATCTCTGTCATAATACCTGGTGTGTACTATGATACTTGTATGCAGAGCTAATAAAGTAGACTTGAGAAAATCACTTAACCTTTCTGGGCCTTGGATTTCCAATGTGTACAGTGAAGAGATTCATAACCTTTCATAAAAATAACATCAGTGCAGTGTGTCAGGAATCTCAATAAACATTCATTGAGTATAGTCCAAAGGAATGTAGAGATGGTATCTCTTTTATCCACCATTGTAATCCCTACAGAACCCTTTCATGGTGCCTGCCATTAGCAAGTACTCAATAAATATTTGCAAAAAAAGTGCAAATGATGATAATTACCAGAGGTAAGAAATCATTTCTTCAGCTTGTAGGTGCCACTGAAATTTAAGGAATCATTGGGATTATTATCATAATCAAATTAGCACTAAATGTTCTGTAGGGCTCTGTTGTCTCTGTCTCTGGCACTTGGTTGCTTCCGACATGTGGCAAACAATGGTGTGAATATATGCAGCTTAGTAGGAATAGAAAACAACCTATTCTTTACAAGGGGATTACAAAGGAAGTTTTTTACATAATGTTCAGACTGGGAAAATGAATTTTAGACTGAGGGACAAAGGCAAGTACATTTTGGGTGGAAAATGAAGAAGGTAGTATACACTTTTTTTTTTTCAAGTAAGACAAGGCGAGGGGATTTTGTTAGTGTTCCTTTGAGAAACTGGAAAAGACATCAAGAAATAAATGGAATCCTTAGACTTTTTCTTTTCTTTTTTTTTTTTAACTCTTTTGGTAACAGGTTAAAGTCTTTGTGAGTGAATCAATTGACTCACTTCTGGTCAAAGGCCAAGGTATTTTATATAAAGAAGTACACGGCAGAGAGGTGAAAACTCTCCTCCTCCTCATTGTCATGTTCATTTGTGTAGGAGAGCAAGACAATTGGGACATAATACATAGATGACTTGGCTGGGACTGGACTATGAACTAAGGCTCTGCAGCAAACTTGTGTATTTTAAACAATGGCACCAGGATCCATTTATCTTTGTTTCTTATTTGCAAAGCCTGGGCTAAGAATATCCGCTGGTTCTGTTAGAGAAAAGAGACTTCCTGAGACATGATGTAATTTTTGCAAAAGGGAAACACATGTTGAGTCCTTCAGTACAAAACAATATTGAGGTGCTGATAGCTGGTGCTGTCAGTCACATGACAGGATACAGGCGATGGCCAGGAGATACCCAGGAGCCTTTGGAGCAGAGTGGTAGGGGGAGGGCAAGGGAAGCAAAAGACTCCGAAGCTTTTCAAATATAGGTTTGTGAAATTCTTGAAGAAATGCTCTTCTGTTTTTAGTTATAATGATCAATGTATCACACATGTGCTTCTTTTTTCCAGACACGGAAGGTACTTGTGGTGTCTGTGTGAAGAAAAAATTGCAGCACATCCACAGTCTAAAATTCTGCAAAATGAGTGAGAATATTTTCAGCAGCTTCGTTCTGAATGAATGTCTTCTAATGTTATGTGGCTATCAATGTAGTGGGTTTAGTACATTTGTACAATGGCTTAAAGGAGACCTTAGGTTTTACTTCCAGAAAAATTTATAAATTAGATCCAGATCCATAAGTGTCATGAGTGAGAAGTCAAGGTTTGACTAGGTAGTGGGAGATTTGCTAATATCATCATCATGGTCATCATCATCATCATTTGATTCATGTATCCGTCATGAATCAAATCGCTGCAGAGCGCTGTTAGGTGCTATGACAGTTCCAAAGGTCAAAGTAACTCAGTTCTCATCTTTGAAGTTATTATTCTATCAGGTGAAATGATACAAATATAACCACATAAAAAGGCATATAAGTCTTTGTTACTCAAAAAGTGGGAGCCTCTCGGCCACAGCGTAAACAACACTTGAGCGCTCATAAAAACGCAGCTGTCAGTCTCCACTCCAGCTGACTCATGTACATTCCAGTTTGTGAAACATTCGTGTAAATAATGTATTATGGGAACATAAAAGAGGAAGAAATTACTTCTGGTAGGATGACAAAGCAAGACTTGTAAGAGAAATGAGGACCGAGATGGGCCTTGAGAATAGCTGACGGGCAGTGCGTGCGAAGACTGGAAAATGATCAAACAGTGGACTAGAGAAAAGGGAATAATCCAATAAGCAGATGCATTATGAGGAAAGTGGGAAATGCATTTGAAAGATTGATTAGGAAAGGTACATGATCCCTCCATGTTTAGAAATAATGGTAGTGATATAATTTTTGTTAAGAGTTTTATTTTTTACAAAATATATTCATTTCATTAAGTCCTATGGAATCCATGTGTGATAGGGGCTATTTATATACTAATTCAGAGGTAGATTAATGAAAAGTTAAAGGCTTTTATGCTAGCTCCATGAAGCTATACTTCCATTGTCATCTTCTTTACATTATTTCATGCAAGATGTCTATAAACTTGTATGTTTTCTCCCTTTTAGGTCCCATATAGTCCTATTTTTTTTTATTGGTTGTTCAAAACATTATAAAGCTCATGACATATCATCTTTCATACATTTGATTCAAGTGAGTTATGAACTCCCATTATTACCCCAAATACAAATTGCAGATGTTTCTAAATTTTTCTAAATATCACTGGGTTTTGGCAATTTGATTATTTTGTTTCTTAGATCTGGAAAAATTCCAGCCACTATTTCTTTAACAATTTTTGTTCTTCTTCTCTCCTTCTGATGCTCTGATTAAGCATATATCAGCTTGCATGATGCCACTACCCAGTGCACCAGTGTTTTCTCTGTTAGACATTTGTTTGGATGGTTTTTATTGCTACCTTGTCAAGTTTACCAATTTTTTAGTATGCTGCAATCCAGTATAATTTTCACCTCAGCTACAGTAGTTTTTATTTCTAGAAGATTCATTTGGTTCTTTAGTATTTACATCTTTCATGTTTTTCTACATTTTGCTTAACATTTACTTTTAAATCAAGAGTTAGTTACCTGTGGTCCGTGAGTCAAATTCAGCTAGTGGCTTCTTTTTTGTATGTCCTAGGAGTTGAGAATTGATTAAACTCCAAAGGAATTTAAAAAAATGAAAAGCATACAACGGAGATTGTATATGGCCTACAAGGCCTAAAATATTTACTACCTGAACTTTTTAGAAGAAGTTTTCTAATTCCTGACTTAAATCTCTTATTTAAATATTACAATAACTGTTTAGAAGTCCTTGTCTGCCAATTCTGTTATCTCTGTCATTTCTGGGTCTATTTTTCTGTTTTCTCTGTCATTTCTGGGTCTGTCTATTGACTCATATCTTCTTCCTCATTTGCTGCTGCTTCCTAAGTCTAGTGCTTTTTAAGGAGGTTGGATGTAATGAATGTTATGAGGATGAATGGTTGTTTTTTGTGGTCTTTCTTTGTGTTTGTTTTGCCAGGTAGTAAAATTATTTGTAGGTCATTGTCAGAACTTTGAGGTCTTATTTAGGGGGCTATTTTAACCATATTACCAAAATACAACTTTTTTAGTGCTTTTCTTCAGTGCCCTTGTTATAGTTTAAATATGAGATGTTCCCCGAAAGCTCATGTGTGAGACAATTCAAGAGAGTTTAGAGGTGAAATGATTGGGTTATCAGAGTCTTACCCTAATCAGTGCATTAATCCACTTGAATGGATTACCTGGGTAGTAACTGTAGGCAGGTAGAGTGTGGCTGGAGGAGTTAAGTCACTGGGGGTGTGCCTTTGGGGTATACATTTTGTCCCTGGGGAGCAGAATGTTCTCAGCTTCCCGGTTACTGTGTCCTGTGCTGTTTTCCTCTGCCATGATGTTCTGCCTCACCTCACATCTAAAGCAATGGAGTCAGCTGTCTATGAACTGAGACCTAGGAAACCATGAGCCAAATAACTGTTCTTGTTAGTTCTATTGGTCACAGCAAATAAAACAAACAAACAAACAAACAAAACCTGACTAAACAGCCCTTCATATTCAACCAGATCTCTTTATTCCAGTTAATAGGCTCTAGAATTCCTTCTTGGCTCTTGATATTGTTCAGTTTATAGCTCCCTGGAAGGGGAAGTGCATCGACTTTTGTCCTGCTCTGTGGAGTTTCATCCCACATATACACAGATTATGGGTCTGTTTCTTTGTCTAGTTCTCCCTTTATCATATTCTTCTTCACAAGTTTCATCTTCTTATTGCACCTGAATTCTTCTTTCTATTTCTTCAACTTGGTAAGACCTGGGGCTTTGCTTGGGTTCTCTCCCCAGTGTAGTAGCCTAGACTTGCCTGAAGAGGAAAGATGGGCCATGATAGGGCTCACCTTTCTGCTCCCCATGATACCACTGGTTACCAGTGATGAGCTCTGCTCCCCCACATGTTGAAGTATAACATTAGAGAAGCACGCCAACACAAGCATATAAAGCAGGGTTTATTTTAAAAGGGGTAACATAGACTTTTCCTGGGAGAGAGAAGGGGGGTCATAGCTGGTGTCCTGGTATTCCAAGAAGTGAAGGTGTTCTGCCTTTTTATATGTCCTAGGTTTCCTTTGTTCTCCTGCTCTCATCCCCCTTATCTCTCTCCTTCTTGCATAGTGACTAGGCCCAGGAGATGCTCAGTGGGATGGCCAAAAGGTGAGTAGCAGATGGGCCAGAGGGGCCAAGGTGGAGTGATCCAGCAGGAAGGGACCCAGGGTGCACTAATTTACAACTTTTATAATTCCCTGTAGGGAGGGACAATTCCTGGGACAGGTTGGAGCAGGGGCAGGTTATCTTGAAAAGGATGGAGGAAAGGCTCTGAAGGAATTAAAATATTTCAATTCCTTCATTCTCTGGATCGACCCTTGCCTATCTGCCCGTCTAATTCTGGCTTCACCCTCCTGGATGAATTATTGTCCTATGCTGCCTGTAGTCCAATCTCTGAAAAGTTATTTACCTTTTTGTCTAGTTTTCTAATTTAATTAGTTACTTTCTCAAGGGTGTAAGCCAAAAGCATAGGCATTTGAGTCAGACAAACTTGTTCTGCTTCTGACTCTGTCCTTACCAGCTATGGATTTTGGACTGGTCATTAACTTCTACAAACATCCATTTCATCATCTTTAAAACAGGGATAATAATAAGACATCTTGTGGCTGGGGGTGGTGGTGCACACCTATTATCCCAGAAGCTTGGGAGGCTGAGGCAGGAGGATCTCGAGTTCAAAGCCAGCCTCAGCAAAAGCAAGGCACTAAGCAATTCAGTGAGACCCTGTCTCCTAATAAAATACAAAATAGAGTTGGGGATGTGACTCAGTGGATGAGTGCCCCTGAATCCAATCCCTGGTAACCACCCCACCCCTGAATAAGACATCTTTGGAAGATTAGATTGAGGTAGTGCATGTCAAATATTAGCAGTGTCTGTCCAGTATTAAGTGCTTAACATATGAGGGCAATTATCTCCTTTGATGAAACCCAGCAAGATGAAGTCACTCTTCTACATTGTACAGCTAGTGAGCAGTAGGGTTGATCTTCCTCTCTTCACTTCCAAAGACTCCGTTTTAGGTCAGCACTGATCATGGGTGGCTCACATAGAAAAGGTTGAACCATGGAGATCAGAGTGAAGGAGCCCAAGAAAGGGACACATTAGTGCAGAATGTCATGGAAACCGGAAGGTTGTTAATTATAATTAAATCTGAATGATACTTGTTCGGGAAGACACCACCTAATGGTGAGGCTTATGCTACCATTTAGAACAAGTGGTTCCTGCCTTGCTGCACACTAGGTTATACTGCAGTCTCCTTCCCATTGGTCCCAGGGGTACGGTTCTAATTGTTCCTACTTCCCCTCTCTCCCTCTTCCCAGACGACTGAGGTGCTTCAGTCAGACCAACTCCACCTTTTTCTGCTGCCTACTACTGCCAGATTCCATTGTGAAATAGTGTCTCAGTTCAGGGGCCTTCTGATGCCCTAAATGGCATTTGGGCATTGGGAAGGGCACCTGAGCAAACATGTAGTCACACGATGAGGACCTGGCAGTCTAAGGTTTGTGTAACAAAGTGGGCATCTGATGAAGTAGGCTTCAATTGTCCTGTGGCTGAAGCTAGGGATATGGGTCTGGCAGGTTCCAGATGCATTGAGCATGAGTTTGGGTAGAAGATTGACTTGGATTCTGATTCTGGCCCCGCCCCTTACTAGCTGGGTAATACTGAATGAATTATCTAACTGTTTTCGTTTCAATCTATGAAATGATGAAAGTATTTTGTGAGATTAGATGAGATAATAAATGCAAAGTCTTAGTAAATAGTGAGAGTTTAGAAAAATTTTAAAAAAAAATCTCTTCCCCCAAATAATAAGACTGTCCACCCACAAAGTCTAACTTCTTTCAAAAGTCCATTCCACTTTACTTTCTCCTCATTTATTTGACAGTTGGGATCCTGGCGCCTCTGCTGGGATGGAGGTTGCTCCAATGGCTCCCTTCATTCATTGACACGATCACAAACAGGATTCAGTGTGGAGAACAGAAACCAGATTAATTTTTAAACACTGAGAATTTAATGTTGGGAGTTTTTTTAAAGCAGAGAAATTAAAAGGCAAAAATGAACATTGTATTAACATGGAGATAGCAACTATAGGAAGCAGCTACCATCCCTGGAACTAGTCCCTTCAGGAAGACAAAGAGACACATTTGCTGTGTTAGAACTCAGATTTAGAAAATTGACTCCTTGTAGCCGGGACTGAGACCTTGGAGGAGGTGCTGTCCTTGCTGGGGCCTCAGGAGCTCAGGGTAGGAACCTGCAAACCTGCAACCATAGGAGGAAGGGGTGCTGCCCAGCTGGGAGAGATCTGAGGGGACGGTGAAGAGGGGGTTCAAGTAAACCTGCATTCTGTACCATTTGTTATGGAAACTAACTGTTGCTGTTGCGATGAAAAACTTTTACTGGGCAACGTTTAGAGCAATAGCAAGTAAACAGACGGAAAAATGTCCCCTACTCTCTTTAACCTCACAGCCTACTGGCAGAGCCCAACAGGGATCCACTGGCAAAGCTAACTTCCAGCTGAGTTTTTGCCCCAGCACCATGAAGCAAGGGCTAGAAGGGTAAGTTTGGGGCACAGATTCAATAGCTTAAAAAAACGAACACAACATGCCTTGTCAACGGTTCCCTGACCTTTTCCTTATCTCCTTGGCTCCTGACTCCCAGATCCATTTCCTGTTTACAAGCTTGACTCCATGCTAGAACTTGCTAGCTGGTCCTATTTGTGCAGCTCTAATCTTTGGGATTCTCTCCTTGTGATTTACATGATTTAAGACTCTTTTGGGTGCAAGTGAGTGAAGGCCAGCTTGACCTAGCTCAAACAAAAAGAGATGACATAATCATGAAGGGCAGGGTTCAGCTGGGGACAAACTGAAACAAGGATGCAACTTGATGGCCCTCCTCCATCCCTGGACTGGTTGCTAGTCCTCTCCCATCCTAGTCAGATTTCCTCACAGGGATGGTACATGGCAGCCTTTAGGCTCACAGCCTCACCACTCTGTGGGGGAAAAAAAGGCAAGAGTTTTCTCTCTCCTAGCTTTCAGTGAGCAATTCCAGGGACCTCTGAGTGGCCAGTTTTGGTCCTGAGCCCTGTCCTTGGGCCAGGGGATGAAGTATTATGCTCACAGTTTAGATTAAGTCTTATATTCACCCCTGTGAATTGGTGTGAATAGAAAGAAAACAAAGCCAATAGTTATCCATGATAATTTTTATTTGTTGATTTAATTATACACAAGATTTCCTTCATTATCTATGTAAAAAATGACAGATGGAGTTGGTGCACAGATAGGTTCGCTATGGGCAATAGATGGGTTGTGTTGCCATAAATGTGGACACCATGTAGTTAAGAGTCAAGAGGGCATTCTGATAGGGCTCCCATGAACCCTAATGTTGAGTAACTGAGGCACTGAAAAACAATCACCCGAAATAGGCATGTTGGTATGCACCTGTAATCCCAGAAGAGACACAAGTTTGTGGCCAACCTCAGCCACTTAGTAAGAATCTGTCTCAAAATGAAAAATAAAAATGACAGGGGATGTGACTCAGGGGTAGAGTGCCCCTGGGTTCGATTCCCAGTACCATAAATAAATAAATAAATAAATAAGTAAATCAATAAAATATCCCCCCTTTTTTGTTTGTTTTTAAGTAGGATTCTGCACAACTGAAGAAACCAGAGAATTGCCTCATCTATGATAAGAGCAGGCATGTAATTAGTCTTATTAAATCTTAGATCTTACTTGAAATATGGGTCAGGAAGCAGAGATAGGGAAATATATCCACAAATTTTCAAGAGAAGAACCAGCAAAGTAATAATGTATATTAATACAGGGAAAACATGGCAGGTATAATGACAGATTTCCAGAGAAATATAGAATATGCAGGTTTAAACCCTAATGGGATAATCACATAACTGGAAAGATAAGATAAACACATTGCTTGCTTTTCAATTTATTGGGGAATCTCCCTGTGGCTGTTCCAAGTTTTCCCACCTTTCATCTTTAGTGCTATCTTCTCTGCCTCTTTACAACTCCCAACATTTATTTTCTTGTCTTCTATTTTACTCTCTCAGCAGAGGCTGGCATACCAGTCAGGGTTCAACCAGAGAAACGCAACCATTAGGAGACAGATATTAATACATTTATTTCAAGGACCTGGTTTACACGGTTGTAGGAGTTGGTCAGGCAAGTCTGAAGTCCATAAGGCAGGATCTGAGGATTGTATAAGTATGAACCAATCATTCTTCCCTCATACAACTTAGTCTCATAAACACTTTTCTTCTGAATTATTGATTAGGATTCTAAATTTAAACTCTGGAACTACCTTTGATTCTTCCCGTTTGAGTCAGTTATAGGAGCACAGATCTCTCTCTGATAATTCTTAGATTGCCTCTTCCCTTTCCATTGCCACGGCTCCCTCTCTAGTGTGAGCCTGTGGCTCTCACTCCAGGACTATTTTGTTATAATTGTATTAGGAGGTTGCTGACTTTTTCATTTCCTACTTTGTCCTATAGAATATCACCTGTTTTTTAGTCTTAAATGTTAATTTAGCATGCCATTCCTCTAACAAGAGTATTCTGTAGTTATAACTCTATCTATTGATATAGAGGGATAGTCATGATAAGTTGTTAGATTAACACAGCAAGTTGAAGAGTATTATGCATGATAATGTGCTATGTCTTAATGGATCAAATGTATTTGAAAACATTTGTGTGTGATTGTGTGAGCATAGAAATTAGGGTGGGAAGATGACATACACTGAACAATTAACATTGATTTCTGATTGCGTAGGGCAGTGGTTCTCAATCCTGACATCACAGTGGAATCATCTGGAGATTTAATTAGACTGGGATGTGGTGTGGACTGGGCTTCAGAATGTTTAAAAGCTCTTCATGTAAATCTAATGCATTGTGAAACCTTGATATAGAGAATTATTTTGGGTGAAGTGATTTAAAAGTATGTTTCTACATATTGAACCAGTGTACCCAAACTCAGTCAAGACTGCATAGGTAAAATGAAGGCAGTTTAACTTCAAAATATGTTATGGATAATGTACCTAAATGAATAACAGTTGTATGTACAAATTATAATCTCTATGCATTACATAGCTGTACACACACATATATATGTACAAGTATTGATATCTGATCATAGATTCCTATGGAGATAGTATACAATTATTTTGGAAATCAATACATTTAAACCACAAATGTTTTTGTTTTATTTTGCACAGTTTCTTTTTTTTCATTTAAATGAAAGGCGTATGTCAGAAGCTGATGGCTGGGAATGCTTTACTAGTACAATCCAGAAGGTATCAGAAGGAGGAGGCCTGAGGATTGGTGTCTGACTAAAAGGCCTGACTCATAGAGCTTTGCTGGAGGGGATGTGGACAAATATGATCTGATCATCACTAATTGAAATTCCAGGTTCCTGTGATTTCCTTTTCTCACAGCCTAATAACCCCAAGATAGACACAGGTCTCTAAAGAAAAAACTTGAATCATATATCACAAGGGGAAAGCTAAAGGATAAGTTGACATAAATTATTCAAGAAGTCATTGGTCTTGTCCTGGAAACCATGAGTTATGATCTAAATTTGCTCAGGGTGATGGAGGAGAGCTAAGGCTGAGAAACCAATGGCATCGTTCCTCCCCCATTCCAAGTTTGGAAATCTTGGCTATGTTTATCTCCTTTGATCTGGACTCTTTTCAGTTTCTAATAGATGATTCTCAACAAGGCGCAAAACATTAAAACTGGAAACTCGTACGTGCACAAGATCCACGACTCAAAGTTTGAGTGATGGGAGGTATTTGGTGAGCACCAACGTTCTATATGAGAGGGGCAGTCAGGCTCCTTTGAATTCTGGGACATCCTCTCATGACCTCGTTTTCAGATCTCTTCAAGAGTTGCAATTAATTAAGAACTGAAATAGGCTCTGTGGCCACTAAGCTGAGAGGTATTCTGTGATGTACTGGGTGGTTCATACGGGCTCATAAGAAATAACTGTTAAGTTTTCAGGAAATTTGCCTGTGGATTGCTTAACATGTTCATGCTTACAAATTAAATAATGTATATTTATAAGTTAATGAATTATATTAAAGCATAAATAATAAATGCTCATCATTCATCACTTCCTAATTATTTTCCTGTTTTTTATTGTTACCTACGTTCTTGAGTTTATTTTTATTGCATATGCATGATGGGAATGCTATATAATGGTACAATATTACTTAATTTTTCCTAATTCTGCCTTTGGAGACATCACATTGGTAGCTTGAAATTGGCCACTTGGGACTAGAAGGTTACACAGGGAGTCCATGTGGAGGCTAGGTGTGCTGTGGGTTGTGCTGAGTAGAGGAATTCAGGCCTACAGGTGCTGCACCGTGTATAATAAGCCAGGCCCTCTCACATAGCCAAACTCTGGTTACATGCACTTCTTTGTCTATACCACTAGCTACAAAAATGGCTCAGTGTCCATATTCAGCAAGGACATTCAGGAATACCTGGAGCCTAGAGTGGACTCTCTTAAAAGCTTTGGATTCATGAGTTTGGCAAAATTCTATGAATGAACTCCTACCAAGAACCAACGGGTTACATGAGCTTTATGATAAAGAGTATTTTATTATTATTTATAAATAATATACTACTCTATATCATTTTAATAATGTTTCAATAAACATATAAACATATACCCCCCCCCTCTCTTTCTCCCTCTCTGTATGCATTTAAAAAGCAGTCTGCACACTGCTGTATGCCTTTCATTTTAGAGTTTCTTGTTCACAAGATAACTGGGCCTAGATGTGAGAATGTAAGAAGAGAAAGGGAAAAGGGAATTTCTCAGTGGGTTCTGCTGTTCATGCTGAAGAATTCAGAGGAAAAAGGAACATCATATGTGAGGCAGGGATCCAGTGTTAGGCAACATAAGCCCCATTAGCATGTTGGGAGGTAATCTGAGATGTATAAATTTCCAATCTTCAGTACCTTCCAAAAGACAGGGAGTCTCTGGGACATTAACAGAGATATAATCCTGGAAGCTTGAGTTGCCTGTAGCAGGCACCATAGGGGAGGAGCAAGGGGTTGCAAGAAAGAAAGCAGAGTCCCCCTTGGATTTCCCCCCTTTTCTTCTGCAAAATATCTAATTTACTTGTTAGAGCCAACCTCACATTGTTTATCCAGACTGTCTATTTTTTAGTCCTAATTGATACTAATTAAAATCAAAATAAAATTACGGCTGCAAAACTTGGCTGGGGTTTTGATCCACTGCCAGCATGCCCACAACCAATGAGCGTTACTATATAAACACTCTAATTTTGAAATGCCAGGTATTTTAATAGTGAATGCATGTGCAAAAAAAAAAAAAAGAAAAAAAATGGAACTCTATTCTAAAATTTCTTTGCAGCTTCTATTCTGGAACATTACAAAAACAGACTCTAATTAATTCTTTATTGAGGTTATTGATTTTATTAACAATCAAAATGTAAACTTGGTACATGTGACTATAAATACTGATATGGACCTAGAATGCTTAAATCAATTGTTTGGCATGTGGTGCTAATGAGGCTAGACTCCTGGCTTCTGGTCCTCTGTAAGCTCGTTATCCTTACCTGGAAAAAAAAGCTCTGATTCACAGTTAGGAAGCCAGTATAATTGGTGGAGGTAACTTGCAAGTGCAATCATTGTTCATTTGGAACCTGGGTAAGAGTGTATGCATTCAAGGAAAATCAGCCTGGAAAAGCAACACATGCATATACCTTTTATTGAAGATAAGTTCTAAATACCCTTAGTAGGCTATAATATACATTATGATAGTACTGAATTGATGTAAAACTATATATTAAATATTATCCAAAGGAGGTTTTTTTTGAAATGTCAAAAGGTCATGAGGTGCCAAAGAACATGAGATTTTGATTTAGATCAATCTACTATTGATAAGAGCTAATATTTGTTACTATATTCTAGATATAGTACTGATTTTATATTTTCTCATATAACCTTCATAAAAATCTATGAGGTAGGTACTTCTGCAACTCCATTTCCTAACTAAGAAGTTAAGTAATTTATGTACCATTGCACAGATGAAAAGCAGGTGAACTGTCCTTTGACTTCAGGTCAGTGGAATTTCAAAAACCCAGAACCTTCACCACTCTACTATCTCTATACTAACTACTTTGTGTTTAAGGGAAACTCACTTAACTTCTCCAGGACTTGGTCTCCCCTCCTGTATAATGGCCATGATAATGTCTATTGTTCCTACTTAAGAGGTATGAGGGTCATGTGATACTGTAGGTGGATTAGGAAAGCTTGTTAAGTATGAAGCATTAAAATTCTAATATTGGTATGAATCCTAATAAGAACACTAGAAATGCAATGTAAATGTATGTCAACATTGATTCCTGGCCAATATTTCTGTTTTATTAATTTGTTTATAAATTCATTTTTTGAACAGACCTTAATTGGACCACTTGAATTATAGAAAAAAAAAAGACTAGGCTTTAGAAATGATCAATGTTGGCAATGCTGAGGACCAAATATTTAAAACTTTTTTTTTCTTTTTAGATATACATGACAGTAGAGTATATTTAGACATATTATATGTACATGGAGTGTAACTTATTCTAATAAGGATCCCATTCTTGTGGTTGTACATGATGTGGAGTTTCACTGGTCGTGCATTCATATATGAACATAGGAAAGTTATGTCCAATTATCCTACTCTCTTTCCTATTTCTATCCTCCCTCCCTTCCCTTCATTTCCCTTTGTCTATTCCAATGAACTTCTATTCTTCCCTTCCCATCTTATTATGTGCTAGCATCCACATATCAGAGAGAACATTCAGCCTTTAGTTTTGGGGGAGTGGCTTATTTCACTTAGCATGATAGCCCTCTAGATCCATCCATTTACAGACAAAAGTCATAGAGTCATTCTTTTTTATGGCCAAATAATATTTCATTGTGTATATATACCACATTTTCTTTATCCATTTATCTGTTGAAGGGCCAAATCTTAACTCTATCACTCAATACCTGTAGGAACTCGGACAAACTACTCAAACCTAATAATATGTTGCTTCAGGAACTGTGGCAAAGATTAATCCAGATGTAACAGATACTCAAAAAATAAGTGAAAAATTTTAACTAACCCCAACGTTTGCTTGATTGAGGATAATATGAAGTTCATAAAATAAGTAGAAGACAAATACCAATACAGTTTTAAAAGAGACTTTGAGCCCATATCATCCAAACTTCTCATTTTACAGATGAAAATATAAAATTAAGAGAGATCAATCTAAGCTTACACAGTTAATTACAGAAAACAGTACTGGAGCCCAGGCCTCATAACTTTTGATTTAATTGAGATACTGTGTTGGTCAACTTACCATCATTGTAACAAAATACCCAAGATAATCAACTTAGGAGGTTTATTCTGGCTCAAGTTTTGGAGGTGTCAAACACTGTCCGTTGGCTTCATTGCTTCTGGGCAGCACGTCATGGTGGAAGAAGCCCATTATTTCATGGCAACTGGGAAGGGGAGAAAGAGACAGAGACTAGCATCCTACTATCCCCTTTGAAGCCACGCCCTCAATGACCTAAAGACTTCACTCTCAGTCCCACCTCTTAGTTTCTACCACTTCCCAATAGTTCAGAGCTGGGAATCAAGCCTTTAGTATGTGGGCCTTTGGGAACATACCGGACTCCAACTGCAGCAGGCACTCCAGCTGACTGACTCCGGGCAAGGTGATGCAGCCTTCGTATCTTGACGTCAAGGAAATGGGATATGGATATGAATGTTTTAGAAAGGCAGTATGCAGACGGGATTGCGAGTTAAGCTTTCTCAGTCTGCCCAGGCGACTTCACATCCGTCCTTTCATTTCATAGTTGAAGTGCCACAGGTGGAATTGTGCCCATGTAAAAGGTCCTCAGACATCTCCAGCATTTAAAATCTCAACATGGCTCATGTCTTCAAAGAGCTTCCTCTGCATCTGGAGATAAAGGTGGATGCACAAAAACACTTAAGTGCACAGAAATGAAGCCTTGAATTACCTGTCAGGTGAGTGATACGTAAAGTAATGAAAGCATTTCAGAAAGGAGGTAGTTTCTGTAGAAATATCTCAGGGAGATAGTGAATGTGTTTAAAGACATATAATATTTGGTTCTAATAAAAAGGAGAGGCATTCTAGGAAGGGATGAAAACCTGACCCTAGGTCTTGAGGGAATATGCAGAGAACGTTTAATTAACAGTGGGTACCAATGGAATGTGGGGACATGTTAGGGACCACTAGGAGACTTAAGTTGGAAAAGTAGATTGGGACCACACAGAAGGCCTTGGATGCTATATTGAGGTCTTTGAATTTTATCCTGCAGAAAATGGCTACCTTCTGAGAAATTAGTAGCCGAGGAGTGCTGTGAACAGAGGGAAGGTTTATGTGGATGTGCTGAGATGGAAAGGAGAAGAACAGAGCCAGAGACTAGTTAAGAGTTTATTCCAATAAGTTGATAGGATGATGGCCAAAAAGAAGCATGTGAGAGATGTGAAGAGACAGCCTAAAAGCCTTGGGGAGTTACAGACAGGGAGAACTCAAGGGTGATTTTTTAAGTGGGTAACAATAAGAAGAGCAGTAGTTATTTGTCAAAAATAGAACAAGGTGAAGGCATTTAGGGAGGGAAGAAGGTTGGTACTTTGAGATAATGAACTTGCTTCTAGACTTCAGATTTTTGATGTGCTGGTGAAGCATATGAGTGGAGATGTCCAGGAGTGAGATAAATATAAAGGTGCCAAGTACAGAAATCTGAATTCTGATGGTGCTGAAACCCTCATGTGCCAGCTTGAAACTGTGAAGCTAAGAAATTCTGAATAATTTAGACCTCCAAACACTCTAAAATATCAAATCCAACCTGTCACCAAATTACTCAAATTTGATTTTATTCTCATAATGAACCGAGCAAAGAATCTGATTTCTCACATACTTTTACAAGGAAAAATAATAGCTTTTAAAAATCATCAATGACTTCTGAACTTACTTCGTAGGATTTTTTTTTTTTGAGATGAATAACTCACACTTTAAAATGCAAAATCTAATGATAAATGATTACAAGTGCGTGCGCGCGCACATACACACACACACACACACACACTCATGCACTACTGAGATTAGGATTCAGAACATTTTCAGAACCCGCAAAATTCCCCTAAAAAGCTCTCTCCTAAACCACATCCCCAAGGATGACCAATAATCTGACCACCATCTTTATAGATTATTTTCACCTGTTTCAAACTTCATATAAATTATATCATACACTATGTTTTCTTTTCTCTTTGGTTGGAATGTATTTTTCTGACATTTTTACATGCAGAATTTTACACATTCAGAAAACTGGAAATAGTTTTACAGTGGCATCCATCGACTTACACACAAATCTTACCATGAACATTACTGCCGTGTATACTTTTTGGAGATTAAATTTGTCATCTTGCCTTTGTTTTATGCCCATCTCTTTCTTCTTCATACTTTCTTCCTCCTCTTATTTTTTATGCCTATACTTTTCCTTCTACCTTCATTATTGTTTATTAGCTATAACCCTTACAATAACATACTTGTTTCTCCTCTTGTCCTCTGTGCTAATGATGTTATACATTGTTTCACTGCAAATGCTATGTTGTTGTATTTTTACTTTAAGGAGTCTGTTACCTTTTTTTAAAATATATTTTTTTAAGTTGTTGTTAGACCTTTATTTTCTTTGTTTATTTATACACACTGCTGAGAAACAAACTCAGTGCCTCACACATGCTAGGCAAGGGCTTCACCACAGAGCCACAATCCCAGCTCAGGAGTCTTTTATGGATATTTATAAATGGATATTTATATGGGTATTTTATGGATATTTATAAAATGATTTTAAAGGTGTCTTTTATACTTATACACATATTTAGTCACTTTCAGTGTCTTCTGTTCCTTTGTATGCAGCCAAATTTCTACCTGGTTTTGTTTTTCTTTTTCACAAAGAACTTTAACATATCTTATAATGCTGGTCTGGCTGGGGATGAATCCACTCAGTATTGTCTGAAATTTTTTTAATTTTGCTTTTATTTATGAAAGATATTTTTGCAGCACAGAACTTGTGGTTGATAATTCTTTTCAGTTGGTATTTTAAAGACACCTCTCCACTGTCTTCTCACCTGCCTGGTGTCTGATGAGCAGTGTGTTGTCAATTTTACCTGAGTTCCTCAGCAATGTGTTGTTTTACTCTGGCGCTTTAAGATTTTCTTTTTGTCTCTGGTCTTCCTACCTATTGCACAAATATTCTATTATTTTTATTATTTTTTTTCAGAATGTTTATTGTCATTTTTTTCTGCATAACAGCAAATTTAGGTCCTACATTTATTATTTTAAAAACATCTTTATTAAGATATAATTTGCAACCATGCAATTTTTTACCGTTATATATCTTTTATTTATTTTTAAAATTTATTCTAATTTGTTATACATGATGGCAGAATGCAATTCATTTCATATTACACATATAGAGCACAGTTTTTCAAGTCGCTGATTGTACACAAAGTATTTCTACACCATTCATGTCTTCATTCATGAATTTAGGGTAATGATGTCTAACTCATTCCACCATCATTCCTACCCGCTTGTCCCCTCCCTTGCTTTCCCTCCTCTTTGCCCTATCTAAAGTTCCTCCATTCCCCCCATGGTCCCCTGCCATCGCCATTATGAGTCAGCATCCTCATATCAAATAAAACATTTGGACTTTGGTTTTTTGGGATTGGTTTACTTCACTTAGCATTATATTCTCCAACTCTGCCATGATTTTATTGTCTTTTATAGCTGAATAATATTCCATTGTGTATAAATGCCACCTTTTTTTTTACCCATTCATATATTGAAGGGCATCTAGGTTGGTTCTATAGTTTAGCTATTGTGAATTGTGCTGCTATAAACATTGATGTGGCTGTGTCCCTATAATATACTGTTTTTAATTCCTTTAGGTATAGACTAAGGAGTGGGATAACTGGGTCAAGTGGTGGTTCCATTCCAAGTTTTCCAAGGAATCTCCATACTGCTTTCCAGATTGGCTGCACCAATTTGCAGTCCCACCAGCAAAGTATGAATGTTCCTTTCCCCCTATATCCTTGCCAACTTATTGTTGTTTTCTTGATAGCTGTCATTCTGACTGGAGTGAGATGAAATCTTAGAGTAGTTTTGATTTGCATTTCTCTAATTGCTAGAGATGTTGAACTTTTTTTGTATGTTTGTTGATTGATTGAATATCTTCCTCTGAGAAGTGTCTGTTTGGTTATTATTTTTTATTATTGATGCATATTTTTGTTGTTTCCAGTTTGAATTATTACAGATAAATCTGTTACAAACCTTTTTGCACCTACTTCTTGGTGGACATATCCTAATATTTATTTTGAAAAGTCCTTTCTTAAGTCCTCTGAAAGACTGCCATACATTCATAGGCTTAATGCGTGTGTTGTTGTTGTTGTTTTCCAATGATGAATCCTCTGCTGAACAAACTTTTCTCTGTAAATAGTTAGTGGAAGTGAGGGAGGTGGTCCATCAGATATCTTCCTGTGCAATGTACCAGTAGGATTTTGAACTCCTATGCAGTACCATCCTTAATGCTTAAAGATAATGTAAATAAGGTCTTAAAGATGAAGTCTCTGCTCACCTTAAAAATTTACACATATACATATCACCATAGGGTAGTGCATATATGCTGCATATCCATGCAGAGATAGAGAATTCTATATAGAACACATGACTTTGGTACAATTAGTATTTTCTATTGAATCCTTATTCCATACCTTCCTAACTGCTTGTTGTTAAGCAAGTAATTCAACTACTTGCCTTAGTTTTCTCATTTAGAGACTAACATCAGTACATAACTCACAGATGTGAAGAATGGATGAGCTGGCAAATGTTAAGCACCCAGTGTGGTGACTTCCTGAAGGACTTGCTAAGTTTTTCAAGCAAAGTCAGGACAAAGATCAGGGATGACCAAGGAAGCATTCCCTCTAAAGGGTGTGTGTCTGAGAAAAAAAACATGCAAATGGCAATTTAGTTGGAAACTCCTTGGAAAGTTTGGCTAGGGAGGTGAGTTTATGAGAAGTGGTAGTTATTGGAAGATTTTGGTGTAAAGCCAAGTTGAGACTAGATTTAAACATGTACACCCATTGGGATGAAAGGCTCAGTGTTATACTGTAAGGAAGTGACTGTGTGTGTGTGTGTGTGTGGAGAGAGAGAGAGAGAGAGAGAGAGAGAGAGAGAGAGAGAGAGAGAGAGAATGCACAAGTGTCTGGGGGAAAAGCAGCTTGGCTAGGTTGGAAGTTTGAGGACAGGAACATTCTGTCATGGGTGAGCGGCCTCAGGGGAGAAAGTTGTCCATCCATTCAGCCACACCTGCTCACAGTTCTCTTTTGGTCCCAGTTTTAGGCAATTTCTTTTCTTTTTCTCTCTGCCAACTCATGTTCCAATCTTCCTTCAGAACTTGGCTCGAGGTTCATCTCCATCAGGAGACCTATTTGGTGTCTGGTCTGTAACTGATTTTTAATTTGGGTCAATGATCTGTTAAAGAAAAATGGCTCTCCTTTCTGAACTGGAGGACTTACTGCTGAGAGATATGCCACTGTTGTGTAGATAGTGTTGAGAAACTGCAGCAGGGGAGGTAGATCAGCCACTGTGCAAAAGAAACCTCAGAGTGGACCTGATGGAAATGAAATCAGCTCTTCCTTGTTCAATTTTCCTCTTTGTGTGCTTTTCCTGGGATGATGCCCAGGTCTGGGAAGAGAAGAATAGATCCAGCTCCAAATGGCTTTGCTGTGAGTAAGCAGTTGGGTTCTTGGATCCTGCAGCCTTGGGACTAGGATGAGGTCAGAGTGATTTCAAGAGGGAATGAAAGGATTTTAATTAATGCACATATTATATCCCACTGTGAAAGTCTATATAAAATGGAAAATTTTGCATCAAATTAATTTATAAAAAAACATATGAGGTTGCTATATAATTGTTATGTGACTATTGATAGTAAAAATAATTAGATCTTTTACAATAAGTTTGCAGTTGGCACAAATTTTATTCAGTTTATTGGTTGTTCACTTTAGGCAGTTTTCTTTATTTTTAAGTCAGTTTTGAGATATAATTGACATAAATAAAATTTCTACCTTTAAATATAAGCATATATATAGTTCAATGCTTTTTGACAAATGTATACTGTCACCTGTTGTTGAGAGCCACAGCCGAAGGGGCCCCAGCAAACTTCCAGCTGCCAGCAAACTTCCAGCTGCTGGCTGATGATTGGCTCACAGCGGCCCCAGCAACATCTAGCTGATTGGCTCCTCGGCCCCAGCAACATCTAGCTGATTGGCTCCTCTGCGGTGATGCTCATTGGGCTGTTTCTCTGCCCTTTCAGACCACGGAGCTGCTCATTGGGGGACTTTTTTGGCTCCGCCCATGTGACCCAGCCAATCGGCCTCAAGAGCAGGAGGATTGTGGGAGGTGGAGAGAAGCTTGTGTGGGAGAGAGAGGCTTGGAAAAAGCCGGTGGTGGCAGTTGAGGCTCTGAGGGTTTTTCCTGAGAGACTATTTTGTTTGTCGTGTGTGGTTCTAAAAATAAAGTTAGTTTCTTTTGACAAGTGGCTCCTGATTGTGCCCAGCCAGACTGCGGCATTTGGTGGCCCGTACGGGGAACGAACCCGCGACCTTGGCGTTATCAGCACCAACGATTCGCTTGCTCATAAGCCAGGTGTTTTAGTAATGGCATTGCTTGTTCTGTATTCCCAAAAACTCTGGTAGCTGTTTGAATAAGCCTATCTACAAATTAAGATATATCCCATCAAGATATATCCCATGTTCCCTTATTCTTTGCAGTGGATCTCCTGCTTCGATTTCTATCTGTAGTCAATGATCTGTTTTCTGTCATTTCAGTTTTGCTTTGTCCAGAATGTTATGTAAATTTAGTCTGTACTCTTTCATTCACTCCAGTACTTTTCAGATTTATCCATGTTGTTTTATATGCCATAAATTTATACTTTTTTGTTGACTGGTATTCCATTGTATGGATATATGATAGTTTGTTTAATAGTCCCCTTTTTGATGCACATGCAGGTTATTTCCAACTTTTGCTAATGAAGAACAAAGTTACCATTTGGTACAGTGGCACATACCTGTAATCTCAGCTACTTGGGAGGCTGGGGCAGGAAGATCACAAATTCTAGGGCCAGCCTGGGCAGCTGAGATCCGGTCTCAATAAAAGTAAAAAGGCTGGGGTAGTTTAGTGGTAAAACACATGCCCAGCATGCGTGAGGTCCTGGGTTCAATCCTCAGTACTACCCCTCCTCAAAAAAATTTAAAGTGAAAAATAAAGTTACTATAAACATTTACATGAAGGTCTTTGCATGGAACTATGTTTTCATTTCTCTGGGGCAATTACCTAGGAATAGGGTTGCTGGTAAGTATATGTTTAACTATAAGAAATAGCCATGCTATTTTCTAAAGTGGCTTATACTTTCCCACCAACTAAGTATAAGAATTCCAATTGCTCTGCCTTTCTGTCACTAATTGGCCTTGACAGCCTTTTTAATCATCATTTAATATGCATCTAGCAATACCTCACTACAGCTTTATTTTATGCTCCTCTGATGACTAATGATATTGGGCCTTTATTTACGTACTGATTATCTGACATGTACATTTCCTTTGATGAAATGTCTGTTCAAATATTTTGTACTTTTATTAATGGACTGCTTTTTCTCTTATTGAATTTTGATAGCTCTTTAATAGGTATGAGTTCTTTATCAAGTAAAGTTTTACAAATATTTGCTCCCAACATGTAGCCTATCTGCTAATTTTTTTTAAACAGTGTCTTGAAAAGCAGAAGTTTTAAATCAGGATAAATTTCAAATGATCAGTTATCATCTTCTAGGGTTCATAATTTTTTATGTCCTATTAAAAAAAAACTTTGCCTAATTCATGAACACAAAGATTTTATTCCTATGTTTTATTTTAGACATCTTATCATTTTAGCTCTTATCTATATCCATTATATTATATCTATAATCCATTTCAGGTTAATCTTTGTATATAATGAAAGGTAAGGGGGGGACATAGTTTTTTTGCATATGGATATTAATTTTTCGAGTGTCCTTTGACCTTAAAAGACTATCATATTCCCATTGAAATACCTTGGTTCCTTCAGTGCAAATCAATTGGTCATATATGTGTAAGTCTATTTTTGTTGATCTGTGTGTCTATGCTTCTGCCAATGATTATGCTATTTTAGCTTCATATTAAATCCTGAAATAAGGTAGTATAATTCCTTCAAATTATTTTTCTTTGTCAAAATTGTTTAGTCTGCCCTAGGTCCTTCGGGTTTCCTTATAAATTTTAGAGTTGGTTTGCCAATTTCTAAAAGCTTCCTGAGAGTTTGCATAGGATTTCATTAAACATATAGATCAATTCAGGGAGAAATGCTATCGTAACAATATTGGGCCTTCCAATCCATGTCACAATCTATCTTTCCATTGACTTCAATCTTCTTTAATGCCTCTCAGCAATGTTTTATCGTTTTCTTTGTATAAATTCTGCACTTGTTAGATTTCTCCTTAAATATTTAATGTTTTTGAGGTTATTTTAAATGGTATTGAATAATTTAATTTCCATTTGTTCATTGCTCCTATTTAGAAATAAAGTAATTTTTGTATATTGATCTTGTATATTAGTTTCCTAGGGCTGCTATAACAAATTGCCACAGCCTGTATGACTTCAGACAACAGAAATCTAATCTTTCATGGCTCTGAGGGCTACACGTCTGAAATCAATATGCCTGCAAGGATGGTCCATTCTGGAGGCCCAGAGAGGACTATTCCATATCCTATCTCCTGGTCTCTGGTGGTTGTGCGAAGTCGTTGGCATTTGAAATCTTGTAGCTGTGCCACTTCAACACCTGCCTCTTTGTCATATGTCCTTGTCCCACTTTGTGAGTCCTGTGTCCAAATCCTTTTTCTTGTAAAGACACCAATCATTGGATTAAGGGTGCATCCTAATCTAGTATAACCTTGTTTTAACCTGATTATATCTGCAAAGACCCTACATCCAAATAAGATCCAGTTCATAGTTACTAGAGGTTGGGACTTGAAAATGTATTTTTGGAGGACACAATTCAACCCACAAGACCTTGTGTCCTGAAACTTTGCTGAATTCACTCACTGTTTCTAGTATCTTCTCCTATAGGTTCTCTATGATTTTCTGTAGAGTTGATCAATCAGTTTACCAAACACTAGAGTCCCTTTATGTTGACCAAATACCATTAGGGGTTTTCCCTTTATTTTAGTTTCTGTCCATGGCAATCTTGACTAATAAACTTTAACTTGACTTCTGTATGTTCTTTCAAACTTCTCATTCCTACACAGTGTTGTCCAAATTATCACAACTGCTTTGCAGAGCAGGGAACTAGGATGAAGTGAAGAAGGCATTTGCCTTAGGTGCAAAATCTAGGGAAACACTAAAAACATCTGTAATCAAATTAAATATCTTGATGCAATATTTAAAAAATAAAAGTCAGTGTAAAAATCCATGATGAACAGAATGTCATTGTTGTTAAAGATAGAGGATCTTCCCCTGCTCTTGCATGACCCTACCTTACTTATTGAACCCTAAGCGGGTTCTGCTATTTTGATTGCTACCAACGCTTCTATCCCAATATGGTCTATCATGAGGAAACTAGTTATAGATGCTTAGCATGGTCTTAGGCCCAACTTTGTCATGCTCAGTTACACAGCTGTGTTCTCTTTCTAGTTTCACCTGTGATTCAATTCGTTCTTAGTTTTCCATTCTTTAATAAAATGACTTTTTTTTTTTGTACCAGGGATTGAACTCAGGGGCACTTGACCACATCCCCACATCCCCAGCCCTATTCTGTATTTTATTTAGAGACAGGGTCTCGCTGAGTTGCTTAGTGCCTCACTTTTGCAGAGGCTGGCTTTGAACTCGTGATCCTCCAGAGCTGCTGGGATTACAGACATGTGTCACCGCACCTGGCGACGTTAGTTTTGATAGGTGAACAGATCTAATTTCAGACACTGTGAGAGTCTTCTGGACCTACTAAGAGTGTGTGAATCCACAAGCCCCTGCCCTTGTCTGGTTTTCCCCTTCTGTATCCTGTTTCCTGGCCATGAGATTGTGCCACAGTGAGTCTGTTACATTTTCTTGCCTTTTAATTTGGAATCTGGTTTCAGAAATTACATATTAAGTGTTTTGTGAGGCTAGAAAACTCACAGCATCTAAACTCTCAAGCTGTTAGGCATCCACATTCCAGCTTGTGGACTGAGAACAGAGAAAGCTGATTAGTTTAGGGAGAAGTCTGAAGCAAGCAGGCAGAGATGAGAGAGAGGAGCTGGCTTTCAGGCATGGCTTCCTAAAACCTTTCTAGTGCACACTTCTAATTCCTTCCTGAGATCCAGCTGTATACCTTCCTTTGAATTCTAGGAGCTACCACATTATTCATATAATGAATATCCTTTGCTCCACTTTATTCTTAAACTATTTTGAATTTGTTTCCATTAGCTGCAATTAGAGTACCTTGGCTAATATTCTCTCTCGCTTCCCAAATTAGGTGTATTGTCCCTGGGACACTAAAGAAACTTCCCAAACTGCTCTATTTTTTTCTTGGTTAATGGAATTCTTTTCTGTAATGCTACACAGGCTCTTTTCTTTCTTTAGCTTTCTTCTCATTTTTTTCTTTCTTTTATACTTTCCTTGGTGCCTTCATCGTTACCCCATTTATAGGGTTCCCCAAATAACTCTTCTACTATAGCCTGTCCTCAGTATTTTTTGTTCTACCACAATATTAGCATTTGTTAAGTATCTGAATAAAATAATTCATAAAAATATAGAAGCCAGATTTCTTCTGATGTTTTTCCCCCTATTCTTTACTCAATGTCTAGTTTCAGTACCATTTCCACTATGAATCTGTCTCATCAGACTGTTTCTTTTTTCTCCATAAAGAATAGCCTTATGCATATAAATCTGTCTTAATACTCCTCCAGTATAGGGACCATTTCTTACTCCTGTTTGTATTATGAGCACTTAACATATAGGAGGTAATCAGTTAAGTGCCTTTTGAGTGAATTAGTGAACGAATGAATAGCGTGGCCCACTCTGCTACATAATGCAATTGGGGAAAGCACTTAATGATCACAAACTCCCTTATACTTCATGTTCTCCACGGTTTCCTTGTTCTAAGTTCCCTCCTCTTCCTACTTTATCTTGGATGATCTCAGTTACCATTATGACCTGAGTCACTGTCTGCCATATGCCAATCTCTCCCAAATCTATATTTTTAGTCCAGATCTGTCCTCTGAAAGTCAGAACCATAATTCTAATTACTCACTACAGAGCACCAGTGGGTGTTTCCATAGGCACTTCAGATTCAGTTTTGTCTGCCAGATCTTAATTCATCCATTTCTCTTCCTGCTCCATTCCAACCCTTCTCTTCCTCCTTGTTGTCCTCCTCTAACCCCTAAACAGTGAATGATGGCACCATCAATTCCTTTGGCAAATTAGTTGAACATGATGGATACATTTGGAAATGATCTTGGACTGGATAGTCAACAGCCAGAATGAGAGCATGCTCTAGAAACTTCCCATTTTTCACTTTTGATGTCTTTGGAATACCAAGAAAACCAATGTTGCTCATAAAGTTTTAGTTTCAAATCAGATCCAGAGGTTAATTATTTGTGATATTACATGAAACTGTGAAATGTTTTCTCTTAGACATATTCGGGATTTTGTCATGATATTCTTTCAGAGTCCTTATGAAGGTCCAAGGTAAGTTTTTCTAAGATAAGCCCTCTAGGGGTTGAGGACATCTTGTGCAATATCATATTGGGAGTCAGGCTTAGATGAATCTTTCATTCTTCCACCTAGAACTCACATTAGAGACCTCAGTTACAGTGAAAGAGTGTGGGCTTGGGAGCCAGACTGGGGTGAGTTTAAATTTTAGGCCCTTCATTTACTAACTTTGTGACTTAGGACAAGTTACTAATGTTTCTTGACCTCAGTTATTGAGATTTTCACAATATTGTGCACAGTGTCAGGTTATTTGAGAACAAATATGTAATAAATCAAATATGACTTCTGAAATAAGTAGTTCAGTAAATGTGAGCATCCTTCCCTTCCTTGTTTGAAGAGTGGTGTTCTCTAAGTTATTTTGACTGGGTATCAGCTTCCTCATCAGGGAATGTCAAAATTATACCCATTCCCAGGCTTGTTGAAAGGGCCAAAAGAGTTATATTCATATGAAGTGTGTAGTGAATATTTAATATGCATTAGTTTCTTTCCTTTCCTCTGTCCCAGTAAGGTTGTGAGAAAAGTTTGATCATGTTTTGAGTCTGTCAGAATTTCTAATTAAACTTAAGGCTTCTGTTATACTCTAAGTGATCTGGGAAGATGTGAACATAGAGGAGAGTTGTTGCCTTGCTCATTTGTATATGCATTACTGCTCAACAGCCATGCTTTGAAGAGGAGAACTGTTAATCTTCTCTCTTTGACAGATGCATGACCCAATCTACATCCTCAGATTTGCCTTGGAGCCTTCCTCTTGCATCTAACCAAAGGAAACCTCCAAAGCCCTGATGGTTCTCATGGGCTACTTGTGAGTGGTCGTATCTTCTGACTGGTGTGAGCATCAGCCAGTTTTCACCCATGTAGCAGCACTTCAGTTATGGATCAGGCAGCTGCTAACTTTGGCTACATCAAGGAATCTTGCCCAAACCTGTGGCCTATTCTCTGTTTCTTCTTCCTTCAATTCTGCACTCCTCTCCACAAAAATGGACTCATGTAGTCCATTCTCTTCAAACAACCAGAAAACAGTTTCCGCGGTTAACAACGAACAGAAACAAAACTCCTTGTGCTCCTCTAGAAAATGACTCTAGTAATGAGGGAGCCGGTGGGTATGCTTTTATGATGTTGTGAGTTAGGGGATGGCACATGGAGGCAGGTTTTTCTAGCAGATATCATGCACTGAGATGATAACCATTGAAAAGAGATATTTTCCAGAATGGATCAAGTGACCTATGAATTTTACCACATCTCTTTACTTTTGCTATAACAGAGCCTGTCAATCATCAACTTACCTTTAACTAGTTGCCTCAAAAGTCTCCATGTTTGAATTTCTGTGGGTGTGGCATAGATGGGGAATGGTGGATGGAACTTGGCTAGTAGGAAGAGAGGGAGGGATAGAGGCTATTGTTGGGACATGGGGTGAATGGGGGAATTCTATGAGAATTTTGGAATCTGGGATGAAACACTTTATAATCCATACCACCCCCTCCCTTGACAGATTGCTGTTGGCATCTGTGTTACTGTGTTTCTTAGGGAGAAAAATTGGTGAAGCAAATACAGGACATTCAAATGCAGCAGCGGGGACCAAAAGAAGGGGGGAATGTAGTTGGCAAGAATTCAGAGACCGCCAATTGTCTTTATTGAAATGGCATTGAATTGAAAACTCAAAGGAAGAGGAAGCATCCTTCTTAGTAAGGATTGAGGGGGAAAAAGAAAAAGCTAACCAGGCCATCCCTTCCCAGTAAAGTGTTGGAAAAAAAATGTGAGTTTCTTTTTTTCTCATCTCCAAAACAAAGAGATTTGTGCTTGCTATGGAAACACATAAATATATTGCCACATACTCTGGGTTCTGAGCTCCTCCCCAGAGGCCAGGCAGTGGACCCTAACTCACCCTGCTTCCAGGCTCTAAGTCCGATCTGTCCTGCCCCTGCCCCTCTGCCAGGCAGAATGCGCCTGGAAACCCCACCCCCCATACACTGAGCCTTTTACCAGAACATGGACTTTCGCAATGGGCAGCATTTCTCTCACTGATGAATGGCCAGAAATGAGATTCTGTGTGAGAACAATTAGAAACTTTAATTACCCTCCAGGCATCACACAATTATAAACCACATTCTCATTTTTATAAGGAATTAGCTACAGATTGGGTAGTAGTGTTTGTCATGCTTTGAAACATTTCCTGTGTCTTTCTGGCATAATAAGTATGTTCTTGCTGGCGCTTCTCATATATTCATTTCTCTCTCTCTCTCTCTCTCTCTCTCCATATATATGTATGTACATATATAGACACACACACACACACACACACACACACACACACACACACACAGTCTTGCCAATTCCAGCACCTTCTAATACATTACCCAGTCCTTTCATCTCCAAGATGACCTGAAATGACCTTTTGCTTGGCACGAGACGTGATCCAACTGATAATAAAAGAGTTTTGAGGGGGAAGGGTGGGGACTGTGGCAGTCTGCGCTGGCTGAAGAAGAGCCAGGGAGAGGGGATAGAGAAGGAGGGGGAATATGCTACTTTAAAGCAAACACGGCTACATTTTTGCTGTGCCATTTCCTGTAATTAATTTTCCTCGTATCACCTATTGCACGAAGGGGAAAGGAGGATTTTTATTTAAGGCATACCTCTGTCTTTGTCTAACTCGAGGTCCTAGGCCATTTGGCCGTGGCCGTGGGGCGGGGGCGGGGCGGGGGGCGAGCAGTGCCGCGGTTGGGCACCCCCGCCGGGAGGTTGGAACCCTCTGGGAGGAATGTGGAGTCCGCTGCCCTGGGGCTGGCCTTTTCTTTCTGCCTGTCTTTGCTGCTGGGAGCTATTTTGCAAAGCAATCGCGCCTGCTAAAATTCCCTTCCATTTTACATCTGCAGCCTTCAAGGGGCGTGGGCTTTTCCCGAGCCTTTCTTTCTTTGTTGTTTTAGGAGACCTCAATTTTCACTAACTCCAGAAATCCAAATAGATGCCGATGGCAAGTTTCATCGATCTTTCCCCGCCCCTCCCCCCGACTATGGGAGGGAGGGGAGGAAAACAGAACAAGTATTTGGATACTCAGCAAGGTTGCAGGAGTTGCCACAGCAACAGCTCTGGACCTTGCACAGACGAAGGCTCTTATTGTACAGTTTCCTGCTTTCCCAAAGACCTCCTCTTTTAAAGGACACTACTAGAGTTACTATATGAAGTTGGTGTGTGTATACATTGACACCATAAGGAGAGACAAAAGCAAGGGTTTACTTGGGTGGTTTGTTTGCAGGATATTTTTAGCCAAGCTCAACAAGATGAGTTGTGAGAAGTGAAAAATGGACTATGGAGTCACATGGGGACCTGAAATTAGAGAACTTCCTGTCCAAAGGCTTGTGAAATATTGGAATATAGGGATCATGCCTCTTCTGGAAGTGGACACAGCCTACCTGAAAATTTACAGGGATGGGAATGATTAATGCAGGCTCCTAGTCATCCTCTCCTCCCTCTTGTAGAGGTCACAGACATGAGATGCTCTGAGCTCAGGGAGGTGAGAGACCCTTTCTGGGTTGGAGGAAGGAACACTTTGCCGAAAGTGCCCCCTAGGCTGAAAGTGCCACAGCAAGCAAGAAGTTTGCTCCACAGCCCTAGTTCCACACCCTTGGGATTTCCAAGGAAAACTTTCATCCTGCATGCTGTCTGTGCTAGTCACTACAGATATAAAAGTACAAAGATTGGTCTTAATCCTGCCCTCAGGGACCTTACAGTCAAGAAGTAGAAAGAAAATAGCAGACAATTAAATATGGGGCAAAGGAATGACTATATGGTAGTATTGAAATCCAGCCTCTAGTGTGAACTCCATTCCTTCCTTCCTTCAAGGAATGCCTGATGGAATGCTTTGCCCCTCCCTCTCCTCTCCACCAATCAGCATCCTTCCTATTCCTTCTTCAAAAATGCCTTCTTATAGGAAAAGAATTGCCATTCTGGAAAGGATGGGTGCCAGAAAGGTGGTACTGAGAGTCACATGGAGACAGGGTATTGCTTTTGTCTTGGTGACAACTCAGCCTAATTTCTTTCTAATCTGAAAGGAACTAATATTACTGAGCTCCTTCCGTAGGGCATATGATGCTATTTATTGTGTCTGTTGTCTGCTGAATCTCACATAGTCTTTCTCACCTTATACTAGTTTTACCCAAACCACAGAATATACAAAATGATGCAAGTGATTATTTTCTCAATTACTCCAAGGATGGCACATAACTAGTATCATTCTGTATGCACAGGAGATAAACTGGTTTATTTTATGCAGTGGATGTTTGAAGACATTAGTCATAATTCTTTCCCAGAGCCCCCTTTGAGAAAGTTGTATCTAAGGAATGAGGACATTGAAACTCAGGGAAATTGCTTATGATCACATAGCCAACATAAAAGGAACTAGGGACCAAAGCCTTTCCTTTCTGGCTCCCAAATTTACAATTTTCCATGACTGCTAAAATATTTTGCTTTATACCTCCATTTGACTATTAAGAGAAAGAAAAAAAAATGTTAAGAGTCAAAATTTCAGTAACTTACTCAGAGTCAGAACTGAGTTTGGAAGAGCAAGTTTGGAAGCTCCACAAAGACGAGAACTCTTTTTTTCTTCCTTAGTATTTTTCTTGAAATTATCTTTTGAGTTAGGCCAAGAGTTTCACTAAGAAAGCCATTACTCATGGGAACACCTTGTTTGTTTGCTCTTTGTTTATTTTGGTTGGTACATATTAATTATATAGAATAAGGTGTAATTGTGATGTATTTGAACATGTGTATAATATACTTTGATCATTTTCACTTCCCACCACCTACCCTTGCCTTCTTTCCCACCTTTTCCTCCAGTTCCCTTCTTCTTCTTTAATAGTCTCTCTTCTACTTTTAGGTCCTCTGTCTTTTTTTTTTTTTAATTGGTACTGGGGATTAAACTCAGAGATGCCACACTTAACCACTGAACCACATCCCCAGCCTTTTTAAATTTTTTTATTTTGAAGCAGAGTCTTGCTCAGTTATGGAAGTTGGCTTTGAATTTGTGATCCTCCTGCCTCAGCCTCCTGAGTCTCTGGGGTTATGGGTGTGTAACACTGCTCCTGGCTCATGTCCTCTTTTTTTCTTTTCCAATAACACCTTGTTTTTTGGGGTTTTGTTTTTTGATAATTTGAACCATTACCCAGCCTGACCCCACACCGGACTTAACGTCATAGGTTAAACAAATGCTCAAAGTCTGGATACATTTGTCACAGAAATAAGGACTGAGCCTCTGGCTCTGGGTCCATTCCCTCCCCAAAAAGAGGTAAATAACTCTTGTAAGTAGGATTGTACCGTCTGGCAAAAGGGAGTGCTTTTAAAAGAATGACAATAATTTGTAAGAGTTTTTTTTTTTTTTTTAAATGAACATTTTCTTCATACAGTAAGTTCTCAGTTCAGGTTCTTCAACCCTGAATAAAGTACTCAACCTCTTTATTTCTTAATTTCATCTGAAAAGTGGAGCAATAATGGCATTTTTATCACATAGGACTAAGGTAAAGATTCTCTGTGATTAGGTGCATACAGCGTTGAGCACAGTGCCCACAGGAATTCGCTAGTGACTATGCTAGTTACTCTGATGTTAATTTTTGTTCTTACTCTTTTTCGTGTTAGGATTTATGGATTAAAGTGAAGAGTTGGCATTTTATTTCCCATGCCTAGGGTGGGCCATCAGCCACCTTATGAGGCCAGTTAATCTTTTCTTTACTGAACTCTTCCCCCCAACCCCCCACCCCCACCCCACCACAACACCATTTTTCTTGATTTTCAACATGCATTTGGCCCTGCACTCCTCCTTCTTACTTCCCTTTCTCTCTCAAACAAAGCAAAAAATCTTGCTCCTAAAATGCTCTGTGATTAATCATTTATACCAGGAAACACCACTTTTTTCCTCTAGAGAACCAGATAGTAAACAGTTAGTTTTTACAGGCCACAAAGTCTCTGTCCTAACTGCTCAACTCTGCCACTGTGGTCCAAAAGCAGCCCTAGACTACACTCTGATAAAACTGCATTTAGGGACCCTGATGTTACTAGGAGTTCATATTTATATGTCACAACATGCTATTAATATTTGCATTTTTTCAGCCTTTAGAAATGCAAAAAAAAAAAAAAAACATTCTTAATTCCTTGGCTGCACAAACTCAACTTAGAGTATAACCTGACACCCATCTTAGACTCTGATGCAAGTTTCTATCACTGTGACACTCTCAGGAATATTTGCATTTTATTATATTTTTCCAACTTCAAGGAGAATACATAGACAACCCTTCTCTGTGGGACAGTGCCATGAATGGTGTGCCACCAAAAAGGCAGTTTCCCGTTGGCTCTTTGGGAGGATGACTGGCACTGCATTACCCAGGTTGGCCAGTTCAAGATATTCATTTACAGGAAAGCCTCCAAGCATCTGGGAAGAGGCAGTAAAAAGAGCATCTGCTGTGATGTTGAACTTGGCTTCAACTAAACTTGGACTCTAGCTTCATAGTGGTGTTATGTTTTGGGCAAAGCACTAAAAGTCTTTGAATTTCAATTTTCCTAACCATAAAAGTGGAAACAATAATGCCTACTTTGAAGAGTTAGGATGAGACTAAATTATGTAGATGTTCTATGTGATAATATATTTTAGGAGGATGATAATTACAACATGGTAGATATTTCATAAATGTTTAAGGGATATTAATAGACACTCAGCTCAAGTTTCCTTCAGTCATTCCTTGGTAGGGGCAAGAGAGGTCAATGTGGATTGTTGTGAAATAGACAAATGGGAATGTTGGATATGGTGGCATTTTTTTTTTTCCCCTGGTCTTTTTAGGAACAATAAAGAGGTGAGAGGACAGTTAGACATTTTGGTTAAAGGGAAAAAATATCCATTTTGACATAAGTGAAACTGAAGCTGCTGGTGTAGAAGCAGTGGGCTGGTCCTCAGGTTGGGTCTCAGCTCAAGATGACACAGGTTTCTGACAGGACAATCAAAGTACCAGGGCCATTTCTTCAGTGGTGTCTAGACAGGCATTCATCATTGCTAGGATCCCAGTGTATCAAGGCTTTTAGAAAGGAGAATCAGGGCTGCTTGAGAGGATATGTTTGCATAAATTAGGGAGGTGTTTGCACACAAAAAGGGAAAGAGAGAGGAAAAGAGAGAGGGACGTGATTTTACCTCCTCTGTGAAGTCTTATTGGTGAAGCTCTGTGACCTGGCAGTCAGGGAACTGAGTCCAGCCTGCATTGTAAGGATTGCACCCCTTCCTACTATAGTTTTGAGCTCAGAAGAACAGATCTCTTCTGACCTGAGGGAGCTTATGGGAGTACTTTTTACATATATGAATACAGAGATTAATTTGCGTTAAAATTAATTTGTGTAATATTCTGATACTCCTGATAAATAGATGCCTTTTGGCCAAATTACAGAACTTAACCTCTAAACTTAAAAACAACTCTATTTCTTGCCCCCTGATTTTATCAACACGCAAATGTAATGTTAGGTGAATATTTTATCTAAGACAAGATTTGAGTTTAGGATTTTCTAGAAATTTATAAATTCCTAGATAAGTTCTATTTCTGTGGCCTATATAAGTTATTATTGTTTAATAAATTGGTTAAGATTCTAAGAATATAGAATCATATATAAATATGTAAACTTGGAAGAATGTATGACCTTTAAAAAGTTCATCTTGTGAATTCTTGTACTGCTACAAAGTATATGGACATCAAGTGTTAGTTGCAATTGTCATTTCCAGACCTTTAGTCACCATTAAACTAATATTAAACTGAATTAATTAACAAATAAGTTTGGTTATATAGGCAACTTTTAAGTAAGAAAAAGATGCAAATGTTGGTTACTAAATATAGTCTAATTTTCTTTGCTCCTTATTTTATATAAGTGACTATAATTTAAAATGGTATGCAAATGTCTTTAAGTGAGTCTCTTTCTCTCTCTTTATATAAGCATATATCCCATATATATGTGCATATATATGTATATATATATAATTTTCCACATTAAAATTTGATAAAATAATATAAAATGTTTAGAAAAATTAGCTAGATTGTTTTTGCTTCCTATTTTCCAGTTTTCTCTTATGTTTGAAAAAACAAAAACTGCTTACTTTACTGAGGGAAATAATTAATATAAATTCTTGAGATAATACTAGATTTAGGGAAATATGAATATATATACACAAGATAAATGTTTATTTGCTTTTTAAGGAAATGATTACAGTTTATTAGAAAGGTAAATTCAATTATATGTAACACACATCTACATACATATACATATTGTTTTATTTTACATGCTGATTAAGTTAAAAAGTTTAATTAAAATAATCTATTTTCATACCTTCACATTTGTATATGTCTAAATGCATACACAGAAAGGCATATTAAGATTCATTTGCAAAGTTTACAAATTTAAAAAGAGTTTAATGAAAGTAATTTGAGGCAAATTCTAAACGTAAAGGGTCTAAGGAAAGTATAGTGTGTTTTCTGGGGCTTATAATGCTGGCCTGAGTTTGAAGGGAACAGTGATCTGTTAAACATATTTACATTGTTGACTCAGTGTTAATTGATTTATTTAATAAGAACAGGCCAGGGAATCCTTATTGAGAACTGGATAATTCTCTTACTTTGAGCTGCTATAGCTCCCTGCTGCAGGGCTTAAACAACATATATTTCTCACAGTTTTGGAGGTTGGGAAGTCCAGGAGCAAGATGCTGGCAGATTTGGGGACTAGGGAGGTCCCTTTCCATGGTTTGCAGACAAGTGCCTTCTGGCTTTATGTTCAGAGCTGTCATCTCTCTTGTCTCTTGTAAGGGTCCCAATCCCATCATGAATGTTCTACCCTCCTGATCTGATTACCTCCCAAAGGCTTCACCTCCAAAGACCCTCATACCGTGGATTAGGGCTCAATATATAAATACTGGGGAGACCACAAACATTCAGTCCACCACAGTGATTTAAATTATGATTTGGGCTTTCTTACAAACAAAACAAAAGCAACAACAAAACAGCCAAATTATTCTGTGTCCACATAACAAGGGATTGCTTTTCCTCATCAAAATATTTTGTTAAATTTCAAAACTTTTTGAAATATTTTTAATTCTTTTGATAAAATTTCTTTTTATTGATAAATATTAAATTTCTAGTAATTGTTACTTTTCTTTGCAAGTTTAAAAAATATTACCTGTATTATTTTGTCTTATATTTAAAGATATGATGACAATACCGCTCATGTTTTTTTGTTTGTTTGTTTGTTTCCGTAAGTGTTAGGGATTATGTTTTTTTTTTTTTAATTTTTTTAACTTTGTTTTTTTATTAATTTTTAAAAATTTATATATGACAGTGGAATGCATTATAATTCATATTAAACATATAAAGCACATTTTTTCATATCTCTGATTGTATACAAAGTATATCACACCAATTCGTATTTTTATACATGGATAATGATGATCATCACATTCCACCATCATTTCTAATCCCATGCTTCCTCCCTTCCCCTCCAACCCCTCTGTCCTATCTAGAGTTCGTCTGTTCCTCCCATGTATCCCCTCCCTACCCTACTATGAATCAGCCTCCTTATATCAGAGAAAACATTTGACATTTGTTTTTTTGGGATTGGCTAACTTCACTTAACATTATCTCCTCCAACTTCATCTATTTACCTGCAAATGCCATGATTTTATTCTCTTTTATAGCTGAGTAATATTCCATTGTGTATATATGCCACATTTTTTAAATCTATTAATCTACTGAAGGGCATCTAAGTTGGTTCCACAATTTAGCTATTGTGAATTGTGCTGCTATAAACATTTATGTGGCTGTGTCCCTGTAGTATGCTATTTTTAAGCCCTTTGGGTATAGACCGAGGACAGGGATAGCTGGATCAAATGGTGGTTCCATTCCAAGATTACCAAGGAATCTCCATTCTGCTTTCCAGATTGGCTGCACTAATTTGCAGTCCCACCAGCAGTGGATGAGTGTACCTTCTTCTCCACATCCTTGCTAGTACTTATTGATGTTCATATTTATAATAGCTGCCATTCTGACTGGAGTGAGATGAAATCTTAGAGTAGTTTTGATTTGCATTTCTCTGATTGCTAGCCATGATGAACAATTTTTCATATATTTGTTGATTGATTGTAAATCCTCTTCTGAGAAGTGTCTGTTCAGGTCCTTGGCCCATTTATTGATTGGGTTATTTGTTTTTTTTTTGGTGCTTACCTTTTTGAGTTCTTTATACACCCTAGAGATTAGTGCTCTATATGAAGTGTGAGGGGTGAAATTTGCTCCCAAGATGTAGGCTTTCTGCTCACCTCACAGATTGTTTCTTTTGTCGAGAAGTACAGGACAGCTAGACAATGTCACTGAGACCACATAACTTGCCCAAGAGGCTCATGAAACTTGTCAGATGATGGTTCAAGATATATAAAATTCTGGACCCTTGAAGGCGAATGTGTACCTACAGAGGAGTTTTGTACTCTTGTTTCTACAGAATTTTCTGGTGTCTTTAATATTACTAAAAGGATTTAGGGAAACAAAGAAATCATGTGATTATGTAAATTGTCTAATACCCCCATATTTGGTTCCTTAGTCTTTTTGGATTAGGGCTGAGAGCTATTTCTCGATTTAATTTGGAAACTCTTGGATCCTACTTTGAAAGTGGCCTATAAACTCTAATTGTATTCCTGCTTTTCATATTTGTCCTACTTACAGTGCTCAAGTGCTTGGTCTCCAGAGTCTTTTTTTTTAAGAGAGAGAGAGAATTTTTAATTTAATTTAATTTTTTGTGTGTTCAATTTTTTATTTTAGTAAAATCAGAATAACACAGCACATGCAGTGCTAGCATCTAGAACTAATACAATAAGCAGTTACTAAATTTACAGTGACTTGAAGTTCAATATTTACATTCAGCAAGTTAAATCTATTCTTGTTTACTGAAAATATGCTGGTTGACAAAACTGAATGTAAGAGTCACTGATTATGGCAATACACAAAGAAAAATTTTTTGTAGTTGTAGATGGACAGAATGCCTTTGTTTTATTTATTTATTTATATGTAGTGCTGAGGATTGAACCCAGGGCCTCACATATGCTAAGCAAGTGCTCCACCACTGAGCCACCACCCCAGACCGAGAATTTTTTAATATTTATTTATTTTTTTTAGTCTTCGGTGGACACAACATCTTTATTTTATTTTTATGTGGTACTGAGGATCGAACCCAGCACCCCGCACATGCCAGGCGAGCACGCTACTGCTTGAGCTATATCCCCAGCCCTCTCTAGAGTCTTAAAAGCTACTGTGCACCAGTCAAATGATCAATGAAGTAATATTCCAGAATTAAAAGAAAAAGAAAACCTGAGAGCTAGAGTAACTACCATCAGAAACTCCATCAAATGATCAAATTCAAAAACATCAGGAATGACAGAAATTAGAGACTTAGAAATAAGAGAAATATACTTTCCTATCTCTGTGCTAAATTATGCTGTGATCACATATATATTCCCATTTCTGTGCTAAACAATAGTAGTATCAGGAAAAAATAGCTTAGATACGTATTTCAGGAAATAATTGCTTTTGGAATGTAAGATTATTGTCCACCTGAAATAGTTTACTTATCAAAGCTAACAGGATGCATCAAACACAAAAGTTCACAACTTTACGGTTCCGTTTATAGGAATAAATAAAACCATAGGTAATCCTTAGGGGCTATGGGAAGCGACTGCAGTGGGTTAGGACCTTCCTGTTGACTTTGGAATCAGGTAGAGGTGGTAAGTGCACAGTGTTGTCCGTGTTCTAGTTGTCACTGAAGGGTTTACTTAAAATGATTAATTTTATGTTATATGAGTTTAGCCTAAAAATACACACACAAAAAAACACAGCAAGATATTCATCCCTAGACTTACTTTGCTCCCCACTCCAAAGCTACCATCATTACACTTTGTCCAATTTCAGCCAATTTCATTCCTTTTAAAACCTGCCTTAAAAAAATAAATAAAACCTGCTTTAAAATCATGCAGCCCAGGCCCCCAAACCCTATAAATATTTCCCTTAATAACTCAGTAGTAATTTCAATACATTTGGTTTTGCTTGTTCTATAGATTTTCCTTGTGATCTTTGGAAGGTCAATATTATTGCTAAAATCCCTTTTAGGGTAAAAACCAATTAAACATTTTTTGTGTGTTCTTTTCCTACCCTCAATATTAAATAGGCAGCAGCTTTGTAACTACAGGTAGATATAGGGGACAGGAGCAGTTTTTTCACATGATGTCTGGAGGTAGAGACAGCAGCTTAGCTCCCTAAGTCAGGGGAGAGGCAAAGATGAGGCCTAGCCAAGCAGCTGGGGGTTCCCAAGTCTGCAGCTGTTGTGGGGGCCAAATAAGTGCTGGGGAATTCTTGTTTTAGGAATTATACAAATATATCAAGGGTACGAGAAAAGCCCAGAAAACCGAACATAGAGATTCAACTCCAGACACGAGAAACCAGGGTTACAGAGAAATTAGTTTTAGACCAACTCCACTGGGAAAGGAGAATATGAAACTATCAATGTGTTTGTTGCCCTGATCTGATCTGGATCTCAGGAAGTAAGCCTGTATATGAAGAATCTCAGTACTTGGAAGTGGTGAGGATTGATTTTTAAAACATTTTAGTGTGTGTGTATGTGTATTTTTTTTCTGGGTTGATATGTTAGGTATCTAATGTTGCATAAAAAGTTCACTAAAACTAGCCAGACACAGTGGTGCACATCTGTAATCCTGCTATTGAGGAGGCTAAGGTAGAAGGATGGCAAGTTCTAGGCCAGCCTGGGCAACTTAGCAAGACTATCTCAAAATAAAAGATAAAAGGGCTAGGGATGTAGTTCAGTGATAGAGTGTTCCTGTGTTAAATCCCTAACACTGCAAAAACAAAACAAAACAAACAAACAAAAGCGACGAAACATAATAATACACAAACCCCCCAAACTTTGGCTTCAAATCACACATTTATTACAGTTTCTGTGGGTTAAGAATTCATGCACACTTTAGCTGCTCCTCTACTTCAAGGTCTCTCCTAGGCTGAACCAAGATGTTGGCTGGCTGTACTCATTTCAAGGATGAATTTGGGAAGCTCGGTTTCTAAACTCCTGGACCCTTGTAGGATCCGGGTTCCTTGTGGGCTGTTGGAATGAAGTCAGTTCCCCACTAGATCCTGTCTAGAGGCCACCCTCAGTGTCTTGTCATGTGGGTGTCTGCAACACGGCAGCTCATTTCATCAAAGGATACAGACTGAGAAATCCGGTCCAACAGGACGAAAGTTACAATCTCCTGTAATCTGATCATGGAAGCAACATTCCATCATTTTTACTGCATTCTGTTCATTAGAAGCATGTCACTAGGGGAGATTATGTTATTAAATTTACACACAGCTCAAAAAGGGCCCAAAGATTTGAAAAAGAAGCTGTCTGGGCAAGGAAAAACAATTTATTCAGTGAATCAGCAAGACTGAGAAGATGGTAAACTAGCATAGTTTAACACAAATTTTAAGCTCCTTTTATCTTTAGGAAGAAATGATTGGTGAAACCTGGTAGCTGGCAATCTGTTGATTTGCATTAGTCTTGAAGGGGGAGGAGTAAGATTTGGGGAGTTTCGGGTTAGTCAACTTGTGCTGATTAGTTTAGATGATTAGCATGGGCTTCAAGCTCAAGAGGCGTAGGCTTTTCCAGCAAAGGGGATCTTTAAGCGTGGCTACAATGACATTAGAGCTTGAATGCTAGTTGGGGTCATTGAGTACCAACTTTAAAAACTGCCTAGTTCACAAAGATCGAATGTTCTCTCTGATATGTGGATGCTGACTCACAATGTGGCAAGGAGTGGATGGTGGGGTGGTGGAGTTTCACAGGATTGGACAGGGGGTACTGGGGGAAAAAGATGAGGGATGGGAATAGGAAAGACAGTAGAATGAATCTGACATAACTTTCCTGTGTTCATACAGGAATACATGATCAGTGAACTCCACATGATGTACAACCACAAGAATGGGAAGTTATACTCCATGTATATATGATATGGCAAAATACATTCTACTGTCATGCATAACTAAAAAGAACAAATAAAAGAATTAAGTACAGCAGCTATAGACAGAATACTGACCTCCTGGGGTGGTGCATATGCCATTTTAGAGGAATAATTGTTGCACTAAGATCTTTACAGACTTTTGTGAGATCTTTCATACTATTAAGATGATCTTATAACCAAATAAAGAAATTATTAAATTAAAAAAAACTGCCTGGTTCAGATGATAATCATACTTAAATGAAAAACAGTGCATCTCATTGACCATAGAAACAGAAAGTTAGAGTGACATTTTTGTTAAAGTTAATAAGAAGCTAAATATTTAATACATACATTGGTTTTTTTTTAAAGAGAGAGAGAGAGAGAGAGAGAGAGAGAGAGAATTTTTTTTAATATTTATTTTTTAGTTTTCGGTGGACACAACATCTTTGTTTGTATGTGGTGCTGAGGATCGAACCCGGGCCGCACGCATGCCAGGCAAGCTCGCCACCGCTTGAGCCACATCCCCAGCCCCCACATACATTGGTTTTTAAAGATCCCAGATCTGTCTAAAAATATCATTGCCCTTTTCTCAGTGAAGTACCAGGCGGTTTTAAAACAAAAGGATTTGAAAAGTTGTGTCATTTTTAGTACAGGTGGCCCTCTCTATCTTTGGGTTCCAGCCACAGTGGATTGAAATATTTGGGGAAAAATTGCAACCATACCAAACAGACTTTTTCCCTCATGCATTATTGCGTAATTAATACAGTGTAAATTTATTTGCATGCCATTTATATTATGTTAGGTATTATAAATAATCTAGAGATGATTTAAAGCATATGGGAGGTTCCTTCTATCCCTAGTTTCTTCAGTATTTTTGACATGAATGGGTGCTGTTTTTTCAAAGACTTTTTGACGTCTATGGAGATTATCATGTGATTTTTTTTGTCCTTCTATTTATGTGATAATTACATTTATTGATTTGTGAATGTTGAACCCACCTTGCATCTCTGAAATGAAATCAACTTGATAATGGGGTACAATCTTCTTAATATAGTTTTGAATGTGGATTGCTAACATTTTATTAAGAATTTTTGCACGTATCTTCATTGGTAATATGGGTCTGTAGTTTTCTTTCCTTGATGTGTCCTGATTTGGTTTTGATATCAGGGTGGTACTGGCTTTACGGAATGAATTTGTGAGTGTCTTTCCTTTTCTATTTCATGAAGAGGATTGGTATTAGTTTTTCTTTAAAGATCTGGTAGAATTCAGCTTAGAATCCATCTTGTCCTGGGTTTTCTTTGTTGGAACCCTTTTTAATTACTGCTTTAGTCTTGTTGGCTGTTGTTTTGTTTAGGTTTTCTCAAAAGAAGAAATGCAAATGGCCAAGAAATATAAGAAAACAATATGTTTTAACATCTTTAGCAATCAGGGAAATGTAAATCAAAACTACACCAAGATTTTACTCACCCCAGTTAGAATGGCAACCATCAGGAATATAAATAATAATAAGTGCTGACAAGAATGTGGGAGAAAGGAACACCTTTATATTGTTGGTGGGATTGCAAATTAGTACAGCCACTGAAGAAATCAGTATGTAGATTTATCAAAAGACTAGAAATGGAACCACCAAATACCACAGCTATTCCACTCCTTGATACTTATCCCAAAGGACTTAAATCAGCTTATTATAGTGATGCTTGCATTCCAATGTCAATGGCAGTGCAATTCACAATAGCCAAATTATGAAACCAGTGAAAGTGTTCATCAGCAGATGAATGAAGAAAGAAAACCTGATACACACACAGTAGAGTCCTACTCAGTCATAAAGAAGTGTAAAATTATGTCATTTGCTGGTAAATGAATGGAGTTGTAGAACATTATGCTAACTGAAATAAGCCAGAGTCAGAGAGAGTCAAATATTTTATCTCATATGTGGAAGCAATAGAGAAAAAAGCAATAAAAAAGGGAATCTCATGAAAATAGGTGGGGAATCAGTTGAGTAGAGATAGATGATTAAGGGAGAGGGAGAAAAGGAGAGAAAGGGGAAGAACTGAGTAATAAAATTGACCAAATTATTCTGTATGCATGGGCCAATACACCACAATGAATTCCACTTTTGTGTATAATTATAATGCATCAGTGAAAAAATATATGAGTAAATAAATAGAAGGAAGACCAGAAAAAGAGTAGAGGAAGGAGAAGAGGGGGAGGGAGGAGGACAGGAAAGAGAAGTATTAGGGAATTAATTGGAGTGAATTAGATTTAGATTATATACGTATTCAAATATGTCACAATGAAGCCCACTATTATGTACAATTAAAATGTATTACATAAAAATTAAAGTATATGGGAAGTTGTGTATAAGTTATATGCAAGTATTATGCCATTTTGTACAGGAGATTTGAACATTCTCATATTCAGTATCTGTAGAAGGCACCCTAACAACCCTGCACAACACTTGAACACTACAAATTGGTGTTTTCATCAACCTCCCTCCAATTAATTTGATGGCTTTGTGATATCCCCTCAGAACAGCTTTCCTGTTCCAGCTTTTCAAGTGGTTTAGAATTAGTGAAGTATTTCAGATCACAGGAAGTCATGGTGCTTACTTTAAAAACACAAGAAGTTTTAGATGAGTTCATGAGTGTAGGACCTCCATGGTGACATTAGTGACTTTACAAGAAGTCAGAGAAAGACCACAGCTACCTGCTTGCTGTGTGATGCCCTCTACCATGTTATAATGCAAAAGGAAGGCCCTTGCCAGATGCTAAGAACTTGATACCATACTTCTCAACCTTCAGAAACATGAGCTAAATAAGCCTCTATTTTTAATAAATTACCTGGTCTGCTGTATTTTTTATGGCAACAGAAAGCAAACTAAGGCATGGACTTATGAACTTGACTGGTTGGTGTTCAGTACTACTTGTTCAGTACGTGAAGGAATGAATGAAAAAACAAATGAGTGAAATCCCAGTTTTATGATATACTGGTTGAGTGACCATGGGAAGTCTATTTCCCTTTTCTGGGCTTTAGTTTCCTCATGAGAGGTTTCTATGATTTAATGATGAGGAGACATTGAGACTCCTGCTACATGGTGATTTTATCACTGTGTGAACATCATGGAGTTGTAGTGACATGGACTAATCTGGCTATGATGTCATTAGGTGAAATTTTCTTATGGGACCTCTATCGTACATATGTGATTTATCATTGACTGAAATGTCATTATGTCAAGCATGACTGTAACTGTAATTAGAAGAAGAAGAAAACAGAAAGAAACGGCAGTAGCAGCACCTTCTGTCAAGCACTTTTTTGTGCCATGTACTGTAATTTACATAGTGACATCATTTAATCCTCATATCCGCCTTGATAAAACTAGCCCATGCAGTTATTAGATAATAGTTATTTTGATCTTATTCTGAACCAGATGGAGTTATCAACTCATTTTAATCATCATCTCCATCTTATGAGGTACAGGAGGCTTGACTTTCAGGTCACCTAAGTAATAAGGGGCTACATCCAGAACTTGAACTTTAATGGTCCAAGAGCTTACCAGGTTTATCATGTTGTTAAAGTCAATAATTATAAGGGTAAAAACCAGAGAGGCTCATTCTGTTCCATTACCCCTGAGTTCACTCTTTTTAGTGGCTAACTGGCTTCTTGTTAAAACTTCCTATTCATAAAAAATATTTCCACCCAGGTTTACTATCTTTTATATTTCTTTCCACTTTACAGTCTCAAGCAAGCCTTAAATCACTAAATAAGTTGCTGATTTGATAAGTCTTCTATAACACTACCCAGTATTTTAACTGGTGGGTGGAAGTTACTATAATCAGCATCAGGCTGTTTCAAAGACTGGTGATGGAGAAAAAAATTCTGAAGTCATGTCTGGAGCACGGTGGGTGGGTGTTTGGCTTGCTCAGAGAAATCTATGAAAACTCCAGAATTACTCAAATGTTTGGACTGGTAAGGCTGAATGTTCTGGCCACCTGGCAGCCGAAAGACATTAACAAAACCCATGAAGAATGGGGAAGATGAGATTTGGGTGGTGTGGATCCATATTTGCTTTGATTTTTGTTTTAATCTCCTTAGATTCTAACTGAAGAATGTTGAATCTTCATTTCTGAATGCTTATTATAACTAAGAATATACTAGTTTTATATCTGTATGGGAAAGTTGAAGTGAAGTTAGAGACAATTTTCTAAATCCTTTAATTCTTTTTTTTTTTTAAGAAAATTGAGATGCTGAGAAGGGCATGAAGAGGCATGCATTTTGAGCATAGTAACCTATTCTGTGACTGAATCCAGTGCTTGTTTTAGCCCACCAGCCTGTACATTTTCTACCCGTGTGACTGTGGGTAGTGTTCCATGCGGGTAGTGTTAAAGTAAAACACCAAAAGGCTTAAGATTGAGGGCTTAGAGGAAAACCATCATTGTCCATCAGGCTACCCTAGGTAGTACAGAATCTAGACTCCAAGTGGATAAGATTTAAGAGAGAGAAATGAAATGGGCCTTTTAAGGCTAGAAGGTGTCAATTTATCTCTGTCTCATATAATGAAATGATGTCTTTAAGTGTTATAGTTTAGATCTAAAAATGTCCCTCAAAGAGTTCATATGTTAGCAATGCAGCAATGTTCAGAGGTGAAAAGATTGGACTGCGAAGGTTGTAACCATGTAATTAATAATTTGAATGGACCACTGGTTGATAACTGAAGCAGGTGGGCATGGCTGGAGGAGATGGGTCACTGGGTATGGCCTTGGGGACTATGTCTTATCCCTGGTGTCTCTCTCTTTCTCTCTCTCTCTCTCTCTCTCCCTCTGGACAGCCATAACTGAGCAGCTTTCCTCAACCATGTTCTTCTGCCGTAATGCTCTGCTTCACCTTGGAACCAGAGCAATGGAGCCAGTCAACCACGCACCGAAACCTCTGAGACAATAAGCCTAAAATAAATGTTCCTGCTCTAAGTTGTTCTTACATTAAGATCACAGCAATGAAAAGCTGACTAACGCATTGAGAGATGCTGATTAGTTGGCTACGTCTTTACCTGTCTCTTAGGTGAGTCCAGTCTGGCAGGTTGAAGTGGTCTGTTTGTGTATATGGGGTACCTGTCTCAGGATCATGGTAGCTGGCTGCCTTTGCTCTTTAAGTGATGTACTCGTTGCATTAGGCCACCTTCCCAGTGTCAGCAGGTTGGGCCAGTTTAAAATTTTTCAGACTGAGCCCGGAGAGCATAGCCTGGGACTAAAGAGTCCTGAGTTCTAGTTTTGACAATACCACTGACTTTGCTGTGTAGACTGTGTGTGAGATCACACGAAACTTCTCTTGGCCTTGTCTCCTAATTTGTAAAATGAAAATGTGGGCATAGATCTGTTGCTTCATGTTATGCTGAAGTATTTCAAGAGTAATTGCAATGGCCTAGCTCACCTTCCATCTAAGAAGAACATTTCTGTATTTCATTTATTTTACCTGTGGAACTTCTTTCCCAGAGTTTATTTAAAGAAAGTTTTTAGATTTTTTTTGAAACCATTTAAACTATTATATTTTTAATCAACTGTAGTCTGAATGAAAATATTATCTTAAGATTCTGAATGAAAGAGGAGAAAACTTAGTTTTTTTTTTTTTTAGCATTTTAAGGCCCATTTGCAACATATTATTGAACTTATTTGGAAGCCTGAAATTGCATGTGAGTTCACATTTGTGCATTCTGAGCTCAGACTGGGAAATATGAATGTGTGGAGGATTCCTTGTTCACAAAAAGGCAGAAGACTTGCCCTGTATTCTCCTTTCACAAATATTGTTTACAGAAAGACCCATCATTTTCTCTGAAAGTTATCTCCTCTTCACTGTGAATACATTGAGGGAATTTCTGTTGGGCTTTTTGGAAAAAGCAACCATACAACCAGCACACGCAGACACACACATTTACACACAAACAAACAAAAGGAAAACAAAAAAGAAAGAGAAAGAAAACCAAACAACCAATGTCCCTTTTATCCCATCTGAGCTCTGGGGAGATGTACCTCTCCCAGGCAACCTGAATGACACCAGTGTAGTACTTCTCTGCCCATAGCCCCAAGATTGTCAGTGCTGTTAGAATATTTGTGAATTTATTGTGCATCAGGCTTATACTGAGATAAATATTATGTATGGTTCAAAAGTCTTTAATTGTATTTCATGAAAATTAAGTTGAGGTTCATTTTTGCCCAATTGCTTCATCTTATATAGGGAAATTACACTCAGGTGAGCACTCTCCTCAGGTGTTACCCTGATGTCTTAACCTCACTGGAGTCTCCTTGAGGTTTCTTCTAGTGGGTTTGCTTGAGTTTGCACAGCTCTCCAGGTGGCATGCAATTCTAGCTACAGACCAAGAGGGCACTATTCCAAATGAGAGGCTAATCAATAGAGCATTAGAAAGGCTTAATTCTGATTTGCATCTCCTTGAGTAAATGTGGGGCTCAGTTTCCAGCCACTGTGTACTGACAGGCACACACTTCTTTTGCAATAAGAGTGAACAGGCACCTATGAGACTGTATTCTATACTTCTGAGAAAGAAAGGTGAGGCAGGGATTATCTCTTCCTTAAGGATCTTAAGTAGGTGCTCTTTTTATTTCTTGCTGTTTAATGAACAACCCCCAAGTTAGGTGTCTTAAAACAATGATAATCACTTATTTTGTTTATAACTCTGAAATATGAGGTGGGCTTGGTAGGATCACCTAGGTCCAGTCTCTGTTCCACAAGACAATCCAGTTTAGGTAAGAGTCACTTGAGCTCTTTGATCTCAGGATCTCTCTACAGGTCCTCCTGGGTGTGATGGTCTCAAGGTAGTTGAAATTCTTATGTGGTAGCTCAGGGCTTCCACAGCTACTATTCCAGGAGCCTGAGTTTCAGTTGTAAGACTTCATATGACCTAACCTCGGGCCTATGGTTCAGGCAAGTCACTAAGGCCAGGGCATTTAGTGGGGGCAGATATTAGCTTCCAGGCCTCAATGAGAGTAGCAAAGAATTGGCTGAGCACTAAGCCCCTTATATATGTTTTCCCTAGAGTTCACAACCACCCTGGGATGACACTGTTACAAATGAGAAAGGTGAGCTATGGTGGCTCAAGTTAGGTCAAGCCACTCAGGTCTCAAGTGGCAGTCAAGATTCAAACCTAGGAATCTGGTTTTGCTGGAAGAGACCATCTGGGTCTTTGTTTTAATTCCTTTAATTTGCAAGTAGGAAAAACATACAAAAATCAACTAAGTCTCAAAGAAAGGGGAGAAAATGCCTATTTTGTTTTATTGGCAGAATCAAGATAACCAAAGCCTAGCAATTTCAACAAATCCCACGACTCTAGGCCACTTAGAGTTTCCAGGATGGGCTGGGAAAGATCTTTGAGGCCAAGGCACCTCTGTGTTGCTTGTTTTTAGATGAGGCAATGTTGTAGAAAATTAAAAGACACCAATGTAACTGTGCTTGCCTATTACCATCCATTCCAGGAAAATAGGCCCAAGTGACTTTGACCTCAAGTGTAAATACTTGGAGTGAAATTATCTCACATTGTGGTCTAGAATTCTGTTATGCTCTGTTTAAAGGTATTTTAAATGATTAGGTTAAATGGCATTGGGAACTCAAAGTGGGTAATCTTCCTTTAAAAGAAGGAAATTTTAAACTGACTTGTGTTACAGAGGGTTGCTAAGGATACCACTGTTTTCACATTTATGGGTACTTAGCCACGAGAAGTCTTAGGAGTCTTTGTTAATAAAGAAAATTAAGCTTTTTTGATTGCAGAAGATGGACTAGTGTCATACTGTTGATATGGGTATGTACTGTAGATCTATGGTCTCTTTCTTATTGCAATTGAATGGCGAAGAAAAGCAATTTCTTCTTTCAAAGAAGGAAGGTAGAAGTCTGGATAGTATGCTGAGCACTGCAGGGGAAGAGATAAAGAGGGAGAGAGAATAAGAAAGAGCTAGCCTCTAGCTATTAAATTACTTTCTTTTAAGGGAATAAAACCTATAAAGGAAAAAATATTGCTGGAGTTTTTATATCTGGTGAACTTATTGAAAACCTCAGAAACAGGGACTGCTGAGGAGGTCTCAAATTAAGAGACCTATTTGTAATTACTATATAAACTTGAAGAAAGTCTGGAATAGATTAATCAGTGGTTGCAATAGTTAAAATTAGTGTATACCATGTCTAAATGAATAAAGGAGTTGTGTGGTTAAGTAGGCGTATGTGTGTGAATGTATTTCTTCCTATCTACTTACAAGCATTGTTAATATATTTTTTATGGCAATTAATATTGGATCTTTTTGTTCCTTTTTCCAACAAAATACTTTTTATTTTTTACAAAGGATAAATGAGAAAAGAAACCTTCCTCCTTTAATCATAATGGGAAACCACATAATTTGAACCACAAGACCGAAACATTTCTGGAGATCTTACTCTAAATGCAGGCCAAATACATAAGAAAAAAACAGGCAACCTTGCAAACCCAAGTCCATAAAGAGATGATTGTCATCATACTTCTCATAGGTCAGGCCCTGCATTTATGCAAACGTTATACTATAGTCTGAGAACTTCACTTATCTCTGCCTTAGGTGGTTTCTTTGAGGATAGAGGGTGGGGAGATGGGGTGGAAGCAGGAAGAAAACAGTGAAGAAGTATCAAGTAAAATTACTATCCAAAGAAAATTCACCTTGGTTCATATGATTTTTGGTGTCCGGAAATGAATTTCCTTTCCCTTTGGGAAAAATCTATAAAATGCTTAGAAATTGTAAGACTTCAAGCTCTCTAGAGAATTAACTTTTTCCTTTAGCTCCAACCTAATTTGCTCTCCAGCCACAAAATTAGGACACACTTAGATCTCCAGGGCATTGCAAACTTCTCTGGAGTCTGCAGTTCTAGCAGTTGGCCTTCTGACTTAGCAGTGAATGCCATGGTTTAAGGAAAGGGACAATTTCCAGTCAGAACCACCGCCTTGGGTTGAATGTCAGAGGTTCTGCAGGTTTTCTTTTTTTTCCTCCATGAAGTGAGCTGACTTCTGCTTCCTCCTTCCTTCTCAACTCTCACATGTAGGTGTATAATCTGTCAGCACTCCTTCTTGGAAAAGTAGCCAACAAGCATCCTACCCAACCCGATAATGGTTCTGGCTGAAAATGAAAACGAAACTATACAAACAACACATTTTGATGATTTGCACCCCCATTTTCTCAAAAAAAAATATATATATATATTCATATATGTATACATATATATTTATATATGTGTATATATGTGTATACATGTATACTTAAATATATGTATATATACACACATATTATATACGGTGCAAATAATCCAAATATATATATTTGTTTGTGGTGCTGGAACCAAGGACTTGACTCATGAACAAGATGTGTTCTGATGAGCCAGGAGGACAGGAAATAATCACACTTTGGGTTTATATGGTATCAATCACAATTTTCCCACAGATCCTTTTCCAGCACCTTTAAGTTTGGCAGTTTAGCATTCTTCCCTCCTTTCTCTGTGTAAATGACAGTCACTCTTCCTATTCTGCTTTTAACCCCCAGCACTTCTTGATGAGGCTGATGCTTTGGGTCCCAACCCCTTAGGGAGGACAGGTTGGGAAGGCCAGAGCCAGCAATGGCCCCTTCACCGTGGAGGTGAGCGAAGGGCCTCCCAGCCTTGGCCCACAGAGGCCTTATTGCTTTTTACCCACCTTTGCAGGAGCCTGTAGCCCTCTCTGGGAACTATGACCACTGCTTTTCAAAATTCCCAGAACATCTGACAGAAAGTTCCTGACTAGATTATTATAGCTGTATTGGTTTTGTTTCTAATGTCCTAGCCGTTTGTCATTCAGAAGGTTGTAGGATTTGTTTTCCTCCTCCTCTGACACCAGGAACAGTTCCTCTGAGCACAGGTGGTGTTTCCGGGATGGCAGGCAGGGTGGGGGAGAGGAGCACTAGGAAATAATAGCATTCAAACAGTGACCAAGTTGTTGACCTCCATTGTGTCCCGAGGGCCACTTAAGGGACACCTATGCTCTGGCAGCTGGGCGGGAGGCCCTTGATGCCCTCCTGCCAGGAGTTTGTTTTCAGTTGTTTCCATACTGTGTTCTAAGGAGCCAGGTTTCCCATACAGTGTCCCAGAGACTGCCAGAGGAGGGCTGGGGATACAGGGAAGTGTGGGAAGTGTGCCTCCTTCCTGCTTCAACCAGAAAAGAACACTTTTACCTTTATTTTGGAAAAAAGAGTCTAGCTATTTTTTTTTTTAAACAAAAGAGGCTGATAATGGCTATGAAGCAAACACAGCTGAGCTGGGGCTCCCTGTGGGTGCTGTGGGTGCTCTGCGTGCTGGTGTTTGGGGGTGGGTGGAGAGTGCTCTGGATTCTGATAGCAGCCGGCTATGGGAAAGGGATCTGCTACCTCTCATGTCATTTTGTGGGTCCCACGCTCTTCTGACTGTATGTCGACCTCTGTTGCTTTTACTTTCTCTCTAGTCATGATGCGTAAGTGTGTTGACCGGGTTCTGCGACTTTCTAGAACTGCTAAAAATTGATTATGAAGGATTTTACCAGCGTAAAATAATCTCATAAGAAGAATTCTAGTACCAAACAGAATTAAATGATGTGCCTCTGTCCTAGGGCTTATGAATCCATTCAGTCATTGTGGCTTTAGGAAAACAGTAAGAGGAACCAGTTAATTGAATTATATTCTTTTTAAGACTTTTAATCCCATAACATTATTTAAAGGCGTCCATGATGGAGGAGCACTTTGATTTAATTCCTCTCTTGCCAGATATTCTGGGTCAGGTTGTTCCTGGTGGCTTGACTAGGACACAATGGGTAGTGCCAGAGTCAAAGAACTGGGGCAACTCTGTCTGCTCTGCTGGGTACTTGGCTAGCTAGATGGTAAAAATTTCATCTCTGGGACTTTTTTCCTTCCAAGTGTTTAATGCTAAGTGGCAATTTAATGGAAAGGACTTTTCTAAATTTCACATTTAGCCCATGGCAAGGAATTTAGCATCAAGATGGATGGATCTTCTCAAGATGACATGAATTAAGAATGTTCTTTCTTGCAATATTTTCCCATCACCTCTTAGCCTCCCTAGAAGTCTGATGTCATCTTTGGCTCCAGCCTACTTTTTCATTTTTTTCTAATCCCTTTAGGTTTTCTCCCTCCTCTCTATGCCCCCATCAAGGGACTTGGCTAACCATCAAGAGACAGATTTCTGTGGTCATGCCAACATGGAACTTACTGAGGGTGCCAAACAAGAGGAAAACTCTAAGCACCACCAGGATGAGCTGTATCCTAGTGATGTACATCGGTCTGTATAAGGATGAAAAATGCTTCTGAAAATAAATGCTGGTTTTTAAATTCCATGAGAGCTATGTAGTTTATCCTGAAGCTTTTTCCATCTCTTGACTAAATCCACACTCGGTTTGAAGGAGGCCAACAGTCTTACCAGAGGCCAAACCAACAAAAATTCCTTAGCTCCCTTTGTTGGTTTCATATCATTGCCTTTATACCTCATGTGTTTTGTTATTTTCTCAACAACTAGATTTATAGTAGAAACCTTCTTGTGCAATCTCCAACTGACATATTGGGCAGATGAATGACAGCTCCTCAGCCTGTGATCCCAGCAGCTCAGGAGGCTGAAGCAGGAAGATCTTGATTGAGTTCAAAGCCAGCCTCAGCCACAGTGAGGTGCTAAGCTACTCAGTGAATATCTAAATAAATTAATTAAATTAAATATTATAATAATAATAATAAGAAATCTCTAAATAAAATACAAAATAGAGCTGGGGATGTGGCTCAGTGGTTGAGTGTCCCTGAGTTCAATCCCTGGTACTCCCTTCAAAAAATTTATTCTTGAATTAAATATGGTAAAAACCACTTTTAAAGAAGGAGAGATGTCCTAAATGCCTAGAATGTTTCTAGGTAGTTTTAATAATTGCTTCAGGATAATAGCCTTAAACCAAGGCTTTTGGACCACCACTTGATATTGTCTCTCTTTTTTATTCAGCCTTTTTGGAAGGATGCGCAATAGAAATTCATTAGGGGTTTTGTTTTTAAATTGATATAACAATTGCATAGATTTATGGAGTGCCATGCAGTGTTTTAATACATGTATACATTATTGTGTGATGTTTACTTTATGGTTTAGGTCCTAAGCAAATTAGGGCATATTGTCACCCTATGTGTAAAAGAGATATGATTTATCAAACTGGGCACATGGATAATGAAGACTATTTTAATAAAGGGGAACTGAATGACAAAAGATACAAAAGTGTATGTGTGTAGTGTGTGTGTGTGTGTGTGTGTGTATGTAAAGATGAAACAATTTGGCAGATTATAGAAAATTTATGTAAGTTGTTAAGAGGAGGAAAAATTATATTTTGTTTAAAATTTCCACTCAGGTAAAAGCTCTGTACAGAAAAAGGCACAGACCATAAGTGTGCAGTCTGATGATCTTCCACTAGGTGTTATGGTTTAGCTGTGGTGTCCCCCAAAAGCTCATGTGTGAGACAATGCAAGTAGATTCAGAGGAGAAATGATTGGGTTGTGAGAATCTTAACCTAATCATTGAATCAATCTCTGATGGGATTATCTGAGTGGTGGCTGGAGGCAGGTGAGTGTGGCTGGAGGAAGTGGTTCATTGGGAGTGTGGCTATTGAGTATATATTTTGTATCTTGAGGTGGAGTCTCTCTCTGCTTCTCTCTCATGCTTCCTGGTCACCATGATATGAGCTGCTTCCCTCCACTACACTCTCCCGCCATGATGTTCAGCTTCACCTTGAACCCTTAGATATGGAGCCAGCCTCCTATGGACTAAGACCCCCCAAAGTGTGAGCCCCTGAATAAACTTTTCCTCCTTTATAGTTGTTCTGGTCAGACCCTTTAGTCACAGCAGCAAAAAAGCTGACTAAAACACTAGGTGAACATACCCATGCATCCTGGCATTCCAGGTGCCATTCCCCTGACCCTGACCTGTCAGTCTCTCCCCTAAGAGAAAACACTGACCTAAATTCAGGCATTATAGATATGCATTGTCTGCTTTTATCCTTTATATAAACTGAATCTTCAGAATGTTTTTTTTGTGTGTGTGTGTGTATGTATGTTTGGCTATTTTGTTCTATATCACATTTTCTGAGATTCATCCATGTTGTTGTCTGTAGTACTACTTACCTCATGCTTGTCGGCAACTGGAATTCCTTAGTATGACTAAGGAAAAAGACCACAATGTATTTATCTGCTATTCTCTTAATATACATTTGTGTTGTTTTTAGGGTTAGATTTCTGGGTATAGAGTGAGTGTATGAACCAGTTTTCTTCAAATGGTAATACTAGTCGACACCCCCATCAAGTAGACTTCAGAGTTCCAGTTGCTCCACTTCTGTGCCACACTTTGAGTTTGTCTCTTTTTAATTTAGCCTTTCTGGTGGGGAGCTCACTAGCAATTCATTGTAGGTTTTATTATTTTAAATTGATATTAAAAGCTTGTATATATTTATGATATACCATATAATATTTCAATATATGTATACATTGTGTGATGTTCATTTTAGGGTTTTAATGTTTATTTTCCTGATGGCTAAAGAAGTTGAGTATGCTTTCAGATGTACTGTCCATTATCCTTTATGAACTCTTATTTAAATTTTTTTGTCTACTTTCTGTTGACAAAAAGAATTCCTTACATATTCCGATTGTTATTCCTGTGTCAGAGATACATGAGGTATGTATAAACCATTCCACGGCTTGCCTTGTCACTCTTTTTAATGTTCCTTTTGATGAGCAGAACTTTGTGATTTTAATGTAGTCCAATTTATCACTTTTTTCTTCTAGGTTCCTGTTTTAAAATCTTCATTCCACATCACGAATGTGTTTTCTTGTGATTTTTTTTTAATGTCTCTTATTTTGTCTTCTAAAAGCATATTGAGAAAAAAGACCAGGGATTTTAATAAAATTAAGGTAGTATATACATGCAGGATGGATCTGTGGAGACTGGAGACAGGAAGGGCAGCCAGGAGGCTGTGGCATCCCCCAAAACATCAGGGATAGAAATCAACCCATACTAGAATATTAGGATGGAAAGAGAAAAGGAAGAATAAAAAGAAGAGGTCTATAGAGGATGTGGAACAAATATTCTTGCCTGATTGGAAGTGAGGGAGATAGATATGAAGAGTCTACTACAATCTTGAGACTTGCTTAGATTTGGAGAAAATGTAAATACTTTTACTGCAGGATCCAGACTTTCAGAAATATACTTTTTGAGATACTGTGGCTTTTGTTGCTATGAAGAAGTGTTGAGAAAGTATCTGCCATGTGCAGAGAACATAACGAGTGAGAATAGTCCCCTGTTACAGAAAGGATTGCTTGGTAGGATTAGAGAAATCTACAGGGGGGTTGTAGGTCTTTAGAGGTGGTGAAGGTAGAACTGACCTGCCATTTATTTTGAAGAACAGGCAGAGTACTAATGGGGCAGGGAGTCAACTGAAATGGCTTTGTGGGCTCTCTAGCAACTTTAGTGACTTCTCATCTGCCTTACAACTGGATGCTGAATCATGGAGAGTATTTACCATTGGAAACCACATCTGTTTAATGCCAAGAAGTGCTAGATTTGCCAAGTTTACTTTTCCAAAGTGGTAATTGTAAATTTCACAGAAAGTTCTTCTCCTGTCACTTCTCCCTAGAATACAAACGTCACATTCAGATTGCTTATGCGTTGGTACTCTCTAATTACGCAGATCTTAACATAATAACGTCACAAAGGAAAGATCTGTGTAAACTTTTTACAGAATGAAGCCTGGAGTTTAAATTTTTGTGTTACTACTTCATTTTTGCTGTGTTCCAGAAGAAGATGTGTTTCTGTGGTTTAAGTAAACAACATTCTCCATCTGATTGGAGACTGATGTATTCCCTATCTTTTGCTATTTTAGAAGGTTGTGGCAGGTTAAAATTCATGTGTAGTTTCTACTGTCAATTGTGTTTTATTCAGAAAAAGTGAAGGAATGAGCCAAGTATGAGATATACAAGGACTCTGATTTTTTTTTTTTTAAATCCTAATATCACATCTGAGTCTTCATTTTGGCAATCTGCATGTGTTTATCCATCATTGTTCTTTATCTGTTCTCATGGGATTGAGGAGAAAGCGAATTTCTTTGCAAGCTTCAGTTCTATTACAGGTAAAGTTTTATTTACAGTGTTATGTTTTAGACCTGAGGTGTCCCTCAAAAGCTCATGTGTGAGACCATACAAGAAACTTTAGTGATGAAATGATTGGGTTATGAGAGTTTTAACCAAATCAGAATCAAATCAGAATTATTAATCCCCTTCTAGAGATTGGCAAGATGGTAACTGTAGGCAGGTAGGGTGTGGCTGGAGAAGATGGGTTACTGGGGGTCTGTCTTTGGGGTATATAGTCTGTCCCTGATCTGCAGTATCTCCCTCTACTTTCTGGAACCATGTCCTTAGTGGCTTTCCTCTGCCACACTCTTCCACCATGACATTCTGCCTTACCTTAGACCCACAGCAAGGGAGTTGGCCATCTATGGACTGAGATGGCTGAAACCTTGAGCCCCAAATAAACTTTTCCTTTAAAATTGTTCTTGTCAGTTCTTTTGGTCACAGCAGTGAAAAAGTGGCTAAAACACAGTATGATTTCTTTGCTCTGTGTCATATCCTAAACCATCCTATTAGTATTTTAGCCTCTGGAGAACTAAGTCCTTATTTTAGTCCTTGTATTTCCCAAATATCCTAGCATAGGGCTTTATACATAGAAAATACTTCATAAATAGTATTGACTGAAATACGATTGAGTTCAATGAGGGAATGGGAGTGAGAGGCCTAGGCATTGAGTTTTTTGTGATATAGCACAAATTGTATCTCTACCTTATGTCTCACCACAGCCCTTCCATAGCCTGTTGTGTAGCCATGACAGGTTGTTGCCATTTCTTTAATATTGCCCACATGCGTACCTATAATACACAACTGTAATTATATGAGAAAGTGAAGGGAGATGGGGGCAGAAAAAAATTTGAAGAAATAATATCCTTCAAATGTTCAATTTTGATTTAAAAAAAAGAGGCCAAAGCACCAAGAAAGTGAGGACCACCATCAGAATAGGCACGGAGCAAAGCAGCACGGTGATTCGGCCTATTTCTTTCTCTAGCTGAGATGATCTCTTCCCCTCAAGGCAAAAACCTCCAAGAAGAACGTCATAGAATAAGGTGTCCAAATGCTGATAGGCTTGTCAAAATATATCTAGCATCACTACTTACCAAGAAATTAAAATTAGAACCATAGGAAATATCACTGTCCTCTCACAGAAAGTCTAAAATTAAAAGGACTGATGATACTAAATGTTGATGAGGATGTGGTGCAAATGGAATTCTAATGCACTGCTGGTGAGTAAGTCAGTACAACCACTTGGGAAAAGCACTATGGTAGTATCTGATAAAGCTAAGTGCTCATATTCTCTGATTCACTAGTGTACACCCAAAAGAACTGAGTGCTTATGTCTATCAACAGACATTCAAGAATGTTCACATAACCCCAAAATGGAAACAACCCAAATATCTATTAATTGTTGAATGGAAAATTAAATTGTATAATAAATGCTGGAGAGGATGTGGAGAAAAAGGAATGTGTTCATGCTGTTGGTGAGACTGGAAATTAGTATAACCACTATGGAAATCAGCATAGAGGTTCCTTAAAGGACTAGGCATGGAACCATCATATGACCCTGACCACTCCTCTGTGTTAATCCTAAAATATTAAAGTCATCATACTACAGTGATACCTGAATACCCATTATAGAAACAAAGTTAACAATAGCCAAACTATGGAACTATCTTGGTGCCCATGCATGAATGAATGGATAAAGAAATGTGGTATATATATACAAGGGAGTTTTATTCTGCCATAAAGAAAAATGAAATTTTTATTATGTCATTTGCAGGAAAATGGATGATACTAGAGACCATTATGTTAAGCAGAATAAACCAAACTCAGAAGGTCGAGTTGTATGTTTTGTCATATATGTGGAACCTAGAGAAGAAAAAGGAAAAGAAATGTGGGAGACCTCATGAAAATTGAAGAGAGATCAGTAGAGCTGAGGAAAGCGACCAGGGGAAGAAAGGAAGGGAGGGAAAGGGGACATATTGGGGACTGATATTGATAAAATTATATTATCATATTGTGTGCATGTACAAATATCTAAGAACAAATCCCACCACTATGTACAACTACAATGCATCAATAAAAATATGGGAAAATTATAGCTCAATTAAAAAAAAAAACTAAAGAATGAGAAGAAAAAGCAATATGTAGCAAACACCCAAACCAGTGAACACAGATTAATTAAATAATTACTATAAATACCAATGTAAATTTAAAATTTAATATTAATAACTAGAAAAGGAATACATTTTAAGAGCAATTTTATAGCAAGAAGATGGTTTTTTAAAATACAGATTATAACGCCATTATTTGAAAGTGGGGTTAGAGGTGGGAAAATGGAAGCAAAATATATCAGTCATCTTATGTAAAAAGTGCAAAAAATATGTATTCTCTTTCCCCTTGATATAAACTGCAGATTTTAATTACAGAAAATATGGTAAGAAGAAATTTTAAAAGTTAAGAAAACTCTAGTTAGCTGAATTGGGTTTTCTCTGTCAAAGTGCAAAAACTCACAAGGTGTTATTTTATTGTTTTAATTCTGTATTAATTAATAAAAGATACTTGAAACTTTTGTTTTGATAGCCATCTTTGAATTTGAACCCTTCCTTTGTGGTTTCTATCCCTTGGCAAATGGCCTGAGGGTTGTGCTCATTGTTCAAGGTCTCCCTGCCTGGCCTCTCTGCCTCACTGTGTCATGAGATAATAAACTGGTGCAGTGGAAACAGAAAATCTGAGCCCCTCTTCCACCCATTTTTCAGAGAGTTGCATTCTACAAAGGGGGTGGGGTGGCAATATTATCTGATTTACAGAGCCTAAGGCCTAAGGCAAAAATTTTTGAAGGATATCTGAGCAATCAAGTTCCCTCCACTTTTCTGGTTTCAACTTAACTCTCTCTTCCTTTTCTGCAGAAACTTGAGTGTGGAGTAGGGAGGTTTGTAATTCTTCAGAGTGCACCATGCTCAGGCCTACAATGATCTTAGATCAGTGGCCATAAGAAATTCTCTTAATATCTCTGTTAACTCTTCCTTGTTCTTTTCTGATTTCAAATCTAGCTACTTTGGAGTAGTGAATAGTGGCAAGACTCCTAAATCTATGTACAACTACAATGTTTTGCAGAAGCATTGTTTAATTTTCAAGACACAGAAGTGGGCACATGAAATCAGCAACTTTACTGCTTAAAAAGGATTGCTGTTAATAAAACCAAAGGCATATATGAAAAACTAGAAGTGGGATATACAATAAGAAGAACTCATAGCACAATAGAATTTTTAAATCTACATTATATTGATATTATTTGGAAACAGATTTGAGAATTGGGGAAAAAAATGTGCCAGTCATCTTATACAAAAATTTGCCCACAACTTGGATGTTGACTTAGGTAATTTCACATTTCAGGGTCTGTTACTTGTAATATCTAATCCTGGTAGCAATACTTTGTGAGATAGTTTGCCATTGAAAGAACTCAAATCAATTTAATTTAGGAAAAAGCAAACCGAAGAAAAACTAAAAATAAAAGTCTTGTTGGAAAATACTGACAAAATTCCAGAATACAAAGAAGAGATCTCTCTACACCCAGGAGTGGAGTCAGAGACCTAGCCATGGCCAAGATGCTGCATTTTTCTTTTTTCTCTACTTTCTGTTCACTCTACTTGGTGTTGCCTCCCTCCTTCCCTGTCTCCCTCTGTCCCTCTGACTCTGATTCTTTCTTTCTATTACAGAAGAGCTTTTCCTTTTTGCATTTGGAGGAGCATTGACACCAGCAACTTCAAATCGTTCTAATTTAAGACTAGAGAGAAGAGTTTCTTTCTTCTAACTTTGGTGGATAAAGTTCCAGGGGAATATTCTGACTGATGGGGTTTAGGGCACATATCCAGTCACCAGGGCCAGAGGGACGGGATGCTGTGTTTCACTTTACCAAAGTTAGGGACTTGGCCTTGACTCTGGGCAGGGAGACAACTGGATTAAGACTTTAGCTGCTGCCTGCCATCATTTACAATGTGAAAGGTGTTCTGGATGAAATAACACTTTTATGTCAAAATATTTTTCTCTTTAATTCTTATAGTTATTATTAGAATGTGTTAAAGAGTTGCTGAGATGTCAAAGACTTCACTGATATTTTAACCCTTTTTGTTTTATTTTTCTAACATGGAGATGATAGGACTATTTTCTTTCTCTTTGTGGTTTGAAGAATTGCCAGGAAACGTCTCTGTCAAGTTTTGTTTTATTTCTTTAAGTAACTTATTCGCCTGTCATGCAGTAAGTTCTTTCAATTATTATAAACCTTTTAAAAACCTCCTAATGCTTTGTTGAATTATTTTTTCATGTTTTGTTTATTTCCATTTTGTTTTTCACTTGCTCTCCTGAGATATGGTTAAAGGGTATAATTTCATGATCCAATAAAATGTACTTATTCTAAATTTTCTACAAATTCTTTATTTCTCAGTAACATTTCAGTAGTATTCTCATTAAAATCAAGAATAAATCAAAGATGCCTAGTGCTATTGAAAATCATTTATTTTCCAAGAAACTCCAACTAGTGGAATAAGACATGAAAACTGAAATAAGAAATAGAAATGAAAAAGGAGATTAGGTACTCCTAACTCCTAAATATTACAGTATATTTAAATGTTTTTCTTTGGTTTAAGAACTTTCCTATAGTTTGCCTCTGATCATATTTCACTTTCCTGGTTTTAAAAGAAGCTTCAGAGTTCCTCACTGTCCAGATTGTCAGTTTCCAAACTTTTGTGACTATGCATGCTAACACTAAACTAAATTTTACATCTTATTTAAATAGGTATTTTATAAATTCTGTACATGTATAGTTATATGAATATTTTACATGCACTAAAAACAAACACAAAAATATAAATTTAAAACCTGACAATATAAAAAATATATAAAGAGAGCTACTAATGTTTTTTGCTCAACGTTTTATTAAATTGCCTTGAGTCCTCCTTTATATATACATGTACTTTGGAAACTACTAGTCTATAAGATGAAATTCAGGTCCTATTGAAGATTAATGTCAAAATCCAAATTTGATTTCTAATGTTATTTGTTAAAAGAATGATTTCAGAGCTTCTTTTTTCTCTTACAGTTATAAAAATATTTGAGAAAGGTCATCCATATTCTTCAATCTTTCAATTTCCTACACAGAATTATCTTCTGTAAAATGTTAGATTTACTTGAAAGCTAATTCTACATGATGTCCTATTTGGGGGGGGGGCGGGGGGCACGGGAAATGATTCTGTTGTTCACTAAGTTAAGGAATCAACCCTGTTAACTAAGTTAAGGAATCAACCTGTTCAGTATCCCTTTCTTGCATACTCAAATGACAAAGGACCAGACAAGAGCCCTAGGGCACACAGCTCCAACTCTTTATAGTCTAAAATTTTCCAAGCTTATTGGGTCATAAAGTATATCACTCACACAACACCTATTAACATTTAACAGAACCCACATTCCCTGGAACATACTTTGTAAGTGTTCCTCTAGAGGAATTTCCAGATTCTTCCAATGGTACATTTTCAAATGTGTCAACAAGAGTGAAGAAAGTCTGGTGATTCTAAAGAGTTTGGCAAGTGATCTTATTACATCTTAAACATGCACTCTAAAAAAATTAGTACATTTATCCTTTGCCATAAGAGATATACAGGAGGCTCCTTTATGCATCTTGAGATTCCCCCTAACAAATCTTCTTGCTAAAGACAGTGACACTTCCTGAGTCTTGCTAACTTCCCTGAGTCCTTACATTTCTATGGAGGGCGGGGGGGGGGGGGCGGGGGGGGGGGGGGGGGGGTTGCATTTTGGATGCAGCATTGCTTCTCTTCAGATCTCTTCTTGTTCACTGTGTTCTTCCAGGGAAAGATTTTCCTTTCACTTTCTCCTACATCAACCTCTTGGCCTTTGTGTTTGTTCTCTGGCTCCTTGAATTCTTTACCTGATTTTCATATTTTAATCTGCTTTGAAATTCTTTAAACAGTTTGATAAGCAAAAAGAAAGATATTCAGCTTTAATAGGAACACTATGCACTGTTATTTCTGGTATAATTGCTGACCCATCTAGGCAGAAGGACAGTGATAACAGAACTCTTCAAGTTACAAACAGAGCACCTTTGTTTAAACGGAGTCCGAGGCAAAAGTTATGAGCTACCATGACATTAAGGTGAAGCAGGAGTGAAGGAAAAGAAGGGTGAGGCAGACAAGGAAGGTGTGCCAAGATGAGGGTAGTTTACCAGGGTGTCTGCTGCTTGGAATTGAGTAAATTGAAAACCAGAGCTTCTTGTTGTGGCAGCAACTAGGGTGGAACAAGTGGTTCATGGTCCCCAAAACTGATGAGGCCTGGAAGATCTAAGACAGCACAAAATAAGTTTCTAATAGTGTAATCCTTGCACCGTTCAAGTCCGCATGGGCCCTTCCATTGTGCCTGGCTTACTAGTAAGATATGATGTCTCCATTTTGTGTGTGTGTGTGTGTGTGTGTGAATGCAAAATGCCTTCCCTTGTTTTCTGATAGGAGAGGTACAAGTCCAAATAACCAAAGAGCTCTCTTAAGGGGATCAGAAAATTAGGATACCATGAAGATTATAAAAATAAGACACATCTGATCCCAAGGCATCCTCGGTCCTCCTTATCTCTCCTCAACCCCACCCATTGTAGATTTTCCTTCTCATCAACCAACAAGCCAGATACTGAGATGCTGGTGAGTTAACCTAGATTTCTGCTTCGAGGAGTGTACAGCTGTGCCCTGTGCTGGTGGCTCATTTGCTTGTTTGCTCTTATCAGTAGACATAGAAGCACAGAGAGAAGTCTCTGTGGATCCCTGGCTTCCAGAGAATTCTTCATACCCCTCTGCCCTCACTGTGGAGCAGCAATCCTAACTTTTCAGTAATCAGGTTAAATTACCAACAGGAGTACAGTAATGCTGTTCTTTTGGTTCCCTGGGAGGAGAAGTGACAAGTGGCTTAACTGACAGTTCCTGCTTTCAATTCAGTACAATTCCTGGTGGAAGCATCCCCTCCTAGGAGCCAGGACCTCTAACCTGGCAGAGCCTAATGGTGCAGGAAGGGGAAGTACAAATTCTGCAAGTAGGTCACAGGGAGCGATTCTGAGAGGGTTCAATCCTCCTATTATCCTTTACTTCCAAGATTCATTTATTTCAGCTTTTGGAGACACCAGCCATTTGATCTTTCAACTTGGCTGCTGCCTTCCGTGGATAGAGTACATGATAACATCAGAGGAGTCCACAGTCATATGGTCCACTGTTGTGCTGCATTGGCTGTGAAACATTTTTTTTTTGGTCTGAGACCACACTGAACTTCATGCCATGTCGGTAGTTTATGCACTTGGATTGTGGTGCTGGTGAAAGCCAAGTGGGAGGAGCAGGGAAGGAAAACTCATTTTCTGAATAGGTAAAACTTTGGATAAAGGAGAATCACTGACCCTTTCAGGCTGACAAGTGTCTGATGTATTGGTTATGCCAACAAGTGCTGGAGAATTTTCTAGAGAAGTGCTGCTCAAAACTTGCTCCATGGACCTGGGCTGGTCTGCACACTGCTAACATTCTATGATAGATCATAGAAATTGTGCTTAGAATTTATTTTTAGCAAGTTGAAATTGCTGCAACATCCAAGCATCTGATAATTTTTCTAATAATTTACCTCATTGCATTACATCAAAGTATTTCCCACAATATTTATAAATTTAAACAAAATGAGACCTGGTTATTCAGCAAAGATAGAGAGGCAGCATTGTCCTGGAGGAAGGGAACCATAGCAAGTGATTACAATCAGTCTCTGCTGCTGGCAGTTTGGGCAGCATCAAGAGCCTTGATGAGAGCCTGTGCTGATGTGACCATATAGTACCATCTTTGCCACCATAGCCACTCAGTTCCTGGGCCCTGAGCCAGCACTATACCAAGAAGAGGGGTGGCTGATATTCATATTCATATTCATCCATGACACCTCCCCAGAGATCGAGAAACTTTTCCGAGCATGCACATGGGTAGACAGTAATGTGACACATGAAAAGCCTTTCACTTTTTGTATACATTTCCTTACATTCACCCACAAACCTCTTATTAAATTCTACCCATCCCAAATTGTGGCAGGCTGATAAGGGCCCTTAAAGATTCCAGATCCTGACTGAAACTTGTAAATGTTATTTAGAAAAGTGACCTTTGTAGATGTAATTAAGTTAAATATCTTGAAATGGGTAATCATCCTGGACTATCTGAGTGAGCTGTAAGTAAAATCACTGAAAGTTACTGGGGGGTTTGAAACACACAGAAGCTCAAAGAGGCATGGAACAAGTTCTCTCTCCTAGTCTTTGACAGCTTACTTTCAGCTCAGTGTAAACTAACTTCAGATTCCTAGACTTCAGGACTGTGAGAAAGGAATTTTTTCTTTTCTTAAAATAACAAAGATTTTGATAATTTGTTAACAGCAATCAGAGGAGGACATATCGCAAATATTCTAGTCTTGTTCCTTTCAGACAGGTATTTGCCACTTTTTCTAGAGGGAGATTGTTGATATCTATCTATCTATCTATCATCATCATTCTATTGCCTTTTTTTTTTAACCAGGTTTGAACTATTTTTTGTTCTTCATAGGTATGAGTTGAGGGAGAAATGGAAAAAGGGGATATGGAAATTTGGTCACTAACTCATGTCATTTACTTGTATCTTCTGCAGTCCCAAAGAATGAATGCACATTTTCTACCATTTAGAAATTGCTCCTTTGTCCACCTGATCTATAAAGCAGTTGATCAAGTAATATCCAGCATATTATGGGCAGCTCTAGAATCTGTATTCTATTTTCATTCATTTGACCATGAGCTTTCATTCAAACAAAAATAATTTGCTGCTTCAGAGGGCAGGATTTTCTTCCAGAATACACAAAATAACATTGGGTCTTACAGTTCTTTACAACATCTCTGTCCGACTCCAATACCTCTGATACTACGGGACCAGATCTGAGCAGCCAGTATGAACTGGAGCCTGGAACTGCAGTAGAGCCTTATCTTACTCTTGGCCCCACTTGAAATTCCACTTAGTCTCAGGAAGTTCAATTTCATAGTTATATCTCTTGTCACTCCTGTCCTACAGAGGAAAGTCACCGCTGAACTTCCTATAGATGCCATTGCCTCCTTCACCTGGGCATTTCTTATGGCCTTAATGAAGAGAGTGTGCTCTGGGAAGCCCCAGAATGGTGGCTTCCAAAATCATATATTCCAGTGCATTTAATACTAAGACAGAAATATGCAAAGGAAGCACACAACTGGGTCCGTGAGACTTCCCTGAGCCAGGAAATAGAGGTGGAAAGCCTTTGACCTTCTGACTGGGATTATTTGAATCAGGTGATGAATCATAAATCATCTTGAGAGGAAAGTAGTAGTAGGGTTAGATTGGAGCAGGGATCCAAAAGGGAGTTAAAACAATGTTATCTGGGTTGACTTGGATGCAATCTTATCACTGTTTCCAAAATAACTGACATCAACAACTTAAAGGAGGAAAGATGTATTTTAGCTCAGAGTTTCAGAAGCTCTTTATTTTTCTGAGCCTGTGGTGAGGCAGAACATCTTGGTGGAAGGGCATGGCAGAGGAAAGATGCTCAACTCATAGCAGCCAGAAAGCAGAGAGAATGGAAGAACTGGGGACAAGAAGTACTCATCCACGATATGTCCCCAGTGACCTATTTCCTCCAACCATACTCCACCTGACTCTAGTTTCCACCACTTTCCAGTAGTCTACTCAGTTACCAATGGATTGATCCACTGATGTGATCAGTGCCTTCCCTAATCTCCACCTCCCCTAATCTCCACCTCTCAACTTCAATGCACTCATGATAAAATCTTCAATATATGATGCTCTAGATCCAAATCACAATATAACCAATGAAGGACATAATGTTCTTCATATATTTTGTACCATACCTGGTTGCCATGATAGAGCACCCAGGAAGGAACAAATGGCAAAAGTTACCAAAATTCACTCATAATTGCTATAATTTTTCTTTTGCTCTCCCATGATCTTTGATGTCTATAAAGCCTTATTTTATTAATTGTGGGCCTACCATGCAGAGGAGGTGTCACAGACTTGCACCTGCAGAGAGTGAAGAATCTTCCTTGCTTGCATCTGCATTTTGCTTCTACCTGGGCTTACCTGACAGCCTGGTCCTGGCAAAACTGTTTCTCCAGGCCACAAACTTCCAGGGATTAAGGGCTGAATTCTATTCTAGAGAAGTGAGAAGGATTCCAGGAAGGTTATTTTCCACATCTTAAGGATTTAATAAGCCAGTTCACCCTCTGGCTGAGTCAGTTCTGAGAAAGAATGATCTTGTGCTGCCTAGCTAGGCATGGGAAACAGTTACCCTCAACACCAGTTGTCAGTATTTAGCTTGCAGCTAAACCTGAGGTGGAACAATTCTCTTGACTTGGAATAATTAACTTGTGAGAGGAGGAAAGATGGCCAAATGCAAAATAATTAAGAAGACAAGGTCGATGCATTTCAATAACTCACTTTCCTTCTCCTCCTGCCCCTCCTTGAAATGGAGGCAAGGGCCAGGGCTGGAATCCTTTCCAACTGGAACAAGAACCTGTCTCCACTCCGAGCCAAGGCAGAGTTAAATAAGCCATTGTGCCATGTGCTCATGGGTAATTAGCCATGAAAAGAATCTGCAGTCGGCTCCCTCCATTGTTCCTCGCAAGCTGTCCTTTTGCCATGTGCCTGAGCCCCCGGGTCTCAGTGCTGGCTCTAGTACAGAGATATGGATGTCGTCGTCATGGCAACTCCTCTGTGCTAAGCAACTTTATGGTCTAATATTATTAAGGGGGCAAGGGTCAAAAGCCAGTGAGGGACTTTGTCTCTGAAGCCCAGGATAATTGTGTTAGGGATGGGGCAGAATTGTGAGCTCATGGGAGAAGAGGAGAATCTTAGAAACACAGAGGCATCCCCCCTCCAAAGAACACCTGTGAAGCAGAGAGAGGCCAAACTACAAAGTTAATGCAATATGTCTCTGGCTCCCCGTTTTTCTTCCCAGGCTCCTTCCTGGTGGTTCACTGTCCTCCCTGCAGGTACCTGGTCTCCTGCTGTTCCCTCTTGGGAAAGGATTCTGCCTTCAGAAGTTTCCATCTGAATGTGATTTTTAGTCACTGTTCACTTCTATTTGTATTTCCGGTCTTATTTCCAACTGTGAAACAAAAAACATTGGCCAGGAAATGGTGGAAAATATTTGGAGGGGAAAGCACCCTCTTCCCCAAACTCTCCAGGTATGTAACAAAGGGGCTGCCTTTTATTACTGGGGTTATGCCACCTTATGGAAAATGTCCAACATTCACACAATCATGGGAAAAGCCCTGGGTGTCCATCACCCTACCTGTCCTCTTTGCAGTCCTTCACCTAATTGGCTTAAATACCCTTAGAGCCCTCAGACCCTCTCTCCTCTACCTCAGCCTCAGGCAAAAATAAAGATTTCCTTAAAGGTGGTGAGAAAGAGAAAGTGCAGGGCTCTGCTGAGGCATGTCTGGAGCACTGGGTGAGGTGCCACTCTTTCATGCTCTTCTCTCCTCACAGCTAGCCCATCAGAGGACACCAGAATGCACAGAGCTCCCTCATGCCAGCCACTGAGAAGCCACAGGTGGCCTCTTAGCCTTTCTGCTGTTACTGTGTCACTGTTCCATGGTCTGCATGGGACCAGCCTCAGTGATTGCACCATCAAATAATGTGTTCTGAACCAGCATCTTCTCTTCCATGATTGGCCAAGAGGAAGGCTCAGAACAAGTTCTCGATCAGTGAATAATGCAGTGCATTTTCATTTTAAGTGACAAAAGATACCCAACCCACCCTCCCACCCCATAAATGCTGCTATTGCTGTAAAGGTTTTCACAGCTTTCTTAGCCTCCTTCAGAATCAGTTCCCAGTCTCCATGGGTAAGGGGTGGGAAGCTGTTCAGCCCATGAGTCTGTTACAGTCAAGTTATTCTAATTCTTCTAATGAATTTGATGTTTGGTGTTCATAAGTTATAGTAAGAATTGGCATAGTGATATGAAAAACTCTTGTTTTAAAAAACAAGGCCAAAGGGCCAACCCAGGACTCTCTGTAAGGTGTGAAGGTGTAGGTGTTAAACTCAAGTTCAGATATAATTTCCTATAGTAGACACATAACAACTACTGCTAGGCTAACAGCACTTACTATTATTACAACCATGGCTAATGGTATAATATGTACCGTTTTTAAAGTGACTTCTTATCTATTATACCTGGGACACTTTTTTGCAGGTGATCAAACATGTTAGAGTTTTTCCAGGTGAGATTGTTGAATACTCAATTATTGGTCACTGGTAAAAACGAAGTCAGAATTAAAATATAGCAGTGGCAGAGTGAGCACAGAACTTCAAGCCAGACATGAAAGAGAGAGAAACAAGTGGGATGGACAGGAAGGTGGGATGGGGCAGCTGTGGCATTGTGCAGTCAATCCTAGGCTGATCTTACCGAAAAGAAAATGAGCACATTGGCTGCTATGGTTGATAAGACTCACGATTATTAAGGTCCCACATTGTCACTTTTCAATGTGATACCCAACCTTTCAACATACCATGAGTCCTGTCAGATAGGTAGATAGTTGCTCATATCCCCACTTTTATGAAGACAAATGCCAGGGTGAGGAGACCTATTGAATTACTGAATGAGTTGGGTAAGCATTAGAAACCTTGTCTCTCAGTCCAGAGCTCTTTAGGAACAAATCAATAAGACAAACATGCTGTTCGAGTTAGTCAAAGTAGCTTATTAACATCTCTTCTGTCCATTGCATTATGTACAGCTCAAATGGCCCTTGTGTTAAGTAACCCTGGATTTACTATTACCTGAGCATTTTCCTTCCTTTCCTAGAGAAACTTCCTTTAGAAAATATTTTATGATTTTAAAATTATGATTCTTTTAAAATTGACAAATATAAACTGTATAGATTTATGGTGTAAAACATGATGTTTAAGTTATATAGACCTTGTAGAATGTCCACATAGAGCTAATCAACATAGCCATTAGCTCACAAAGTTACACTTTTTGTGTGTGTGTGTGGTAAGAACATTTAAAATCTACTCTTAGCCATTTTTAGGTATGCGATACATTATTAACTGTAGTCACCATAGTGTACAATAGCTCCCCTAAAGTAAATTTATTCCTCCCAAATAAATGAAATTTTATATCCTCTGGTAACATCTCCCCAATCTTCTCTCCACCCTGACTACTGGCAAGTACCATTCTACTCTTCACTTCGAGTTTAGTTTTTCAGATTCCATTTGTAAATTCTCACTCTCATGTGTGGGTTTGTCTTTCTGTGCCTGGCTTGTTTTATTTAGCACAATGTCTTCCACGTTCATCATGTGTTGTTGCAAAGAACATGATTTCTTTTTGGGGGGAGCTGAATAGTGTTCCATTGTGTACATGTACGCACAGAGCATACTATTGCATTGTGTACATTTGCCTTTATCCATTCATCCACTGATGAACACTTCCGTTGATTCTCTGTCTTGGCTATTGTGAATAATGCTGAAATATACTCAGGAGTTCAAATATCTCCATGTCGTACTGATTTTGTTTCCTTTAGTCATATATTCATTGGTGGGATTGCTGGATTATACAGTAATTCTATTTTTCAGTTTTTGAGGAACTTTCATAATTTTCCATAAAGCCTATATTAATTTACATTCCCACCAACAGTGAGCAAGTCCTCCCTTTTCTTCACATTCTTGCCAAAAATGATTATCTCTTGTCTTTTTGATAATAGCCATCCTCACAGGTGTGAAGTGATATCTTATTGTGGTCTTAATCTGTATTTCTCTGATTAGTAATATTAAACATTTTTTTCATACCCTCAGTCAATTATATGACTGCTTTTTTTTTTTTTGAGAAATGTCTTTCCACGTATTTTGTTCATGTTTAAATCAAAGTATTTTTTTCCTTGCTATAGATTTGTTGAGTTCCTCATAGATTTTTAATATCTAATATCATCAGATGTAAGGTTAGCAAATATTTTCTCCCTTTCCGTAGGTCGCCTTTCACTTTGTTAACTGTTACCTTTGCTGTGTGTGTGCTTTTTAGTTTGATGCAATTTCATTGATCTGTTTTCATTTCTATTGTCCACACCGACTTCCTTTAAAATTAACTTTAGGTCAGGCATGGTGGCACACTTCTGTAACCCCTGCTACCCCAGCAGGCTGAGGAGGAGGACTGTGTTTGAGGCAGGCCTCAGCAACTTCACTAGAAACAAAGCAAGCAAGCAAACAAAAAACAGACAAACAAACAAACAAAAAATAACATTAGTTAGTCTCTTCTGGTTGCAAAGAAGACAGACATTCACTTGAGAAGGGAAAGAGCTGAATGGAAAAGTGTTTGCACAGGAAATGGAAAGCTCTCTGGGGCTGAGGCGATTGCAGAGACTGGGGATTCCTTTTGCTTCCTGTGGTACCTCACTTCTTTCTCCTACTGGATTCCATTTTCTTCTGTTAAAGGATTCCATAGCTTACTTAGAACTCAGACTTTTCATGACTTTGGCTTAATATGGTCCTAAGTCGCTCCACCTTCTAAAAGATAAGCTTTAGTGTTTTTTTTTTTTTTTTAATTCTCCTGTCAACTAAAAAATTCTCATGACATTTCCTTGCTTAGAGTCTCAGGAGGGGACATATGACTGGTTCAGCATGCTTAAATCTTGGAATAGTTGTGCCTGCATCACATGTTCAGGCTGAGGCCATCAACTGTGGATTCTGCTGGGATTCATGTCAGACAAACTGCGAGAGCAAAAGCCTACCTTTTCCATGTGATTCACAGGAGAAAGAAGTCGAAAGGCTGAGACAGTGAGAACTAATTACACTTGCTGACTCTACTTCTTCCTCTCTCATTTGTTCCTCACATCATATGTTGATGCAATTCTGAAGTTACACCTTCTGATTACTGTATCTCGACTGAATGTGCATATCCCATTTACTTTCTAAACTTTCCACCCTGATACCTCACAGGGACATCAAACTCAGTATGTCTAGGTACAAACTTACAGCAGACCCACAAAATCTTTTCCTGCCTTCTGTACTACTTACATCAGCAAATTCTCTAGATCAGTTAAAATAACTGACCACTACTCCTTCTCTTTACAGTCAACAGGCCGTCAAGTGTTTTTTTTTTTTTTTTTTTTTTTTAGACTATCTCATTTAGTACCTTATACCTATCCATTCTTATCCATCTTTACTATTGTTGCCTAACATAGACCCTCATTCACCTTCCTTTGGATAATGCAGTTGTCAATAAATCAACAAATTGGTCTTTCTGAGTTTGGTCTTTCTCATCTTCCAGTCCATTCTCTATACTATAGCCAAAGTTGTCTTTTATTTATTTATTTATTTATTTATTTTATAATGAACAGAATTTTATTTCTCACACTTATAGGACCTAGGAAGTCAAGAGCCTTTTTAAAAAAAAAATCTAATTAATTATATATGACAGTAGAATGCATTTCAATTTATAGTACATATATAGAGCACAATTTTTCATGTCTACGGTTGTACACAGAGTCACACCATTCATGTCTTTGTACATGTACTTAAAGTAATGATGTCCATTTCATTCCACTGCCTTTCCAACCCTCCACTTTCCCTCCCTTACCCTCTCTCCCCTTTGCCCTAAAGTTTCTCCATTCCTTCTATGCTCCCCTCCAATCCCCATTATGGATCAGCATCCTCATATCAGAGAAAATATTGGTACTTGTTTTTTTTGGATTGGCTAACTTCACTTAACCTAATATTCTCCAACTCCATCTATTTACCTGCAAATGCCATGATTTTATTCTCTTTTAATGCTGAATAATATTCCATTGTGTATATATACCACAGTTTTTTTTATTCATTCACCTATTGAAGGCCATCTAGTTTGGTTCCACAATTTAGCTATTGTGAATTGTGCTGATATAAATATTAATGTGGCTGCGACCCCATAGTATGCTGTTTTTAAGTTTTTTGGGTATAGGCCAAAGAGTGGGGTAGCTGGGTCAAATGGTGGTTCCAGTCCAAATTTTCCAAGGAATCTCCATACTGCTTTCCGTATTGACTGCACCAATTTGCAGTCCCACCAGCAATGTAAGAGTGTACCTTCTTCCCTACATCCTCGCCAACAGTTATTGTTGTTTGTATTCTTAATAGCTGCCATTCTGACTGGAGTGAGATGAAATCTTAGAGTAGTTTTGATTTGTATTTCTCTAATTGCTAGAGATATTGAACTTTTTTTATATATTTGTTGATTGATTTTATATCCTCTTCTGAGAAGTGTCTGCTCAGTTCCTTGGCCCACTTATTGATTGGGTTATTTGATTTTTTGGTGGTAAGAATTTTGAGTTCTTTATATATCCTGGAGATTAGTGCTCTATCTGATGTGCATGTGGTAAAAATTTGCTCCTGTTCTATAGGCTCTCTATTCACCTCATTGATTGTTTCTTTTGCTGAGAAGAAGCTTTTGAGTTTGAATCCATCCTATTTATTGATTCTTGATTTTAATTCTTGCTCTATGGGAATCTTATTAAGGAAGCTGGGATCTAATCCAACGTGATGGAGATTTGGGCCTACTTTTTCTTCTGTTAGGTACAGTGTCTCTGATTTAATTCCTAGGTTTGATCTACCTTGAGTTGAGTTTTGTGCATGGTGAGAGAAAGGGATTTAATTTCATTTGTTGCATATGGATTTCCAATTTTTCCAGCACCAAAGTTGTCTTTTAGGAATGAAATTCTGAATTAAATAACCTCTTAGAACTTAAATGGCTTATCATTGTCTACAAAGATAAAGTCCAAACTTTTTAGCATGGCATTCAAGTTCCTTCATGACTTGATTTCTTACTGTGTCTGAATGGTATATAGCATCATGCACTTTCTCAAACCCTATGATCCACCCATATCAGATCACTAATAATTTCCCTCAACTTGAGAGATTCCACAATTCTCTGAATTTTAAGTGCTGTTCTTTCTACCATTTTTCTTACTTTCCCATTGAATTCTTGCATCCTTGAATACCTACCTTAAGAATTGCATGTGATAGCTTCTATGTAACCAGAGCTACCTAATCAGAGCTGAATTTTGGCTCTACACTATGCTGTGTTCATATTTCTATTGTCTGTAACTAATCCTAGTTGCTGGCAATGATTTTTTCCCCTTATTACATTGTAAGTTCCTTTCCAACCAAGGATTTCTTATGGTCATTTTTGTAGCCCTAGTGCCCTTCACAGAGTTAACACTCAAAATGCAAAATATATTTGGAGATGCTTTTAGTTAGCAAGGCTTGGTGACTATTTGTTGATGAATTAATGGTGTGTTCTGATCTCCAAAGCATTTTCAAGTGACTCTTGTTGTATGGCTTCTTCTTTTCAGTGAGCCATTTGTGAATTGGATTATTTGAATCCAGGATCCTCATTTCCTTGGAAATAGGGCAAAGTGGGGCGACTGGAAAGGGACCAGGGTCCTCCCTAGCACTGTCCCTGTCATGATGTCACACAAGTCCCCATTCTTCCCTTCCTCAGGTGACTAGTACAATTATGCCTTTCTCCTCTGTTCTCTTCTCGATAAAACCCTTTCTGTCCTCAGGGAATAAATTAATATTTACCCTGAGGTCAAAACCTTCCAAATCACAGCACCAGGAAGTCACCAAATAGTGCCTTCAAAAGGCCTTGTTGGGTCTTCCACCTCCAAATTTCCTTCCCATAACATAATGTTGCTTAGTTGCCTGGATTGAAAAACGTGTAGTAACATTGAAACTTAATGTCTCAATAGTTAATCCATTACTTTTACTGGAATCTTGGCAGTGATTATTTTGTTATATTATCTAACTTAGCAAATGACTGAGAGAATTACAGTCTAAACAAGAATAAGAGAGTATATAGAGAGAATCTGGGACCAAGGGACAGAGGACACCTAGAAAGTCTGGTCAGAATGGTGGTCATGGGTAATTTGGGAGCAAAGTGAGCTGGCATTTTGGGTGGTGACAAGGGGTGGTGAAAAGGGGAGAGAAGAAGCTGAAAAAAAAGAGAAGGCGTATTGGGTGATTCATTCAACACTAGTATTTAATTTTATTATGAGCCTGGCCCCAGGGATTATTAAAAAATAATAAGGTGATGATTCTGCATTACAGGAACTCATTATCTTTGGGAAAATTAGGTACTGGAAACCACAAAGCAATATTTTAAGTACAATGGAAAAGGTTAAATATAATGTGCTCTTGGAGCATAGAAGGGGGAGCAACTGACTCTGACAGGGAAGAGAAGTCAGCAGAACTAGGGGAGCTCTAGAGGGAAGGTAGTGTTTATTTGTGTCGGAGTAGGTGGATATATTTTACAGATGGAGAACAGGAGGAAGAACATTCTAGTGTTCAAAGGGATTCATTCAACAAATATTTATTGGGCATCTGCTATGTGTGAAGTACTTCCAGTTGCCTGGAATATGCGGGTGAGCAAACAGACTTGACATGGGTGACTCCATGTCAAGGAGTTCACATTCTAGTTAGGGAGACAGAGAAGAAATAAGATGAATGATTAAAGCATGAATTATGTAACATGCAAGTGGAGCTGAAAAAGAATAAAGAATAAATGAAAGAGGCATGAGAAATACAAAATGTTAGGAGGGGAACTGTATTGTTGGTGGGGTGACCAGGAAAGACTCCCTGAAAAGGAGACTTTTGAATAAAGATAGGAAGGAAGCAAAGGAATTGATCATATGGATATCAGGGGCAAGAATGCTTTGAGTGGAGGAACTGGCGAGTGTAAAGGCTGGAGCAAGGGGCACATGTAGAGTCTCTGAGGAGCAGCAAGATGGACAAAGAAGTCAGAAGTGGTAGAAAATGAAAGGTAAGGAGGGGGCAGATAATTTTGGATCTTGTAATTCACAGAAAAGCCTTTTTAAAAAAAACTATGAATAAATGGACAACTGTTACAGGGTTCCCAGTGGAAGAGACATGTTCTGATGTAGGTTTTAATAGGATCATTATATAAAATGGTATAGTATTTGCACATAGCCTGTGCACATCTTCCCACATACTTGAATCATCTCTAATTACTCATACCTAACAAAATGTAAATGCTACAAAAATAATTGTTATATTATTTAGGGAATAATGACAAGAAAAATCTGTACATATTCAGTATAGACACAGATTTAAAAATATGTTTAAAATCTACAGTTGGTTGAATTCAGCTGGAGAACCAGCCAATCAGGAGGGGCACTGCATTATGAGGGTGAGCCACAGAAATCTGTGATATCTGAGACGTGAGATGTGAAAGAAGGGAGAGTCAAGGATAACCTCACTGCTTTAAGCTTGAGTAAATGGCCAGGGATGGATAAAGGAAAGGAAGTGGACTGAGGAAACACATTAGGAACTCAATTTGGGGCATGTTTAACATTGCTTTTTTGATATCTTAGAAGTGATGACATAGGGGGAGAGGTCTGGTTGGAAGATATAATATTAAGAGTTACCAGGACCACATAAATGGCATTTGATGTCATGATCCTAGAAGAAGTGACATCCATCCTAGGTGAGATAATGTAGGGAATGAGTGTAGATGGTCAAAAACAAAACAAAAAAGAAAAGAAAAGAAAATTCTACAACCAGTCCTTAGGGATAGCTAACGTTTAGAGGTCAGAGAGATGAGAACAAACCAGAAAAAGAAAATGCATAGGAGTAGCCATAGATGAAGGAGGAAACACAGATGAAATACCATCTTAGAAATTAAGAGTGTAAAGTGCTTTGCAGAGTTTTCATCTATGTCTAAAGCTACAAATAGGTAAAGAAGGAAAGGAATGGAGAAACTGGATGCAGCAATGTGATCATTGGTAGCCATGTGAGAGGCATTTTAAGCCATGTGAGAGGCACGTTTAAGACAGAATGGGAGCTCATGAAAAATAGATGCTTAGTTATCATAGGCTACTAGGAAATCACACCAAAACCTTCATGACTATGGCAAAAAAAAAAAAAAAAAACAAGACACAATCACATGTGTTGACAGGATGTGGAGACATTGGAACCCTTATGCACTGTAAAATGGTGTAGCAACTTAGAAAATGATCAGACAGTTCTTCAAAAAGTTGATGTGTTCATTGTGCCATATGACCCAACAATTCCTTTCCTAGTATATAGGCTCAAGCAAAATAAAAACATACTTCTACACTAAAACTTGTACCTGCAGGTTCATAGCAGCATTATGCATTATAGTCAGAAAGTGGAAACAACCTAAATGTCTATAAACAGATGAATAGGTAAATAGAATGTGGTATATACTTCTAATGGAATATCATGCAACCAGAAAAAAGAAATGAGGCACAGATACATGTACAACATAGAAAAACTTTGAAAGCATTATTGTGTTAGTTTTCCATTACTGCAACAAAGACTTTTGATAAAAACAACTTACAAAGAGCAAAGGTTTATTTTGGCTCACAGGTTCAGAGGTTTAAGTCCATGGTGGTTTGACCTCATTGCCTTTGGACCTGTGACAGCATAGAACACCATGGAAAGAGCACATGGTGGTTACTGCTTGCCTCATGGTGGCTTAGAAACAAAGAGAACCAGGAAGGATAGGGATCCCAATATCCCAATATCCTCTTCAAGGACATGCCCCCAATGAACTAATTCCCTTCCACCAGGCCCCACCTCCTAGAGGCCCCATTGCCTCCCCTCAGTGCCACTTGCTGGTGACCAAGTCTTCAACATGTAGGTTTTGGGGGGACCTTCCAAACTATAGCAATTACACTAAGTGAAAAAAACTGATCAGATGATTCCTTTTACATGAAAAACCTAGAATAGGCAAATCTATAGAGATGGAAAATAGATTAGTGTTTTCCTGAGCCTAGAGGATGAGAGATGGAGATGAATAGAGAATTAATATTAATTACTGCGAATTGGCAGGAGGTTTCTTTTTGGGGTGATAAAAATATTCTAAACTTAGATTGTGCTAATGGTTGCACAACTCCGTGAATGCTAAAACCTTGAGTTAGGAACTTTAAATGAATGAGTTTATAGTATGTAAATTATATCTCAAAGATTTTAAAAAAGAAGACAACACGGGAAAGCAGATATCCAAAGATCTACTAGGGAATTCTTTCCAAAGGTCATGCTATGGAGAGGGAAGCTGACTTAAAAAGGAATTTTTAAATCAGAGAAATACCAGTGTATTTTTTTGATTTTGCAGTTGATCTAATGGAAAAGGAAAATTTGGTGACACAGGGAGGAGAGACAGTGTATATGTGTGTGTGTGTGTGTGTGTGTGTGTGTGAGAGAGAGAGAGAGAGAGAGAGAGAGACAGAGAGACAGAGATAGAGACATAGAAATAGAGAGACAGAGACAGTGTACTTGCATGTGTGTGTGTGAGAGAGAGACAGAGAAACAGAGACAGAGACAGAGGTACAGACACACAGAGGCAGAGACAGAGACAGAGACAGAGAGACAGAGACAGAGATGGAGAGAGAGACAGAGAGACAGAGACAGAGATGAAGAGAGACAGATGGAGAGAGAAACAGAGATAGAGAGACAGAGAGATACAGACAGAGACAGAGACAGATAGAGACAGAGAGAGACTTTGTGGAGTGATACTTTCAAGTGGACAAGAGAGGATAGAGATTTAATGTGTACGTGGAGGAACTGGCCCTGCTGCGATGATGGACAGTTCATCCATTATGATAAGAAGGTAGAGTCTATTCACTTTGATTCTGGAAGGTGGGTAGATTTGGGGTGGGAGCTTTTGAAGATTTTCTCTTTCAATTGTTTCATTTTTCTCACTAACTGGTAGAAAGCAAGACTGATGGTCAGAGGGCTAGGAAGGAGTGCCGGGGATTAAAGGAGAAAATCAGAGCTAGTTGTGGAGAGTGGAAGAAGGACAGGCCAGGGAAGAAGACCGTGGTTTCTGGGGAATGCTGGGCCGTGCGAGCATCAGTGAGCAGAGTGCGGTGTGAGGCTGGTTGAATGTCTGTGTGCCCTGTCAGTTGTCTTTGGCTGTATGGATGCAGGCATGGAGTAAGGGAATAGTTGGATTTATCCAGGTTTTTTTTTTCTTTCAAATTTTGCCATCTTATTTACAGAAAACAGACTACGAGAAGGAGATTCATGTGCAGAAGTTGATTGAGAAATATTTCTAGAAGCAATCTCTGTAAGGGAAGGAGAAACGGACAGAGGAGAGAAGCTGGATGGTAGTGCAGTTCTAACAGAGGACACAGAGCTATAGTTGGGATGACCAGCGGGGCTGCCCCTCGTCGAGGCAGGGAGACTGAGCATCGATGCCCCTTTGTGGACAATTAGGTGTGGGGATTGCCCTGTGGAGGAGGCATAGCTGTACACCAGGAGGCTCCTTTGGGTGAGGGGAATTCCTCAAGAAGAACTTAGCTGTGAGATGACAATAATCAAAATTCCTGTAGGTGAGGACTTGAGAGCCTCAGCCTTGAAAGTGTGGAGGTGATAGGTAGTGCCCCAGAGTCTGCTAGTTTGCCCTTTGCACAGCTTGCTTGTGTACTAAGTGGACTCCTTCTCAGACCTCCTCAGGGCTCTGGTTGGTCGCTTCCTGGAGAAACTTATAAGAGGTTAGTGGGGCTCTTTTCACCTATGGAACTGGTCTACAGAGCCTCTGATCTCATTCCGCTGTCCTTTCTAGAGTCTCCTCTTTCTTGTCCAGGTGGCTTACCTAGTGGTATGACCCAGATTCCCATATACAGGATGTCTGAGCCCCCAATTCCCTGTGAATGGCTGGCTGCCCAGCCGTTCTCAAACTTTGACTGTCGACTTTATCCATCTGCACATAACAGACAGGCAGGTACCTCCATTGGATCACTTGGTTGGCGAACATAGTCTTCACTTCATTTTTATGGAAGAGCCTCTTATTTTTCTCCTGATGGTTAGGATAGATTTCTTCTAACAGCATGGATACTTCTTTTCTTGATGGCTGGTATTTTAATATAAGAATTTCAATGTGACTGGCGATAGCCACAGTGTAAATTTTAATGTAACCTTATGATGTCCGCTGTTCGATTTCAATTCTGGGAATAAGGACATGCGGGACAGAGTTTTAGGATTAGGAAGCACAAATTCACAAGCTGGTCACTGGGACTATAGGGAAGCAGGGCCACTTAGTTCCCAGACCCTGTGTCTTGCCTACTGCGGGGGCTGGGGATCATAACATGATCACTGAATTAAAGTGTATACTATGCCTTGGAGAAGAGCACCCCAGGTTTTGGGGGATATCATCTCTAAGCTGATTCTGTAGCTATACTTTCAAAAGGCCATTCTATTGCTCATTCATTTGGTTTCCAATATGCTTTCCATTTGGTCATCCAGGCAAGTTAATGAGTTGTCATGAATACAGTGGGATGATGTGATGTGCCATGTAATGTCCCAACTGTTCATTTTCCTTTAGACACATTATTAAGAGGAAGTGTAGCCCTGTGGCAAGCGTATATATGTATACTTTCACCCATCTCACATGGATGCAAATGGTTTCTGATCCTACTTTTTCAAAGGGATGGAAAATAACACATTTTCCAGATCAGTGGCTGTCTGTACACCATGTGCTTAAGGCTGTGTATCTAGCAAGGATCCCATATCTGGAAAAGTAACTGCAATTGAAGTTACTACATGGTTAAATTTTTCTTTCTATCACTGTCATCCATCACAATCCATCTGGTTTTTGTAGGGGTCAGACGGGTGAATTAAATGGGATCTGATGGGAACCATCACCCTTGCATTCTTTTGGTCTTTAGGGTGAATTATCTCTGCCATTTCCCCATGGGATAAGTCATCATTTTTGATTTACTATCTTGGCCAAAAGGATATGATTTAAAGAATTCTTCTTGAATTCCTCACTAGATAGCTTATTTCATAGCCCAAAGAGCTAGAATGTAGATCTTGCCAGTTATCAAATGTGTCTATTCCAATTGCAATTTAAGTATCAGAAATGATCAGAGGATATGTTTGTGGACAAATGAAGTCACTGTACTTTGGATCTGGGACAAGAATTCATGTATTAACATATTCCCAAGTCCCTACTCTAATGATGTAGCCACAATGTTTTCAACTTATATCATAGTTCTGGAAATATCGATTCACTCTTTTTTTTTATCAGTAATTAAGTTTCTATCACTTTTCCCTTTCTTGAAAAAAAATCAGATAAATTATTTTTGAATTCAGCCTCTCCTTTATTCCATGGGCTCTGTATCTGTTCTAGTCAAAGAAGTTTGACTTTTTGTTGGGGTGGATACCTTCAACATCCTGATCATCCACTTTTGAGTTCTTTTGGTTATATAAATTAAGCAACCCTTTGCTGGCTGTCTATCTTTTTTTTTTTCTCTAAGATTAATAAAAAACATGTTTTATAAATCATTTCCACAGTTATCTGTGGATCCTAAAGAAGGCACAAGATAATATTATGTTGCAAAGCCAAGTTCTCTGAATTGTCTTCAAAAATGATAAGAATGCAAGTTTTGAACTGGGACAAGTAGGCCATTGCTACAGGTCTAGAAGTTTCAGAGAATCTCAGAATTCTAGATCTTTAAGGACATCAATGTATATGTCCCCTTCCCAGTTCTTAGTGTGCCATTCTTTCCTAACCTGGGTCCCAACCTTGGTATCGTGGCCTTCTGGGGATCAGATGTTCATTCTCCATTGGAGTGCAATACTTATACCTAAATTCTGGTGCTGGTCCTCAGCTTTCTGATCCTTTTACTTGCAGAAAAGAAGTTCTCTTTCAATGCTGCTAAGGAGGCCAACTGGCTTTCACATTTAACTTTTAATTGATGATTATTCACCTTCAGCCATTTATTTTCATTCTTCACTGCATCAATAGCCCCAGACAGTAGTTACCCAATTTCAGGCTTCATCTTTCAAGGTTCTAAGAGGTCATTCTTGCTAGTGCATGCATCCCGGTAGCATCTTATCCAGTTCACCACGGGTGGATGTTTGGACAGTTGTGCATGGCAGCATGCCAGGAGCTACCCACTAACAACTGCCACAGGAACTGAGTCCTAATCGTGACTCAGGGTAGGTGATCCTGAGCCCTCAAATTAATTTTAGAGTGTGCCTCCAAGAAATGATGGTACCAACTGGATGAAATTCCCTGGAAACAGGCTGTGAGGTGCAGATTTGCATGCAGGAAGATTTAGGGGGACTATTTTTTTGGGAAAATACCTGGGAAGAAGTGAGAGAAGCAGGATTGGATAGAGGAGTGATGGAACTATGAAGTTGTGCAGTAGAACTGGCAGAGATCTTCAGAATTGTCTCAGATTAAGGCAAAGAGGTCTGGCTTGTGTACCCTCCACTTGATGGGGAATGTCTCTAGAGGATCCTTTGAAAGTTGGATCCCATTGGCTGATGACAGCTTCCACAGAGGCTCAGCCATGAGCTATCAGAGTCAATACTTTGGCATTGTACTGGGGGCCTTGACACTAAAGGAGGACCCTCACATTGCCCCATAGCACCCACTGTACCTATGATGCAGTGAGAGAGGTTCAGAGGCATTGAGCATGTGCACAGAGGGTAATTCTGTTGATTGTCCACGCCTTTAAGTTGGATGATGAGAAATGCTAGGGTGAAGATAGTGAAATGGAAGTAGAATCAATGAACTGTAGGTTCCCATGAGTTTGAAGGATAGTTGAGATTAGAGTATAGGAGGCAGTAGGAAGAAAGGATAAGGAGTTCTGTGATGGGCTGATGAGTAGGATGCTTAGGATTATAGGGAACGTCTGGGTTTTGTGGGACACATCTGTAATCCCAGTTACTTGGAAGGCTGAGAAAGGATTGCAAATCTGAGGCCAGCCTTGGCAACTTAGTGAGACCCTAGATAAATAAATATAAAAATGGCTGGGAATGTAGTTCAGTGGTAGACTGCCCTTGGGTTAAAAGAAAAGATATTGGGGACTGTGTGGACATTGGTAATAGGGCTGAGTGGCTGAGAAAAGGTGGATGACAAGATTGTTGGAGGAGCGTGGGTCTAGGATTTGAGAGGCCAGAGTGACAAAGGTAGAATAAAAGTGTTACAATGCTTATCTTTGAAGGGGATGAAAATTCTCAGGGAATAGAAGTCTATGGACTGGAGTTACTTTTTACCACAGTCTTACATGTGGGGTCAAGTGGTAGAAGTCAGGCTGAAAGGTAGTGAGCATTTGAAAGGCCCTCCATATCAGACTGTCCCTTAGAAAGTGGGTAGTTAATAGAAATGTTCAAACAATAATTTTTTCTTAATCAGATGTGATTTAGAAAATCAGCAGCATGGACAACAGATACAACATAGAATAAGGCCACCAAGCAGGCTAGTAGTCCACACAGGCTAGACATTGATGTCAGAGGCTATCCATCCAATATGTATTATCTCAGGTTCCTTAGGAAGAGACCCCTGTATTTTTGAGGTAGTAGTATGCTTAGCTTTCCTTACAGATAGGGAGAGTCACTGAAATGTAAGCTAAAGACACTGGGTAGGGCTTCCGAGAAGTCTGTATTAGGATAGTTAAACCAGTTGATGGCAACTGTGGGCAAAGTAATGCTACCTGAAGATATCCATGTCCCAATCCTGGGATCCCATGAATAATGTCACCTTCCATATGGAAGGGGAATTCAAGTTGTAGATTGAATTAAGGTCATGAATCAGGTAACTTTAAAATTTGTCTGGATGATCCAGGTGGGGGGCATTATATATTATGAGAGTCCCTAAAAGCAAAGAGAGGAGGAAGAGAGAGACGCAGCATGAGAAATACTGAACCCACATTTTGCTGGCTTTGACAATGAAAGAAGGGGCCTTAAGCCAAGAAATACAGGTGGGCATTAGAATCTGATAAAAGCAAGCAGATAGAAGATCCCTTAGACTCTCTGCAAGGAAAGGCAGCCGTGCTGGCACCTTGCAGAGGCCCATGCCAAATTTCGAACCTATAGAAGTGTCATGTATTAGTGTTGCTTTATTTCAGTAAATTTGAGGTACTCTGTTATAGCAGCAATAGAAAAGCAATTCAGCAGGCACCCTTTAACTTGCTCCTTATTCCCTTCTGACTGCTGAAATGACGTGACGGTTAGAGCTCCAGCATCTACAATGGGCTGTAAAGCAAATCTAAGGGCAGACACCATGCCTGAAGAATGTAGGCCAAAAGGACAGAAGTCCTCAGGCCCCTGCTGGCTGTGTCTGGAACTCTCAACCATTAAATTTCTTTTAAATGAGAAAAAAATGAACACATAGGTGTTTGACTGTTAGTAGGTTTCTACTAAAGACTAAATGTAATTTCTGACTAAAATAGTAGTAAAGCCTGGATATTCTTCCAACTTTCGAACTCAACATACCACACATCTGGGAAATACTTGAGTTGTTCCTTGTGCCCAACACAACTTTCTTTCCCCAGATTGCCCAGTTTCTGTTCAAGGCACGATCACTCTGAGAGCAACGATCCTGGAGTTCTCCTCAAATCATTTTCATAGATAGCCAATTAGTTGTCAAAGCCCGTCATTCTGGTCAATAATACAGCTTTCTCCTCCCCATCACTATGGCACTGTCCTAGATGAGGCGCTTTCCTGTCTCTTTCCTTTCCTAATTTGTTCATTAGCGACTTATTTTTTTTTTTAAATGTTTTCACCATTTTCTGAAAATGTCCTCCTATTACAAAAGTTTTGTTTTTGTGTGTGCGACCATCCCCAATTTATTCTTCAAACTGCTATACATGAGTCCCCTCTTACCTGTGCTTTCTTTTCAGAAAGAAGTTAACCATAGAAACCATAGTCAACCCTGTTACATAGAAAATTCCAGAAATAAGCAGTTGTTCAGTTTTGCACTGCATGCCCTTCTGAGTAAGGTGATGAGACCTCATGCTGCCCTGCTCCATCCCACCTGGAATGTGCAGGGTTTCCATGTCATGTGTGCCCTTTACTCACTTGGTGGCCGTCTAGATTTTCAAATCCACTGTCATGGCCCTGTGGTGCTGGTGTTCAGGTACTCTTTGTTTTAATTAATAAAGCCTATTTTATTGTTCTATAAATAATTATTGTACTTTGTTATTAGTTATTGCTGTTAATCTCTTACTGTGCCTAATTTACAAATTTAACTTTTATCATAGATGTGTATGTGCAAAGAAAAGTGCATTATATGTGTGGTTTGTACTATCTGTGGTTTTAGGCATCTCGGGGGCTCTTGACATGTATCCTCTACGGATAAGGTGGGACCCTGGTATTTGGTTAACATTTTAATATTTTTAAAGAATAGTTCTAGTCATATTAATTCTTCTCAAAAGTCCTCAGTGGCTTCTCATTCAGCACGAGATGTTAAATGCAAATGCCTTAATCTTTTATTCCAGGCCTTCGCCTAGTCATAACACACCCTTTCTCTTTAACACATACTGGAGTGGTTACAACTTATTTCCCAAACGTACCTCCCATTTTCTTTTTCTTTTTTTTTTGTGCTTTCTTTTTTTTATTGGTTGTTCAAAACATTACAAAGGTCATGATATATCATCTTTCATACATTTGACTCATTTGGGTTATGAACTCCCATTTTTACCCCAAATACAAATTGCAGAATCACATCGGTTACACACTCACATTTTTCCATAATGGCATATTAGTGACTGTTGTATTCTGCTACCTTTCCTATCCCCTACTATCCCCCCTCACCTCCCCTCCCATCTTCCGTCTCTACCTCATCTGCTGTTGTTCAATTCTCTCCCTTGTTCCCCCACCCTTTCCCCTCACAACCTCTTATATGTAATTTTGTGTAACATTGAGGGTCTCCTACCATTTCCATATGCTTTCCCTTCTCTCTCCCTTTCTCTCCCCCCACTCATCTTTGTTTAATGTTAATCTTTTCCTCATGCTCTTCCTCCCAGTTCTGTTCTTAGTTGCTCTCTTTATATCAAAGAAGACATTTGGCATTTGTTTTTTAAGGATTGGCTAGCTTCACTTAGCATAATCTGCTCTAATGCCATCCACTTCCCTGCAAATTCTATGATTTTGTCATTTTTTAGTGCTGTGTAATACTCCATTGTGTATAGATGCCACATTTTTTTTTATCCATTCATCTATTGAAGGGCATCTAGGTTGGTTCCACAGTCTAGCTATTGTGAATTGTGCCGCTATGATCATTGATGTGGCAGTATCCCTATAGTACGTTGTTTTAAGATCCTCAGGGAATAGTCCGAGAAGGGTGATAGCTGGGTCAAATGGTGGATCCAATTCCCAGCTTTCCCAGGAATCTCCATACTGCTTTCTAAATTGGCCGCACCAATTTGCAGTCCCACCAGCAGTGTACAAGTGTACCCTTTTCCCCACATCCTCGCCAACACTTATTGTTGTTTGACTTCATAATGGCTGCCAATCTTACTGGAGTGAGATGGTATCTTAGGGTGGTTTTGATTTGCATTTCTCTGACTGCTAGAGATGGTGAACATTTTTTCATGTACTTGTTGATTGATTGTATGTCCTCCTCTGTGAAGTGTCTGTTCAGGTCCTTGGCCCATTTGTTGATTGGGTTATTTGTTATCTTATTGTTTAATTTTTTGAGTTCTTTGTATATTCTGGATATTAGGGCTCTATCTGAAGTGTGAGGGGTAAAAATTTGTTCCCAGGATGTAGGCTCTCTATTTACCTCTCTTATTGTTTCTCTTGCTGAGAAAAAACTTTTTAGTTTAAGTAAGTCCCATTTGTTTATTCTTGTTATTAACTCTTGGGCTGTGGGCGTCCTATTAAGGAATTTGGAGCCCGACCCCACAATATGTAGATCGTAGCCAACTTTTTCTTCTATCAGAAGCAGTGTCTCTGATTTGATATCTAGCTCCTTGATCCATTTTGAGTTAACTTTTGTGCATGGCAAGAGAAAGGGATTCAGTTTCATTTTGTTGCATATGGATTTCCAATTTTCCCAGCACCATTTGTTGAAGATGCCATCCTTCCTCCATTGCATGCTTTTAGCCCCTTTATCAAATATAAGAAAGTTGTAATTTTGTGGATTGGTTTCTGTGTCCTCTATTCTGTACCATTGGTCCACCTGCCTGTTTTGGTACCAGTACCACGCTGTTTTTGTTACTATTGCTTTGTAGTACAGTTTGAACTCTGGTATCGCTATACCTCCAGATTCACACTTCCTGCTTAGAATTGCTTTTGCTATTCTGGGTCTTTTGTTTTTCCATATGAATATCATGATTGCTTTATCTATTTCTACAAGAAATGCCATTGGGATTTTGATTAGCATCGCATTAAACCTGTAGAGAACTTTGGGTAATATCGCCATTTTGATGATGTTAGTTCTGCCTATCCATGAACAGGGTATATTTTTCCATCTTCTAAGATCTTCTTCTATCTCTCTCTTTAGGGTTCTGTAGTTTTCATTGTATAAATCTTTCACCTCTTTTGTTAGGTTGATTCCCAAGTATCTTATTTTCTTTGAGGATATTGTGAATGGAGTGGTTTTCCTCATTTCCATTTCAGAAGTTTTGTTGCTGATATACAGGAATGATTTATGCATGTTGATTTTATATCCTGCCACTTTGCTGAATTCATTTATTAACTCTAGCAGTTTCTTTGTAGACCCTTTTGAGTCCGTTAAATATATTATCATGTCATCCGCAAATAGTGATAATTTAAGTTCTTCTTTTCCTATTTTTATGCCTTTAATTTCTTTTGTCTGTCTAACTGCTCTGGCTAGTATTTCAAGAACTAAATTGAATAGAAGTGGTGATAGAGGGCATCCCTGTCTTGTTCCAGATTTTAGAGGGAATGCCTTCAGTTTTTCTCCATTTAGGATGATGCTAGCCTGAGGTTTAGCATATATAGCTTTTACAATGTTGAGGTAAGTTCCTGTTATCCCTAGTTTTTCTAGTGTTTTGAACATAAAGGGATGCTATACTTTGTCGAATGCTTTTTCTGCATCTATCGAGATGATCATATGGTTCTTGTCTTTAAGTCTATTGATGTGGTGAATAGCATTTATTGATTTCCGTATATTGAACCAGCCTTGCATCCCAGGGATGAATCCTACTTGATCATGGTGCACAATTTTTTTGATATGCTTTTGTATTCGATTCACCAGGATTTTATTGAGAATTTTTGCATCCAAGTTCATTAGAGATATTGGTCTGTAGTTTTCTTTCTTTGAAGTGTCTTTGTCTGGTTTCGGAATCAGGGTGATGTTGGCCTCATAGAATGAATTTGGAAGAGCTCCTTCTTTTTCTATTTCTTGAAATAGCTTGAAAAGTATTGGTATTAATTCTTCTTTGAAGGTTTTGTAAAAGTCCGCTATATACCCATCCGGTCCTGGGCTTTTTTTGGTTGGTAGTCTTTGAAGGCCTCTTCTATTTCTTCCTTTGTTATTGGTCTGTTTAAATTGTGTGTGTCTTCCTGACTCAATCTGGGCAGATCGTATGACTTAAGAAATTTATCGATATCTTCACTATCTTCTATTTTATTGGAATATAGGGTTTCAAAATATTTTCTAATTATCTTCTGTATTTCTGTAGTGTCTGTTGTGATATTGCCTTTTTCATCCCTTATGTTAGTAATTTGAGTTCTCTCTCTTCTTCTCTTCGTTAGCATGGTTAAGGGCCTGTCGATCTTACTTATTTTTTCAAAGAACCAACTTTTAGTTTTTTCAATTTTTTCAATGGTTTTTTTTTGTTTCAATTTCATTGATTTCTGCTCTCATTTTAATTATTTCTTGTCTTCTACTACATTTGCTGTTGTTTTGCTCTTCCTTTTCTAGGTTTTTGAGGTGTAGTGTGAGTTCATTTATTTTTTGGTTTTTTCTTTTTTTGAGGAAAGAACTCCAAGAAATGAATTTCCCTCTTAAAACTGCTTTCATTGTGACCCATAGATTCCGGTATGTTGTGTCTGTATTGTCATCTGTCTCTAAGAATTTTTTTATCTCCTCCTTTATGTCTTCTGTAACCCATTGATCATTCAGTAACATATTGTTCATTTTCCATGTGATGTAGGATTTTTCCTTCCTTCTTTTATCATTGATTTCCAGTTTCATTCCATTATGATCAGATATGGTGCATGGTATTATCTCCACACCTTTATATTTACTAAGAGTTGCCCTATGGCATAATATATGGTCTATCTTTGAGTAGGATCCATGTGCTGCTGAGAAGAACATGTATCCACTTGATGATGGTTGATATATTCTATGTATGTCGGTTAAGTCTAGGTTATTGATTGTGCTATTGAGTTCTATAGTTTCTTTATTCAGCTTTTGTCTAGAGGATCTGTCTAATGGCGAGAGAGGTGTGTTGAAGTCACCCATAATTATTGTGTTGTAGTCTATTTGACTTTTGAACTTGAGGAGAGTTTGTTTTATGAACATTGCAGCTCCATTGTTTGGTGCATACAACTTGATAATTGTTATGTCTTGTTGGTGGATGGTTCCTTTTAACAGTATATAGTGTCCTTCTTTATCCCTTTTGATTAACTTAGGTTTGAAGTTGATTTTATTCGATATGAGTATGGCCACTCCTGCTTGCTTCCGAGGGCCATGTGAGTGGTATGATTTTTCCCAACCTTTTACCTTCAGCCTGTGTATGTCTTTTCCTATCATATGAGTCTCCTGAAGGCAGCATATTGTTGGATTTGTTTTTTTGATCCAGGTTACTAGCCTATGTCTCTTGATTGGTGAGTTTAGTCCATTAACGTTTAAGGTTACAATTGAAATATGATTTGTATTTCCAGTCATGTTTATTTATTTATTTATTTATTTTAGTTTGGCTAGTTTTTACTTTTTGGTTATTTTCCTCCCCCTTTACTGAGATACCTCCTACTGTTAGTTTTGGGCACTATTTTTCAATTCCTCTTCTTGTAGTATTTTGCTCAAAATGCTTTGCAGTGCTGGTTTTCTGGCTGCAAATTCTTTTAGCTTTTGTTTATCATGAAAGATTTTAATTTCATTGTCAAATCTGAAGCTTAATTTTGCTGGATACAGTATTCTTGGTTGGAATCCATTATTTTTCAGCGTTTGAAATACATCGTTCCAGGATCTTCTCGCTTTCAAAGTCTGTGATGAAAAATCAGTCGTTAAATTAATTGGTTTACCCCTGAATGTAATCTGCCTCCTTTCTCTCATAGCTTTTAATATTCTCTCCTTGTTCTGTATGTTGGCTATCTTCATAATTATATGTCTTGGAGTTGGTCTATTACAGTTTTGAATGTTTGGGGTCCTGTAGGCTTCCAGGATTTGGCAATCCATTCCATCGTTCATCTCTGGGAAGTTTTCTAGAATTATTTCATTTAATATGTTGTCCATTCCTTTGGTTTGAATCTCTATGCCTTCTTCTATCCCGATGACTCTCAAATTTGGTTTTTTTATGACATCCCATATCTCTTGAATAGATTGCTCGTGGGATTTAAGCATCTTTTCTGTGTTGACTATATTCTTTTCAAGTTGATAAACTTTGTCTTCATTATCTGATGTTCTGACTTCTACTTGATCTAGTCTATTTGTAATATTCTCGTTTGAGTTTTTAATTTGGTTTATAGTTTCCTGCATTTCTAGGATTACTGTTTGATATTTTTTTTAAGATCTCTATCTCCTGGTAAAGCTCGTTCTTTGCCATTTGAATTTGTTTGTTTAATTCATTTTCAAAATATACTTTTATTGCTTGGACTCGCTGTCTCATGTCTTCTCTAATATTCCTTTCCATCTGAGTTAGGTATGCCTTGAGTTCCTTCCCTATCCATGTTTCTGATGCTTCTAGGTCCTCCTGTAGATTTAAGTTGTCCTGCATTGTTTGTAACCCTTTTTTCCCTTGTTTTTTCATGATGTTCACGTTACTTTCCAGCTCTATTTGATTGCTGTGTTTCTGCTCTCTTCTATAGATTTGTTTTGGTTTTGTATATCTCTGTTGTCTCTCCTTTGTGGTGGTAGACTATGCCTGCTAAAGTGGATTCCGCTGGGAAGGAATTCTGACGGCCGAGCTCCAGTGATGTCACCTCTCTGCTATGGCGGGCCCCAGGCTCCTTGCCGGGGTGTCCGAATGGGGGGGTGGGACTGGACTGTCTCTGGTTGGTTTCAGCTCCCGGTCGCTGGCGGGTGGGCGGACTCCAGCAGCCCAGTCGGGTGGGCAGCCGGTGGGCAATCAGTCGCTGGCGGGCGTGCGGTCTCCAGCCGCCCAGTCGCAGGGACAACGGGCCAGCTGTCGCTGGTGGGCAGGCAGTCTCCAGCCGCCCAGTCGCGCGGGCAGCCAGCAGGCGATCGGTCGCCGGTGGGCAGGCATACCTCCCATTTTCCTAACTTTGTGGCTCTCAGCTCCCAACACCTATGGTCTGGTTTCCATGACATTCTTTCTCATCTTTTATTTGTTTTCTAGCATTTTCACAGCATGCATTATTTCATTAGCTACTTATTTATTATTTTAAAAAAATGTTTTCACCAGAATGTAAGCTCCCTGAGGGCAGGAACATGTCTTCATCACTCCTCAATTTCTGGTGCCCAAGTGAGTGTCAGATGTTGGGAGCAGGGTTTCAGGAAAGATTTGTTAATGGAGTGAATATGATGTCACTGTTAAGACTATTTTAGCTTTGCAGAGTTGCGTCAAAATTCAAGCTAGAAAAAGCCTAGCTGTATGCAGTCTCCTCCATTTCCCAGAAGAGCAAATTAAGTCCAGGGGTGAGTGTCAGCCACATGGAAGAAGACACCTGCACCTGCACCTGTACCTTGATGGCCGGGAAGTAAGGTGACTGTGGTCAGGGCACTGGGGTGGGCAGAGGGTCCCTGCCCTGTGTGTGTGTGTGTGTGTGTGTGTATGGTGGGGTGAGCTGTCTGATCTCTATGGGTCAACTGGATGAATACACATAAAATAAGAATTTTATACTCTCCTGACAAGAGGCCATGAGGTTTGGTTAGCTTCTTAGAACTCCATTTGTCTTGGGCTTCATCTAACTGCTGAAAACTTAGTTTGCTCTCATAATAGTATAAATAAACACACTGGCAACGGGGGACTCAGTTTTATTCAACCCTTAAGCAAAACCTAAAAACAAAACAATCCCCATGCCTAAGTGCTCCTCAAACCTTATAATTACAGGAAGGAAAATATGTCTCTGGAAATTGTATTTGTTCAATAGTGGGCAAAGAAACATTTTGTGCAACAAGGGCCTTAGATAAGGGGAGCCTATCATAGCAGCTCAGCACAATTGGGTCAAGTGTAGCTGGCATGGAGAGGCAATGGGTTTTCTTATCAGATCCATGGAAGCATTATTTATTAATCCAATGAGTCAATGCTAACTAGATGGGCTTTGTATTAGAGGCTGGGCACAACATGCTTCTGGAGCACTTCTATTGCCTTTGGATACTCTGGCCTCAGTGCTTTTCAAATAAAAATTGAGAGTGTGTGTGCACACATGGGTGCATGTTCGGTGGGTAAACTGTTTAATTCAAATGGGTATTTAATAATATTTATAATTTGTGCTGGTTGTGGTGGCATAGGCCTGTAATCCTAGCAGCTTAGGAGGCTGAGGCAGGAGGATCACAAATTCAAAGCCAGGTTCAGCAATGGTGAGGTGCTCAGCAACTCAGTGAGACCCCGTCTCTAAACAAAATACAAAACAGGGCTGGGGAGGTGGCTCAGTGGTTGAATGCCCCTGAGTTCAAACCCCAGTACCCACCTCCCAAATTATAATTTGAAATTTGATACCTATAAATGGTGCCCTGGAAATGTCAGATGAACAACAATTTTTTAATTATTATTTTTTTTATTTATTATTTTATTATTTTTTTAAAATATAAAAATGCCCTTCCATTACTATGTTGTCTGTATCAGCTCCTCCCCTGTTTCTTATCTTCCTCTCCCCTCTAATCCCCCCCTTTTTTTAACAGAGCAAGAGTCTTGTCTCTCAGATGTCAGAACAGTAATCTATTTTAAAAATCTCAGAATTTCAAGTCTTCTGTCATTAAACATGACAGATGGATTTAGGGAAAAGGAAAGCATTGTTTGTAGTGTGACCTAAATGTACACTAGTGCAATGTTTAGACCCAGAAGGTTGAAACTGGATTTGAACATATTTTCAGAGTGCAGTGGCATTTAGTATTTTTTAGAGAGACACAGAAAAAAAGAGACAGGGAGAGAGATGATGCATAAGTTATCAAAAAGGGTGCATTGGGGGTAAGAATTTTGTTTTATTTTAGCCAAAAGAGTAAAATCATCATGGTGGGGTTAAGATGCAGATCTGACCTGGGTTTGGAAGCTTCGTTGGGAAAGGCCTCTAGGCTGGCGTTTGGGACAGCGTGTTCTTTAAAAAGAAAGCTGTCTATTTTTCTTTTCTCCAGGGGAGCTGCAGTTTAGGGCAAGCACAAAGCTGGGAACATAACCAAGGGCAGAAAAAATTCACCCCTATGTTCTATTTGTCAGACTGACCTGCAGGTCACAACCTGAAAGTTTATAGATCGGGGAGGCCTTGTCTCTGCATAAGCATGTTTTCTGGACTTTGGCTGAAGCTAAATTCCTGACTTCTGAAAGAGGGGTGGGTGTGGACTTCCAGCAGGAATAGCCAGTGGGAAGGAAGTAATATTCATTAAGAGTGTCTCATGCAAGCCGTGCAGGCTAAGCATGCTCAGTGTAAATTCTCCTGGAGTCTGTCAAGCTATGTTTGAACTCGTTCCAGGATGCTGGATTTACTTTTTTTTTTTCCACCAGGAAGAATGCTCGATTAGACAGCATTTTGCCTTGCTTTTCTTCTCTCTCTCTCTTTCTTCCTGACTTCTTTCCACCAGAAGATTGGAAACAATATTCTTTTCTGATCAATTCAGTAATACAGTGCCCTTCAGTGTTCAGATGGGCATTTCAGTGGAGAAGAAAAGAAACTTTGCTACCTGGGAACCGAAGACTACTTAGGTCAGTAAATGCTAATAAAGTCCTGAAAAACTTATGGAGCCAGGATTTAACTTTTCTTAATGGTTAAGGTAATCTACAGCAAATTTAATTGCCTTTTCAACTCGTGGGTGTGCACCAATTTTTTTTTCACACAAAAACTATGTTTTTCATATGTTGGAGTGATTTTTAAAACACAGGGAAAATATGTCTTTTTGGCTAATTTGCATTTGAAAGAACCTCTTTTTATATGAGAGCTTTTCTCTCTCTTTACCACAAATTATGTGTTTTTTAAACAAATATTGTGGTGAGCTCTTGTAGCTATAATGGTCTGAATGTAGATGTGCTCTGTGTTATATTAATTCTTGGCTTGCATTGGTTCGGTGAAAGTTATTGCTTTTGTTGCTGCCAAAGATGAAAGGGACTTTGTTTTTTTGTGGCTGTTGTTTTTGGAACTTTTAGTGGGCTTCGAGGCTGCTTCAGGAGCCCCTTGTGAGCAGAGAGTCGCCTCTTTCCCTGTTTAATGTGTATTTTGCATGTGTAGGATTCAGCTTTTTCAGAACCTGTGTAGGAATGGAGGTTTTTTTTTTTTTTTAACTGTAGTTTTGGAGGGAAATGGTATAGAGAAAGATAGAAACAAGGTTTGTGATGAAGAGTTTAAATCAGGATACTCATGGTGAATACAAGCAAAGAATGCAAAACATACTCTGTTGGCTGTACATGCACGGATGTAGTTGAGGTTAATAACTTTAATATTTAATTTTCTTTTAAAGTAGAGCAGATTTACTCCATCAGCTGATAACACACAACATTTATTAAAGAGATGTTAGGCTCCCAGGACAAGCAAGTTTGCAAAGGCGGCCCCTTTAAAAACATCTGAGGACAGAGGTTATGAAACCACATAGCTTCCCGTAGGAACAGTGCATCCTGGGCTGAAGCAGTTTAATTTTATTCAAGAATTTTAAGAGTAAAAGGGGATTTATTTCTTTTCAAAAAAAAAAAAAAAAAAAGCACAGCCAGGCGAGGATTATTGATCAGTCAGGGATTAAATATTTGCTGGAATACAAAGCATCACATTTTATCAATGTGTAAATCAGACTGGCTGGCTATTCAGGGGATGTAAATGAAAACCCCCCAGTTTTACATAAAATCAAATGCAGCAGCACCCCTGCCCCGCACTCGCCTTCTCTGTGGCCCAGAAAGGGGTGAAAGAAGTGGGGCAGGGTGTGAAATAAGACTTAGCGAAGGAGCTGACCTTGCTCTTTTAACTTGTGTCCATCTGTTCTTACTGGGCAGCTGAAGCGGGGAGCAAAGCGGGAAGGGACCTCAGGGGAGCCACGGGAGAAGAGGCCAGACCCAGCCAGGCTGTGACCTGCTCCCCATCCTGTGATTTAGCTGGAAGGAGAGGGGCCAAGGGGATGCATCTCAATCCACTTCCTCCTGCTCCCAGGGCTTTGATGGAGTCCCAAATGCTATTCTGCTGCACCTGCCTCTGTTTTTCATAAATGAAAGTGTCTCCCCACAAGTGGACGCTGGGTTATTTGATGTAGATCAGTCCCTGAAGGGAGGGCCCAGGTAATTCAGTCTTGTTTCATTTGGGTCTTTTCTTCCCTAACATGGGACACAGATCTTGATGAGTTTAACTGAAACAATGAGCCCTTTGTGGGAGGGGAGAGCACAGTTGTCCATGAAGGTGTGTGCGAGTTTGCGTGTTTCTGTGTGTGTATGTCCATGAGTGTGTGTGCCACTCATAGTGTGGGCTCTGAGGGAAGGCATTGGTGTCTGAGGGCATTTGTCTGGGCTCAGGGATCTTTTCAATCACCTTGGCTCTGCACTGATAGGAGGTTCACATTCTGGAGAATTCCAGAGCTAGTTTTCTCTGACTGCCTGTTCCTGTACCCTGCTCCCCCCGGCTCTGTTTCCCCTTCATGACTTGTCTCTCAAAGAACAGCAGTGAAACCTTTTGAGGTACAAAGGCTATGCAAGGGGGCAGAGTATGAACAAAGACAGGCCTATTCATGTTCACATCTGGATAAAGTTTAGATTGTGACAAGGGAAAATGATGGGAGAGAAAAAGTTGTGATGTCACATTTTTTAAAAATGAATGTACTTGCCCTCCTAGAGGGCTTTCTCCCTGTTTCCATATCCTGTGCCCACTGGACTTGTGGGAAGATAGGTTTTATGTCTTTAATTATTATAACAAAGGCCAGTGGTTTGCTCCAAGTGGTGGCCAAGTTCAAACAAACCCTCAGATTCTTCAAGCTCTAGTCCAGGTCTCCACCTACCCAGGAATGGGGATAAGCTAGGGTCAGTTTCTGAGTCCTGGACTCAGTTTCCTCATTCACTTTGAGGTTTTGAGCAAAGGCAGTGGATTTATACAAAACACTTTCTCAGACTGAGCCTGCTGCGGTCTTATATCTTACATTTGAGAGGTACTTGAAACTGTTCAAGGGACTCTCTCCTCTTTCCATTTTTCTTATCTTCAACACCATCCATTAAAGCAGGTTGGGCCAGTGTTGACATCTTCCTCTGACAAATGACGAAACTGAAAGATTGAATGACTTGTTGGATCAGGTCAGGCAGAGGCTAGATAGGAATTCAGGTTGCTCAACTCAAGATATGAAATTCTACACCAACCTGAGACTCTGGGCCACTAAAGTTGAACATCAAAAGAGTCCCACAGTTCATGGAGGTGAAAGGTATGGCTGAACAGGGCTTCAGATTGTGTCAGTCCCTTTATAAAGAAGAAAAAGCAGACTGGAGAAACTGGGTACTCCACTCACAGTTGCACTTGGGGCCTTGGGAGCTGGCCTTGAATTCTGTCTCTGCAGATCCAAAGTGTGTGCACTGATGCTGTGACTAGGCACATGGGCTTCGCTGTGACTGTCTACATCTCTACCTCTGAGGATGCCACAGGGCTGCCCTGAGGATCATCCAAGATGAAGTGTGTGCTTGCAGCTTGATTGGTGAAGGTTCTTATTGTTGGTTGTGTGACATCACACAAAGTAAGCATGTTATTTTTACTGTGAATCCCCATCAGCTTGGGGGCTCAACCCTTAGATCCTCAGGGTGTTTGTGTTGATGAGTTCATAGTATCAGGTGAGTAGCACTTAGGGGATGTTTATTGAAAACAGAAACACTGTTCTAAATAATGCAGGAAGTTGACTAAGATAAGCGTCATAGCCCCCTTGCTCCAGTTCAGGGAGAAGCGAGAGGGAGGTTATCTGGGCAGATGCGTCTGAGATAAACAGTACTGTTGAGGTCAATTTCATTATCTTTGATGACCTTCAAATGCTACTGAGATTGCTTATTGGATGTCAGGAATCTCTATGCAGGGAAGGGTGAGCAGTTGGAGGTTATATTGGGCTCACAGATCTGGTAGGGACTGAAAATCAAGAGAAGGCGCATGTGCAGATGGCCTGTAGAACTTCAAGATTGTGTCTTTCTTAGACCCTTATGACCAGTGTTGACTAGGCTGCCGAGGTCACAGGTGTGTCAGCTCTGAAGCTCCTGGGTTTACCCGTGGAGTAACATTAGAAAGATCCCTTAGAGAGAGAAAGGTCAAGGGCCTGCTTCAGAGCAAATCAGTGATTTGTAGTTGTGTACTTACAGCGTACTGAGAACTATAAGAACATAGTCATGAGGCTGCAAAAACAAATGAAGGAAAGGGACACTTAGCTGGGAATATGTACTTTTAGCCAGGTGCGGTGGTGCACACGACCGTAATTCCAGGGGCGTGGGAGGCTGAGGCAGGAGGATTGTGCATTCAAAGCCAGCCTCAGCAACTTAGGCCCTAAGTAACATTGAGACCCTGTCTTGAAATAAATAAATATAAAAAGGGCTAGGGATATGGCTCAGTGGTTAGGCAATCCTGGGTTCAATCCCTGGCCCCAAACCAAACCAATCAACCAACCAACCAAACAAACAAACAAACAAACAAAAAACCCACATTGTGTGTCTAGATGAATAAATGGTATTCATGAGTGTGTGGAACACATAAATGAGGGCGGACAGAACAAGTCTGCTTACGCAGAAGCGGGAGGCAGATTTCAGGGACAGCAGCTGGTTATTAAAGATTTTAAGTGTCTACTTAAAAATTCTTAAGTTACCTCTTAGTTCAGAGTCCTCTTTCAGATGCTTCTCCATGGTCTTCATGCCCTTGTCCATGCTGGGAAAGGAAGGCCATGCCAGGGACAGGGAGGAGGAGATGCATCTTGGTTTACTGAACATCTACTACATACCAGGTATTAGCTCTATGATATTGCTTACTTTAGGAAAACCACTCCACTTGAATAGCAAGCCCAAGTTGGAACCTTTGAGCACTGTGGTGGGGATGGGGGCGAGGAATGTCAAATGGAGCAGCTGCTCTGAAAAACAATACGGTGGTTCCTCAAAAATAAAAAATAAAATACAATCTAGATATTTCACGTCTAGCTTATGTAAATATGGCTTTTTACTTTTCATTCTTTTCTGTTTTTATTTTGCATAAAGGTCCTTAAAAGTTTTGCACTTTCAGAATACAGAACCTTGGTAACTGTTAGGTAGTATCATGTAGTGAAAGTTGGATTTAGGGTAAAATCACTGGAATGGTAGAATGGACTAACATAATGATTTTGAATACATTATTTTGCTTCACTGTGCCTCAGTTTCCATATTTGAGGTTGTCAATCACAATTTACTCAGGTGGGATGATCAGATCTGCTATTCAACATTTTACCTGTGGTCAACAGTACCATTTTGTACAGTTAAAAATTTAAAAAATAAAAATATTAAAGGAGAAGATCCCGTGTCTCACCACAAGAAAATAAAGTTAATGAAATAATCAAATATATATATATATATATATTTTTTTTTTTTTTGATGCTGGGTATTGAACCCAGGGCCTTGTGCATGCAAGGCAAGCAATCTATGAACTGAGCTATATCCACAGCCCTCAAATATAGCTATTTTTGATAATTAATCCTGTTCTATAAATGTGAATTTTCACTTTTATTCTTCTGATTATCTTGGTGTTTTCTGGTAGGTTCTAGTGCATTCATCTTTCCTGTTCTGAAAAAGGCTTTCTCCTTAATTTACTTAGATGGAAGAAAGCATGACCAACTTAGCAACTCTTGTATCAGAGTAGTTAAAACCCTTTCATTGCCCAAATTAACTACATTTCCTGAATTATTGAAAGATGGAAAGCTAGGGAAAGATAGAGATATTAGATAGAAATCACAGCCAGAGCAGAGTTTGGTTGATCATAAGATGTTCCTATATAAGAAGAAATGAATAACAAACCAGGTTAAACAAATTGTTGACATACATGTATTTCCCTCATTGTCCCTGAGAAGATGGGAGAACTATCACCTTCATTAGGGTGGCTACGTTTGGGGGAAAAAAAAGAAAGGAGGAGGAGGAAGAGGAGGAGGAGGAGGAGGAGGAGGAGGAGGAGAAGAAGAAGAAGAAGAAGAAGAAGAAGAAGAAGAAGAAGAAGAAGAAGAAGAAGAAGAAGAAGAAGAAGAAGAAGAAGAAAATAACAGGTTGGCAAGAATGTGGAGAAGTTGGAACCTTTGAACACTATGTCAAATGGAGCAACTACTCTGCAAAACAATATGGTGGTTCCTCAAAAATAAAAAATAAAATGGCCACATGATCTAGCAATTTTATATCTGGCCATATCCCCACAGAGCTGAAAGCAGGTCTTAAAAAGATATTCATGCACCCATGTTCTTAGCAGCATTAGTCACAGTGGCTGAAAGGTAGAAGCAGTCCAAGTACTTATCAAGGGATAAACGGATAAACAAAACATGGTCTGTCCCTACAATGGAATATTCTTCAGTCTTAAAAAGGAAGGAATTCCTGATACATGCTGCAATATGGATGTCATCACTTGAGGACATTATGCTCAGTGAAATAAGCCAGTCACAAAAGGACAAATACTACAGGATTCTATTTATATGAACAGTCTTGAGTAGTCAACCTCATGGAAACAAAGTAGAATAGTGGTTGCCAGGGGCCATGGGAAGGGCAACTGAACAGTTATGGTTAATAGGTGGTTTCAGCTGGGGAAGATGAAAAAGTTCTATGGATGGATGGTAGTGTTGGTTCCACAACAATGTGAATGTAATGTATTTAATGCCCCTGGCCTGTAGATTTAAAATGTTTAAACTGGTAAATTTTATGTTACATGTAGTTTAATAGGCTCTTGATACGTAGCAACAGAGATTTGAGAATTTCTGTTTACAAGGAGATTGGGGCACATTCAACCTGTGTTTTGCGTAGAGAGCCCCTGATTTTTAACTTAGGCTGTTTATGAGGGTGCACTTGGCAGCTGCTAGAGACTGAGAGCACTGGAAGCCATCCTGAGCATCTCTTTTTGCTAGACATCATGTCTTTTCAGTCAGATTAAATTTTCATCAGAACCCCCTTTGTGAAATATCAGTGGTGGGTACTTTGTGGAACTCAAGAGAAACTAGAAAGCCCCTCATAATCAGGCAGAGGGAGGGAAGGAAAGCAACCAGCGTTTATTGAGCACCTATTTTTTAAACTGGGTACTCATGTCTATCATTCACTTCATCTTCACAATCGCCTCTAAGGCAGATTTCATATCACCATTCTGTAAACACATCTTTCCCATATGAAGTGGGACTAGAACCCAGGTCTAAAGCCTGGGGTTTCCAACACATCCTGGCTTAGGAAATGAATGATCAATTAAGCTACTCTAACAGCTTTGTATTAGAGTAGTGAAAACCCCTTCATTGCCCAAATTAACTACATTTCCTGAATTAATGAAAGATGGAAAAGACAGAGACATTAGACAGAAATCACAGCCAGAGCAGACTTTGGTTGATCATAAGATGTTCCTGCAGAAGAAGAAATGAATAACTAACCAGGCTAAACAATGGCTGAGGAATCCCATCTCTTCAGTCACCCCTCCAGGTGACTCCTCCCTGGCTTTGCCATCAGCGGCCACAAAAGGGAGGTTTTCCTGGGGCAGACATATGCCCCCGCCACACTCAGCTCAGGGCCTCCCAGGGCTTCCTGGGGACCCCCGCATTTGCATACACAATTCTAGCATCATTTTTCTTTCTCACTAATACTCGGACAGCCACATTCAGCCTTTGTGAGGAAATTGGTCAGGTGTTGGGGACGTCTTTTCCTGCAGGCCCGTCTGGGGTTCAGGTGTTGGGATAACCGGGCACCCGAGCGGGGGGCCCCTCCCTGGAAGGCGGTTCCCAGGCTCCTTTGTTTAGTTTGTGTACAGCCATCAGTGCAGCGCTCCTTCTGCTTCGGCTGCCGGCGAATCCCATCTTCTCTATTGATTTCCCACACAACGTTTACTGCTCTCCAAGGTGTGACCTGTACCTCGAGCTAATTTATTTCTGTCACAGCTGCAGGATTTAGGAATGAAGCGAGGGGGTGGGGAGCAGCGGGACAGGAGGGAGGGAAGCTGGGGAGGGAGCGACGTGTCCAAGATGTGAGAAATAAATTCAGCATTGGAGCCCCCGACCAGCATGCCTGCAGCTCTTGGGGGCAGTTCTGTGCACACGGCAAGGGGACTTTATTTGAAAATCTGCTCAGTAAGATGGAAGCCACAGCCGTGGGGTTTCAGAAGGCCAGGAATTAGAGCAGGGCCCCATGGGGATGGAAAAGCAAGGAAAGAATGTGTTTGAAAATAATGTCTTGACTGTTCAGGGCCAATCTCCATATTGAGCAGTATGTGGTCGTTTTTTTTTTTTTTTCTTTCTTTCTTTTTTAATGAAATGATAGAACTTCTAGGGGCAGGGAGGCGACTAGTGAAGTCACATTCTCTTCTTCATTATGGGATTTTTAACAACGGGGCATTCGTGTGTCAGTCCCTGAAACTGCATTTACCATGAGTGACATGTGAGATATTAAATCAAACAACTTTGACATCAACCTCCCTATCCTCTATGCCTAGAACATACCAAGTTAGCCTTTTCAGGGTCTGATTTTATTAGATAGTTATTTGATTTTCCACTTCATTTTTACCTTTGAAAACAACTTAGAAAATCTGGCCATAAACTTATGCAGGAAGGATGAAGATTACTACTTTTGTCTGGGTAGTACTCACACTTTTTTTTTTTAGTGGGTAAATAGATCATATTTGAATGGCATTTCATAGTTTTCTTAAATGTACATAACTTTATTTCATCTTCTTAATAATGCTGTTTTCAGTAATGGTTGAAGAAATGCTGGCTCATTAACCAGTCTGCTGCCTTGTTAAGGTCACATGACTCATAAATGGAAAAACAGGCTGGGGCTTCTGATTCCAGAGGCAGGTTGCATTTCAAGGCATCCAGTGGTGCAGAGGACATTGTCTTTACCAAGATGACCCACCACTGTGTAGCAGAAATCTCGAGAGTAAAAGGCATGGTAGTCAAAACTTGCCCAACCACTTAGAAAGGCACTGAGGGAATGAATCAGAATTGACCCAGACGACTAAACTTCCACTTATGTGATTTATGCCAAGGTCACTCCATCCAGGTGAGATGAAGCCTCAGAGAGAGGGGTGAGACATTTACTAGTGGCTTGCTCTCCCTCCTTCCCATATACATCCTAAGCCTCACCCCAACATTCAGATATTCTTATGCTCTTTTTTATTTTTGGTACCTGGAATTGAACCCAGGGACACTCAACTACGGAGCCACATCCCCAGCCCTTTTTTCATTTTTTATTTTGGGACAGGGTCTTGATAAGTTTCTTAGGCCTTACTCAGTTGCAAAGGCTGATTTTGAACTTAAGATCCTCCTGCCTCAGCCTCCCAAGCCGCTGGGATTATGGGCATGCGCCGCCGAGACCAGCCCTGTCAATCTTTATAAGGGCTAAAAAAATAAATCACCAATCCTTATCTGTTACCATCAGTGATCATTTACTCTGGGGTTGGGTGTTGGAATAGCAGTTAGTTGTGAGGCTGGCTCAGGAGTTCACGTCTGTAAATTCCAGGTACTTGAAGGTCCTTTTCAGTTTCCTTCACATGATGTACAATGGGCTTCTGTCTTGTTAGTGCAAAAACACAATGGTGGGCCAGTGGGCCTCCTACAACTGGGGCCGTATGTCCCTGTACCAGACTCTGGGGAAGAGCCCATTTTGTCTTAACTAATGGCCAGGCACCCACCTCAGAGCTCAGTAGTTCAAATGAAGAGGTCCCAGACAGACCTGAGTCATTTCCTTTTCCATGACAGTATCACAGAAAGACTTCTTCCCACCATCTTGGAGGGAACCTTTATCTCAGGAACAATTTTGAGAGGGAATGAATGTGAGCTATAAAATAATAAATGATTAAGAGAAAGTCATATTTACCTTCGTATCAACAGCATGATGCCCTGTTTTGCCGTTTCTCTTACCTGGAGCCATTTTTACTTCTCAGCTCCTTTGCTTTTGGCAAACTGATTTTGATACTTGAAGGATATTTCCTTGAAGTTAATGGTGTCGTGAAGTGGCATGGTGATGCATGGAGAACTCAGGACTTGCCCATTTTTTAAAAAACCTGAATCTACATCCTAGATTCATAATCTGTGTAGCGTAGCCTTTAAGACTCATTATCAATATCTGCATCAAGAAAATAGGTACAGTAATGTGTATCCTAACTCACAGGGTTGCTGTGAGAACCTCAGGAGGGGTTGGATGTTAAAGTGTTGTGCTAACTCAAAGCCCTGTGCATATGAAGAGAGCTTATGCAGTATTATCTGAGTTCTTCAAATGTGTCTAAAATCACTGTCCCTAGTACCTGTGTTGTTATAATGGTGGATGTCCCTGGCTGTCTCTTTAATATACATACCCTGTCTCTTTCCTACATACCCTGCAGCTGTGCCCAAAGAGTTGGTTCAACCTCATGTCTGCTCTCGTTCCTCATTGCAGGTTTGTCTGCACACCTCTATAATTCACCCCTTCCTCTCTGTAGGACTTTACCTCACTGTTCTTGAAATTTTTCTTTTCAATTTTGGAGCAAAATGGAGGTGTTGGAGTGGAGCAGTGGGCAGAGTACTCCAGCTGGGCAGGGAGCTGAGTTTCAGACATCTACAGTCTGCACATAGAACATGTTTTCTGAAATAATAATAACATAATGAGGTTTAATTCTGATAATGAAACTATGATGTATTTCTCTGCCATGATCAGTTAGGTTTTTCTAGTAGGTTAATGAGGAGATCATTTATGAAATTGTTTATTTGGGAAAGTATTTCACATATTACAAGGACTGACTTACAAATATTTAATGCTAAACCCGTTTATATGTTGAGGCATTTCTTGTCATGAATATGGAAAGTTTTCTTCCAAATTTAATTTGTAGAAATGTTTTATAATCAGTGCAGTGAATTGTGACTGTGGGTCAGTGTGGGGCACTGAATTAGCCTGGGTGCTGGGCGGTGGACACAAAGGGCAGGGTTTTCCAGTGTACTTCCTATGACACTGGACGGCTTTGCAAGCTCTTTAGGTTTGTTTCCTGGTCTTCAAAATAAGTGTGATGATCCTATTACCTGCTTTACTGGGTGGTCATTGGGAATGCTGTGTAGAATATAACAGGTTATACAAAGAAAGTTGTTCAATAGTCAGTTTAGTGCAGTATTACAGCAGAGTTCCAGTTTTTTGAACAGGCTGCTCTCTGATTGAAGACTCTTAAGGGTGTGTTAATTGATGGTAGGAAACTCAGGGAGTACTGAAAATCCATTTTATAATAAATTACATCTGGATAAGAAAAAGTTGATTAAATTGTGGTCTCTACATACAATAGACTATTATTTAGTCACAAAAAGGAATGAGGTACTGATAGATGCCACAGCCTGGATGAACCTTGATGAAAGGAGCCAGACACAAAAGACCACCTGTTGTATGACTCTGTTTATATGAAACACTCCGGATAGGTAAATCCATGGAAATGGAAAGCAGATTGGTGGTTGCCAGGACCTGGGGGAGAGAGAGGAAAGGGGAGGACCAGTTATTGGGTTTGGAATTTTCTTTTGGAGACAGAAATTTTGGAACTAGTTAGAGGTGGTGGCTGTACCACATTGTGAATGCATTAAATGCCACTGAATATTTTGTTATTAGAACATTATAATTATACATAGTACTTGGATTCATTTTGACAAAATCTTACACATGTGGAATTTGATTTCAATTCCCATTCCCTCTATTTCCCTCCCTGCCTCCCTCCCCCATTCTCCTTCCTCTCCTCTCCTTATCTTCCTTTTGTTTTTTTGTAACTTTATTTTGTTTATTTTATTTACATGTGGTGCTGAGGATGGAACCCAGGGCATCATAGTTGGAGGCAAGTTCTCTACCACTGAGCCACAACCCCAGCCCTGTTTATTTGTTTTTGATTGGTACATTCTACATATACATAAAGGTGGAATCGCCTGTGGTGCATTTATATATGATATAAAGTGGTTTTGTTAAATCCACTCCATATTTTCTCCCTTTTTTCATCCGTCCTCCTTCCCTCAGTCCTCTTCTACTCCACAGAGCTCCCGTGCATCTTTCTGATATCTGACCCGCACCCCTGCCCCGCCCATCCTTCTTTCCCTTATTTTTCTCTAGCTTCCACATATGAGAGAAAACATTTGACTCTTGATTATCTGTGGCTGGCTGACCTCCTTCAGCATGATGTTCTCCAATTCCATCTATTTACCAGAAAATACTGATCTCATATTTCTTTATCATACCACTGAATTTTATGTTATGTTCATTTCATTCACATCACTTCAAAAATACTATTAACCTCCCCCTAAAATCTCTGAAGACTGTACAATAAGCCTTATATAGTGTAAAGAAAGTCTCCCCTACTTCTTTCCATTTTTTTCTGACTTTTGTAGCCCCCTCTGAGCCCCTTGGTATGACATGCCTTCAAGAGTATTCAAGTGCTGTTTGAGACTTGATTTTTTTGCTTTTATTCTTTTCTTTATTCATACACGTGTTCATTCAGTGGGTGCCAAGGTGAACGGTAATTAATATGTGGCCCAGGACAGGACAGGAGATGGCCCTGTGGTGCAGTTTTGGCAGGCACCTGAACCTTTCTGGTTACGGAGACATCAACTAGATTATTTCTTGGGACTCTTTTCAATTTTAAAGTTCTCAACTTAAGAAATGTGAAATGAATCATGAGAGTTCCTTTAACTATTCTGCCAGCTAATTTCTCAGGTTCTTTTACTTGAAATTCATTTATCAAACCAACCTAGACAGACAGAAAAAATAAATTACACTCTGAATTACCCTCTCCTTTTTTTTTTTTTCATTAGACTTCAATAATGAGGAGAAAATTTATCTCCATGCCAGTTGTGGAACTTCTTTGACCACGGGAAACCTTTCTTCATGTTTCTCAAGATGAAATAAATGTCCAAAACAAGAAAGTATTGATATACTTCTGAAGTTTTAAGAGCATCAACATGATTTTTTTTTGCTTTAATTTTAATACGTGAGAGAATATAGACACCATGATAACTTAATAGCCCATCAAAACACGAGATTCAAGGGTTGTTTAGCATTTCCATGATAAATTGCTATTTTTAGAAGCTTATGTAACCAAACAAAGAATGTGTTCTTGGCGATGACCACGAAGACAAGTTATTATTGTGGGAGGGACAAAGGAATCTGAGCTGCTTACCAGAGGCAGAGCCAATTGCAGAGGATGTTTTAGAGTGCGCCCTTTCTGTGCGGCCTCCATTTTCTGCAATCAGGATAATGTGGTGCATTTCAGGGCCATTTTCATTTCTGAAGTGCTCTTTCATCATTAGCTAATAAATACCCATCAATGAATTTTCCTCCCTGTCTTGGAAGTTGGAGGGGGAGGGGGAAAAAAGGAAGGAGGCAATCGCTGTCTGTTTCGTAAGTATTATCCCCTTCTGGGCTCCCCCTCTGGTGCTTCTAATGGAAACAAAAATAATCAGACTTGCCTGTTTGAAAGGACGGAGACTACCTACCATTCTTTCCATACAGAACACCTGGAAATTCGCATCAGATGTTAATGACCTTCAGTAACTACCCAGCCATAGAAGGGAGGCCTTCTTAGTAGTCTCCCATTACTAAGCCTTGCTCTGTTCTGTGCCTCCTGAGGACAGTTCACTGGGTGGACACCCTGGGCCCTCTTCCTCAGGAAGCTATGTGTGGTGCAGTTGAACTGGGGGTGCTGGTGTCTGAGCCTGGGTGTCCAGCAGAGGAGCTCACACTCCATTTTCTAGGATCTGAAAGTTAGGACTTGGGAATTCTCTCTCCTTTTATATTTTCATGCTGCTTCTCCCCTGCATCTTCTTCATTCCGTTTAGATTTTTTTCCCCATAGTTTACGTGGTATTGAACTACAGCTGACCCTAGATTCTTTTGCCTGCACTTGGGTTTTGAGGAAAGGCAATTTAGTTTATAGCATAAGGGCAAGCATTACAGGGTTTCTGCTGCCTTGTTGTCTGTGATAGTGTTATCCAATAGAAATAAAATGCACACCACAATGTGAACCATATAGATAACAAATTTTATGGTGACCATATTAAAAAAAGTATAAACAGGTGAAATTAATTTAAATACTGTATTTTATTTAAATCAATATATCAAAAATATCGTCGCATAATCTATGTAAAAGCTATTCATGAGATAGTGTACATTTTTTTGGTAAGTCTGTAAATTTTTTTATTTTTTATTTTTTTAAATCTTTTTATTTGTTTTAATTAGTTATACATGACAGTAGAATGCATTTATGTACTTTGATATATCATATATAGATGGGATATAATTTCTCATTTTTCTGAGTGTACATGTTGCAGAATCATATTGGTCATGTAGTCACATATATACATACAGTACTAATGTCTGTTTTATTCTACTATCTTTCCTATCCCCATATATACTCCCCTCCCCTCCCCTCCCATCACTTCCCTCTACCTAATCTAAGGTAATGCTATTCTTCCCTAGTGTCCCCTGCCTTATTGTGAATTAGCATCCACATATTAGAAGAGTCATTTGGCCTATGGTTTTGTGGGATTGGCTTGTTTCGCTTAGCATGATATTTTCCAACTCCAATTATTTACTGGCAAATGCCATTCTCACTCCTCTTTAAAGCTGAATAATACTACATTAAGTATATATACCACATTTTCTTTATCCATTCATCTATTGAGGGACACCTAGTCTAGCTATTGTGAATTAAGCTGCTATAAACATTGATGTGGCTGCGTCACTATAGTATGCTGATTTTAAGTCCTTTGATTTTAAGACAGGGAGTGGGATAGCTGGGTCAAATGTGTGGTTCCATTCCCAGTTTTCTGAGGAATCTCCATACTGCTTTCCATAGTGGTTGCACCAATTTTCAGTCCCACCAGCAATGTATGAGTGTACCTTTTTCCCCATCCTCACCAACATTTATTGTTGCCTATATTTTTGATGATTGCCATTTTGATAAGAGTGAGATGAAATCTTAGAGTAGTTTTGATTTGCATTTCTCTTACTAGAGATGTTGAAAACTTTTTCATATATTTGTTGATCAGTTGTATTTCTTCTTCTGTGAAGTGTTTGCTCAGTTCCTTAGACCATTTATTGATTGGGTTATTTGTTTTTTTCATGTTTAAGTTTTCTGAGTTCTTTATATATCCTAGAAATTAATGCTTTGTCAGAAATGCATGTGGTAAAGATTTTCTCCAAATCTGCAGGCTCTCTCCTCATGTTATTAATTGTTTTCTTTGCTGAGAAGAAGCTTTTTAATTTGAATCTATCCCATTTATTGATTCTTGATTTTACTTCTTGTACTTTAGGAGTCTTATTAAGGAAGTCAGATCTTAGGCTGAAGTAGTGAAGATTTGGGCCTATTTTTTCTTCTATTAGGTGAAGTGCTCTATTCTAGTGCCTAAGTCTTTCATCCACTTTGAGTTGATTTTTGTGTAGATTGAGAGATAAACGTTTAATTTCATTTTGATACATATGGATTTCCAGTTTTACCAGAACCGTTGGTTGAATAGGCTATCTTTTCTCCAGTGAATGTTTTTGGCCCCCTTGTCTAGAATGAGATAACCATATTTATGTGGCTTTGTCTCTGTGTCCTCTATTTTGTACCATTGGTCGATGAGTCAATTTTGGTGCCAATACCCTGCTGTACTTGTCACTATAGCTCTGTAGTATAGTTTAAGGTCTGGTATTATGATGCCTTCTGCTTCACTTTTCTTGCTAAGTATTGCTCTAGCTATTCTGGGTCTCTTATTTTTACAAATAAATTTCATGATTGCCTTTTGTATATCTATGAAGAATGTCATTGGGATTTTAATAGGAATTTCATTAAATCTGTATAACACTTTTGGTAGTATGACCATTTTGACAATAATAATTCTGCCTATCCAGGAGCATGAGAGGTTTTTCCATCTTCTGAGGTTTTCTTCAATTTCTTTCTTTAGTGTATAGAATATTTCAACCATCAACAAACAAATATACTTTCTTCTCAGCAGCACATGGCTCCTTCTCTAAAATAGGCCATATCCTATGCCACAAAGCAATTCTTAGTAAATACAAAAAAACCCAGATAATACCCTGCATTCTATCAGACCACAGTAGAATGAAATTAGAAATCAATGATAAAATTTTTTAAAAAATAGAAGCTACTGTAACAAATAGAGAATAAATAATACACAATTGAATGATTAATTGATATTAGAAGAAATCAGGATGAAATTAAAAAAATCATAGACGTAAATGAGAACACTGATATATCAAAATCTTTGGGATACTATGAAGGCAGTTCTAAGAGGAAAATATTTTGCATCGAGTGCATTCATTAAAAGAATAAAAAGTCAACAAATAAATGACCTAACACTGCATCTTAAAGCCCTAGAAAAAGAAAAACAAATCACCTCCAAAAGCAGTAGAAGATAGGAAATAAATAATATCAGAGATGAAATTAATGAAATTGAAATAAAAGATACAATTGAAAAAAATAAAAAGTTGGTTCTTTGAAAAAATAAATAAATAAAATAGATAAGCCCCTGTCCATGCTAACGAAGAGAAAAAAAGAGAAAACTCAAATTACTAAAATACAAGATAAAGAAGGAAATATCACAATGGACATGTCTGAAATACAGAAGATAATTAGATACTATTTTGAAAATTTATACTCTAATAAAATAGAAAATATGAAAGACAATGACAAATTTCTAGAGACATATGACGTACCCAAACTGAATGAGGAGGTCATACACAATTCGATTTAAAGAGATCAATTTCAAGTAATGAAATAGAAAACGCCATCAAAAGTCTACTAACTAAGAAAAGCCAAGGGCCAGATGGATTCTCAGCCAAATTATAAGAGACTTTCAAAGAAGAATTAACACCAATACTCCTCAAAGTATTCCATGAAATAGAAAAGGAGGAAACCCTTCCAGACTCATTCTATGAGGCTACTATCACCCTGATACCAAAACCAGACAAAAACACATCAAGGAAAGAAAACTTCAGACCAATATCTCTGATGAACATAGATGCAAAAATTCTCAATAAAATTCTGGAAAATTACATACAAAAACATATTAAAAAGATAGTGCACTATGATCAAGTGGGATTCATCCCAGGGATGCAGGGTTGGTTCAACATAACAGAAATCAATAAAAGTAATTCATCATATTAATAAGACTTAAAAACAAGAATCATATGATCATCTCAATAGATGCAGAAAAAGCATTTGACAAAATCTAGCACATCTTCATGTTCAAAACACTAGAAAAACTAGGGATAGTAGTAACATACCTCAACATTTTAAAAGCTATATATGCTAAACCCAAGGCCAGCATCATTCTAAATGGAGAAAAATTGAAAGCATTCCTGCTAAAAACTGGAACAAGACACGGATGTCTTCTTTCACACCACTTCTATTCAACATCATCCTTGAACCTCTAGCCAGAGCAATTAGACAAAAGAAAGAAATTAAAGGGATACAAATAGGTAAAGAAGAACTCAAACTATCACTATTTGCTGATGACATGATTCTATATCTAGATGATCCAAAAATTCCACCAGCAAACTTCTAGAACTCATAAATGAACTCAGCAAAGTAGCAGGATATAAAATCAACACCCATAAATTAAACACATTCCTATACATCAGTGATGAATCCACTGAAAGAGAAATTGGGAAAACTACTCCATTCACAATAGCCTTAAAAAAAAAAACCTGGGAATCAATCTTAACAAAAGAGGTGAAAAACCTCTACAATGAAAAGTCTGTGAATTTTAATAGGTATTTTTGTTGTTAAAACACATCTTGATTTAGACCACATTTCAGGTATTTAATAGCCAAATTGTAGATGGTTACTGACCATGTTTTTTTGGACAGTACAGGGCTATTGCCATGGACAACAATAGATAGACAACAATGTTTTAGCAAATAGTTTAAATTCAAAAGCATTTTTGAATTATTTATCACAAAGTCAAACTGGGATGTAAATTGTTGTCAGATTTCCCTTCAGGCCCTTTTCTTTATCAAACACACTTATATGTGTTTTCACAAGTTTCAGTTTCAGTTACTTGTAGTCCATCTTGGTCTGAAAATATTAAATGAAAAATTGCAGAAACAATTCAAAAGTTTTAAGTCATGCACCATTCCGAGCAGTGTGACAAACTATCTTGCTATCCTCGTATGTCCTGCCTGGGTTGTGAATCATCTCTGTCTGGTGTGTCCATGCTGTGTATGCTGCCCACCTGTTAGTCATGTAGTAGCCATGAAAGTCAACAGATTGACTTGTGGTACACAGTGCTTGTATAAATTTTGCTGCTGTCTGTAGTTTCAGACAGCTACTGGGGAACTTGGAACAAATTCTCATGGATAAGGAGGTACCACTATAAATTATCTCTTATTTTCAGGAATCGGGGAATATTGGTGGGCTCTAGCATTTACTAGCTAGAAGGATGAATGTATGAATTCTTAAAACTACCATTCACTCTGGTGGTCATCCTTAGAATGAGTGAGTTATAAACTGCAATTTGCTTCAGTTTTTGCCATACTTTGAGCTCATATCTATTGACAATGTAAAATAACAACTGCGCTTTAAAGGAAATAAGAAAATAGTTTATATTCTGAGTCAAACATGAATGAACATGGACCAGGGAAACATTCAAGTCACCCTGTATAATAATGTTCTGCAGCAAAAGAGGTTACATGGGCTTTTAAAGTCTCAGTAGAAAAAAAAATCGTGAATAAATGGGTTTACAAAATAGTACGTGTGGTCGTCCGATAGGCAGGCTATAGCAGGAGGGGAGATCTCTTCTACAGGATGGAAATTTACCTCTGTTGTTTTCTTAGCCTCAGAGTTGGTGGAGGCTAGAGGTCTGTCAGGCTTAGTGATACATTCTAAGAGTTTTACCTAATAGTCACAAGGATGCTAGGTCAGATACAGAAGTTGATAGTACATGACCATTAAAAAGATCAAACAGTGTGCAGGCTCTTGCATATAGATGTGGCTTCTTCAGAGAACTTCAGTTCATTACCTCAGAGCCAAGAGATGACAGATAAGAGATAGAATTGAACCGTGTTTGATTTGATCCAATTCTATATAGTTGTTTGTCAAGTGGTTTCCACACATTTTCAATTTTTGGTGCCTCCATAATAATCTTTTGTGCTTGTATTTGTGTGATTGTGTACTTGTGAAGAAAAAGCTCCATTTTGTACTTGCTCACCTCAGGTCAACTAAGGAAGATCTGATGGACTAGCCAAGACCAAAGTGGACAGAGGCACCAAGGTGGTGCAATCAGCTCCCAAAGGCTAAACATCCCAATCTTTGGCAAGACTTCATTGTGTTTAGGAACAAAATCGCAAATATTTGGTCTGTCATTCATTCCATCATTGGGACTTCAGTTACTGGTACTTCTATATCTCTATAAGAGAATGATAATTAGTGCTGATAATTACTCATGTTTGAACATTGACCATGAGCAGAAGACTGTGGGTGGTGCTTCAAGAATGATAGAAAGTTGTATCATCCACCTTGTCCCCAAGGGTCTTAGTGTGGTGGTAGAGAGACAAAGACAACATGCAGAGTCTTAGTCAAGGTTTAAAGGAAGGAAGAACTGAAGGAAGGAGGGAGGGAGAGACTGAGATATCAGCAGATGACACTTAGGTACTATAAGATGGAGTGAGCAAATAAATATTTACCCAGGACTATGACGTACCAGGAGCCTACATAGGTACTAGAAATAATTGCGGTGAAAATACAGTTTTCCTCATTAGGAGCCATGAGACGTAGGATAAACAAGCAAAACCCCAAAGCAATCAACTACAAGCCATGCAAGATATGATAAAATGGAGAAATAAACAAAGGTGCAGAAGTATGGAGAAAGGAGAGGCTCCATCCCAAGCCCAGTCTGGGTTTGATCATCAGAGGTGATGATGATGATGCTGGGTTTTCCAGACAGGAGTTCAGTGGCAGAGAAGGCAGAGGAAAGTAACTTAGAGAGAAAGAGCAGGAGTGAAGATAAAGATGGCTCTAGAGCTTGTGGACATGGAGAGAAGTTGCACTTGAGCAAATTGCTTTCTTCTAGACTTATCTGATCTGTCTTAGAACACTTGACTCATACGGGCTGCCCATGCTGTGCTCTTTACAGTTTGAGGTTGTTTCAAAAGTTAAGATAAGTTAGAAAGTATGGATAATTTAATGTTTCATTGTTATTTAAAACTCTTCACATCAATGACCCTTTTAATTTAGTTACTGACAGGGAGGCACCATGTCATGGTGTAGAAGAGCTCAGACTGTGGGAGTCAGGCTGCCAAGGTTTAAATCCCCTCTCTACTACTTAAAGCTCTGTGAGATTGAGCTGCTATCTCAGTTTCCTCATTGTAAATGAATGAACAAAAATAGACCTACCTAAAGTTTGTAATTGGTAGAGTTAAGAAAGATTTGGAAAGGGGGGCCTGGGTTGTAGCTTAGTGGTAGAACTCTTGCCAAGCATGCATGAGGCACTGGGTTCGATCTGGGCACCACATAAAAGTAAACAAAATAAAGGAATTTTATCCATCTACAACGAAAAAAATATTTTAAAAAAAGATTTGGAAAGGGTATTGAATAATGTTTGGTTTGTGGTTAATATCCTAAATGTTTGTTAAATCAAATGAATACAATGCATAAAATTTTAAGGGTTGGCAATGGCAAAGAGCCTAACGTGTTACTGGTATTTTTGTCTTCTTTCCCTTTTCTTCCCTCCTTCCCTTCTTTCCCTCCCTTGTTTTAAGGGAGTGAATTTGCTTATTGTCTGATTGGTCTGAAATTAGTCATTTATACAATCCACATGAGTGCAGATCACAAGGGACATCCTGGTAAAAGGATTGTTTATTTTATATTAGTACATATGAAAATACTTTACGCGGTTCTAAATATCCAAATTATCCACTTGTATACAACATATCCAGGAAAACAATTCTGTACTAAAAGAATACCTGAGGGCTGGGGTCGTGGCTCATGGTAGAGCGCTCACGAGATCTAGTGAAACTCTGTACAGCGCAGGTGTTAGGTGGTTTTCTGATTTACCATAGGTGAATACACTCTTGTCAATGAAGGTAAAGCATTTTTTCTGTTCCAACATGTTTTAAGAATGTCAACTATATGCAATCTAGGCACTGAGGAAGGTAGTAAGCAAGGCACCTAGGCACAGGAACACAAGAGACATGATCCCTGGCCTCAGAAATCAGAGACAAAAATAACATTGAACTTTAATAACGGTGTAAAAATAGTGTTCTGGGAACAGAGAGAGACAATAATTAATGATTCCTAGAGAAGAAGCTGGTCTGGAGCATACCTCTAACCTGAGATGCTTAAGTCCTATTGTAACAGAGCTTGTCAACACAGATACAGGTGGAATCTGAGACATTTCGATTGTGATGTCGGTGTTGCTGAGGACACACATGGCTGCATCATGGGATTGGGCAGGTTGTGCAGAGAGGGGCTTAGAAGATGTAAAATGACTTGAGATTCCCATGAACAAGTTATTGAAAACCCTAAAGTCTGACAGTGATAGTCTTGAAAATTTCATGCTGACCACAGCATGAGACCTTGAGGTTGAGACAGAGGAGAGTGGCTGCCTTTGGGGACAGAGAACAGGACTGCAGATTCATGCTTGTGGGTTTTTCTTGCTGTATTGGAATACATCAGATAACTAGAATGCTGTTACTTTTATAGCTCAGTTGGAAAGGTGCCAATGATTCAGGATAGATCCTGGGCTCTGCCTTCTATCTTGAACGCTCTCTCCCTCCATGATGGTCTTTTGATGTTTCATTCTTCAGAGAGTACGTGTTGTGTTGGGCCTCCACAAATATGCCTGGATAGCATTTGAGGAATGGTTACTATCTCCCACAAAGTAATATTCTAAAGAAGCACACATGCAAAATCATCCCAACAATTTCTCCCTTAGATCTTCCTTTGACATCTCTTTTCCCTCCTGATTTGGAAGGAATCCCTGAATGCAGTATTTTTGCAGGAAAGAAAATAGAATGTTTTCTGCTCAGGAATGTGCGTATTTTGGAAAGAGTGTGTTTCCAACACCAGAGGTGAACCAAGAGGGTGTGGTGAGCTGAATGTACCGTGGGAACATTCTCCACCGTGGCACAGAAAAACCAGCGTTTAATTCCCTGCTCTTCACTTGCAAAGTTCATGTTAGTCATTGCATTTGCTGTGTGGTCATATAGTATACAGATTATCTGCACATAAATTGTGTCTCCAGTACTAGCAAGATCAAGGAAGAGGGAGGATAGGCTCTTTGACCATAACACAACTGAACTCAGTTTCCTGATCTATGAAATGGTTATAACAATACTTTTTCGGTAGTATTTTGCTTTAAATCTATAAGGAAGATGGAATAACAGATGCTAGTTTTGAAACTTCCTAGATTTTGTAGCCTCTGTTACAAATTGGAAAGAGTATTACTATAGCTGCCAGAAGAAGAGGGAAATTGCCTGAATTTTTTGAAAGAACAGATAGTTCTGAGAGTACTGTGTGGATTGGAAGATGGTCAGCCAAGTTCTTTGGAATCCAGAAGGAACAATGGTTCAAGACTATCTGTTTATTTTTAGAATTAAGAATGATGGGAATGGTGAAGAATCTTTAAAAAATGTTAACATCATCAATTTCTATTAGTGTGGTAGAAAGAATAAATTAACCTTACATACATTGATTTAGGCTACCTTCAGTGGCAGTATTAATGAGGCAATCCCCTTCCTTCCTGGAAAATAGGTTTTAATAATGAAAAATTGGCTTATGAATATAGGTACGAGAAGATACATTATTTAAAAAAAATAATTAATTTATTTATTCGAATTAGGTATATATGACAGCAGAATGCATTTTGATTCATTGTACACAATTGCAGCACGACTTTTCATTTCTCTGGTTGAACATGATGTAGCATCCCATCATATGTGCAGTCACACAGGTCCCTAGGGTAATGTCCATCTCATTCCACTATCTTTCCTGCCCCACCCCTTTTCTCCATCATACTTTCTTCATTTTTTTCCATGGCCCCTCCCCACCCCCATTATGGATCAGCATCCACTTAATCAGAGAGAACATTCGGCCTTTGGCTTTATGGGATTGGCTTATTTCGCTTAGCATGATATTCTCCAAATTCATCCATTTACCTGCAAATGCCATAATTTTATTCTCTTTTAATGCTCAGTAATATTCCATTATGTATATATCTTATTTATCCATTCACCTATTGAAGGGCATCTAGATTGCTTCCACAGTTGAGCTATTGTGAATACCATAAACATTGATGTGACTGCATGACTATTATTATGGTGTTTTAAGAGGGCTTCTAACGTGCGGTCATATAGTATACTGATTATCTGCACAGAAATTGTGTCTCCAGTACTAGCAAGATCAAGGAAGGGGGAGGATAGGCTCTTTGATCATAACACAACTGGGAGTCAGGAAACTGCAGGAGGGTGTTACAGGAAGATAGATTCTAGAACGAGGGGCAGGTTTGAAAGAACAGTCACAGTCTTGAGGAGTTCAGTGATGCCATAAAATTTGAGCTAGGGAACCCATTTTGTTTTCATGAGCATTTTGTATGCTTCATCTATGACACATTACAACACAAGGCAATATACAACTTATGTGGTGATGCCAGGTCCCTTTTAGGTTCTGGGCCTTCCTGGATGGTCATTGTGAGCCAGGCCTAGGCTGGGGTGCTCAATGGACCTCTTCTGGAATCTCCAACAGAAAACCATTTAATTAGGGGATGAATGTGGAGGGCAAAGAAGTATCGAATAAGTGGAGGGGTGAAATTCAGAGACAAAAGGCTTGCTTATGAAGTCACATACGACATTCATTGATTGCAATAGTAAGTTTACTTACTATGAAAACTAAAAGACGATTTAAAATCTTACATGCATTATGACTACATCACATGTTCATCATAAAAATTACCATTCTTACTGTTTTTAGTATTATCTATTTTTTGTACCTCATGTTTATTGAAAAATCTATGTCATAGAGTGCTGTATATATGTAAAGGAAAACTCTTTATAATAAAATGTCACAGTGAGACCAAACAAGATAAAAACTGACTGGTAACCCTGGAACTGATACTTACCCAGTTGTCAGGTACCAGAATAGCTTTAAATTAATGGGAAGAAGAATGACCCAACTAATTTTTGGTGTGTCTCTTTTTTGGTAGTGTGGTTATCACGGGTACACTCAGATCTTGAGAGTAATTCCAAGTCATAAACATTGAAGTGATGTAGAGAATTAGGGCTCTGAATGGATTAGCTCCTCTATCCCCATCTCTAGGATTTGAATGCTATCTTTAGACCTCATAGACTTATATGTAACAAGCTGCATTAAGACATGACCTTAAGACATTCTCGATAGAATAATAAACGCCATGAGAGCAAGACTAACTCTATCTCGGTCAATACTGCATCTCTAGTCCTTCCCATTGTTCCTGGAACAAAGTGGGAATTCAGTAAATTAAAAAAACTTTATGTTAGTGGGAGAAAGGTTTTCCCTGAAATTCAAAATTACTTTGAAGCTATATGTATATCATAAAACTCTGAGCCCATTAATATAAATCTGAAGAAGATTTGGAAAGCAACTATTTTGGAATCATTACTTTCCTTCCAATAGATGACTGGAGGAACACCCATGCATACGAATCTATACACATACCTACCGACATGGACTCATTTCTGTACCCTTTTGGGTCCTCTGATCTTGTTATCCAGTTTTGAAAATGATCTTGGGAAAAGTGATATGAATCGAAAGTTGCATTTAGCAAGTGTTAGAACTTTAAAGTCCATTTATCATCAAAGAAGTAAATCCTTTCTTCTGGGAATGCCTGTAGATTTTTTTTTTTTCCTGGCAAGTTCTGCCTCTCTTTTGCAACTCTCCTTCCCTTCCTCAGAGGATTCTTTAAGTTCTATCCATCATCCACTTACTGAAGTGTACCTCATTTGGGAATGAGAAATTTTTGGCATGGCTGGGAGCTTTTAATGGAAATATGAGAGGAGACGTCTCTGACACATATAATATCTTCAATATGTTTCCATATATTGAATGATCTTTGACGCGTTGCTGGAGACTCACAATGACAGATGGGCTGAGGAGAAAGAGGCACATGCCCCAAGTGGGGATTTCTTTAGAAACCAACACTCTTTCCAAGGTGCCTTGCACTATTCTTAGCAAAGCAATTGGGGCTCAACACATTCACCCCCAACAGAAGTAGATGTCTGCCAAAAGGCTGCTTAAAGATTTGTTGCCAAGCATTTTGCTCCATACAAGAGTCAAGCCAGGCAGTGTAGTCTTAGACATAGAGAAATCCAGAGCCGGAAGTCTAAGTTTCTCTCGGCTATGTGGCTGTGGTCAAGTCACTTGATTTTTTTGGACCTGTGCTTCTTTGGACCTATGGTGGGAGTGAAAAATTATTTCTGTTCCATTCCAAATTCTGAAAGAAGTTATGAGAACATTTTTAGATGAGGAAAGTTTCATTGTTCTTTGCAACTATCTTTTTTAGATATCTACTGTGGAAATAAAGAGGCAAATGTTTCTTTTCCTTTCTTGTTTTCCTCAGACCTCACCTAAACATTTGATGACTCAGAATTCCCTTAGATCTCGTCACACATTCCAGGATCATGAAGAATTTCATTTCAGAGTGGGCAGAGATATGATTGGATCATAGATTATGGGGTTAGGTTACAAGTCACCTCAACAAAAATACAAGTTCAGTACCAACACCTGAAGAATAATTAGTGTTTCAGTGTGTACTCACTCTAAGTCACATCTTTCCCTTTCTCTTGCTTTATTTTTCTCTTTCCTACCTTGTCTGATTGAGTTATACCAGATATGAATCTACTGATTCTTGTAGGCACTGTCTTTGCTGAGTTCCATGAGTGTGAGCTGTTGATCAGCATCTGTCTTTTCTATAATCTAATGCTTTTGACTTGTGCACAAGCTGGCTGCCTGTTTTCACCACACCCATGCATTGTGCTGCGAGAGCCTTACTTTCCTTTATTTTTTTTTTTCCACCATAGTTTTCCCATCTGGGGCATGTGGTTGTTGTTGTAACAAGATAGATAAAATACCTACGTCAAGATGTACTCGGGCCAAACCCAGAATATATTCCCAGATTTACTGCTTGCTAGAACAGGAGAGAACTGAGAGGTCTTTGGAGTCAATGCCTTAATTTTAATGCAACAGGGACCTGAAGAAATGCAGTTACCGAGTATTACAGAGCTGCTGATTCACCAGGGGCCACATGCTTTTGGAAAAGACTGGAAGGAAAGAAACTCTAGAATGCCTTCTGGGGTTAATTTAGAATTCTGACTGAACATAACTGGGACCATTGGAAGTGCACAGAATTCAACATATGATCTTGTTTTTCTGAACTAATAAGAATATTCATTGAATTTGGAAAACATTATTCCATTGTGGATTCCAAACCAGAAGACATCTATCCATAACAGGCAGCTTTACTAGATGTTCAAATTTGTTTTGAAAATGAAGTAGAATGATTATAAATAAAGATTTCCATTTTTTTTTTTTTTTTGCATTTTTAACATACCTACCGTGCTCAGCCCTCCCAACCACCCGCTGCATACCTTCCCTGCTTCTGTCCCCTTGATTCAGTCTAACGACTCCTTGGCGATCATATACTCATGGGTTTTTTTTCCTGGTTTGATCTTAGCCTGTGTCCAAATGCTTGGCTTGGCAGCCTTCATCTCCATTCTGCTTGTAGTTCTTGGATTTGGTGTTTGGCCTTGGTTTCCATGGTGTTTGGATATTGATATGTTCAGTATAGAGGAAATAAGGGCTCAAGGAGAACAATGGCCAGCCAAAACTGCAAGTAGAGGCAGGAGCTCTTCTGGTTGGGACTTGTCACCGCAGGGATTCTGCCCTTCATCCCAGAAGCACAGTGAGGAGATGTGACCACAAAGGGACCAATGAAGATGTTCCAAATAGATGGCTTCCTCTACAGAGTCCTGTCCTCCACAAATACCTGTGGGAATTTCATCCAGGGAACCTCCTATCCCATGTCCAGAATTTGCAATTTTAGGGTCCTTGACCACTCAGCGTTCCCTAGGCATTTTCTGGATCCTCTTGTCCACTGGCTCTGTTGCCCACACCTGCAGTGCACATTTCCACCACTGACTTTCTATGACCTGGGTTTCTCTTCTGGCTTGAAAGTTAGTTCCTTCTGTTTAGTTCTATTATTATGCTTCTGGAAACTTCTTCCACTACGCCTCCCATTTAGGTGACACCTCACTACAGTCCTTTTGGTGGATTCAGGAATGTGTATAAATCATTTGCTTGATTTAAATTTGTAGACAATTTTTAGAAGGGTGTGTGCGTGTGTGTGTGTGTGTGTGTACATGCTAGTGTGTGTACACATGTGCTTCAATATGGCTTCAAAACAGTGATTTAACTCCTGGGTTCCTGACTGTGGAAAGTAGGCATAGAAGACTCAGCAGAGTAGTGAACAGACCCCTGAACAAGGGTCAGGAGACTTATATCCAGACCTGGCTCTGCTATTAGACTTTGTTATGCGATGGAGGACAAGTCACAGCCTCACAGCTGCAAAACTGCTGAGTTTGACCACTGAAACCTTTTACAGATTATATTATTAGAGATGAATCAATTTAGCAAGCATTTGGGGTAACATGTTGGGATTTATTGTAGAATTATATTATAAAACATCTCTATCAACAGCAGTGATTCGGGGATACCTGCAGATTGGTTCAATCTGAAGGGATTGTATCATGTTCATAGCTAGTGAGTAAAAGAAGAGAGAGAGAGAGAAAGAGAGAGAATCTCCAGAGGAAATACTTCATTAACCATTATTTCAGATATTCTGTTTCCCTCTGTCTGATATTGTCCCATACCTTCCTAAGAAAATACTCTTCCTGTAGCATTTGACTGGCAGGGCTACATTTTGTTTAAGATATTTTACTCTTCTCACATAAACTAATTAACTGTCATATTTTATCTTTCCAGGAGTATCCGAATATAAGGTTGGCTGACAGCCAATTTGCTGAGTCCTAGAGGATAATAGCTATTGTCTATGAACGGCCTTGTTTTAAAGATTCTCTTTTCAATTCTGGCACCACTTGTGATGTGAAAGATATTTATAAAGCTGGGAAGAAAGGTCATATGTTGGGTGTTAGCTGCATTGAGTAGACCAAGTAATTTTATTTTCCATTCTATTGCTCTTTGTTGATGTAGATGACCAAAACATTCAATGCCCTTTCACTGTTTGCTGAAAAATGTCTTTGGGTTTTGATATCTGACTTGCTGAATGGCTTTGAATGGTCCACTGAAATCTTAGGTACACCCTGAAAAGATAGATAAATAATAGGAAATTGTATTTAGTCAAACACTTCAAACATTATAGATTAGGAAACAGCAGTGTCTTGGTATATTTAGGCTTGTCTTCTGTAAAAAAATGACCTCCACATTGCAAGGAAAAGCTGCCTTCGATAACTTCAATGAGAGGATGAATTTTTTTCATCTTACAAAGCTCATTCAAACCAGATATTAATGATTTATGAACAAATGAAGGAATAATATAAGGATTGCATTTCTTTTGAACTGTACAGAGTTGTAAAAAGTGTAGGAAAAGAACTTGGTTCAAAATAAACGTTTGTTGAGCTGATTTATTGAGCCCTTCTAAATGCTCTTGCATAAAAAAAATTCAGATCTAAACTGTTTTTTATGTCACTGAGCTTTCTAGAACTTGGTTTTGAAACTTGAATAAGCATACGTTTAAGAGTAACTTCTAGCACTTGTTAATTCCAGTTGAGGGTATAGATGCTGCATCTGCAGTTCAAGAAAGAATGTCGATTGGTGAAGCATCACAGCACCCTGGGGACAACAAAGAAATACCTACGAGGACCGTCTCCTGTGTTCGGAATCCACTTTTATTCCTTCATGATTCAGTGACTGTTTCCTGAATTCCTTCTATGTGCTGGCACTGGGCCATGTGTTGTAGCTACAATGGTGAAGAAGAGACACACAACACAGTCTGCCTCTAAGTTCAGGGTCAGGGTCTGGACAAGAAAACCAAATCTTAACAGGCAGTGTTATTACCAGAGAAAAGAGGGGAGTTTGGGAATACAAATGCTCCTTGACTTTGAGTGTGGTTATGTTCTGACAAGCTCATCGCAAGTTAAAAATATTGTAAATCCAAAATTCATTGTATATACCTAATTGACCCAGCATCCCAGCTTAGCAGATGGTGGGCACACTGGTGGCTCACCCCTATGCTAGCATGGCTGACTAGGAGCCACAGTGAGCCACAGCACCATAAGAGAACATCATATCACTAGCCTGGAAGAAGATCAAAATTCAAAGTACGGGTTTTTCGAGTATGCATATTGTTTTTGTATCATCATAAAATTGTAAGTTGAACCACAGTAAGTCAGAGACCGTATGCAAGTGGATCCCCGTTGTTGGGGAAGATGTCCTGGGGGAAGGGCTGAGCCCGAACTCTGGGTAGGTGGTCCCAGGTGAAGGGTGGCAGTGGAAGAAGCTGGCTTAAGGCAGTGGGAGCAGAATGGGGAAAGATCTTTAAATGACAGAGAACAAATGTGTCTAGAGCAGTAAAGGATGGAAAATGTTACCTCAGCTGCTCCTCATTATCACAGGGAGAAAGCCCTCAAGGGCCAGTCATGTGGGACTCTGCTTGCCCGTCCCAGAGTGACAGTTGAGCAATCTGAAGGTAAAAGGTACTTTCATTTTAAAAACACTTGCCCAACTGTCATTTCCCTTGATTCTCACATTAAACCTGTGAGATGGTATTTTCTGTTTTAGGAATGAGGCCCAGAGACGTGCTGATTCCCCACAGTGACTTCATGAGCAGCTGCTAGAGGTGTCTTGGAGGAGTTGCCTTTCTTCTTCTCCACCTCTTCCTCCTTTCCACCATGGGCCAGATTCTACCAGGAACTATGCAAATATGGTGCCCTTAGAATGATCAGGACTATTGGTAGAGAAAAGGATCCATGTTCTTTCCACACCATCCTATCTCGCTTTTCATGCAGAGCGGAGCTCTACCCTTGTCTGCCTTCTGTCACAGTCGGAAAAGATCGCTTTGTAGGGAGCAGGGGCGTGACATAATAAAGTTCCTTTTATATGAACACCACTGATATATTTTACCTTCTGGATGCTATGAATTGGATCACTGATCGGGTTTTCCTCATTGGCTGCCAGCCAGTTTCAAACTACACCTGTATACCCACCTCCCCGTGTTTCCTATGATATAATATAGTCTTTATAGTATGCAGTATGTATTTCTGTATTAGCTCCGTTCCTGTCTTTATTGTATGGTGTTATCCATAGTTTTCTTCTTTCTTTTTCTATCCTGCAATCTCGTTTGTTTTACCATTTCTGGAATAAAGCAAGGTATAAATAATTAAAATGTAATTAAATTGCCTGGGCAGAGCACGGAGAGCTTTGCTTTGTCGTTCTCCACAAACAGGGATGCACTGTCATGTCAGCCCAAGTACTTCCAGCCACTCAGTCTTCCCCAGGTCTCTGGCGCTTGCTCTGAGTTGGCGGTTGGTCCAGGCTTGAGGAGGCTCTGGAGCCTAGGACAGGCTTGGCTTACAATCCTCCCACATCTTTGCCAACAATGTTGGTCTAACAGCCTGTGTTTCTTTCCTCTTGAGCTCACTCTTCTGTCACTCTGCAGGTTTGTCTTGCCTCATCTTCATAAACTATAACAGTTTTTTCCCCCCCCTTAAACATAGAAACTCAAAGAAGAGCTCAAAGCTGTGGAATTCTGTGTGTTTGCCCCCCAGAAAGACACATATGCAACTCACGGTAATTTGGAGTGAAGTGAAAGGATTAAATTTAGTAAATCTTCCACAAGTCAAACATCAGAAATAGGCACGATCTTGTAGAAAATAAGAAATCTCTCACAGTTCTTGGAGATGCTTTTTTAAATCTGTCAAATAATGGTAGGGAGCTTGTGTCAAACGGAAGTTTTAATAATCACAGCCTGGGGCCTGGAGTCACCCATAACTCTGCCACTAACTCCATGACTTCAGGCCAAGGATTTCTTTATCTTTATTGGCTGAAAGAAAACAGGAGCCCCTCCTTAGATGTGAGAGGATAGATAGGCTGCCATATGGAGTTGCTTGGTACAATGCCTGATAACCAATACATGTTAGTTATTACCCTCAGCCTACCTTCTGCTTATTCTTGGTATGTTAGCTTTCTTGGCATATCTTCTGGGAAGGTTACTAATAGAAATAATAGTAATCATTATTAACCACCATGGAAGGACCATACATCTAGAGGTCCAGTTGTATCACCATTTTTTTTTCTATAATCTTAACCACTTATAAGACCTCACTTCCCCTCCTCTCTTGATTCCTCTTCCCCACTTTGTTTGCTCTGAACCCTTCTCACTACAAATTACTATATATTTAACATTTTTGCCATTGTTTGTTCCTCCCCTGCTAAAATATGTAGTACAAGAGGGCAGGTGTGTGTGTGTGTGTGTGTGTGTGTGTGTATGCATGCACATGCGTGCGCACACACTGTATCCACACTACAATAATCCACAGCATTTAGATCATTGCCTAGCATGAGGTAGTCACACAAATCTGTACTGAGTCAATGAACAGTCTTCAAACAGCATCAAAAATTTCATTAATATGGGTTTTGATGATACTTGAAAAAGAAAGTGTACTTGTTTGGCTGAGGGCAGAAGCTCTTTCTGTGGAAGTGGGTGCTTGAAAGGCCAAAAGATGTGGCTTGCAGGACTCTGTAAAGTGGTTGGTTGCTCAGAATTCTGTAATACATTAGCATGGGTCTTTCTGACACCGGGAAGTAGAGTGCCCACTGAGCGCAAGGGAGAGACCAAATACGAAACCTCTAGTGTGCCTTCAGAATACTATCCTTTTATCTGTTTAGATACAAGGGTATTTTGATAGGAACAAGAAACATGAATATTTTAGTGAACTATACAGATGTCAATCATTTTTCTTGTATAGTCTTTGATCTTTGGACCCGTCTTGGATCATGATATCTAAATGCTACATTAGGTACAAACAATTTGTCTTGATATGCAGATGTATTCTCAATAAGTTTGACTCAACAAATATTCACATAGTACATATTCTATGAGCTCCCTCGCACTCAGTGGACACTCCCTTTACTGGTGACAAAAAGATAGGTGCTAATTTATTACAGAATTATGAGCAACCAGCCACTTTACTGACTTCCTGAGTCAAAACCATGAGCCTGTCCTTTAGGAACAGTGGTCCTGTGGGAGGATGAAACCAACACTCAGAGACAAACTCAGGAAAGTTGCTTTATGGATTGTTTTACATGAATGAGGAGTTTTAGAAAATACCTTTCTCTTCATGAAAACTCTTGAGAATCTATCCACAAGAAAAAGATTACACACACACACACACACACACATTTATGCTCTTCCACTATTGGATTTCTGTATGGAAGGGAAGTACTATTTAAAAACAGCCAGGTTTGGTGGCATATGCTTGTAATTTCAGAGGCTCGGGAGGCTGAGGCATGAGGATTGCAAGTTCAGAACTAGCCTTAGCAATTTAGTGAGGCTCTAGGTAACTTAGCAAAACCCTGTCTCAAAATAAAAAATAAAAGGGGCTGGGGATATGGCTCAGTGGTTAAGTGCCTCTAGGTTAAAAATCCCTGGTACCAAAATTAATTAAATAAATAAATAGTTCCTCTGTGGCAGGTAAAGTGCAAGGCACTATCCTATCCATTAGTTCATTTGGTACCTATAATTTCAATCTGAGTCCAGGACGATATGCCCACTTTATAGATAAAAAAGATGAAACACATAAAGTTTAAGCTTTGCCCAGAGCCATATAGTTAACAAATTCAGGCTGTAAATGGCAAGTAAATTCCAACAGCATTTTTGTGACTTAAATCCCCTGTTTATTTTTTATTCCTTCTTTTCCTAATTTCACCACAATTCATTAGATGTAGAGGCTCTCCTCACTGAGAAATAAGAACCATATCATGGCACTCATTTTTGAGTGAGAATATTACCATAAAATATTATATACACAAGGAAACCTGGTCAAACCTGCAGTAAATCTTACTGGTATGTGAGAGTTTTGATCATGAGGTTTCTGTTGAATTATTTATGTAAGAATTGAATTACTGATAAGTTTCTCAAGTATAGACTACAAGTTGGTTATCAAATGGCAAAGGGTCAGACAAGTAGTAACCAGCAAGCAGTGGTTACATCACTCCATGACTGTAGGGACCTGCTGGGTTTTGAATGGCAGAGGTTGACACAGAAAGCAATAAACAACACGAGATGATCACTAACCTTGGTAGGTTTGCTAGTCTGTGCTCAGAGCAGCATTGAAGATACTCCTTTGGTCAAGGTATGTTTCAGCCTGCAGCCTGAATGGTATGTGTGGTACAACAACATCTTTTCCTTGTAATTGATTGGTAGGAAGGGAAGTCTAAACTAATGAAACGTTTGAACTAACGATGAGGTCTGAAAGAAATACATGTTTGTTATTTACAAACTTGCACCAGAGACTTAAAAGCAAGAGAGCTTCAGAAGGGCGTTGGTCCTGGAACAGCACATGACTAAGGTGTCCTTTTACAGAGAAGCACCCAGGGTGCAAGCAGTGTCCCTCAGGCTTTCACAGCTGGCCAATGTCCAGTGTTCTCTTTCCCTTTTGTGCTGTATTCAGAATTAACTAGTTACTTCCATTTAGAAATTTCATCAATGAACAAAACATTATAATATGACGTCTATTTGCATGTAAGTCAGTGCTGCTAAAGTGCTAAAACCAATTTTTTTCTTTCCTTGTTGAAGAAAAGTAGTGAGCTTAACTGCCTCCTTTGAATTATCCAGGATTCTGAATTAGTGTGACCCAAATTAATGAGATTTCACTTTGATTCTTTTAAAAAGGGTTAGGGTTATATTTCCATGAAGATCTTCTGTTTGATATTATTGAAAATTTAAGCAATGTTTCACATAATGCGTTGACGGTCATTTTGCCATGTCCCTAATAGAATTCTCCTTTTCTCCTTTATTATGTCTATCTAAAGAACATTCTCTGTTCATTTCTCTATGGAGTTGGGAATCCATGTATAGCAAACATCTTTTTATTTTTATTTATTTAGGTACTGGGGATTGAGCATAGGGATGCTTAACCACTGAGCCACATTCCCAGCCCTTTTAAAATTTTTTTATTTTGAGTCAGGCCTCACAAAGTTGCTGAGGCTGGTTTTGAACTTATGATCCTCCTGCCTAAACCTCCTGAGTTGCTGGAATTTTAGGCATGTGCCACCATGCCCAGCTTATTTTGATTTTTAAAAAGGGCTCCTCTGTTTGGGTAACTGCACTGTTCAGTATGAAATCAAGAAAAGAGAATTACTTGCTATAAATGCAACTTTGTAACAAGGACAGTCAAGCAGGGTTGAAAATCTGGATTGTGTGAATTTTTTGAAGCTATGTTTATCTAAAGAAAGAACCACACTAAGATCAGAGCAGAGAAAGATTTTATCTTAACTTCATTATGTAAAGTGCCATTGCAATTACACCAATACCCATTTCGTGGGCACTATTTTCTCAAAATACCATGTGCTGCTTTGGATCATTTCTTAGAGATCTTTCTAGCTCTAGAATTCTGTCTGTGATCTTTTGCTCCTTGGTTTTAAGCATTGCAGTATTTCCGCTGGCAACATTGTTTATACTCTGAATGATCTATTGTAGCGATTTCATTTGGGGGGCTTTGATTGATGGGAACACTTGTGCCAATAAAAACATATAAAACCACAATCATTTTCAAAGTAGGGAGTGCCTAAAACTTTCATGTATCCCTACCTGAGTTAGAAGCCAAATTGTGGCTTCAAAAAACTGATTCATGCTCCCTGAGCCCTTCTAGGGAAGATGTCAATATATAGTCTGTGTCTCTGGGATTTTGTGAAAGTGGGTTTCACCTGATATGAAGCACAGATGATGGAAAGCAGCCCCTCAGAGGTGGTCATTTTCTTCGTCTATGTTTTCCTTGGCTTGGGTATGGACCAGGGAGGTCTCTGAGCCCTCAAAAGATCGCCTTTGTGCACGTATTACTCTGTTCCCAGGCCTGTGTTTGTGGAAAAAAAGTTACTAAAGAAACAGATTGAAATTGAGAAAGATTAACTACTCATTTGGAGTTTCTGCAAAAGTTGCCCCCCCCCCCCCCCCAACACACACACACCATTTTCCCCTTCACTAGCTTGTGGAAGTGACTCAGGGATGCCTCATCTGGAGAGATTTGTGCATTAAGCCAAAAATTTTTTATAATTCATATCCCTTCGTGATCTCCTGGGGCTTCAACTCACAGGCAATCTTATTTGCATTTTCCAGCATTCATCTCCCTGCTTCCTGCCTATTTAAGACTGTCTTGGGGAATCATAACACCCCTTCTCTCCAGCCCTGCAGCCTGCTGCAAGTTAGATATTTGATCATGCTCAGAGAGGGAGGAAGCTGCCTGCATCAGGAAGAAAGGGTCTATCTGAGCACTCACTAGCCTTGCCCTTGTATTCTAATCCTTGAATTGGGAGAGGGAAGAAATGGCAGAAGGCTGAAACATTAATTGGTTAAGCCTTGGTACATCAGTCCCCCTTATCCATGGGAAACATGTTCCAAGACCACCACCCCCCTCAGTGAATGCCTGAAGCCATAGATAGTATCCAACCCTAAATGCTTTTTCATGTACATAAATACACACCTGCAACAAATTTTAATTCATAAATTGGGACAGTAAGAGATTAACAACAGTAACCAATAACAGAATAGTTGTAACACACTGTAATAAAAGTTATGTGAATGTGGTCTCTCCATCTTGAAAGAGTCAAAATAAATATTAATATTTTGACTGTGGTTGGCTGTGGGCAACCAAAACTGTGGAATTGGAACAGCAGATGAGGGGGCTTACTGTACCAAGCACCTCCTCTCTGCTCCAGGAGCTTTGCTGAGCCTGACGACCTTTCATAAACATTGGCTGAGTGTCTTAGAGTGAGATGGGTTCCACCTCTGTTAAAATTGTTGTTCTAGAGAAAGCTGGTTTCCTTTAGAGACAATTTTAATTATTTTAGACTAAAGAAAGTACTTAAATATTCACAAACTTCCTCCATTTTAAGGGGAAGCCTGATGCTCTGAAGACTTTTGAAGCATTCAGAGATATCTAAGGGAATAATTTATGTCTTGGAAGAATCTGGATAATAGATGTTTTAATAAGAACTGTTCTTCCTTGTCTCTTTATCTCCAAATCACCAAAGAGCCAGACATCAAGCCTCTCTCTGCTGTTGCCTCTAACAAGCCCCTTCCTAAGTCTGATGGTGAAAATCAGTCCCCATGTCATTCAGTCTAGACTTCATAGGTGAAAGAAAGAGGTGGGGGTAGGCAGTGCATTCAATTTTCTGTTTCCAGGTTCCTGCTATATCCCAGGGAAAATATCACGTAGCACAGTTGTGATTTCATTTATTCATTCACACAAACTGTCAAGGACCCACAGTGTGCTGGGCACCTGAGTTGCTTCATGTCCCAAAGTGAATGGTTCAGCTGTTCAGGATAAACATGTATACAAATAAGTGGATTGAACTGGGGTATATATTGCAACAGGGTATAAGTAGAGTCAATAGGGGAGAAATAAGTGACCTCTGACCTGGGGAAGGATAGTTGAGCCATTTCCTATGGCTGATCCCACTAAGAGATTAGGATAGAAATTGAAAATCTCCCTTTTTTCAGGAATTCCATTACTGCTTCCTAGTAGGGGGTGTGAATATTCCCACTAAGAGCACTTGCCATAAAGGGCAGAATGGGTGGTACTGCGTTTAGCACTCTGGCTGGGTGGATTCTGGCTTGCCCTAATTATCCTTAGTTAATTTTACATTGCAGAACTCAGTGAGAATAAATGATGAGTGACATGGGTCCTTTTCCTGGCTTAGTTACTAATTCACTGTGTGACCTCCTTGGGTTTCCTTTTCAATCATTGTAAAAATAGCTGTCCTGTTTTATTTCATGCTGTAAGAAATCAAGTGAGAAAATATTTAAAATATACAAAGTACTTGGAGAATCTATAGAAATGTAAGGAAATGCTATTGATCATTGTCTTTTCAGGCAAAACATGATAGTGAAAGTAAGTAGACAGGAAAGAGGAAAAAGAAAGAAGGAAAAGAGGAAGAAGCAAAGGATAGAAAGAGGAAGAGAACCGAGGGGAAAAGGAAAGTGAACGGAAGAATCGATGAAACCTTATGCAATGGAGACACCAGCCTCCAAGCTGCATGTGTGCAGCAGGTGCTGGGAGTAACAGGCCTCTGATCCAGGGGGGTCAAATTTGCATCAAAGGTTGTGACCTGCTGGGTTTAGCCAGAATAACTGTTCAATGACAAGGGCTGACCAGGATGGTTGCACTCAATTTGCAGCAGCTGAGGGAAGTGTTTTTGCCGAATACATATGAAACCACCCTCTCTTGCTTTTAAGATCACTATCTATGCCTCCTTTATGGCTTTAGACACAATAAAATATAGTTTTGGGGAACCCTGTTAACCACCACATGGAGGATGAATACCAAATGTGATACTAAGGGCAAAGTTGGTTGTTTTCATCCCAGATACAAATATCCCATCACAAACATTCACACGTGGGTAAAGATTGCCACAACGAACTGCAAAGTAGCACAGCAAAAGTGTTAAAGAACATCATTGCAAAGCTTTGGCGCATGCTGTGTGGAGAGCTGTAGGAGACCTTCAGGAGTGTGTGTGCTTGGAGGTCCGGTACATGCACAAGGACAGAGAAAAGAGAGACTTCCAAGGCATGGAGAAAGTTCTCGATCTTGGTACAGTGAGCTGTCCTGGAGGGTTTACACAGCACACAGGGGAGGGAAAAGGCAAACACTGCCATATCACGTGATACCATTCCACAGGATACAGTAGGAGTCAACAGGACTGAGTTCCAGTCCTGGCTCATCTTACCAAGTCATGCCAGCTTTCTTTGCATAAGTCCTTGTGTAAAATGAAAAGAAAACAACCTTTGAGTATCCTGACATTTTATAAAATAAATGCAAGTTTGTTTAGTCTGTAGAGTATTGAATTATAATAACAATAATAATAATAATAATAATTGTTGTTGTTGTAATAGCTAATGCAATTTATTGATTACTATGTGCTAAACTGTTTATACATCATCTCATTTCAACCTCATGCAGCCTTATATATAGATATTTTCCACTCAACTTCTAAAATAAAGAAACTGAAATTCAGAGATGTCCAACAGCCTGCTCTTAGCCACTGTGCTACAATAGTAATATTACTAACTAACATTTATAGCTAGTCCTATGTGTGGCAATATTCCAAGCATTTTGAATATATTAACTCATTCAATCTTCACAACAAACCAATGAGTAGATATTAATATATACTATTATGCTCTCCATTACACAGATGAGGAAACTGAGTCCTGGCAATCATAAATAATTGACAGTAAAGGGAAGACCTGGGTTTATAACCCAGGTGGTCTATATCCGCTTGTCACACTCTTAACCATTAAGCTATCCTTTCCTTGATAACAATATATATCTAATCATGTATGGCATTACGTTACGCTTCTGTTGGTGTGCATGTGCGTGTTAAGTGGTGATACTATAAAGGGAAAATCTTCCCCAGGAAAATAAGTCTTGAATGTAGCTTGGAAATAGAGGAGGGTGGGATGTGGATTCACAGAGAAGAAGCAGGAAGGAAAGTCCTTTCAAGCTTTAGGATGACAGCAGGACCTCCTATTTTGGTTAAGCACAAGATATGCAGAGGCTTCTGGCTATGTGATCAGAAAGTAAGATGGTGAAGGTCTCCCATAGTCAGGTCATTGTCAATATGTAGGAGAGATGGAGACAGTGTTGATCCTGATGACAGTTTTACTGACAGATTTAGGAAGAAGGAAAGGATATAGGGTGAATGGGTGGGAGATATTAGATATTAATTGGTTAGGAACAGAGGGAATCATTGAGGGAAGATAAGACATTAAAGGAAAAACTAAGTAGATAAGAATTATTCATCTTGGGAAGAAAATAGTTTTCAGATATATATATATATATAATCAAGATTGTGAGGCCCTGGAATGACTTTGTATGAGAAACCATGCTTTTCTTATTTGGAAGTCCTTGAAAGGAGCTCAGATTGTGCTGATCTGTCTTGGTTTAGGTTGACCTAGCTCCAAAGAAGGGTGGGTTGGCAATCAGGGATGACACCTGTGTGCTTTACCCGTCACCAGTCCTCCAGACCACACTGGTGGCCCATGTATTTGTCATTCACCATGGCCCTGAACCCAGGTCTGGCCAAAGATACTTAAGACAATCATTTAGGAAATTCCAGTGTTATAGTTTGGAGGTGAAGTGTCCCCCAAAATCTCACAGGTGAGACAATGCTAGAGGGTTCAGAGGGGAAATTATTAGGTTGTGAGAGCCTTAACCCAATCAGGGAATTAGTCACCTGGTGGGATTAATTGAGTGGTAATTGAAGGCAGGTGGGGTGTGGCTGGAGGAGGTAGGGCATTGAGGGCCTGGCTTTGAGGTATATATTTGTATCTGGTGAGTGGAATCTCTCTGCTTTCTGATCATCATGTGAGCTGCTTCCCTCCACCACACTCTTCTAGTCTGATGTTGAGCCTCACCGCAGGCCCTGAGGAATGGAGTCTGCTGTCAATGGATTGAGACCTTTGAAAATGTGAGCCCTCCAATAAACTTTTCCTCCTCTACAGTTGTTCTGGTCAGGTCCTTTAGTCATGCAGCAAAAGAGCTCACTAAAACATCCAGGTAACTGCAACTGATTGAAAATTATGTACAAGTTAAAAAGTGTATATTTCATTTTATTGTGTGTGTTTATGTTTGTGTGTGTTGAGCAGAATTTTGAAATTTCCTTAAGGACTAGATAACTCTTCCTCCTAAGTATTACCCCTGTTCACAGTTCCTTCTACTGACCTACTGTTGTAGGGACAGACGAGGCCGTGCACCGAAAATAGCAGGAAACAGTTTTATTTGGCTGCAGCCAGGTTCAGAGGGCACAGCTTTTGCTGTAATCAATCAATCCCTTGAACCCCGAGTTCAGGTAGTTTCAGAATTTTATATCCAGCATGTAAGGGGAGGGGCTCAGAAGTTCACAGTCTGCAGAAGTTAACATAAATAAGCTTTTTCTTTCACTGTTTTGGGCAAGTTAACCCTTCAAGGACAACACCTGAGAAGGGGAGAGCTTCTTCTCCCCTCCCTTTCCTCTCCTGCCAGCTGTTACCATGGAGCCCAATTGGTAACTTATCTTAAAAATGTAGACATCTCTGTGAAGCCCAGCTCAAGGCCAGAGGCCTTGTTTATACATTTCTACAAACTACTATATTGGATATGTTTCTGAAAACCTAGTGAGGGGGTGTCCAGCACCTGGAGTGCTGATTTCTTCCAGGCCAGTGGCCAAGTAAAACAAGGCAACATGAAAATAGAAAGTTTATCTACATTGAACTCTTTTGCAGAGACTCTTTTGATGACAGTCCTAAAATCAGCCATGGTGAAGATTTCTGGAGAAGCCCAGTCGAGACTTTTCTGTGGAGAAAGGGGGTGCCACAACACTGCCTTCTCATTTTCTTTTGTCTGGACAATTGACACATTTCTTCTAATGAGACCTGTTCCAGCCTTGATCTCCCTCAACCATTCTCCATACTCTTGTTGGGTATCATCTCTCCAATCCTGACATTGTCCTACTTAAAATCCTGAAATAGCTTCACTTATTTTTCAAGGTGAAATCTTAACCCTTCAGGGGCCCCTTCTTGTTGTGCTCTTGCTTATCCTTATTTGACCAAATTCACCATTATTTTATCCCTACCAAATTACATAGAATTCTGAAAACTCACTGTTTTTTAATCTCTCTCTACATTCTCCCCTTCCATACAAACACATATACCTTTCCTCTTTACGAAATGTACTCACTCTTTTCTGCCTAACCAACTTTGTACTTGTATCTGTCAGTGTGTGCTCCTATAACAAATACCATACACGGACTGAAAAATTTAAATAAGATAAATTTATTTCTCAAAGTCCTGGATACCAGCAAGTCCCAGATCAAGGTCCTACAGGGTTGTTTTCTGGTGAGGTCTCACTTCCTGCCTTATTAGAGTAGGACTCCATCCTTATGGCCTATTTAATCTTAATTGTTTCCAACAAATCTTATCTCCAATTAGAATCATATGGGGGTTAGAGTTGTAATGTGAATTTTGGGAGGACACAATTCACTTGTAGCACTCCTCATGCTTCAAGAGTCAGCTTAGACATCAATCTTTCCAGAAAGACTTCCTTGACTCTCCCAGGATAGCTTTGCCTGTATCAGTGTCATGGTCCCTTCAAAGGCAAGGACATTTCTTCACCTCAGTACCTGGATACTTAACATGGTGTTGGACAAGTAGTAAGTTCTAATACTCGATTAATAGAAATGTACCTCCAATGACTGGTGGGTATCAGTGATTCATTGTCCATCTGGGAATGAATAACAAGAAAAGGAATTGAAACCAAATTTTTCTGATACCAACTTCCTTTGTTTTTTCTCCACTTCTGTTATTAGGCCAGGATCTTTTTACTTAGATACCTGAAATGGACTCTTAGCAGACTTCCTTGATCCAGGATTTCTTTCCACCAAAGTACATCATCTTCAATCCATAAACAGATTAATTTTCCTAAAATTAATGTTTATACCACTTTCCTATATAAAACTTTAATCTCTCTTTTTTACCCAATGAAGTCAAACCCCTTAGCCTGATTTGTAGGGCTGCATTATCTGTCCTTGACCCCATCTTATTGCTTTATTTAACACTACTTTCTGTCCTGCTTACTTTAGTTGAATGCACCTGTGATTGCCCACCTGTAGTCTTTTCCTGTGCCGGACTTTTTTGTTTGGAATGTCTGCCTTCTTCATTTTTCTCCTCAACAATACCCTTTGCCTTGCCTAGCCCTTTTTTAAAAAAAATTATTTTAATTAGGTACATATGACAGCAGAATATATTTTGATTCATTGTACACAATTGCAGCACAACTTTACATTTCTATGGCTGTACATGATGTAGCATCCCACCATATGTGCAGTCATACATATACCTAGGGTAATGATGTCCATCTCATTCTACCATCTTTCCTCCCTGCCCTTCCCATTTTTCCTTCCCCTTTGCCCCATCAAAGTTGCTCCATTTTTCCCATGTACCCCCATTATGGATCAACATTCAATTATCAGAACATTCAGACTTTGTTTTTTGGGGGGATTCATAGCCCTTCTTTTTCACATCTGTTTCTTGATTCCATCTCATGCCACATCATTCAGAAGGAGTCCTACCATTTCTAATCTTCTCCTACAGGACTCAAGTGATTTATCCTACATACTTTGACCTTGTCACAGATCACCTTATATTGAAGAAGACAGAAGATTACAGTTCTAACTCTAGCTCCATCATTTATAAGCAAAGGTGACTTCTTTATCTATAACACAGGAATGATGATACCTATCTCACCTTGTTAGAGTAGGGTAAGGATCAAGTGTGAAAATGGCCTTTGTGTGAAAGTGATAGAAACTGTAAGAAGCTCTTGTTTTGTTTTGTCTTTTGTATTAGTTTGCAAGTCTTATGGAAGCCAGACCTGCATTATACACTAGTACTTTCCCTTGTATCCTGAAGAGTTTAAAGCATGCTCTCTTGCACATTGCAGGTGCTTGGGAAGTCTGTTGGATGGATGCTGAATCATTTCCACAGGGTGGGAGTGGGCCAGGAAACTGCCCTTGTAGGGTTCTGTTTTTTGACAAATGAGCCTCAGTTTACTCTAAAAACAAAGAGTGCCTCTTTCCCTTCAAACTTTTTCTTTCCCAACCTCCTCAAACATACCTAAAATTATAGCTATTATTCCCTGTTCTTCTCTGTTTTCCCTGTGCTTTACAAAGTAAATAATAGAGCCATGAACTTCTGCCATTCCTTTCATCTCAGTGCCTGTGCTTAAGTGAGAGCCCTTCACTCTTGCCCAAGGAAAGATCTAGGATGCATCACGGAACTACATATAGCTGTCTTGGTAGGATGAAATGGCAAAGGCCAGTAAGCTGTTCCACAAGATCATGGGAAGAGGGGAAGAGCTGCACAGAGAAATTGAAGATAGATATCTTTATGGATCATGGTTTTTAGAGTTTTATTAAAATCAGTATCTAAAGCATGTCCTCTGGAGCCTAGTGCCAAGGTGAAGGGCTAGTTCCAAACATTATTATGAAAGGGAACTGGGCTCCAAAATGAAGGATCATGATAGGTTGGTACTCCTGATGCAGGTGAGAACCCTATATAGGAGCTTGCTAAGCACTACCTTTGTGGAGACCTGAGTCAGGCATCGGGGTGTCACTTCAGTGCTGTGCCAAACCATATTGAAACCTAAATTGAAAATCAAAATTAATGTTACTGGTCCTGTCAGTTTATACTTTGTGAGCACACATGACACTGTAGATGCTCTGATGAGCAGGCTTATGTGCTTTATCAGCTTCTGTCTTACAGCAACCCTCTGTGATGTTATATTCATTTTAACAAATAGACTTTATTTTCATGGCAAATTTAGATTCACAGCAAAATTGAGTAGAATTCCCCTAAGGAAAAGGAAAAATGGCAAACTCACACACTTACACAGCCTCTCTTACAACCAACATTTCCCACCAAAATAGTGCATTTGTTACAATCATTGAACTTGCACTGACATGCCATTATCACCCAAAGTCCATAATTTACATTAGGATCCACTCTTGCTATTGTACATTCTATGGGGTTTGACAACTGTGTAATGACAGGTATCTGCCATCATAGTATCATACAGTGTAATTTCACTGCCCTAAAATCCTGTGTGCTCTGCCTGTTCATCCCTCCCTCTAACCTAACTTCTGGCAACAACTAATCTTTTCAATGTGTCTATAGTTGTGCCTTCTCCAGAATGTATAGTTGGAATCATCCAGTATGTAGCCTTTTAAGTTTCCATGTCTTTTCATGGCTTGATGGCTCATTTCTTTTTAATTTTGAATAATATTCCATTGTCTGGATGTTATGCCCACTTGCACATCAGGAAAATGATAAAGCATCTGTCCCATAGTCAAGATGAGCAGAGAGATGGGGAATGAGCTCCCAATCTCCTGAGGCAAATTTGAGTATTATTTCCACAAATATACACTGCTTCAGATAGAAAGCAATGGACATTATCCAAGTACATGTGGGTATAAAAGGGAAGTACATCGAGGGACCTCAAATGGACAGAGTGAGTAGTCTTTAGATCTCCTCCTCCTGTTCCATCTCCTCCTGTTCCTCCTTCTCTTTCTTCTTCTGATGAGACAGGATTGGGGCTGCTAATGTAGCTCAGTGATAGAACATTTGCCTAGCATATGTGAGGCTCTGGATTTGACTCCCAGCACTGAAAAAAAAATTGATGAGGCAGGATAGAAACAAATTGCCATTTTCCCTTTACTTATTCCAAGAATGTTTCACAGAGTGAGGGGTCAGTGGCATTAGCAGACATTTGACAGGCCTCTTAATGGACGAAAGATAGATTGGGGGTTTGGAGTTTTCCATGCAGATGATGGAATTTGAGAAATGTGAACAAATTTAACTCAATGGGACAGTCTCCATACAATATACCATATAATCGTATATACCAGCTTTTAAATTAGCAGAACTAAGGTATGACGAAATCAGAACTCTTTCAATAGAGTCAGTTTATATTTCCCTTACTTTGATGTTTCCTTTCCCTTTTAACAATGTATCCAGGGTACATTTTGACAACAGCTTTCCTTTGTTGAGAACTGAGCATGTGTCTAGCCTGGTACTAACTGCTTTGTATGATTTAATTCTCACCAAGTGCATGTGAACAGGTTCTATTCTGCCCATTCTACAGTTAAGGAAATTTCACATCTAAAGAGAAGTAACTTGCCCATGGTCAGACATCTAGTATGTGCTGAAGTGAAATTTGAATCCACTTCTGATGTCAGGACCCAGACTCCTAGTCATCAGTAAGACATGGTTTTAGAGGCTGAGACAGGCTTTTCCACCTCGGCAACGGTGAGGCGCTAAGCAATTCAGTGAGACCCTGTCTCTAAATAAAATGCAAAAAAATAGAGCTGAGAGTGTGGCTCAGTGTTCAAGTGTCCCTGATACAATCCCTAGTACCCGCCTCCCCCCCCCCAAAAGGGTAACAAACTTATGTTAAATTTTCTTCATAACATTTTATCATTATTTTTGGACTTTGGAAAGAGTCATGCAAGAAAACTAAGCATCATTAAACACACACTAAATCTGGGTTGGTGATTCAGCTCAGTGGTAGAGTGCTAGCCTAGTATGTGTGAGGCCCTGGATTCAATCCTCAGTACAGCCCCCAAACAGAAATTGCACACCAACTCAACTCCATCCTTCAGTGTGGCTGTTCTAAGGTCCTCAAGTCACCCAAATGTAGACCTGATACTTATGATAAGAGAAAGGAGAAATATATCTGGTGTCTTTCATGTGTCTACATTTATGTGGAGTTACAGTAGACAAAAGTTGTCACTTCTTAAAAGTAGAAACAAAGAATTATTCTGTGGTTTGGCAGTTGGCCAAAGACAATATATTGTATCAACACCCCTTAATGAATAGAAGAGAAGCCAACATTTATTGAATGCCATGGCAAAGATTTTTATTTCCTCAATAATGAGGCATCACTTTGTTTATTTTGTTTATTAATTTTGCTCACTTTAGAGGTGAGAAAACCAAAACTCAACTACCAAATATCCAGTAAATGGTAGATCTAGGGTTTCCACCCACATCTGTTTGGTTCAAAAGCTTCTATTTATTCTTTTTCTATTACAGCATAATGCTTCTTATGAAATTCAGTTTCCTGAATAAATATTATTTCTGCTTCTCCCATGTTGGCCTTGTGGAATGTGGTACTAGTTGGATGCCTAGTAAAGACAGATGTGGTAATTAAAAATGTCTGAGCAGAGATGTCAGGGAAATGTTTGGAGTGTAAGGTTGGCTCTGAAATGTTCAGGTGCTGTCTGAATAAAGCCCTCAGATTTATCAGTCCCACTCTTTCTCTTTCTCTCTCTCTCTGAATTTCATATTCAATTTTGACAATGTGGGACTGACAAATAGGGTGATATTGACTTGGTTGTTGTGAGTTTTCTGCAGATTAACTGTGCAGCTTTTGAATGTTGCTTTTACATCTTTGCAAGTTGAGAAGGGATTGGACTCACTGAGTTCCTAGGTCTATGACTATAATATACCACTGGTTTGGGGACATAATTCAGAGGAATCTTCTTAACTCAGGTGCATAATAAGATGCACCTTCATCTTGACAAATTTTTATCTGATTTTTTTCACTTTAATCACAAAGCATCAATGACAATTTTCACAGCTTTCTTTAATTATGGTAACTTATGTTTGTATAGGTCTCTGTAGCTTCAAGTCTCTGTTATATACTACAGTGCCTCAGTTTAGCTTTCTGTAACCCAGATGAAGAGAGGCAGCATGGTCTGAGTTTGCTATGGTGTGGATATGAGGTGTCCCCCTGAAAGTTCATGTGTGAGACAATGCAAGAAGGTTCAGAGGACAAATGATTGGATCATGAGAGTCTTAACCTAATCAGCGAATTAATCCCAGATTGGATTAACTTGGTGGTAACTAGAGGCAGGAGGAGTGTGACTCGAGGAAGGGGTTAATTGGAGGTGTGGCTATGGGGTATATATTTTGTATCTGGTGCTGGAGTCTTTCTCTCTCCCTCTGCTTTATGATCACCGTGATGTGAGCTGCTTCCCTTTGCTATACTCTTCTGCCATGATGTTCTGCCTCACCTCAAAGCCAGAGGAATGGAGCCAGCTTCTCAGGACTGAGACCTCTGAAACCATGAGCCCTCAAATAAACTTTTCCTCCCCTACAGTTGTGCTGGTCATCTTTAGTCAGAGGAGCCAAAAAGCTGACTATAACAGAGTTACTTAAATTCTTCATCTGAAAATTGTGTGTGATATCAGGTGGCTATGAGGAAAATAAGATCATGCATATAGCATCCTTACTAGAGAGGCAGCTGCATAATCAATGCTGAACTGATGATGTTGGCTGTTTTTGGTGCCTCGTTCTAAATCTCACACATTCCTGATCACAAATCTGGCCTAGAACTGAGATGCTCTACCTGAAAAAGAAGCACTCATAAGAGTACACTGTGCTGTTCTTCAAGGTCTGGGAGGGAGACCAGAAGGAGATTTCTTCTGAGGAAAAAAACAGTCAATAGACTTTACTCCTGAGTTATGCCCATATATTCACTCTATATGTTCTTGCAGGTACTTGCTCTGGGTGAGGCCGTTAGCTATGGGTACTAAAATGTAAGAATGGTGCAGCCTTTGTATTTGAACATTCACATGCAGTAGGTAAGACAGATGTGTACAAGGATAAACAATCTTCCAGGTATTTCACAATTTTTTTTGGTGAGCAATGAGAACAAGCACCTCCAGTATGCCTAAGCGAGGAAGCACCTAAGTGCCAGGGGAGCTTGGCAAAATTACACTTGGCCTGATTTCTGATGATGGGTTGGTGTTACCTAGATAAAAGGCCAGAGGAGGGAAGGTCATTACAAATAGAGGGAAAGGTGTGTACAGACTAAAGAATGGCAGGAGAGCTTGGCATACTCAGGGGAGGCATCTCCATATAACTGGAGCTGAGTGAGCCTGGGTCTTTGGCAGACATTGAGTCTGAGGAAGGGGACAGGAGTAGACTGTGAAGGGATTTGTATGCTGTGCCAGGGAGGCCACAGAATAATCATAATTTTAAACAAATGACAATAGTAAAATGACATTTTATTTTAAAAAGTGAACTCTTTTGTCTATGTAGAGAAAGAGTAGAGAATGAGATTATTAAAAGCGGGTTTTAGATCCTACTTCTATCTAAGCAAGATAAACTGGGGACCTACATTAAGATTATAGCAAAGACATTGGAAGAAATGACCTAGATTGGTGATGCATTTTGGATATGTTTGGAAAGACTGGTTATTGGGAATGAAGAGTCATTTAGAGGAAGGAGGCTGGGTGAGTCCCAGGTTTATGGAACTAGTGATTAGGTGGATAGTTGGCAGTTGGTAGCCTGAACAAGGTAGGGCATCGTGGGGAGGAAGGGTGCTGACATTGAGTTCTTTCTTCAGCCATGTTGAGTGTTAGTTTTCTGGGGGGCCACTGGGTGCCCAGCAGGACTTTGGAAGCATTTGTCTAATGTTCCCAGGAGGCATCTGGATGGCAAAGGGAATAGGAATGAATGGTATCAGTGGAGAAGGTAGGAGCTGGAGCCTCATCAGGAGTGAGAAGTTGCTTGGTTTCCCTCTGTCTGTAGGGACTAGAGCATCTTACCACATGCGTGGTGACTGTTGGATACAGCTCCTGTAAATTCACTCCTTCATCAGTGAATTGATTTCCTTGCACTCCTAGCACTTACTGGGGCTGTAATCTTCTCTTACTGGCAACTCTGGGGTAATTAGAGCATGATTAGGCAGCCTGTAGACAATTGAGTTTCCTTCTCCCTACTGTGCACCTTCTGCTGTCACAGCTCATCTGAGGCTGAATCTGAAGGTGAGGGAGAAAAATCAGGGGGGTCTGCTTGGCTACAGGTGAGAGAACCCTAATTTACTAAGCTTGGATGTGGAGCTACTAACCTCTTGGCTACCATGATGTTTTACTGTTCTTTTGAGTCTGGGTTGCCATTCTCAGAGGCTATGAGGGATAGTAGTGAATTGATGGTCATAATTGTTGTCAAGATTCTTCTCTGTGTGAAATATTTTTATTTTATTCTATTTTATTTAAAATCTTTTTTTTTTTAAGGAACAACCCAACCCCCACTCAACCAGGTCCTTTCTCCAGAAAGCGGGCTCCAGAGTGAGTAGCTCTGTATCAGAAGAACTTCCCTTTTCAATTCAGAATTTTATCAGCAATTCTTATGCTAAGAGGGGTCAGGAGATGAGGCATTTCTCACGTTACCCTTGAAGCTACTCATGAATAATGGCGTATATCACCTCTATTGTCTGCCCCCAAACATAAGCAACCAGACATAAAGAAGAGAAATTAAAGGTTACAAAATGAGCCAAGAGAGCAAACTAAGGCTGAAAGAGAGGAATGAGGTAAAAACAAAACAAAACAAAACAAAAACTCAAGGTAGAGCAGATGGTTATGGTGGGGGAAATGTTAGAGTAGATTAACGACTCAACAGATAGAGAATGAGCCAGATTCCTAGTTTAAAGGCAAGAAGGATAACAGAAAAGTATTCTGAGATCTTCCGAGTGGGATTGAAGGCATCTCTACAGAAGAGCAATAGAGCTAAAATAAATTAGGGGTCATTATTCCAGGCTGAATGTATAATGGACTCAGAAGCTCACTGTGGTTTTCACGGCCCCTTCCGACCGCGTCTTGTGATTGATGCGGCCAGTTGCTGCTGTGTGGAGGAAATCTGCCTCTACATCCTTTCTTCCTTCATCAGTGAATTGATTTCCTTGCACTCCAGCTGGGCTCCTAGGTTTGAGGGGGCTGGGCAGGCTGGAGAAGGTACCAAGTGAGACTAGAAAGGTACAAGGGAGCAGAATGTCTCCTTTGCTAGGAGGAACTGTTTGGGGAAATGCAGTTCCATTGCTTTGTGCGAAGGCTATGCATGCTTGTTTTATTCCCCCGGTTCCCAGGTAGACAATGTATGTGAAAAACAATGCTTTCTTATAACTCTGGAGCAGGGCACCTGCCTAATAAAATACTCTGCCAAGACTTTCAAGAGGGGGCAATTTTTTAAAGGCAAACTTGGCCAGGCTTCAATCAGTGCCAGCTGAGTCATTTTGAAATGAGAAAAGGAAACAAAGGCCACACCAACCGAGGAGGTCACAGAGTGTGACAAGGGGTCTACAAGGGGGCACACTGTTCTGCCTAATGGGAGAAAACCAAGCCTTTTGTACTGGGTGAGTCCAGGGAGTGATAGATGCTTTATATGTCGAAGCCCAGACTTCCCTGTCCTGTGGCCTGGCTGCTGCTGGGCCTCTGAGGTGACTGGCCAGGTGGCGTCTGGCCTTTTGTTTCTGTATCTTCCCTCTCCTGAGGCGGAGGCATCTGATTTGATGGACTACTGGTGCCTTCCGAGAGGCAAGTTTTATACTCCAATTTTTTTTTTTTTTATTAAAACTGGTTAGAAGTAAATAGAAAAGGAGCCCTTTAATCCTAAGCAGGAATATAAGAGCTGAGACTTCTAAATGAGAATAAAATAATAAACCTACATGAAATCACTTGGACCCTTCAAGACTTCACGGAAAGATGCCTTTGGGCTGCACAGCCAGTAAGATTGGAAGATGGTAACACAGCTCTGAACTCTGCACTCAACCTTCCTTGTTTTGTTTTTAAACAAATAGTTTAATGCTACTATTTCTCCTCCCTACTCCTGCTTACCACAGTCCCGGTATTAGTGAGACTAAACCAGTGGCTGTATGTACCTTGGTGGTCTCTGAGATTATGCTTTGATTTGGTGGGGGAGTAGGGTCTCATTCCAGTCTCTATCTAGGGACTGGTTCCTGAGGACTGGCTAACATTCATGCCAGGAGCCCTCTGGATTGAGAAGGCAACAAATTAGAATCTACAGAATCCGGATTTGGAATGGAAAGGGCTTTGAAAGATCTCTCTAGCTCATAACATGTCACTAGGTGGAGGTGCCCTTCAATTGCCCTAGACAGATGAAAATCCCCAGATATAGCACCTAATGCCCTCTGTTTAAATAAGAACCAACACACAGTATTGAATGCTCTCTAAAGGTGACCCTCCAGTCTGAGCCAGGGATGGCTCAATTTTGTTACATTCACAGTACTTCCTCCCCACCTCCCCAGTACTGATATCTTACAGATACATGGATTAATTAAACCTTTCATTTATCCAACAGGCATTGATATGTTAAGTGTCTAGAGTGGAAACAATACTAAGCTGAGCACTGGGGAATACAAAAGAAGTAGAGGAATAGTCCAGGTCCTTGAGAAGTATATCATCTTATTGAGTGGGCAAGAAAATGATTCCCTAAGTGACTCTGAGTACAATGCAGCACAGTGCAATGGAAGTCTGGGTCTTGGGGGAGATAGCTTACGCCAGGACTGGGGTGGGGGGGGGTCATGGAATTAGGCCAGTCTTGAAATGGCTTTTGAGGAAGAAATAGTAGCATTAAACTATTTGTTTAAAAACAAAGCTAGGAAGATTGAGTGCAGAGTTCAGTGCTGCATTTAAATTGGTAGAATAAAGAGAATTCAGGAGAAATATCTTGTGTGTAGATTACATAGGAATTTGAGATATCATTCCTTTCTTCCCCAGGCTTCTCTCCTATCCAAGTTGGAGGGACCATTTACATCTGACTTGTCACCCATAACCTCCATCCTCCCCCAACCACTCAGGTTTCTATGATTCATAATGATGGAGCTTTGTGTTGGTCCTTCTCCAAAAATAGCACCCCTTCTATGTGACACATACCAGGAGCTGCAGTAGAAATTGGCTCATAAAAAAGGATCCTAACTGCTCATGTTGCCTTCCTTCCTTGTGGTGGGATGAGTGAGACCTGAGTTTGCTTTACTTTGACTCCTGGCAAGCCTTGGTAGTCAGTGTTCTTGTGTTGGCTAGCATGGTGCTTACCCATCGTGGTATAATTGCTAGTGGACCATCTCAGTAATTTCTTCAAGCTGGTGGGTTGCTTCTTTCCAAGCTGATGTTCATGAAGATTTTACACTCAAAGCTGGTGTTGCTTCTTATATATACATCATGTTTCATATGGGTTTCCACACCCCTTCCTCAGGGAGAACTCCACTGCAGATCCACGTCATCAATCCTCCTCTTTTCAGTTGTGATACTTACATCACAATTTGTAATTATTTATTTACCTCTGTGATTCCTTGATTGATGTGTGCCTCTCCCTCTAGAATGTAAATTAGCCAGGGACCTAATTTGTTTGGCTCACCACAATATGCTTAACCCTAGCCGAGGTATTCAAAAATAAATGATGGACGGATGAAAGAATTTCAAAATAAAATCTCGAATGGATAGAAATGTGTGGTCCTGGGGACAGGGTGTATGGGGTCTACTTAGAATTCTTGTTATAGACCAAGAGGTTTCCTGGCTACTGACTCTGAAATTACCCACAGGATCCCCAAGAAAGTAGCAGAGAGAGAAGCCAGCTGTCAGTCTGGAGCAAAGACAACCTGTGTCCTCTCAATGAACTCAGAGAGCCTTGGAACTGTCACCCAGCTGTTTTAGAGGTGCTGCCTTGCCTGTGATTTTGTGTGGGATGCCTCTAGCATTGCCACAGGAACCCACTTTATTGCAATGTGGATTCCCATTGCGGAGAGGGAATCCATGAGGAAGATCAGCTCTAGTTATAGTAGGTTTCCAAAGGTAGAGAAATTTTCCCTTATTTCATGTTTTCAGTTTCTTACTGACTTTTGACCTAAGGATTTCAGCTTCACATTCTGGATATTCAAATGATGTCAACAACACAACTTATCTTTACAGACACAGGCACACGGGCACTGTTCCCAGTGCCTGTGCAGATTCTTTCACTTCATCTTTATGATAGTCTTATGCAATCGGTATCACTGTATTGGTAAAAGCACTTTGTAGAGGGGGCCCAGAGAGAGGCAGTAACAAGCAAATAAGTGGTAATAAGCTGGTATTTGAACTGGGTTTAGTTCTGCAGCCTATACTCTCTACTACCTCTTATCACAGGCCAGTATTTAGTAGGGCATCCTACTCATGTATCAGGTCCATATATAGTTCATATGCATCCTGATTGAGTTATTATAATAACCCTATGACGTGAATACAACAACTGTGCCTGTGTTGCAGGTGATGACACTGAGGCTCAGAGAGCTTAGGAGTCTTACCAAGATCACAGAGCCAGTTATTGGCTTTGCTAAGGTCAAGCTTTGCTCATCTTACCGCAAAAGCCATATTTCTAACCACCACACAGTACTCCCTATGCATCCCCAGAAATATCTCATATGGACAGTGCAGTTTGGTGGCCTTGTGGGACATGTCAATTGTGTACCATGTTGATGTCCTGTTAAAACTACAGTAGAAAACTGAAGATGCTGACAAGTTTTTCTATCATTGTGTCATAGCCTCTCCACCCCTGCATCTTGGATAGGACAGGTGTTCTTCTTTTTGACCATGCTGGTTGGTCAAACTGACCTGCTTTCCAGAATTGTAAACCACACATTTTCCATAGTAGCACACTTCAGGTAAATGAGCTGTTTCGGTTCTTATTCTTTCCCCTTGAATTGGTTCCTGACCCTGCAAAAGAAGAAGGTGAACTGAGGTAGGTATCCTCCTCTGCTTTTGTCAGTCAAGACTCTGTCTTGGAACCAATGAAAGAGAAGGGAATTGAAACTCCCCAAGTCAGCTGTCGGCAGTAAATTCACCATGTATGGGGAAATAGAAATTGTAGTTTAGCTTCTGCAGAAGAAATGCTCAAATGGATTTGTGCTCTTTGGCCCTGACCCATGCTTTCCATCCATGCACTGCCCACATGCTGGACCCAGAGATGGGCCTGACACCCCCGCCCCCGCCCCCTGCCCCCTGCATATTCTACCTTCTTCTCTTTGATCTGCTTTGGTTCCTGTTTATACCTAGTTCTGTGAAGAAGAGCTCAAGCTTGGTCTGATCCCTTCAAACGTTAATTTATAAATGCTCTCTCAGTCCCTGAGCCTTGACTCTGTCCTATAGAGTTTTATTTGATTAACCCCTCTAACTCCTGGTTTCCCTGGTTGCCTTGAGGTGGAATCGTCTGCTCCAATCTCAACCTCTCTGAATTCAATTTCAGACCCTTTGCCAGCATGGCCAATCCCAAGGCCCAGCAAGTTTCCGCTGATGTTTTATCACCTCAAATCAGCAACAACACCTGCATGGTCTTTAAACAATGGGAAGCTTTTGCCTCTCACTCTAAGAGCAAATCTTTTGGTCCTAGTGCTGGTGAAATAGAAAAATGCTTTAAATGCTTTGACAGTTTCACTTACTACAGAGGATTTAAACACAAGCATGAATAGAATTCAGGACCCTCAAACACATTTGAAATATATATATATATATATATATATATATATATATATATATATATATATATACTTTAGCATATTTGAAATATCAATATAGATGAGGAGGTATGCATAAAAAATTGCCAGTTAAAAGGAAAATAAGACCCTCAAGTTATATCTTCATCTCACAAAACAAACTAAAAGAATTGTTTTATACCTCAGAGTATAAAAGGATTTGATGATATCACAAAGGAAAATATTTAAAAATTTGCATATATAGAATATGAAAGTTCTATAAATTAAAAATAGAAGCCAAAGTAGAAAGTGTATTTGTGCCAGGCATGGTGGTGAACACCTGTAATATCAGAGGCTTTGGCAGGAGGATTGCAAATTTGAGGCCAGCCTCAAGCTCTGAGGTAGTAAGACCATGTCTCAAAAACTAAAATGGGCTGGGTATGGAACTCAGTGGGAGAGTACCCCTGGGTTCAATCCCTAGTACTTGGGAGAAAAAAGAAAAAAAAGTAGTTGTGATGATTTATGAGAGCCCAAATATGAGTATACCTATAGGGTTCACACACACACATATGTCTATACACGTACATTCATGTGTGTCTCACAAATCAGTAAGAAAAAAAATAGCAACACAACAGAGAAAATGGCAAATGCCATGAATAGGTTGTAAAATGAAAAGAACAAATGGTCAATCAACTCTTGAAGTATCATCCAGTTCACTACAGTTCAAAGCAATGTAAGTTAAATAGCACTGTTAGTGAGTAGTAGATATTACAATAAATAAAGCAAAACCCTAAGCCAGTGAGACTGCTGAGAAATGAAAACTCCATCCAATAGCTAGGCAAATTGGCAAAAACTTTCTAGAAAGCTCTTTAGTAATACATGAAAAAAATAAAAGTACTTTAATTCAATAAACCTAGTCCTACTGTCTATGAAGGAAACTGGTCAAAGGATATCTTACAATCTTAGGTTGCCTTCAAGTTTTAAATTATACCTAACTGTTCAATTTTGGAGAAATGATCAAATAACTTTTATCCATAAATAAAAAATTATATAATTCTTTAAAAATGTGTTTGAAATATATTTAGATATCAAAATGCTCCTACTACGTGTTCACCTGAAGAAGAAGTAAGAGGAACTATTTATATTATGATCCAAACATTGTTAAAAATATGTAGATTTATAGGAAAGGACCCATGTATGTAAAGGCTAAGAAGGAAATTTATTAAAATACCAAGTGCCTATCTCTGATCATTATTATTATGGTTACTTTTCACTGTTATCTTTGTATTTTTTCCCATAAGTTTTGTTAGTAAATATGTTATTGTTATAATCAGGAAATGAATAGACATTAAGATGTGTGCACCTGCATTACTCCAATTGCTACAGAATTTCCTCCTTTAATTTCTATTAAATGTCAGGGCAGAGAGGAGAAAGGGCAGTGCCTTCTTTTTGTAGCACGTGGGCCAGAGCAGGTTGTTTGCAAAGCAGAGAATATGCATGTCCAGGTACTAGGGAGTCCTAGTCCTGGTCAGCTGCACACATCACACAGAATCAGAAGACAAAATAAAACAAAACAAAAACAGGTACTTTTCATAGATAAATATTAGAAAGCATGACTGTGGTTAGCACACACCCATAGAAATACTCCTGAGCTTTAGATAGTCCTCTCCAGGACATCTGACCCAGCCATTTCTGAACTCAGGAACTTGCTCTCCTAAAAGCTGTCCCAGCCTGAAAAAACGACTTTGGTTTTCTACTCTAGTTTTTCTAATGGAGCCCTTTCTCTATACAATGAGATTGCTTTAATTACACTGTAAACTTTGGTAGGGAAGGGATCTACCATATGATAGGGCTGTGCTCAGTGGTGTGTGTTGAAGGGATGCACTCAACAAATGATTCAGTTCAAACTTAGACACTTTGCTTCTGAGCATAAGTTTCATTTGACTCTCAGATTTTACCCATGATAGACTTAGATTGTTGGCCATTGGGTCTTACTTGGTACTGAAATTCACTTTGATGAGGTTCTAAGGAGAAAAGAAAGATGAGAGTGGTCGAGAAGTGGGCTTTAAATGCTTTGACAGTTTCATCTGTCTACGTGGATGCGATATTGGCTTTATTATTTGCTTTGTGATCTTGGGAAAGTCACTTGACTTCTCTGTGCTCTGGTTTCTTCCTTTGTAAAACTGATAATAACAATAGCATGGACCTCATAGGGATATCGAGAAGAGTAAGTGGGTCGTCAAACATAAAACTCTTAGCACAGTCTAAATTGTTTGGCATAGTGTAAGTGCTCTTTAAGTGGTGGCTATTATTATTTTCTTCCCTTAAAAGCAGCTGATGTCCTCTTCAGTTAACCAGACCTATTGAATTAGTTTCCTAGTTTCTATAAGCCTCCCAATGTTTTCTATCAACCATGCGTGGATAATGAACTTGATGTCTTAATAAAGCTCAATATTTTGTAGCAATTATTTTAAGCTCTCTTATCCATTGTCTCGTTTCATTAGTTAATGATCATCTTGACAAAGTAATGAAAAGGGTCCCTTAAAAAATATTTCTGATTTTGCGGACGTCAAATACCAATTACTACAAAACACTGTTCCAAGACTAGTAGGATCTTTCTCACTTAACACTAGTAATTATTTTCATTTTACCATTAAAATTTGTCTTCTTTAGACTCTAAGCTCTTTGAGGGCAAAATTATCTTTCTGAACACCCCGATCATTACTGTTCTTTGTGAATATTTTGGTCATAGAAAAATACCTTTAAATAATTAGTTGCTTTTCCCTTATTGCAAACATGGAGTAAACTTTGTGGCTATCTTCTTACTACTTCTTTCTGACATATTGCTAGATTTCTTCCTAAAGTTTCATTTTGCAACTTTAAATCCTTACTTTTTTTTTTTTAACTTTTAAAGGATGGAACTACCATCTACAACTGAGATTAAGATCCACTGGACGATTGGTTGAGGGTGGCTGACTCATGTGACATCTTTTCTAGTAGATATGACTACCATCTCCCTTTGGGTTTCACACACATAACTGGCCCTGGACCATGTTGTTCATCCTTCATGTCTTATGCTGCATAGCATGTTCTGTTTTTAAATGCATTGTTGCTATTTTATGTCAATAATAATATTACCCTTCAGTTGTATAGGGCTGAACAGTTCATAGAGCTCTTTATGTAAATTACCTCATTTAATCTGTACAGTAATGATTGGGAAGAGAAAGGGTAGGGAGTTTTGTGCCATGTGCTTTATACATTTTATCTCTTTGAATCCTCACAGAAGCTCTTGAAGCTGAGCAGTAATATATCTGTTTTACTGATAAAAATCTGAGGTTCAGGGGTACTAACTAGTGTTTGATGAAACTGAGATTCAAACCCTGGTTTGTCTGGCAATACAACCAATGTTCTTTCTACTACCTCAGTGGAGGATTGAATTATGGCACAGCTTTGATTTAGTAGAAAAAGTCTATTTTTTTATGAGTGAAGTTGCTGTTTTGAAGTTCCAGTGACATTAAAATCCAGATGTGCACAGGACTATAGAAACCACCTCAAGCCAGCCCTTCTGTGCCCCATCTTCTTCACAGGGACTTCATCTTTTGCTTTCCCAGGCCTCCCTTGCTGGTGGGAAATATGGTGTACACAGACCCATGTTGCGTTGTTACGTGTGTCACTGTTTGCACAGTCTCCAAACCAATGCAATAATTTGGAGTGTAGCTGAGCTCAATGAGCATTCTCACCATTCTTTCTCTGTTTGGTCCTTTCTAAACCCAATTCCTCTGTGCAGAATATCACAGAAAACCAAGATCAGAAATCTGGTAGTTCAGGGTGGCCCAGGAAGTGGAGAACAACGGCTTCCCTCCCAGGCATCTCAAAGACGTTTGTTGCAAAATTCTGAAAAATGACCTGTTTGATTAGACCTGGGGTGGCATTAGTGTATTGCAGAGGATCTCGTAGGAAAAGAGTAATTTTGATCTTGAAAATGCAACGTGATCTTTACATCCTAATAACCCAGGTTGGAAGATGGAAGCTCTGGTATTCATTTTCAGGTCAGGGAGTCACTGCGCAGGATGCTAGGAGAATTCATTTTCTTTGAGTGCTTTTCCTTTCAAGTCACGTTTTACTGCTGGAGTTACTCAGCGAATTAATAGGTATAGAAATGCAAAGCTCTTTTCTTATTACATTCTATCGATCTGATTGCAGTGTCATTAATTGAAAGACTAGGCAAATGTGATGGATAGTTCAGCTCGAGATTCTATATTCATTTTGGCCCAGATCTGTTGGGAGAAAACTGCGTGAAACTGACTGAAAGAAGTCTTTTGGTCTGACATGAATTATTCTCCCTTTGTCAATCCTTGTGAGAGCGCCATTCAGTGCTAGTGAGATTTACAATGTGAAATTGTAAACTGTTTCTACCCTTAAAGGAAAATAAAAACTCGGGATGCTTATCTGCAGAGTTGGAAAAAATCCATCCTGTAACTCCCTTTTATAGATTACCCATATACAACATTAAAAAAAAATTCAGACAAAAACAAATTCTGACTTAAAAATATGGGAGGTAGGCATTTTGTTCTTTTTTATTTTGTTCTTTTTTAAGTAATTTCATTTGCAATATTGTTTTGAAACATTATTTTTATTCATCACCATTCAGTCCATCTCTACTCTGCAAATATATGAAACTTTAGAGAGATTGTTATGTGGTTAGGGATGTTTTTATGTTATATATATACTTTATTGTTTGACCCACTATTCTTTGGATTTTTCCCATAAATTTAAATTAACATGAGAATTTTGTATAAGTATAAATATGTCCACATACATATTTCATAAGCAGTTTAATATGAAAAATTTAAGGGAGTCTTTTAAAATATTTTAATCTCCATGTGAAGGGGAATATTCTCCAGATCAGACAAGAATATACCAGATTGTTTAATTTGTTCACAAAGGCAAAGCTTATCTCTTTGCTTTCTAGTTTATCACATTTTAATGAGCTGGGCTAGTTTTCTGTTGTGTTTGTTATTTTAAGTATTTGAGGCTTGAAGTGAATGGGAAGAATATCCAAATTTAAAGCATATCTAAATCTGCCATAAAATTCCATCCTGCTCTTGGTCTTCATGAACATTATTGTTTAAGGAAGTTTAAAAGTTTAGTGCATGTTATTAATAATAAATGTCCCATTCCAATATTTTTGTCCTTCGGTCTCTGGTATTTGCAATTGCCTTTCTCAAGGTGTGATTTCTATTCCTGGTCTTGCTTTTAGATGTGGAAAGATAGGAAGTGAATACATTGCCACACTGCATGACCTCATTTTGGAACACATCTTGAAAATGTATTTAATGCTCTCTGAGCACAGAGACAATGGATTCTGGTTTGGGGTCCTCCTCTCTGACCTTTGGCTTGGTGAGCAATGTGGACTGCTTCCTCTGCTCATCAGCTGCTCTCAGCGTGGAAAGAAGGCTGCACCAACGTAGGGAAGCAAATGCTGTTGCTGAGTGCACAGGCTGCCTTACCCATGATATTGTGTCTAAAAATACATGCACTGAGAGGCAGGCATATGCTCACGCCTTGGTGTGAAGGAGCTCTCGCCTGTGTTTCTTGCTATAGCATCTAAATTCTGGAGAGAGGAATTAAATTATTCCAGAAGCCCTGCCAGGTTTTGATTTGCCATTGTCTCTGCGTCTTCGTTGCCTTTGAATGGGACCCTTGATCCAAGGCTTTCATAGACCAGCCGGTGCTGATGGCTCTGTGACTTGATGATGGCGCCTGCTCGTTCCCGTTGTGTCCTGTCTCAGGCATGATTTTTTCTCCTGTCTGGGAGGTAGACAGCACTGGGCAGAGGTTGCACCTGACACGTTAGACCTCCGTTGTCACTGCTGTGGCTGTTATTCCCCTCGGCAAGAGCCAAGGAGCGAACAGGACGGTGGGTCACCTCGCCGGCTATTTAGCACCATTTCTTTTCTCCCCTTCAGCCTTGTTAGGATTTTTTTTTTCTCTCTTAACTGACAGGGTTTGGAGGGGTTCCTGGGCCCCCCTCTTTACCCCACTTGGTCTTGATAAGGATCCTTTCTCCCGATTTGTAACACCTCCGCTCATTAGGAAAGCTTGCTAGACTCTCATGCCCTGTCCCTGCAACTCAGTTTTTCTGCTCTATTGTTGGGTTTTTCTCTTGGAGCGTTAGCTCCAAATTTCTCAGCTTCTGTGCTTCCTTCACATGTTAAAAGGGGTGAAATTTTTTATGGTGGGGCTATTTTGTGTAGGAAGAAAGAAAATAAAAATTGTTCTTTGGAGCGATAGTCCCAAGAATAGGAATAAATAGCAAAGGGAAATAAAGTGCTGCTGCCCGGCAGCCCTTCTGCAGTCAGGCTGTAAATACGTGTCTTCAGGTGAGGCTGTGCATCTATCTTGTTTGTAGAGTTGGAGAACAATATTAACCTTCAAGATACTTTCTGCATGCTGTTTGAAATAATTTTAGTTCTAACAAGGAGTCCTAAGGAAAGAAATTCCTGTTTCCATGCACCAGAAAAGAGGAACAAAATCACAGATCACATCAGATGCAAAATACACCATTCCATTTGAAATTATCCATATTTAAGTGAGGAGGATCAGCTGTTCCTTATACCTCCCTCTTTCTCCTTATATATTCAAGTTAGCAATATTTTGATGTCCTTGAACACAGAAAAGCAATGAGTGCATTGTTTTTCAAAAGAGTATTTTTTTTTTAATTTTTGAGGTTTCTGTAAAATGAGATAAAAGAATGCTTTATTTTGTTTCAGTGGGTTAACATAGAATACATCCTATGCAAGCTAACAGACACATGTGCAACGTAAGTTGTTCAGTGTGCAACTGAAATAATACACACATGCACACATGGATAACCAGCCCCCGAAAATAAAACCAACCCACCCGATGTGAACCAAAATCTAGGCTTGAGAATTCATCCTCTCATATGCTTTTCTACATCTGAATCCTGCCTTTGCCTTTTCTTTACACTATTTTCTTAGCTTCTTTTATAACAGCCACTGAAATGGACAAAGAACTCTACCACATAGTTATTTTCAGTTTTAGTGGCAGTAGTTGAAAATGAAGCAAGGGTCACATGTGCCAGAAACTCTTATTTGTCACCAGGCTTTTCAGTTCAGCTTAATACATTTTATTCCCAAGGATACCAATGAAACATGTATGCTTATAGACACTCCATGCCTAATGATGCAGCTGGATCTATTAATAACCTGTGATATTGCATAGATTTGAGGGTTAAAGGAAAAGAAAAGAAAAGGGAGAAAGGTGCCATTATTTGTAGCCAGCAAGTTGTGCGATCCAGGTGCTGGAGTATTTGCATGCCTTTCCACCTTTGTTCCTTCAGAGGCGGTGAGGGTCTCAGCTATTGCTGACTAATTGATAGTTGTAGTAACCGCCATAGGCTCCTTAGATTAGAAATGCATGCAGACGTGTGTGTCTTGATTCGAACATTAAGGAATGCACACTCTCACACAGGCAGAAAGTCTTGGTACTAATAGAGGTGTGATGGAGATAGCAGGACATAAAACAGAAGAGAGACAGAAAGAGATAGAAAGAGGGAGAGAGTGGGGAGAGAGAGAGAGAGAGAGAGAGAGAGAGAGAGAGGGAGAGAGAGAGAGAGAGAGAGAGAGAGAGAGAGAGAGAGGGAGAGAGAGAGAGATGGCTGGCAGCAAGTATACCCCTGCAAATAGTTCTAAAAAGCGTTTGCAAATGCAGAAGGCTTCAGAACCATCCAACAATTCAGACACCCTTTTTATTTCTTCTCTGCGGGACGCCTCCATCCAGACTATTCGCAAAAAAAACGGAAAAGGTGAGAGCCCTGCCATCTTAGCTCAGAATTCATCTGATTTCCTTTTTTCCCCCCTGCCTTGTATTCCTCAATCCATTGTCCATGCATCCGATGGCAGCCGCCCTTGCTCTTGAATGCAAGTGTCACAGCAGGAGCAGAAAGAGGGCTGAGGGAAGGCATTGTCAAAGCCACGGTTGTCTATTGTTTCTTTTTCTTTGCTTTCACTGCTCTGCTTTTTTTTTTTTTTTTTCCTGAGGCTTTCCTTTCCTAGTGGCCTCTGTCCAGGAGGAGGGAGAAAATTGCAAGAGTTAGTGGAGTAGTAGAGTGGAGCTGTTTTTTTTCTGCACACTGTTTTGATAAACAGCTCAGCAATGCAGTCCACAAAATTAGGAAACAGTAAGAGTGGAGGATTCTGGTGGGAGATGGAGGGAGAGGCTTTGGAGACCTGCTTGCTCCTGCCTAGATGCCAAAGGCAGTTTCTTCTGAAGGACTTCTGTGGTGATATTTGTTTTCTGTTGTATTTTCAGTTTTAGAAAAAATCATGAGAAAGATCTTAATCATCTGTCAAGCGTCCCATTTGTTTATATTTGGTTCAGTGTAGCAACTGGATGGAAATTTTAAGGAAGGCCAGATCTGCTATTTGAGATTTGCTCAAATGTTGAAACCAGTTCAGCCTGAATCCAAGATTGTCTTTTTCAGATCCTTTAAGTTTGCATGTGAAATTTGTGTGATTACTTTCTGATGTACATTACAAAAAAAAAAAAAAAAAGTGACCATTGTTTATGTAGCTGTAAGTCTTGGTATTATGTTATTTTGTACATTAAACATAGCTGCTCTTTTGGGTGACATTTATGCACGAGTGATTATCTTCTTTGAACAGGCCAACTCCTGATAATCCCCAAAGTTTTCAAAGGTTGCAGAGTTGCAATACCAAAATAGATTTATAGGAAAGTATTTCAAATGAGCATTTGACATAACATGAAAATGCTGGGAATTTTCTCAGCCACTTAACTTTATGCAATTTTTAATCACTTTTATTTCAAAGTGGTTTTACACAGAAAGAATCAGAGGAGCAGATTCAAACAATTTAGCTAAAAAACCTACACATTTACACATTTTACAAACTTGATTTTAGTTTAGAGAAACCACATACCTATAAATGGTTCTCTGTCATTTTTTTCCCCTTCTAAATATTATAGTACCTACAATTATTTAAGGAAAATCATTCCAAATTGACAATTTTTCCCCTCTTAACTTCTGACTTGAGTCCAAGACCTTTTGGCTATTTTCAGAATTTGCTAAAGATTCATCATTTTATTTCTAAAATGAATTTCAAGTCTAAAGGGTATGGATATATGTACAGACTGAAAAATAAAATTTTTCTTTTGAGCAGCCATTCCATTTTATAACACACGCCAGTGGGTTGGTCTTCAATATGAACTTACAATTTCTTTCATGTCCAAATAATGATTATAGTCTGTCTGTGAATGTGAGGGTGGACAAACTTTTGGATTCCATAAGAAAATACTCTAAATTGGAAGTCTGAGATCTCACATACATGAACATCTGGTTTGGAACACTACAAATATATTCTCTCCCTTTATGTTCTCACTGCCTTATTTTAGGGGACTCAGACTGAGCCACCCTGCTTCTCTTTTGTGAAGGGACAGTTTGAAATGTCTATAGAAAGCAAACTTCTTGAAGAAATGCAGAGCAGGCCATGGTTTGAATACAAGTCTGAATTTAATTGCGGCCACCCTGGTAGTTTCACTGTTTAACTTCCAGCATGCATCTGCATGATCCCTACAGCAATCCCAGGCCAGGATTTTTGAGCAAAGGAAATTTATTTGTGATAAAGTTACATGTTTAAATTTTTTTTTCTTTGAACAGTCACTTGGGGCTTACTCAAAAATCAAATTAAAACAAATGATCCTAAAACTCTTTTGAAAGGGGAAGTTGGTATTACTATCTTCTTCAGAGCACTTTGAGAGGATGGCAGAGCCCCATCTCTGATCATCTCTACTTTGGTAATGGGGGGGAAATGTGGCTGAAATATTACAAGGCTGGGTAGTCTTTCCATTTAAATTACCAGAAGAGACAAAGAGGCAAATGAAAGGCTCAGGGTCTCTGTGATTAAAGCAGTCTAAAGTAGTTCTTTTTGCACTTCCAAATGGTGTAGTTCTCCACGGAGCTGGGAGGAATGCTCACACCCACAGGAACAGACTTGGAGGGAACCCCATCTCATAGAGTGTGCCCTCTGCTGATATTTGACCTCTTCTGGAACAACTTGAAAGGAACAGCTAAGCTTCTGGCCAAGATTCATATCCAGACATTTTTAAAGTACAGGTTCAAGTTCAAACATTAATCCAACTATTTCACACAAGTCTCTGTAGTCGTTTCAGTGTACAGAAAACTTTCAAATCAGACAGTAGACCAAACCTAGGTATTTCTTAAAACTGGATTTGCTCCACCTCCAATATTTTTACATACTGAACACAGACAGAGTAGTCACAATGTAATCTGTGAATTTTAATCATCCAGGCCTTAAGATTGCAAACATTTAAAACAAAAGAGGGAGAAAAATAATAACCTCTGGCTTTTAATAAAGGAGACCATCTTACCAAGAATCAGCAAAAATCACACGTACGTGAACACAGAAGACAAAGCAAGATAGGCTACCCCTTCTTACCCACAATGCCCTGGGCGCTGCTATAGCAGCGCACAGCCCCAAATAATGAACTCACGTCCAGTCCCCTCACTAGTTGAAAAAATTTGTTTTTCAGAAGAATATTTGTCACTGAGACTCCACAGTTAAGTAGCAGGCACACCTTTCAGAGTTACCACCTTTTAAAACCCCTTTTTTTTTTTTTTCCTCTCCCATTTGGGAAGACAACAGGGGACTTCCCACTTTGGAATGGCTGGCATGCCTTCCGCTACCTAACTGCATGATGCCTCCATAGATACAGGGCTCCCCGAACTTCATATGTGATGTAGGGCTCCTCCCACTCATAAGGAATGCGACACTCATTTGCCAAGGGGAGAATTTCTGCAGTGCCAATCAATCAGCACAACCAAACAGTTTTTGTGATATCTGGGGTAGCCAAAGGAAGGCTCCTAATGGTTTGTTACAATAGCCAAAGGGCTTTTAGAGGTGACTTTTTTTTGCTCTAGGTGTTGGGTTTAAAAACAAGCAAATATGGAAAATATCTATAGGTTTTGTTGTTGTTGTTGCTGTTGTTGTTTTGGTACTAGGGATGTCCGAGCTACATCCCCAGCCCTTTTTTTTATTTTTTATTTTGAGACAGAGTCTCAGCTAAGTTGCTTAGGGCCTTATTAAGTTGCTGAGGCTGGCCTTGAACTTGTGATCCTCATACCTCAACCTCCTGAGCTGCTGGGATTACAGTCATGTGCCACCACACCTGGCTCTATAGAGGTGCTTTATCCCCCCATTTTCTTGGAGGAGGCGGGGCATGGGATAGGTACTATTCTATTTAGGTAGACTGGCAAGGAGAACTATAGATTTAGGGGACTTCCTTAACAATAATTATATTATTTCTATAGTTGATATGGATGTATATATACATACCATACATACACTCATGCATGTAAACACACATATACATACACAACATACACATATGCATGCAAATATATGTATGTGTGTATGTATATGTATGTGTGTATATATATGTATATATATATATATATGTGTGTGTGTGTGTGTGTGTGTGTGTATAAAATCTCCATTCTCATTTAACATGAAATCATATGGAAACGAGACAATGAGGATTTGGAGAAAATGATCCCTCTACTTCTCTGGGTATAGATTTGGAAGGATGAGAAGATTCGTAAGATGTCTTCTCCCCAGAACTGCTAAAAAGAAAGTTTGTAGGAGGGTATTAAAAGGGATATCTCAGTATAGCAATCCTTTAAAAATTTTGTAATATTATAATACTTGCATCCATAAATCCCTTTCACTAACCCCCATTCCTTTGTGTCCTCTTGCCCCTCCTTACCCCGACTCCTGGCAGGAGAGAGCTAAAATAAAACCTGCTAGGAACACCAGTGCTATTACCCAGTGAGAAGAGGTTAACTAAACCTAGGTCCAAAACTCATAGAATAAATGCATTTTATTCATATTGCTCAATTTATTGAAAGAAACAGGTTATTGCCCAAAATCTTTTCCCAAGAAGTTCAAGTCATTTGGCTATCAAAATCAACTTTATCTTTATACTCTAGAGAGAATGATTTCTCCTTCTGACATACATCAAGGGACAGTGAAGAGTCGTGAGGATTTTTGCTTACCCAAGATTAGGAAGCATGGTGCTGGATCATGGGCTGAGACCAAGAAAAACTATGCTCCCCGGCCAGCTGCATGGGTCCTTGTTTTTCAAGAGTGTTACTTTGCAGTGTTACCCTTTAGATGCACAGGAGTTCAGTTGCTGCTCTGGGCTGCTGAGTGGGACCAAAGACCCAAATGGGCCCGTAACAATCTCACACTTAACTAAGTTAATTTAGATGGGAGAAATAGTTCTGGTGTTCTGTTGGACCGAGTAGGGTGACTATTGATAGAAATAATGTCCTGTGTATTTCAAAGAAGTACATATAAATAAAAGATCAATGTTTGAAGATCTAGATATACATATTCCTGGTTTGAACATTATACAACGTATTGGAATATCACATGGTACCCCTTAAATACATATAATTTTAGTACAATTAAAAACTAAACAAATTAAATTTTTAAAACTTTTCAAAAGAAACAGTCAACTGGGAAAGTTGTTTCAATATGACATTCTTTGCTGGTTTCAGGGACCCATTTCCTGACAGAGAATCAACATTTTTTTATACATTTGAGACATTTAGGTACTTTCAAACTTTCTTTTCATGTAAATCTTTGAGAAAAATAGGACATAGGGACATTAGGATAACATGAAAATGATTGAACTTTCAAAATGTTTTGTTTTTCACTACTGTTAACATGAGAAATGATTTGAAATGGCAACTCAGATCAACCTACGGTGACCTTTACCGAGACCTGTCCTTCCCTGGTTAGGATTAGTTATTCTGGGTGTGCCACATCGTCCCTTTTTATGCCAGTAGATTTTGTATGTGTAAACAATCAGTTGTGATCATTCAAGCCCTTATCAATCTTTTTTTTTTTTTTTCCTTTTGCCTAGTGTCAGGTTTTACAAAACTAACCTGTAGTATTTCCTGGATCCTTGACTTCATTTGATTCTTTCCAGAGGAGCCTTGTATACTGCATTGCAGATAAGCACACAAAATGACCTCACTGCAGAGGGAAACCATCTTTCCTAGGTCATAGAATTTCATAATGCTCAGGACTCTGGGGTCTTTTAAACAAAACCATAAAATGTGGGTTAAAGTTCACTCATATCCTATAGTTTAACTTTAAATAAGAAGTACGACATCATTAGTTTCTGCTTCCAAGTAGTTTCATTCTAGACCTATCTGAAAAAAATCTCTAAATTTTTTTGACACCTCTGCTACTGTGATGTGCTCTAATGGCAGCTATGGCTTCCACCCCTCCTCCTGGTCAATGTGTTATGATCAACATTGAGCTTATGCTTTTTATTAACTCAAGTTGACGTAATTTCTTAACTTCCAGAAAAACTCTCTCTCTCCTCATTGGTTGCTCAGTAGTTAACATTTTGGATGGTGATGTCAACTAAGTTGTACTCAGGCATTCAAGAGTGGTCTTCATAACTCTTATTCTAATAATGATGGTGTGAGATGATCTAACAGACCTATGAATAAGAGTTATGAAGACTCTGTGTGCTATTTTTTATTTAAGCAATAATAATAGGCCTCATGTTTCTTAAAAGCACAAATATTAACACAAGCTATTTTTCTCCATTGTTTATACACAATAACACAAATATCCTTTTTTTTAAATGGACAAGGTTAATATGACACATGGTGATTTGGTGAATGTATTGGGGTGATCTGAAAGGAACAAAGTGACAGGTCTGGGCCAAAGAGGTGAGAAATGGAATAGTGATAGATCCAGACTTTCTTGTGACTTGACTCATCATGCTGAAGTAACAGGACATATGCAGCAGCGTAGTACATGGGGGCGGAGCCACAGAAAAACTAAATCCTTCCTTTCCTGGGAAACAGCAGGATTGAGCTGATTCAGGAATATTCAATAAGAATTCGTCCATTGACTAGTATTTGTTGAAGGCTTCCTCTGGACCCAAGGCTGTGGCACATGCTGTGGAAAGTGTGAGATGCAGCAGATGTTTGAAGAATTTACCATCCTGAAAGAAATGACTGTGCACGCCGTTTAGTTGTTCCAGAACATCCCCGAGGAGGACTGTCTTTCAGGACAATGTGCCACAGGGGAGGGGGGGGGGATGTACGCGTGGCTCCTGCCTCCGGGAGCTTGTGGGCTCCTGGAGGATGTGGACTCATAAGCAGGTCATTCCAGGGACACGTGGAATGTATTCTGTGCTGTGGTGACAGGAACCTCGCTAACACGTCCCTGATCGGTGAGAGGCCTAAAGAATTATTTATTTAGCGCCCACCAAAATTATGGACCTTTGCTTTGAAGTCCCAGAGGAAGGAGAGACACATTTTTTTCCTGGAAAAGTGTAGGAATTGGTGAAGTCTTCATTGAGGAGGTGGCATCCAGTCTGCACTGAAAATTAAGTAGAATTTTCTCAGGCTGAGTGAGATGAGGACAGGAGAGAATTCCAAGAGGAGCTGGCATAGAAGGAGGCCTGGGTTTGTGAGAGGATGTGGTGTGTTAGCTGAACAAGGTCTAGTTTGGTTTGGCTGAAATCTATGGGGTATGGAAGGAAATGGAGGAAACAAGGTCAGGAAAATGGCGGGGGGCCAGAATGTGAGAGCCAGGCGGAGGAATCTGTTGTTTGTCCATGTGTTTGTATCTGAAAGGCAATAAAAGGTCATTGCTATTGGACAGGAGGCCTCAAAATAATAACTTGGGCAGTAGAGGAGGAAAGAGATTGAGGAGAAGAAAGATTTTGGCAATGGTTTTCAACTGGGATGAGCAATGTATCATAACAACCTGGGAAGCTTTTGCAAAATACAGAAGCCTTCGCCTTCTACCAAGCTTCCGATGTCCTGTGGGTTAATGGGAATGTAAGCAAGGAAATTTTGAAAAGGCTGGCTAGGTGATGGGCTTCATCCCTCCCTCTGCTCTTGCATTGGTCTAAACAAGAGATGCTCAAATAAGGCTGGGACGGCAGAGATGAGAAAGGATGGACCTATGGATCTGAGAGAGGCATGAGGGTTTGAAATAAGTCGGACAGATTAGAGGCGGGAATGTTGGAGAGGAAACAGGAGAAACATCCAGGTATTTAATTTACAGGACTCAGAGGAGCCCCAGAGGAGGAACAAGGTCTGTGGATAAAATTATGTAGTCTATTTGATACACATAGAACTTGAGGTAGGCAGTTGGTAACATAAGAGGCTGGAATTGAGAAGGGCATAAAAGCATATAAACTGCCAGGCATGGTGGTACATGCCAGCAGCTTGGGAGGCTGAGGCAGGAGAATCATGGGTTCAAAGCCAGCCTCAGCAAAAGCGAGGCACTAAGCAACTCAGTGAGACCCTGTTTTTAAATAAAATACAAAATAGGGCTGGGGATGTGACTCAGTGGTTGAGTGCCCCTGAGTTCAGTGTCCCTGGTACCCCTCCCCGTTCCCCCCCCCCCCCAAAAAAAAGCATATAAAACAGACCAATGAAGCATTAGGAAATAGCCATCAAAGTCATTAAAAGCAGCAAAAAGCAGGAGACAAGGGAGACCTATCTGTGTTGGTTGGAGTAGACAGATAAGTCTTGGAAAAGTAGAATCTGAGTGGTATCTCAAAGCATTAGTGGGATATTCAGTCTGAGAGATGTGGAGGTTAAAAATAGAGAACATTTGCAAAAAGGAATGGATGAGAAAGAAAAAATGCTGTTTCAATAGGACAAGATGATAAAATAAATGACTTAATCATAAAACTAGTGTACTCCCATTTATTCTTTACTTCTAGCAGGATCCATTGTTATTCATAATTTATAGAAGAAGAAATAGGTTCAGAGAGGTTAAATAGATGGCTCAAGTTGTTCCACGTAGAACAGCGTGCCTTGTCCCTTAGCTCCCAGCTCCTGTTCTGATCTGTTGGTTGTGTGCCCTTAAGGCAGTGTTCTTTCTTAATTATTTTCCTATCCCTCCTGGTTAGCATGAAGCCTGAACACAGACTAGATGCTTGGTACATATTTGTTGAATCAAACTACAAATTACCAGGGCTTCTGTGCATAATTATTTCCCATCCACATTTAAGATTAAATATAGAAATGTAATGCTGTCAGACCTCAAAGTTTCTTGAGATCTTCTGATCCAACTGACGCACTTTATAGGGGCAATCAAAACTCAGAGAAAGGAAGAGACTTACCCCAAATCTCCCATCCAGTTATCAGCAGAGCTAAACCAATACACCCATCTCAGTTTCTCAACCAGGATTGTTCTCCCATCCCACTCAATCCAAGAGACCCACATATGAGAAATGTGAGCTAGTCCTCCCTCTTCTGAGCTCTCCCACGTTAGGCAAAGATGGAGAACATGGCGAGGTCTCAGAGGTGATTTGAGAGATGTGAGCTCTATTTTTTCAATTGGCAGTTTCCACATTGAGTAAAAGAAGGCTGACACAGGAATTAGATACAAGAACTAGTGCACAATTCTTCTGAGAAAATAACAATAGCAAGAAGAAGAAATGAAAGGTTGAGGGAGGCAGTAGATTTTCCAGTGAATGAGGACAGGGTGCTGTGGGATCCCCTTTGTCTTGCTTTCTCCTAAGTGTAAAACGGTGTCCTCTCCCTAGGACAGGTGGGAAGACCTCCCAGCAGGAGAGCTGATGAGGACATAATGCAGGCCTGGGGCAGGAGTCCACGCTGGGGTTCCAGACCTCCCCGGGGCTCCCAAGCTTGGTGCTCCCCCAGGGTCCTCATCTGTCAACGAGAGGGTTAGAGGAGATTTCTCTGTCTTGTGTTCGTCACTTGCCCTCTCAACTAAAGCCCTGCTCAAAGCTAATGGGCAAGTGAGGTGGAGAAGTCAGCTGAGGCTGTTCGACACTGTCATGGGTGTTGACTCCTTCAGGGGGGCAGACACGGGTGTGACACCAACAGGAGAGACAGCAGGATCAGTTTAGTTGTTCCAGGACATCTGTGAGTAGAACCATGTGTCAGGCACTGTGCATCATGGCGCAGGCAAGAGGCATTCACACACAGCTCCTGCCCTCAAGGAGCTTACAGTTGCACTGGAGAGGCGGACGCCTAAGCAGGTCATCCAGTGACGGGTGGCACACGCCATGTGTTGTGGTGATGGAGGAGCCTCACCCACCCTTCCCAGGGCTGGGAAAGGTTTACTGAGAAGATGATGGCTAATCTGAATCCAGACTGGAGAATTATTTATTTAGTATCCACTGAAATTGTGTCCCTTTGCTTTGTGCTGGGGATTCAGAGGATGAGGCAAAGTCTGTCTTTGGGGGGCCCATGGTCTAACTTAAGAATTAACAAAATAATTCTTTATCTCCCTGGTATAGTTCATGCCCTGGGTTCCTCTGTGTGTGGTTACAAAACATACCACACACAGAGGAGCTCAGGGCATAAACTGTACCAAGATAGAGATAGAGAATTATCTAGGATCCCAAGCCCACTTCCTTCTGAAGAAGTCTGGCAAGATGACCTACCCAAGCTGTGAGGAGCACTGTGGCTGGAGCCATCTGGAGATGGTCCCTAAAGGTGGGCAGACTCTGGTATTAGAGTAACACCACTGTGTTGGGCTTGTTGGCTCTTCTGGTGCCTTCAGCTGAGCTGCTGGACTCAGTGAGACACCTCTGTGCATAGGAACTGTTGGCTGTGGGGGCTGCTCTCACCTAGTTCCTGTTAGCCCGTCCTCCTGGGCGCAACTCTGATCTGGACTGCCATGTTCTACCTGTCTGCATGTTCTGAGAACGACCATGAATGTGCCTCTCTTATTTATTTATTTAGCGGTGCTAAATCACATCCCTGGCCCCTTTTTAAATATTTTTTTAGAGACAGGTTCTGGCAGAGTTGCTGAGGCTGGCTTTGAACTCACAATCCTCCTGCCTCAGCTTCCTGAGCCACTGGGATTACAGATGTGCACCACTGTGCCTGACCCTGTTTTTGCTATGTTAAAAAATATGTTTTGAATCTTTTATATTTAAAAATTAACATGCCCTGAAATTTGTATTTTTGGTATACAGCTCTATGGATTTAAGTCATGTGTAGATTCATACACTCACCACCAAAAGCAGGATACAGAACATTTATCACTCAGAGCAATTTTTCCCTCTCATTGCTTTATGGTGTGCTTTCCTCTTCTTCCCCATCCCTGCAACCACTGACCTGTTGAGAATGTAATGTATATGGAATTCTGTGAGTGTAACTTTTTTAAAATAATGACTTCTTTATTCCACCTAATACCTCTGAGATTCATCCATGTTGTTGTATGTGTCCACAATTTGTTCTTTTTCATTGCTAAGTAGTACTCCTCGTGTGGCAGCACTGCCCCTGGTTTATCCACTCACAGATTAAAGGACGTTTTGATTTTTCCCAGTTTTACATGATCATAAATAGAATGCTATGAATATCCATGCGCATGTATTTGTATGATTGTAAGTTTTCTTTTCTCTAGGGTGAATACTAAGGAGCAGGATTGCAAGGCCAAACCCTTATTTTAGGTCCCTCCCCACTTTGGAGCCTAGTCTGCCCCACCCCTGGGACTTGTGATCCTGGATCACACTCCTGCCTTTCCTCTTCCTTGAATGAGCTGGTCCTGTCTACCAGTTTTATTTCCATCTCTTCCATCCCACAGCCTTCCTCTTTCTGGCGAGGAACTCCTAGCGCATAATAAAACCGAAGCCCATTTTAATTAGTCTGGGCCTTTTTCGGCTCTGAATTTGCTGTGATTTGGATTATTGCACCAGTATTGTAGTACCCTCTGCTGGCTGATCCACAAAGCTGGCTTCCTGCCTGTGCTCTGAGGGAAACTGAAGGTGCAACGGAGAGAAAGGGAAAGAATTGGGGGAAGGGGAGGAAGGAGTCGTGGCGGACTCCCATTGTGGTGACAGCCTGACAAGGGCCCTTCGTGTATTTGATGCTACACATATAGAGAAACGCTGTAATATTTTTGTGGAGCTCTACAATATTGTACTTGTCTTCTCAATTGTAGGCAAAGATGGGCTGTCTGGAAAGCTGGACTCAGCCTGGAGCCTGTTACCCAGATTGCTATTTTGTAAAGCCTTCCGCATACAAATGACTCAGATCCAAACATTCAGAAATGATCTTGGAGGGCCATCTGGTTCTTGCTGGTTCTAAAGCTTCATTCAGCCTGGGGTGTGGATCCAGTTCAAAAGATAGTGAGGGCTCTTCATGGAGGGTTAGTACGTTCCACTGACCAAGGCTAGAAGCTGGCTCTTAAAAATAGCCAGGGCTGATGCTCTCAGGGCTGGCAGAGGCTGCCTCTCATAGGTCAGTGGACGTCTGACAAGTATCTAATTGATGATAATGCGGTCGAACGGTGGTTTCGAAACACACACACACACACACACACACACACACAATTTTGTATCATCTGAAAACATGTGTTAATTTGTTTGGGTGTCTGAAACAGTCTGGGAATTAGGCTGAACCAGCATGTCAGACAGTGAGGTCTATGGGAGCCTTGTAATCGCCGAGATGTGTCATTTTTAATTTGTGAAGACAATACTGCCAGCCTTGCAGTTTGGATAATGGTGCTGATGGGTTTGCTATTTACACTTGCTGGCCGCTTGCCTTTCTGAGCAAAGGTACGGCTTCAGATTCTGTGGACGAGGGACAGGGTGTGTTCCCTCTCTGGAAGGCCCACAGCTGGAGAAGGGATGGGAGCCTGTGATCTCAGCCTGTGATCTCAGCCTCCGCTCTGGGCGGTGACCAAGTCCAGACAGAGCAGAGAAGGGGCCACTGGGCATCAGGGAACATGGGTTGGAGACAGCCAAACGTATGCAGTGGTGCCACTTGCTTGCCTCACTTTTTGTTTTGATGGGCTCTCTCATCTGGAGGTGGTGTGGGGGAGGGGGATGCGCTTTCTTAAGCATGCGCAGACAGAACCAAATTAGATCCCACAGTAAGACTCTGGAACTCCTTCATTAGTGCTTCATCACACTTGGGATCTAAGGTTACCACAGGCAGGGACTGTATCTTATTTATGTGAGCCCCCAGCCTGGCACAGTATTAAGTATTAAAAAGGAGCTTGTTAAATGCTGTTAAAGGTGTGGCTTTTTAAGGGTTTCAGTATGTCCTAGAAGGCATCAGGGCCTCAGGACATCGGGAGGACCCATATGAATGTTGGGGTCACGGGTCAATCAGAGCACCTTCACCTGGGTCATTTGTCCCTCTTACGTTCTCTCTCAGTGGAGATGCCTGCGTTCCACATCCGATGGTCTCATCTTTCCAAGGCAATGGCCCCCCAGGAAATCTTCACCACGGAAGAGGAGCCCAGACTCCGAGGATCTCCTGGATAAATCACAATTGGTAAGTTCTCAGCAGCAAGTTCGATATTTGTCTCCCAAACCAAACACCTGCAGGGTGCCTCAGTCCTCCTGGCCCTGCCAGAAAGATGAAGCGCACCCCTCTCGAGTTAAAAGCGAAAGTTACTGATTTATGACATTTTCATCTGTCCTATGTACCTACTTGGCGGAGATGAAATGGCATGTTCCATGGCTTCTCTCAGTGGAGAAATGTGACATTTCTGTTTTTTTTGAGCTCCATTGAGGCTGCTGGTCTCCAGGGAGAGACGTGACTGGGCTCTGCAGTCAACTGGTTTTCTTCAACAGGATTTTTCTCTTCTTCGCTCTGGAGATCCTACTTTCACATTGAATGCTAAGATTTGTTGGGTAGTGGGCTTCTCTGGGTCCCTTGCCATATCAGTCAGGACACGAGAGACCTAGGCTGGCTTCTGCTAGATGGTGATGAATAGATCCGTTTTTTGTTTTTTTTTTTTTTAAATTCGTTATTTTTTTAACACAAAAGTCACCACTGAATCCATTTTGAAGTGAAAAACGCAGCCCTGTTAAATGCAATCACATCTGTGTGCTGCTGTCACCACCATCCACAGAAACTTGGTCATCTTGCAAAGCTGAAACTCTGGACCTGTTAAGCAACAATTCCTCCTTCCTACCTCTCCCCAGCTCCGGGCAACCATCTTTCTACTCTCTGTCTCATGAATTTGAACTACCTTCCTTACCTCATTTAAGTGGAATCCTACAATATTTGTTGTTCTGTGACAGATTTACATCACTTATCATAGTGCCCTCCAGGCCCACCCATGTCATAGCACATGTGGAAATTTCCTTCACTTTTTTAGGGCTGAAGAGTGTTTCATTTTGTTTCTCCATTCACAGACACTCAGTTTGCTTCCATCTTTTGGTTATTAACCATAATACTACTGAGAACATGGGTATAAATATTTCTTTGAGTTCCTGATTTCAATTGTTTTTTTTTTTTGGAAGTGAAATTGAGGGATCAGCAAATAATTACATTTCTAATTTGTTGAGCCTCCACCACTATTTTTCATAGAGATTACTTTATTTTACATTTGACAAAGAATCCTAATTCTCCCATGTCCTCATCAAGACTTTTTTTTGTGGGGGTGGGGGTACAGGGATTGAACCCAGGGCTGCTTTACCACTGAGCTACATTCCCAGTCCTTTTAAATTATTTATTTATTTTTATAAGAGCTTTGTAGATACACGCAATCGTTGGGTTCATCTTCACAAAATCATATGTGCGTGGAGATTGACTTCAGTTCATGATCCCCCCTACTTTCCCGTCCAGCCTCTCCCCTGCCCTCTTCTCCTTCCTCTACTTTACTAGGCTTCCTGTAGCTTGTCTATTTATTTATATTTGATTGGCTCTTGTTACTTATGCATACAGGTGAAATTCCCTATGGTATATTTATATATGCACGTCTCATGATTTTTAGAGAATTCACTCTGCATTCCCCCCGGGACCGCACCTCCATTCTGCCTCTGTATCTTCTTCTCTCATCAGCCCTTTTTGTTTTGTTTTTGACTTTTCTGTGATCCATAGCCTGGTGGTCTTTCATTACGTTTTTTATGAGCATTACTTGAATGATTTTGATGTGGAGCGTAGTTTCAGGTCATCCATATTTTGTCAGTCCTTTGTTGCTCTTTGGAGAAGCGTCTCTTCAAGTCAGTTATCCATGTTTGAATCGGGTCTTTTTGTGGCTGTTGTGGCTTAGCTGTTGCAGTTCTTTATATATTTTGGATCCCTTATCAGATAGATGATTTGCAAATGGTCTTCTCCGTTTAGTAGAACAAGGTTTTATATCATCCAGTTCTATCTAGTTTTCCTTTCGTGGCCTGAGCTTTTGATGGCCAAATCCAGTGTCATGACAGGTTCCCTTAAGTTTTCTTCTAAGCGTTTCCTAGTTTCAGGTCTTACTTTTAGGTCTGCTATCTGTTTTGTGTAGTGCCTGTTTCCACTTCTAACACCCCCCTCATGCAGGGCTCCCCTGGAGGAGCACGTGGGCAGCAGCTGCTCCCTGTCGGGTGAGCACTGAGCGTGTATCTGGCACATGGCGAGTGCGCTCAGTCAACCCTTGTTGAATGACACAACTTTATCAGCTCTAACGGGAACAAGACAAGTAACACATTTATAGTGATTTCCCGTCACCATAGTAATTATAGAAGTTCCCCAAATTTCAACTATTGTGAAGACCTGTACAGATATTTTTGAGTTAAAGGATAATGCTATTTTCAAGCGCTTTTTAAACCTTCCATTTACTTCCTTTTCTCTGAGGTTATTTAATGGAACATTTGGGCACCTGTGATGGTAACTGGGCGCTTACCACACCTGGCCCGAGTGCCTGCATGGTGGGCTCCAGCGCACAGCTGGCTGGGTGGTGATGGCAGTGATGTGTAAGGAGATGGTGTCTTTCATCCACACGAGTCCTGTGTTAGTCAACGTTCTGTCACTGTAACCAAATGACCTGACCAGAGCAATTTAGAGCAGGGAAAGGTTTATTCTGACTCACAGTTTCAGAGGTCTCAGTCCACGCTTGGCCCACTCCATAGCTCTGGGCCCAAACTGAGGCAGAACATCATGGCTGAAAGGTGTAGTGAAGGAAAGCAGCTCAGGACAGGGCCACCAGGAAGCAGAGAGAGGGCACCTCTGCCCAGGGACAAAATATAAGCCCCAGAGACCCATCTCCACCAGTCACACCCTACTTGTCTGCAGTCGCTGCCTGGTTCATAAATGTTGGTGGATTAATCCATTGATTCGGCTACAGCTCTCACGATCATGTCACCTCTAAATCCTCTTGCTTGGTCTCACACATGAGCTTTTGGGGACACCTCATATCTAAACCATAACAAGTCCCTAAACTCTGGGGAACCAGTGTGGGAAGCAAGTACTGAATGGTGAACTGCCACCTTAGCTTCATGGCCTCAGGCAAGTGGCCCCACATCTCTGAGCCTCTTCCCATTTTATTTATAAAATAGAGAGGAAGATTCGAGAGTGCACGGGATTCCTCCAAGTTCTAAGCTTATGAAGGTTTAAGTGTTGGAGACAGGGCCATGCAGATAGGAGCTGAGACTCAACCACACCAGACAAAGGCAATTAGCCACAATTTGGCCTCTCAAAGAAAAACTTCCTGCTGCAGAAATGATAGGGAGAGGTGGGCAGAGGGGAGACTGGGGGTCATCTTTGGAGTTATAGTCTTGCTTTTGTCATAAATGCAGGTGGAGAGGAAAGAAGAACTTTGAAAATAAAATGAAATTACTTATGTTCTTATTATCCGTGAGCGGGACATTACATTTCCAGCTATTTTGGTGAACTGTTTTATATGTGGACATGAGTGTGACACAATTTAAATAAGACCACTCTTGGTTACTGCTATAGTTTGGATCTAGAATGTCTCCCAAAGGCCCATGTGTTGAAGGCTTGGTTACTCGCCTGTGGTGCTATCAGGAGGTGGTGGAATCTCTAAGAGGTGGGATCTAGACAGGTGTGATGGCACACACCTTTAATCCCAGCAGCTTGGGAGGCTGAAGCAGGAGGATCCTGAGTTCAAAGCCAGCCTCAGCAATTTAGTGAGGCTGTAAGCACCTTAGCAAGACCCTGTCTCAAAATAAAATATGAAAAAAAAAATGAAAAGAGGTAGGGTCTAGTGGGAGGAAGTTAGGTCATTGGGCACGGCCTTTGAGGAGATATTGGGACATTGGCCCCTCTCTCCTTCTCTCTCTTTGCTTCCTGGCTACAACAAAATGAACAGACTTTTGTCACCATGCACTCCCTACCTTGCAACTGGCCTGAAGCAACATATCCAAGCAACTATAATCCCAAATAAATCTTTACTTCTTGTGAGTTGATTACCTCAGGTGTTTTGTCACAGCAATGAAAAATAGAGTCAACAGTTAAGCTATTACTTAAAGTCATGAATACTATCCCCACCCAAACCCCACACATTCCACATTTTTCCTGGTGAGTTTTAATTGTGTTTGAAAGACAGTTACACCTACCATTTTCTTGATAGATACCTCTGTAAGGGGTGGCTTGTGTTGTGTTCTAGCTTGTGCCATGGCCAGAATCAGACCTTTCTGAGACATAGTACGAAGCTATTTTCATGGAACCAATCAAACAGCAACAACATCATCCAGGAGATCTGTGTTTTGACTTAATTCTTTCCTTCTGAATGAGGGTGGGCAAGTGACTTACCCTTGCTGGGAAAGAGTTTCTATATGTCTAAAAAAGTAAGGATTTTACCTACTATTTCACATAAATGTACAATGTAAATTTTATTTATACAGTAAGTACATTATTTATTACATTGTATTTTCCATCTTTTTGAAAGAGAGGGGAAAAGAGGTTTAACTTTTATTGAGCACCTTCTATGTGGTAGATACTGTGACAAGTGTTTATGTAAGGTATCCTATTAATGCTCAAATGATTCTATGAGGAAGTCCTTGTTAGGCTCATCTTAGGTTGAAATATGGATGTTCGGAGAGGTAAAGTGACCTGTTCAAGGTCACACAGCTAATGCATAGCAGGGTCAGGATTCCAACATATATCTGTTAGATCTAAAGTCAGTGCTCTCTCCTGCTATCAGTGGACTTGGACATTGTGCCAACCTGACACATCTGCACTGATGGGGACCTGTTTCCCCTCCTCCCACTGCTGAAGTTGCTGATAAGCTTCCTTTCTTTAGTGTTTCCAAAACTCTAAGCTCTCAGCCCTTGAGTCTTCTGAATTTTACCTTTGCTGAAGAGCAGACACTACAATTTCCCCTAGAACTTCTGTTTTACAGAAAAAGAAGTGATGCCTAGTCTTCTGAGTGTGGCCGACACTTCCTTCCAAGATACGGATCCCAACACATGTGAGGCTTCCTCCCCGATCACTGGCTTTCAGCCCTTCCCTCTCTTTTCCTGACACACACCCTGCAGCCTTGCTCTGAGTGTGTGTTGATGGTGTCCAGATGCCGGCTCAGGGGCCCCAGATTCACAAAAGGCCTGGTTGACGTCCCTTCTGCATCTGACTTATTTGATGCCAGAGGAGCCAAGGCCAAGGTCTCCGGAGAGAGTCAGGAGAGGGTTGCCTCCTGCAGAGGTTTGGCTGAGCCCCAGCTAATCTCCACAGCTTCTCAGGGACACACCTGCTTGTCTGCCAGCCAGCAGCCTCCTGGCTCCTTTCCCATGGGACGCCGGGGTCAGAGGCCTCCAGAAAGCCTTTTATCTCCCTCCACGCCACCAGCGCCCCCAGCAGCACCTGGGTCTGCACATAAGACTCCCTTTGAGAAGAGGTCAAGATGTTGTCCCTCCAGAATGGGGCTGGGCATCTTTTCCTTCCTTTTGAGGTGGCTTACTTATTCCTGCTTTCTTTTCTTTTCTTTTTTATAAATTGGTGCATTATAATGATACATAATAGTGGGGTTCATTAGGCCGTATTCGTACGTGCACATAACAGAATTTGATCCACCTCATTCCCCAGTATTTCCCCTTCCCACCCCTCCTCCCTCCTGTTCCTTCCTTCTAAGTAAACATTTGATTCAAACTTTATCATGCATAGCTCAGACTTCATCCCTCTGGGGCTCAGCTGATCTATATTCATTTCTGGGCTGCTCAGCTGTGAACACACAGTAGGTGCTCAGTAAATAAAGATGCTGTCTGATTTCCATCTCCTTGTCTGAATCCAGGAGAGATACACCTGTCAAATTTCAATGGGATTCATCATTGCAACGTGACACTAACACGATGTGGAAACGTCAGAGAATTCCCAGTCGTCCCTGTGGAGCTGTGGGAGGTGGAGCTTCTCCCTTCCCTCTTTCCCCAAATGGAATCTTCCTTCTTCATTTTCTCTAGGGTCAGTTAGTGGCTAAATTGACTTGTTTTCCACGAGCACTCTGGTCAAGATGAGTGACCAGATCCTGGTGTTTAGCATGGAGAGATGCCAAGGATTATGTCCTTTCTTTCTCATTTTCTTCCCCCAACCTCTTCTTTTGACTTGTCCCCTTCCCTTCCTCTCTGATTTTCTGTACACAAAATGTAGACATGGGGCTGGGGAGATAGCTCAGTTGGTAAGGTGCTTGCCTTCCATGCGCACGCAAGGCCCTGGGTTCAATCACCAGCACCAAAAAAAAAAAAAAAAAAAATGTAGACATAGATCATTTCTGAAGAGGGTACAATAAATGGTAATTGGGACATGAGTGTGGCTTAAAAATCAAAGTTAAACAGCTGTGATCCTCTCCTCCTCTAAACCCTTTAAGTTTGTAGTTTGACTTTTCCCCTAAATCTACAAGTATTTACTGAGCCCAAGTTCCTGAGCAAAGACTCAGAAACTCCAGCCCCATGGAAACTTTCATTTGTCTGGGAAGACAGTCACGGGAGCTGTAGGATAATTAAATCAACGGATTTCATGGATTGATGTCAATTTGAGTGTTAGGGGGTAAAAAGGAGAATAAAATAAAGCATTAGCTGGTTGGATCATGGTTCAGGTTGTAATATCACAAGCACATTTCATTTATCTTCCCTAAAACCATGCAAGATAGGCAGGCTCACTCCAGTTTATGGATCAGAAAATGGAGGCTCAAAGGCACTGAATAATGTCTGGTAGGTTAACTGTAGCACTGACCTTAAACCAGGTGACATCACTGGTACTTGTGAATCAAGCTGTCACTTGAACCTAGAACAGGATCCCAGCAACCCTGGACTTCCATCCTGGTCAACTGATGCATAAACATGGATGGAAAGGAGGCAAAGAAGTATGCAGAGCTGGTTGCTTTTGATATTTAATACTCTAAGTGATTTTTTTTTTTGTACCAAGGATTGAACCGAGGGGCGCTTAACCTCTGAGCCACATCCCCAGCCCTTTTTGTGTTTTATTTTGAGACAGGGTTGCGCTAAAATGCTTAGGCCTTGCTAAGTTGCTGCAGCTGGCTTTGAACTTGCCATCCTCCTGCCTCAGCCTCCTGAACTGCTGGGATTACAGGCGTGGGCCAACCGTCTGGCTCCAAGGGATTTTCTAAAATGGAGAATGAATGTAGAGATAACTTACCAGTTGATTGCAAATTTTCCCTTTCAGTTTGGACGGTGTGTGTACTGGGATATATGGTAACGTGATGCTGTGGGTTCAGTGACCTCAGCAGACATGTTCTGGCTCTTCCTCCGCCTGCAGCCCCCTCAGGGTCCTTCCAGGGCACTGCAATGCTTTGCATTGTTTCTTTCCTGTTAATATGGATACAAGTGGATCCCTCACACCTCCCTTCCCCGTCAGAGTACACAAACAGCAGTAGACAGACGCTATCTAAGAGACTGTGACTCGGGGCCCATAATATTGTGGTAGAAAGTAGAAAATAAAAGAGCCAGTGCTGAGCACAGGATAATAGCACAAGCGTGAGAGTCAGGAGTGGTAATGGCCCTGGAGATACAGAAATTCTGGGAAAGTAGGGCAGAGACACCATCTGTGGGATCTGGGCAGTAGAGAGTGACTCCAAACAACACAATACGGAGATCTGTTCTACAACACAACAGATAGTAGTAAAGTAATCATTTGGCCTCAACTATGGTCAGACATGCTTTGTTTGAAATGCCACGTTCCCAGGCATGACGACCAGTGCAGCTATGGCTGTAAATGGCAAAGCTATGAATTACCTCTTCCTCCAACTAATTCAAAGTTCAAAAAGTGAGAATACAAATAAATGGTGCTTCTTTTCCTCGCTTGATGAACTCTCCCCAAGACTAGCACCAGGCCCCACACTTACGCCCTCTCATTCCGGTATAATCAGCAGCCATATCAATAAACAGCTGTGTCCCAAGGAGCAGAGAAAGAAACAAAGCTTCGCTGAATGTGTATGTGTGCCAGGCGTGATGTGTGTCACTTGGTCCTCATAACGCTTTAAGGTCAGTATCTTTTTTTTTAAAGATCAAGAGAAGGGTCAGAGAAGTAAAATGACTCGTTCAACATTCCCCAGTGAGAGAGCCAGTATTCTCATTTGGGTCTAGAAAACTTCTAGGTCTGTGCTCTTTCTTCTCCATCTCATTTTCCCAGAGGTGGAAGAAACAATAAATGCATTGCATTTGATCTCAGACCTGCTTTCCAAATATTCATTACCTGGGAATCCTTCTAAAGCCCTTTTGTTGTTATTTCCAGGGATTGAACCCAGGGAAGCTTAACCACTGAGCCACATCCTCAGCCCTTTTTTTATTTTTTATTCTGAGACAGGTCTTGCTAAGTTGCTTAGGGCTTGCTAAATTGATGAGGCTGGCCTTGAACTTGGGATCCTCCTGCCTCAGCCTCCAGAGCTGCTGGGATTTGAGGTATGCTACACAGTGCCTGGCTTCCAGTAAAGATTCTTTTGACCCCAAATGCTTCTCTTTAAGTCTCTGGAAATCTAGAATTAACTAATTAAAACTTTTAAGTACCTGGAATGGTTTTTCTATATTCCAACATTAGTTGAAAGAAACAAAGGAGAGACAAATCAATTAGTTCAAGAATTTAGACAAAGCACTGACTTGTAGAATATACATTTATTTCCATACCATTTATCAGCTTAATCATCTGTACCTTCAACTCTATTGAACTGTGACTGCTAAACTTTAGAATGATAATGAGAGGTGGGACAAGGACATAAATTATTGAAGAGGACCAAAGGAGAGTATAGAAGAAAGAACACTGACTTTGAAAGTCACAGGAGCAGTGGGCTTGATCCTGCACAGCCACATAGCTGAGAGTCTAGGCTAGGGATTCCTTCTAATTCCAGTTTCATCATCTTGATGGTAGGCAAGTAGCACCTCAAAAGGCACTTGGAAGAAGTCAATAGATAATGCATTTATCAATCACCAAACATAGAAGTTGGTGTATTGTTTAATGAATCTTAGGTGTTTTTTTTTTTTTTTCTTCACAAGGCAGAAAAAAATTTTTTCAACCATGAGTAAAACAAAATGGATGTTGGTCATTTAGACTTTTTCTATTTGTATCTCTGGGCAAACATCTGGGAAATGGGTGAGGTTGGTTGTGGAGACTCGGGTCATTTTGCACAGAGAAAGCAGAAGTATTCTAATGATGCAATTTTTTTTTTCATGGAAAGTGGCTCCCTACCTCCTCTATTTTTCTTGCTCCTCTCAGTAATGTGTCTCACCTTGACATATTATATATTGAACAACAACAACAAAACTCATAGAGGTTGAAGCAATTTCCAGTAGAATTCACCAGTTAATTGCTTTAATCCAAAACCCAATTTTCTCTGAGCAAACTTAGCAAAAGGATTCAAATGGTATAGTACAAGATTTGAATCTCTACATCTTTTGCATTTCTCTATAATCCACTGTTGCTGCTTCTGCTCCATACCTACAAAGCTTAAGCACCTTTCAAGACATTTTGTAACTTATTCCCATGAATCCAGACAGGTCAAGTGCACACTGGTGATCCCCATATGATCAAGATCATGAGAAAGACAAAGGCCATGGAAAGCATGTTTAGTTGTATTTGCCAATGAGCCTTGTAAGAGGTAGCTCTGCCTGGCTTTAGATTGGTGTGCAGATCTTGGTTAGAGCTTTATCTGTCACTTATTATATTATGACATTGGGAAAGTGACTTAACTTTTCCTGAGCCTCAATTTATTTATTAATAAAATACCTGGCTCATGCAGGAAGTATTTAATAAATATGTTATTAAATAAAATTAGCTTTCTGTTTATCTTACTGTTAATCTCATTTAGCTACTTTCTGATCTCTTTTGAGACTGAGGTATAATTTATCCTCCACAGACTTAAAATACTTCACACCCACGGTGTTTTCTTCTTGAATTGGCCAGATGGGCACTGAGCTGCTTGAACTGCTTAGAGCTTCTCCATTGGAGACAACAAAATCCTGTGATGTCACCTTGGCTGCCACCATTTGTCTCCCTACCCCTCTTGCTCCTTCTCCCCTCGCATGGAGGATGGCATAGTGCTGATGTCAAGATGGCAGCTTCAGTCAGGACCCCTGAGCACAGAGACCATGTTAGCCATTTACAGTGATTTGTTTCTTACTACAGACGCCACTCTTTAGCATTATTGATCTCCTCTGTCTAAGGAGCCACGTCAGATGCCTTTGACCTGGTTTGTACCAAGAGCAGCCAAGGGGCCGCCAGAGACCATCTGGCATTGCGACTGCATTCGATCCCTCTTAACATCTGCATATATCTTTTTGTTCTGCCTTGAAATGGTCGGTACCATTGCAGGTGGGGTCCAGCATCTACATCCTTTGTGTCATGCTTCTTAATATAGTAACAGCGTCTCTTGGGATCAGACTTTCTTTCTTACATGATTCCTGCCATCTCAGTGATAGAAAGATATTTCAAAGCTTAATATCCAGGAAACTGGCCAATGTAGTTTATGAATGAAGCAAAAAGGGGCTGGAGAAGAAATTATTTAGTTGGTTCATCTAAACAGAAATGACAAGATGAGGGGAGAAAAAGGACTCTAAGCTAAAAGTTGGGATACTCTCTTTTTTCTTTTATCATTTCTTAAAACTCTTCCTGAATTACCTCCTAGAACTTTAATGGGGAATATAAATATTCCTTTATCCTTTAATTTTTAACCATTCAAAGAACAGCTAGAAATATCAGCCTTCCTATTGCTGTTACTCACCAAATTACACTACTCCAGCTGGCCACATCTCTTATTCTGGATGCTGCATGACAATCCAAGTTACCTGCAGTTTGTGTTGTCTCAGACAAATGTCTGTGCTTCTAGAAGGCCATGTGGGGAGAAAAATAAAATCCCTGGGGATGGTAGGCCAGCCCTGCTAGAAATACTTAATTTTCCCCCAAAGAATGAGAGTAACTTGAATTAGTAGTAAATACATTGCAGAAAAGCAGGCTTCTGGTTCTCAGAGAAGGGATCAGTAAAGGCTCTGTCTGCATCATAAAGTAAATCAGAGTTGGGTTGAGAGATTTGCTCTAAAATCTCTGCTCAAGAGAGGTTTTATTTGATTGCTTATGTTAAAATTGTAGTCCTCTAAATTCATCAACTCTATCAAATTTTACTTCTATAAGCTCAATATGCTTTCTCTGTCTCTGTCTTTCTGTGTATATACATGTACATATGTATGCATGCATGTATGTGTGTGTGTGTGTGTGTGTGTGTACCTATGTTTGGGTTTTACTCCAAGTAGGACTAGGGTTATTAAGGTGATGATCCTGTATCAATAATCTCATCTGAATTGTAAAATCCATTTTATTTCAGAACTATCAATGTTATCAAAATTGCTAACTAATCAGTATATTATGGCTCCTCGAAGGTGTAAGACTATCCTCTTGACTATCACTCTGTAACCCTTAGTACAGTTCTCTGTGTGATGTAATCATTTGTTTTTTTGCTAGCATGGCTAGCACCAAGCATCCCAGTACATCACATGTAGTCTGGTGCTTTAACTTGTTGCCATGACAACCTCAATATTCTCCCACAGTAACAGAATTTAAATATGTATCTATGAATTTGAAGAAACAACTATACAACTAGATAAAACCCTAGCCACATCAGTCTGTTTCATCTAACATTCTGGGAAGAGTTCCATAATAACAATTATTGCATATAATCTCATGAGCTGCAATTCATATTTAATCCTTTCTGGTAAAGTACAAAATATTCAAGCTCTTCTGTAGGCAAATGGGCAAATGCCCTGTTATAGTTTGGATACGGATGGTCTCCCAAAAGCTCAGGTTTGAGATGATGCAGCCCTCTTCAGAGATGAAATGATTAGATCATGAACACTGTAATCTGATCAGTAGATTGATTTGTTTGATGGATTAATAATTTAAATGGATTAATGGGTGATAACTGTAGGCAGGTAGGGTGTTGCCAGATGAAATAAGCCACTGGAAGTGTGCATTTAGACCTTTGGGGTTTATATTTTGTTGCTAGTTCCTTGAAATCAAGCTCTCTCTCTCTCTCTGCTTCCTGACTGTCATGAACTGAGCAATTTTTTCCCGCCATGCCCTTCTGCCATGCTGTTCTGCCTCACTTTGGGCCCAGAGCTATGGAATTGGCCAACCATGGATTGAACCTCTGAAACTGTGAGCCAAATTAAACTTTTATAAGTTTCTCTTGGGCAATCTTTCAGTCAAAGTGATGCAAAGCTGACCAAAACATGCACTAGTCAGTCATTTGCTATCCCTTGAATGCCAATATATGCCACTATATTAAATTCATGTATTATCATGCAGTAACAAATAGACCCAGAAATATAAAAATAATTTTTTGACTTGAAGTTTATTTCTCTCTCTTGTAAGAGTCTAATCCTTTGTTTCTGGTGACTTTCTTCAATACAATGATTAAGAAATCACAGGGATCCATCACATAGGATGGAGAGCTTTTTTACTATTCATCAACTTCTGCATTCATCTAGTTGGCAGCTGGCAAAAGGGAGTGTGTTAGTTAGCTTTCTATTACTATAACAAATATTCAAGATGATTGATTTATGAGAAAAAAGTTTCCTTTTGGCTCATAATTTAGAAATTCTAATACATGAAGAGACAGAACCATTGCTCTTAGCTCTCTAGTAGGGGTGCTGGATGACAAAGGTGAAAAGCATGTGACAGAGCAAAACTGCTCACCTCATGGCCAGGAAGCAAAAAAGAGAATGGGAAGAGGTGGGGTTCTACAACCCCGTTGAGGTGCACACCCTCAACCACTGAGGCCCATTCTCTAAGGTCCACCACCTCCCAATAGCCCCTCTCTAGGGACCAATCCTTTAGCACATGGGCCTTTGGGGACACTCAAGGTTTAAACAACAGCAAAGAATATAGAGATATGACATGTTATATAAGCCTCAAAGGGAAATATATCAGTTCCTTTCATTTTTCCATTGGTTAATACTGTGGCTATAGCTGGATGGATATGGAGCTGGAAAATTCAGTCCCCAGCTTGGTGGCAGCTTCCCAACAGCAACTCTGTATTAGGGAAAGAGAACCATTGATAGTTTACTAACTGGCTCTGTCACCACGCAGGCAGACAGAAAGATGAGTAAGACGTGGGGCACACGGGGCAGGGAAAGTCGTGTAAACAGGTGCATGCTCCAGTAAAGGGGGAAGCCCAGGGCCGTGGGGAGCAACTTCTTCTGCTTATTAGGGTTGACAGTGCTGCAGGTACCACATTTAAAAACAGCTGTACCTTGAACTGATAAGAAGAAGAAATATTATACAGTAATTTTGATATAATGAACTTGCTTAAAAGCGTGTGTGTGGGAGTGGGAGTCCTCAGGAGATGGAAATGAAGAGGAATAATTAGATAATACAGTTGTCCCTGTTGGTTCCTAAGCAATCCGCCTGTGTTTCTCCCTCACTCACCACTTGCTTCATCACGAGTTGGTGACCTTGATGAGACTTTTTCAACACAGTATCTTTGGTTCCTTTTAATCTCCTGTCAGTTGCTATCACTGTCAGCTTGACCTACCTCCAGTGAAAAATTCAACTTTCATTTCAGTCTTACCAGGAATGCTGAATTATGAGGAAATGCCAGGATGAGAGGAAGCTACAAACATTATGGACACATTACTTGAGGAGGTCATGCAAGGACAATAAGATATTGTCCTCAACGTTACAGGGACTAAGAAGGTCTGTACTCTGACCTTCTGGATCTGTCTACACTCCGAGTTGACATAACTTGTCACTTGAGCACTGTCTGGTATGGTGCTGATTGCTGCAATATCGCAAGTGGAGATTTTCCTTTCTGGAATAACCGATTAACCGTTTACCAAAAGGTACCAAGACCCAGGATGTAACTTTCATTGGTAGGAGGGCAATGGATGCATCTGCAGTAGTGTAAACAAATATCCAATGAGATAGAAACCATAAAAATGCTTTAAGAGTCATAATTACTTCAATACAAATGAAAAAGGATGCAGATTAACTATTACCAACATGTATGTTAATTTGAAGTTATTATTATTTTTAATAAATTTTAATACTATCCTCCGTCCTATTTATATTGATATAAATCCTTCCATCCTATTTATGTGGATAGTAATTATCTGTCTATCTATATTAATAAAATAGGGAAAATAAATGGGGAATTTCCCTAGTGACATCTATATGAAGCATTTCAACTAACTACTCTTATTTAAGGAAAAACGGAAGTTAGATTGGTGTTGAATGTTTTCAGTGATTCTGTGGGATGCTAGCAGAGATTGAGCTGATTGAAAAAAAAAAAAAACTTTGTTCTCAAGCGTCTGAAATTTAGTTTGGGGGGAGGCTGAACCAACCAACAAAATAATTGACAGAAACATGAATGTAAATGCAGAGTAAACAACCAGAAGAAATTGAGGCAGTTATTCTAATAATTAGACCCAAAACTCTAATCTATAATTGAGGCAGTTATTCTAATAATCGGACCCCAAACTCTAATAATCTATGAATTATTTTTCATACTAACACATTTATGCCACATAACAGTAAATTTTCTCTTTCAATGCTTTTTGAGAAAAAATATAATTTCATGGTTTGATTTGGTTTCCAGATCTTGGCTCTGGAGTCCTGGTTTCTTTGCCCCTCCTTCAGTCTCAAACAGACAGTTTGTCACTTGACAGACTTGAGCCTGAGTTCCCATACATCTATAAATGGGTAAATGAAATGGCACCTGATAGCCTATGCTTTTCTACAGGATTCTACATATGCAATATGTCTTGGATTCTACATATGCAATAAGTTTGTACTTCCTGTTATGACGGTCTTTCCATCCCACATTTGATTGATTGCTTAATGAAGCTTTTCTCTCTTCTACCTAAGGTTCTAGTCTTTCTCTACCTTACTCTTTTCTTCCCAGACTTTAGTCTTTACAGGTTTAGTGCTGGATATTTTTGAAAGAAATTGACTCACTGAGTAGAGAGATTCAAGGTTCTCAACCTCAAAATAGAATAATACTTCCCCAACTCTTCCAATTTATTCGTGTTACCTTGATGATAGGTTGGTTGAATAATTTATTCTTTTTAATGAAGATTTTTCTTCTGTATTTTGATTATTGATGAAATAGATGACTCGATATTTCTAAAGTATGTAGGTCTCCAGAATTACTTGCCTTAACTTTGCCCCAAAGATTCCACTAGAGACAGATATTCCTAAATGATGAATTGTGACTGAAGAGAGTGTGGTCCACAAGGTACAGAGCCAAGCTCCCCAGGCCTGGACAGCACTGAGGACACCGGAAGTGTTTTGGTCAGTGGAGTAGAATTGACCATTGTTAAAGCAATTTCTCCCACATAATGGACAAGCAGCCTTTCCAACTTGGAGGAAACTTTTGAATGAAGTCCACATCATGGAATAACCTTGCCATTTTCCTGCACGGTCACTGAATCATGCTTCACAGTTGTAAGTGATTTTAGGAGTCATTCAGTCTAACTTTCCAACAATTGGCATTCAGGCTCTTATATTAAAGATAAGAAAATGTAGTCATTTTATCTCTCTCCCAACTAATTATATGTTTCAAAAAAGCTTTGAGCAACTAACATTAAGATCAACTAGCTAATGTAGATACTAACCAGAGTTTTAATTATCACGGTAGCAAATTTCCCACATTTAATGTTGATGAGTAATGGCAGACTGTTAACTGCTCTGGTGATAAGAAAGCAGCCTGCAGTTTCAGAAAAGAAAAGCTTCTTCACTATCATATATGTAGCCTTGTAGGTACCTCCCCAAACTGGTAGTGCCCCTACTCTAAATATGTTTGAATATGAATTGATAATCAGTATGAGAAAGAATTGTGAATCTGGATGAAGTACACACATAGCAAAAATGATGATTATATTTCGTTTCTTCTTTTACTTTATATTCTTTCTCCCCTCGATTCCCAATTCTTTTCTTCCCTCCCCCTACTTTTTCCAACACTGGCCTTTTAATAACAATTAAAAATCTCAGCCTATCTTTATCCATTATTATCACACACATTGTAAAATTTTTTTAAGTTAAATCTTTTTATTATTTATATATAACAGCAGGATGCATTACAACTCTTATTACATATATCTTATTTTCATATCTCTGGTTGTATGCATAGTATACTCACATCAATTCGTGTCCTCATACATGTACTTTAGATAATAATGATCATCATATTGAACCATCATTAATTACCCCAAGCCCCCTCCCTTCCCCTCCCACCCCTCTGCCCTATCTATAGTTCTCCTATTCCTCCCATGATCCCACTCCCTATCCCACTATGAATCAACTTCCTTATACCAAAGAAAACATTCAACATTTGGTTTTGGGGGATTGGCTAACTTCACTTAGCATTACCTTCTCTAACTCCATTCATTTACCTGAAAATGCCATGATTTTATTCTCTTTTATTTCTGAGTAATATTCCATTGTGTATATATGCCACATTTTTTTATCCATTCATCTATTGAAGGGCATCTAGGTTGGTTCCACAATTTAGCTATTGTGAATTGTGCTGCTGTAAACACTGATGTGGCTGTGTCCCTGTAGTATGCTGTTTTTAAGTCCTTTGGGTATAGACTGAGGAGAGGGATTGCTGGGTCAAATGGTGGTTCCTTTCCCAATTTTCTAAGAAATCTTCATACTGCTTTCCATATTGGCTGTACCAATTTGCAGTCCCACCAGCAATGTATGAGTGTGCCTTTTTCCCCACATTCTCACCAACACTTGCTGTTTGTATGCATAATAACTGCCATTCTGACTGGAGTAAGATGAATCTTAGAGTGGTTTTGATTTGCATTTCTCTATTTATTAGTGATGATGAACATTTTTTCATGTATTTGTTGATTGATTGTACATCATCTTCTGAGAAGTGTCTCTTCAGGTCCTTGGCCCATTTATTGATTGGGTTATTTGGTTTTTTTTGGTGTCTAGTTTTTTGGGTTCTTTATATACCCTAGTGATTAGTGCTCTATCTGATGTGTGAGGGGTAAAGGTTTGCTCCCAAGATGTAGGCTCTCTGTTCACCTCACAGGTTGTTTCTTTTGCATATTGTAAAACTTTAGAGTATATACATTGGGAAGCAAACCAATAGTGAGTTTATCCTTAGTCAAATCCAGTTTTAGAGGCAGATATGTGTTTACATGTGTGTGTATGCATTTGTGTATATAGTGGGGAATTATATTATGAATAATAATATGATTTATGCTATGAATCATAATATGAATGTGTATGTTCGACAGTTATCATCTCTCTTAGTGTATTCATAGCAATGATATTCTAGATTACTTGTCCTGATGTAGACTATATTTCCATGGCCTTAGAAGTGAGTAGAATATATGTCAATCTTGCATTTGTTTCTTAAAGCCCCCAAACAGAGTAATATATGAACAGGTCTTATTGCTCAGTGTCTTAATGTTCTGTATCTCATTGGGACTAAATTGTATCACTTCTTGTGCAAATGGACTGGCAGCTGCTTTCATGCTTATCCAGTATCTATTCATGTAGCTAACACTTGGTAAATGGCAGGGATAAATGATCATATATTTCCTGAGAGCACAAGAGTATTTCAAAAGGTCAAGCACGTTTGAGTGATCTTTTGATGATCTATAAAAGTGGAAATCAGGAACCAAGGCCAGGAAAAACAGTAGAAAAGGCTGAAACTTCCATGGAAAGCAGAGCAGCTCTGAGCTGGGGAGCGCAGGACTCCTGTGCATTCTAACCAGTGCTCTTTCCCAGCAGTTCATGAACTTGGGGGACAGATGATCTTGGAACCTATTGGTGCCAGTATCTTTGAGAGACACTGGATGCTCTGTAGCTGCTTGTGTCAGAGTGAGATGTGGCAGAAATCCTGGAAGGAAGGTCCTTCATTGTCCCTGAGACATGTCTTTGTCATCCTACTTTCTCAGAGACATTTTCCATAAGGATCTCCTTCACCACTTAAAAAGCCCTTTCCTGCCGTTGACTAATGAAGCTCACAGCTCCATGATCATGGTCCTCGTTTCTCAGAGCCTGGGGTATTTGACGCAGAGAGGTTAGAGTAATTGCTCGAGTGTTGATCTGAAATCCATCTTTCTGGATCTGAATTGCGTTTTGTGTAGGTGTGGCTTAGGGAGCAATTTATTTATTCATTCACCATCCATTTACTGAATATCGTTTTGTGCCAGGTTAGCTAATAGCTAAGATGAGTAAAATCAAGAATTTTAATATGGGAGGAGAGAGAGAGAGACCAATTAATTACAGTATGATGTAATTATTAAGGTAATCGAAACATAAACAAGTGCAGGAGGTGGAGATCCAACTCTGCCTGGGGGCTTGGGCAGCTAGATATGAGTTCTGAAGGATTGGCAGGGGCTTGCCAGCAGACAATCAGGGAAAGTGGCGTTTTGCATAGCGACATACCCATGTGGTCTCCAGCACCATCCCATTCCTTTCTTAAAACGCAAGAAAATAAAAGCAGATGTGCATTCCTGGTTGAGAACGTCAGGACCATCTGAGGCACGTTGCCTCAACTTCCTCCATATGAAAATCTCCCTCTGTTTGCATCTCTCTTCTCTTTCTTCTTAAATCAGAGAAGATAGTGACATTCTTCTTACTGAGACTCCAATTTCAGAAATTTACCCTCAATTTTCTCTTAAGTATTTGCTTTTTATTTTTCTATTGTTAAGTTCCATTCTGACCAAAAAACAGGGTACCCCTTATACAGGAGGGGGAAATTCCTTTGATTTAACCACTATCTATTTCCACTTCCGTGGTCAAGTCAGATCTAGTCCTCCACTGGCCTCTCTATCCCTCCCAGAGGCCCCTGTGCCCAACTCCCTAAAAGGGTAGCACACTGGTCCTCAGGTTGGACTTCTTACTCTTATATAGGTCAGAGACCTAGTCAGCTCTCTTTATGTCTTATGTCTCTCTTTATGTCTTTATGTCTCTCTTTATGCCTTAAAATGCCCCAAACAGAAGATTCTCAATAACTACTAATCTAACAAATAGAAAAACGAGGATTTATAATGAAATTTTTGGATCTCCTTAAGAATTTGCAATTAGCTCTTAATTCCTTGGGACCTTCAGGTAAGATTTAGTCCCTCTGTGTATTTTCTGAATGAATGGCAGTGAGCGTGTGGTCAGGTGCTCTTTAGTTGGCTGACTAGCTTGTACCTGTCAGTTCTACTTCCATCCCTTTTTCTAACCTGAGACATCCATCCACATCTCCTCCTCCAGACAGCTGAGGCAGTGACGATACCAGTGTCTCCAGCCCTTTTGGCCATACTTCTTGAATAGGTGAACTCTACAAATGAGAAGGCACTTCCAGGTCTCTGTTTCCTCACTGATTTTCCTCCTATCAGTTCTTCTAGCAAATCCTGTATGATTTTTGTCCACAGAAATTTTGGATCAAGAAATGTTACTCTTTCTATGGACTAGCTCCAGCCATTCCCAATATATTTAATGTGTTTGCTTTTATGAAGCCCTTTCCCTATTAAGCACTGTCATATATTTTAATTCATTTGGCCAAAGCAATAGAGGGAGTCTAATAAGAATGTAGTGATGTAAAATTAATGATTGGTAATATTGCTGAGGGTCTGGTACCAGAATCAATCTGTTATACATTATTTCATTTCATTCCAAAGTAGTGGCTGATAGTGCAAGCTCTAGAGTTTGAGCTGACTTGATTTGATTCCTGGCTTTACTTACTAGCTGCATGACTCTGGATATCTTCTTTAAACAAGAGCAGCAGTCCCTATTTGTAATAGTCCTTCTTCCAGAGTGTTCTTGTGAGGAGGAAATAAGATAATGCATGCCAAGTGCCAATCAGGTGCCTGGTACATAGTGAGCATTCAGAAAACATTATTATTAATAACCTCAAAGCAAACCTGTCACAAACCGTATATTAACCAATGAGAAAAGAGAGGCTGAGAGTCTGGACTCAAGGTCCATGTGGTTAACCGCCATTTGTGGCCCTCTATGAGTACTGACACCATATATTCTTATTAGATTGGATATGAAGACTTGGGTCACTTGGGTCTTAAAAATTAGTGAAACATTTCAGCATGATATTTGATAATTTTTGAATTCTCTTTTTCCCAGGTGACATATGATCTTTCCGCCTCATCTTTATCCCCCACTGGACGATAGGAATACTCTTCTCAGTTATCAAGGGCAGAGCAGTTCCCTGCCATGGTTGAGTGGCCACGGCCTTGCCAACGACCTCCCCACCAGCTGTCATACCCTCTACCTGCTGCCAAGTGGCCCTGGAAGAACATCCAAGTGATTTCTGGCCCTTGGAAACATCAAAGCTTTCCCTTTCCCCTCCCCTTTCTTCCCACTGAATGCGCCACTGGTTGATATAAATGGAGGAAATGCTGAGCAGCCTCAGCCACTTGGGAAGAATTCAAGACCGTGGGAGCGGGGCTGGATGGCTAGGGCAGGGAGGTGAAGCCCATGCCATGTCCAGGGACATGAGCAGACGTTCAGGCCTTGAAAGCACCCACTAGAACACCAGAAAGTTGAGTGTATAAAGATCTACCTGGCACCTGCATGGGTCCCAGAGAGCAAGTTTGTTATCTTGAATTATTATTTCCATATTGTATAATAATCAGGCCACTGTTTGGAGATCATGTCAAAGATAACAAAGCATCAGAAGCCTCTTCTGTTGCTGGAGAACCAATCAACCTAAACTAATACTTTAATGACCACTTTTCCCAAAGGGAAAACAAATTCAGGCAAAAAAAGACAGAGAGCTAAGAAGAACCTTGTTTGGTCAATGAAAAGAAAAAAGAGACGTCTGGAGCCATGGCAATGGAGTAGGGATTACTTTGATCTGGCAAATAGGAAAATAGGTTTCTTCTTCTTCCTTTTCTTTATTTTTAAAATTTTTTTGTCCTCCAGTGCTTGTTCTCAGGCAACCAAAAGATGCTATTGAGCTCGATGAGGGAGGCCCTTTCAGAATGAAGGGGCAACTCAGAGGAAAATTGAATGACTTCTTTCATGGGCAGCTAATTTAATAGTCTCATGTTTGAAAAAATATGCAATTAAAGGAAATACTATTACCAATAGCCTCTTTTTGTTGTTGTAAAAATATTATCTGTTAGCTGAGAAATGAGAGAGATGTGTAAGATTACTGTTAAGTGTAAACTACAGATTGAAAGAGGGACACACACACATACACCCAGTCCCACAGGACCGGTGTGTAACACCCAAGGAGCTGGCGAAAGGAAGGACATACATTTTGAATCATAAGCTCTCGTTTTCTTTACTTACGAAAATGAGTTTTAGGGAACGTCTTGTTTGCCAGATTTTTAAAAATCATTTCTTAGTATCAAGTACTGTTAATAAAAATGAAAGTGTTATTGGTTTAGGATTTAATTTCTTGTGAACTTAATGCGCAGCAGTTGGGCATCTTCCTGTGTGAACATGATGCTTTTTTAATGAATGTTCTTTTGGCATTTTAAATGAAACAATAGAGATCCTGGGCAGTTTGATCTTGCATTTTCCACTGATATTTGTCTTTACCTTGAAGCCCCCTGCCATCCCACCACCTGCCTGCACCTGACATCCTCACTCCTCTCAGATCTTGCCCTGTGTTAATTGGGAGACGTGTGATAGACAAGTGGTTGTGTGTCTTTAGTGGAGGATAAAGAAAGACTTTGTCCTTCCCGAAATAGATGGAAACATCTCTGGCTATTCTTTTAAGAGATTACCAAAATCTTTGTCCAGGTAACATGTCTTGTTGTCATGGCAACAGCAGGATGGTTCCTGTCTCTTTCTTTCTTCTTTGTACTTGGCCTTCACAGATTTATTTAACACTTTTATAACTGATATGTAACTTTCATTTAAAAGGGGATGTTCTACTCTTCTGCTTACTGGTAGAAAATAAGAACAGTAAAAATGTAACTACTAGTTGTAGGCATTTGATCCCTATCCCTATTCTGGAAAAATTGACCAAGTTTATTTGTTAGTTCTGAAATCATATACAAATTTGCTCAAGATACAGATGAAATTAGGTCTTTTCTTTTAAGTGAAAATTTAATAAGCATTTATAATAAGTCAGCCACTACTCTAAGTCTTTTGTCTACATTTAATCCTCAAAATGAATCCATGTGTAAGCCCTATTATTGTGCCATTTTACAGACGAGAACTGGAATTTGAAAAATTAAGTTATCTGCCTCACACTGCAGAGCTCACGGGGGTGGAGCCAGGGGGCACAGCCAAACTCCTGGTTCTGGGCATGGCTGTCAGAGGCACTTGAGATGGTCTCCTCAGAGGAAATGACTTTCTGTTCCATCATTCATGAAAACAGAACTGAAACTTCAGGTGAAGTTTTAAGCATGAAATAAGACTGTATTCATAGGAAGGATCATTTGACATTGAAATGAGAGTCTCAGACAATTGTGAAATTTTTTCTGGAATCTGATAATGTGGGGGGAATCCCTGGAAGCAAGGAGATGGGTTATTCTAGTTCCTTTCTCTTCTATGACAGAGGGTCTTTCAGGATTCTGATTCCATGGGTTGGGTTGATGCACAGTGGACAGAACTCTACTGGTTGCTGGGGCAGTGAATCCACAGTCTTTAGGGACCTGGTCTATAACACACCTCTGTGCAGCAGGACTATTTCTCCCCATAGCAACGAACCACTGGGGTTAGTCGATACCCTATGTTTTAATTGGGAAATGGCTAGATGGTCATCTCAGGGTAACCAGAGACTCATCTGGACCTTTTAGAGCCCTTTATCAAATTCCTTTAGTTTCCCAAATATTTCCTGCTTGGATTCATCTCATGACCTTCATCTCATGGGCCTTCTCTGTGGACTATATTCATATTGTCTCTCTCTCTCTCCAGTGAGAAAAAAATAACATGCTAGTTAAAGATGGTTACAGATGTGATCTCTGAGACCAAATCTTACATCTGCTATTTATTAGTAAACTTGGTTAAATAATTCTATTTTCAACCCCAGTTTTCTTATCAGTAGAATAGGTGAAATGATCACATGTGCTCCAGAGTCATTGAGATAATTAAGTGGGATGATACATCTTAAATGCCCAGAGAGATGAAACATTTGATGGTTTATTGTTATTATTACTGCACAATTAAAATTTCAGCCCATATTACCAAATTTGTCAGATAATCTTCTTTTAGCCTCATAGACTGGGGTTGCTGCCCCTGTTCTGTGTCTCTGCTTCCCTTGGCCTAACACAATGGCTTGTTTGTCTATCTTCCTGATGAACTGAACATGTTACTGGAGGCAGAGACCCATTCTTGCTCACCAGCATCCAGCATGGGGTTTTGCATAATATTTGCCTTGGGACAATGGGAAAGCTGGCCTGGACTTGAGTAGGGCAAATGATGGAAGTTTTGCTAATGTGTCCAAATAATTCTTTAAGAAGTTTTCTTTTAATCTGGTACTGTCTTAGACACTTATGGAGAGATGGAGAGAGTGGAAGGGTATGGAGAGATGGAGAGAGTGGAAGGGTAGGGAGGGAGAGAGAGAGAGAGAGAGAGAGAGAAAGTACATTATGTAATCTATGACTTCATGGGAGATCCAAGAAAGAAGACACATCTGAGTCATAATTAACCAATAAACCCTACAATGGAGAGTGAATGGTATGAAATGTATTTTGTTAGGACAGGTGCCATAGGCAAGGCTGCTAGTGAGCCCTATGCTTCTGGTGAGTAAAAAGGAAAACCACTGAGCTAAGACCTCAGTGGGGACCAGAGTGTGGAGACCAGACAGAGGTGCTAGTGCATGAATTGACTGCACTGGAAGAGGAAATTAGCACAGTGGTTAAGGACACGGGATTTTATAATCAGAACAGCCCAGGTTTGAACTTGGACTCGGCTACACACAAGGTCAGTGCCATAGGTGAAAATACTTGATGTGCTAAGCTTCAGTCATCTTCTCTGTAAAATGAAGTGAGAGTTTCTTCCTCATAAGATTTCTGTGATGACTAAATGAGATGATGCCTGAGCTTAATCAACACTGGCATCGAATGAGTGCGCCACTGTTATTTGCTTTATTACTAAACATGCTTCTTTGATTTTTATTTTTTATTGGTGCATTATAATTATACACAATAGTGGGATTCATTATGCTATATTCATACATGCATATAACATAATTTGATCAGTCTCATTCCCCAGTACCTCCCCTTTCCCTCCTCCTCCCTCCTCCTTATCACCTTGCTCTACTCTACTGGTCTCCCTTGTATTATTATTATTTTTAATTACTGCATCCTAATTATATATAAATTCAGGATTCATTGTGGTTCACTTGCACATGGACATAGCACCGTTGGGAGACTTTGTTCCCCAGTACTTCCCCATGCTCTCCCGCCTCCCTCCCTCTCCACCCCCTTCCTCTCCCTTCTACCAAACTTAGGCTTTTGATTTTCCTGACTCTGAAGGTTAGTCAGATACATTTCATTTCAGGCCCACTATGGGAGAGTTTTACCTGTTCACCTTTGTTTAAAATATCCCAATTTTATAATAGATTGATCATACTTTTAGCTACGTGAGTGAATTGCACTTGAAATTGACAAAAGGATTACTGCATTTCAGCAATCAACAATCTGGTGGGGTAGGCTGGAGTTAATACCACCAGCAGGGTATGGTTATCCCCTTATTGGAGCTAAGGCAACTGAGGCATGGAAAGGTTAGAGAATTTTCCCAGGGTTATGCAGTTAGTGAAAGGGGAAGGATGAATGTGCTCGGGACTTGTGACCCCACTGTAATCCCTTTCCCCTGCCTTATTAACAAACAGGTGTGCTTTTCTCTGATGACACCAAAGTCCTCTTCCCTGATCTATGCCAAATCCTTTTAGAATTTGTATCATATTGTAATTCTAAAACTCAGTAAAGTAAGAATGTAAAAAGGCATTTCAAGGGCAATGATTTTGCATTCATTATCTCTAAAGGACAATTGGAAGAAGAATATAAAGAAAGAAATCAATTTACTAGATATATGCCTGAAAAGAATGAAAAATCTGTTGTCCTGGGTGTAGAGCTGGAGCGTTATGTGCTTGCTGCCTCTAGACACACCATGGACATCATCATGTCCAGGTATGTTATGGTTCCTTGCAGAGATTTGGGAATTTTTTGAGTTCAAAGGGCTGATGTCATAACATAATGGATTTCTGGTTTGGAGTAGTTGACTCCAGTGGGTGATGCTGGCAGAAGGCCTTGTCACCTTTCCTACTTTAGCAGAGCATCTTCCAGCAACCAGAAAGTGACTTTTTTATGACAAGTTGGGAAGCTGCTGATGATATAACCCATTCTCAGGTACTATACATGCAGTGCAGCTTCCAACCTAGAAACTGAGTTTTTCCTTTGAAGTTACTTTGGAGTCCACTGGGGAGTTTTGAGCCTCCTTTCTGGAATTCTTAGGATGATAGACCACTCTCATCTTGTCTTGAAACAAACACAATAGAAAACAGAAAACTCAAGCATGCTTGGCTTCTTATGGTCTTTGGGATATAAATATATGTAACAAGTCTACCTGTCATTGTTCTTGTTTTATCTGGGACCAAGATATTTGCTAATTTGGTGTACTGGGAGGCACTTAAAAAAATAATTCCAAGGACCATCAGTCATTGTTCAGAGACAAATTTCACAAATGAAATCTATAGTCTAGTGAGGACACTGCCATTGATGTGTGCCATCTGTCACAAACTATAAATCCAGGAATTCCATTCCATTTTGTTGTGACGTGGTACAAGGTAATCAAACATTAGAATGTTAGAAATAGAAAGGACCATAGTTAATAGCACTGAGACTGGGATGGCTACCTATTAAAGAATGCATACATTCAAGATCACTGTCATTTTTAAAATTTATTTTATTTTTCATTGGTTCTTTTTAGTTATACCTAACATTAGGATTCATTTTGAAATAATTATAAAAGCATGGAATATAATTTGTCCTGATTCAGTCCTGGTACTTCCCCTTTCCCTTCCCTCCTTCCTCTGTGTTCCTTTCCCTCTATGCTACTGATCTTCCTGCTATAGTTATAGGATTTAAGAAATTCCACATATACAGTGACTGCAATGTCTATACAATTTGTACTAATTACAGTGGGGATCTCATTTGATGATAAGTCTTCATTATACCTATGTGATAGGCTTCACACTTGAAGTCTCTGATGAGTGGACATGTCAACCCACTTGACTTGTAACATGTCTAGGAGAACTTATTAAGCCACTCCCAGGTTTTGTTGGGGGCATCTGTGTCTAATACATGTAATACCCACTGCAATTAGACTTTCTGGACTTGTCTTTGCAAGTTGATAAAATCATATAATGCATTGTAAAGGATTTAAAGTTGGTTTAAATTTTAAATGAAAAGTAGGGCTTGGGGCAAAGGATAGGCCAGAGAACAATTCTATGCAGAACTGAAGTTACTCACAGATGGTAAGAATGCTTTTTCTGTATGTAAAGGATGGAGAAAAACTTGCATTGTTTCATCAGAAGGCAATGCCTGTGTTGGCTGAGCCATACACACAGTTGAATGAATTCAAGTAAGAGCACTAATAGACGCTATGCCTGCCAACATATGATTTTGATATTGAAAATAATATCCTTGAACAAAATGTATTCCAGTCTATTTAACTTATTTTACTAAAGATTTTTTTTCCATGGAAATGGGTGGAGAAATTACTAATTTTTAGAATTTTTAAAAATACTTGTGTAGTAGACACTCAAGATATTCTTTTGGAACCAACCCTGGTAGATGCAAAACACTATAAGATGTTTTTGGTTCTTTCACAAAATACTGCTGAAAAATCACAGCACTAAGCTGATATATTGGCTTTCTGTTGTTGCAATTATCATTCAAATTGGGAAACTTATATTTAGAGGTGAAATGGCTTTTAGAGTAAAGTACTACTGTGTCCCAGCAAGAAATTATTTTTTAATATTTACTTTTTAGTTGTAGTTGGACACAATGCTTTTATTTTATTCATTTATTCTTTTGTGGTGCTGAGGATCGAACTCAGGCCCTTGCACATGCTAGGCAAGTGCTCTACCACTGAGTCACAACACCAGCCCTGCAGCAAGAAATTATTGTTGAAATTCACTTCATTGAAATTATGCTAGGCAATTGGATATTTATATTGAAAAGAAGCCCCCTTGAAAAATTCCAACATCTACATATGAATAACCATGTCCTGCTAATTAGTCCTAATTTAACACGAAATTCTCACTTATGACTTATTGAACTCCACTTTATGTATTATAGTTGCAATTGTTGTACTCCTGATAGAAGAGGTATCACTGACCTATTTAAGAATGTTAATGGACTCTACCTTCAAAATATACCCTAAACCTTCTATTTCTCACTCTCCACTGCGGCCTCTCTAGTTTAAATCATCAACATTTCTGACGTTCTACTACTTGAGCCCTTGGTGAGCACTGTTTACCATTTGGCCCCCTAACTTGCTACTCTGCACCTCCTCATCACTTCAAGAACCATTCTTCACACTGTGGCCAGAGTTATATTTTTTTAAAGGCACAGTAAATCATATCACTCCTCTGCTCAAAACTCTGTATTTGTACTTAAAATAAAACTTTTATTTTAAGGTCCATAAGGAAGGTTTTACAGGCTCTCATTGTTTGATGATAGCCTATCATCTTGGATTTCTGATGACCAGCTTAAAAACTGGGAATCTGTAGAATCCCAGGGATCAGCTGGCCAGCAGAGGTTAGACACGGCCTAAGAGAATGGACACACGGTGGGAATTCAGCCAAATCATAATATTGTGGGGGCCTGGCAGATTGGGTCCAATGGAGACAATACCCTTAGGGAGTCCAACTGTACTAAATCTTTAAGGCAGTGAGAATACTCCCCAGGCTGGTGATTCCATGTGTTACAGTCAGATTTCTGCCTGGTAGCCTAGCACCACTCTTCAATGAAATCACCAGAGTGAAGAATAGGAACCCAGTCCAGGCAAGAAATGGCTTATGTTGTGCAAACTAGTGGTTGGGGAACTGGAGGAGGTAGGACTGCTCCATCTTAAAAAATGAGAGCATACCCAGGGCAGAATGACCCTGTGGGGGCCTATCTGCTGGAGGTTGCAGGGCATTGGGATTCCTTAGGCTCCCATTCCCTGAGGAATTGGTAGAGAAAACCCCATGTTTGATAGTTTTCAGCATCTGCAGTTGGGTGGGGCTGGGCAGCTGGGGGCCTTCAGGACCCAGAGCTTGTTTTGAGGCTCAGGTCATCCATCATCTTTCCCTCTAAGCGGGTACCATTCGTCTCTCATACCTCTCTCATTGCAGACTGTGCTGCCGTGGTGTTCAATCAATACTGACTAGCTCAGGGCAAAAGGTCCTCACCTGGAAAGATTTTTAAAAATGAAATGCTGTATTGAATCACAACTATCACTTCATCCACTCACTGGGTCAGCCTTTACAAAGGGAGCTTTATTAATTTTATTTTTGTTCTGTTTTATTTAATTTTATCTTTTGGCTAAGGCTATAGTGTTTCCCCATTGTTCAGGGTCTGCTGAAGGGTTTGATAGGCCATTGATGGTGACAACAGAGTGTATTTTCCTGTGAACTTAACAAGGTCTTTCCCTGGCTTCTTTAAACTTCTTCTGGCTGGCCTGCAGAATCACCTCTTCATATTTCTACTTCTTCTTTTTCATTTCTTTCATGAGTAACATTGTTCCTTTTAACAGCTTCCAGTTGTTTTTATGGTTTTCCCCAGAACCCTCATTAGATCATATCACTCTAGTTGCTCTATCAATTTTTTTTTCTTGCTGGGGTACAGAAATGCTTGAGCTATATTTTGATTCCCTATTTTCTGCTTTCAAAAGCTCTGACCTGTCCAGATATGGTGGCACAGTCCTATGATCCCAATGACTTGTAGGCAAAGTTTTGGTCCAAATTTGAGGCCAGCCTTGTCAGCTTAGCAAGATCCTGTCTCAAAAGAAATTAAAAGGGCTGGGGGTATAGTCCCCAGAGGTTTTGGTCCTTCAAAACCTCTGAAGGACCAAAGATGTTTCTTTCTCAACCCTTAATTTCCTAGTGGACAGAAAGACATGAGCATCCCTTGAGAAGCACATTGGATGTCTTTCAAGAGACAGCTTTTGTTATGGAAGCTGGCCTCAGAGGTGAGCATAATAGGAGGTGAGGACAAGACAGCTTATTGTTGAGAAATGAAAGTTTTACTGCCTTGGGGGGTCTTTGGAATAATTCTCTAAGCTTTTCTCTCTTGTCTGAAAAATAGAGTAAAAATAGAAGTAGAGGCAAAGAAGGGGAAAAAATCAGAATGTCTTTATGGGAACCTTTTCTGTTTTCAATGGTAAACACAGAAATTTTAAATCAGTAGTGGAATATCCAAGTAGATTATCAACTGTAGATGTGGAATTCTTAGAAATGATAGAGAAAAAGGAAAGAGAGTCACCTGCCTAACTGGTTCCAGGAGTGTAGATGAAGATGAATTGGATTCACTAAAGACAGAACAAAAAAACACCACCAACAGGAGAAGGGAAATCGTAGGGTATCCTTCCACAGATAGGTGTGGAGAGTGGCTATGCTACTGGAGAACAAGCAGATGCACTCATCCTCCCTCATCTTTATCACCCCATATCCAGCATATGTATGTGTGTGTGTGTGTGTATGTGTGTGTACGCACACATACTTAAAGCAGTATAAATAAGGATGAGGAAAAAGGGTAGTGACTTTTTTGAGCTGAGAGGTGGTGAGCGATAAGGAGATGAGAATTCAGCTCTGCGTTCTTTGGCAATGATTGTATTATCAAACAGTGGAAATAATTCTACTGTCAGGTAGAATTTTCTGCAAAGATGGAAATGTTCTATATCTTCGCCAGTAAGCTAGCCTTTAGCAACAAGTGAGTACTCACAATGTGGTAAATGTAACCAAACAACATTTAGTTTTAATTGATTTCAGTAGCCACATATGGAGTAAAGGCTCCCATATTGGACCGTGCAGGATATTGGTGTAGCACAGTGCCCCAAATAAGGAGGTAATCAATAAATGCTCATAGAATGATGGTATGAAAGATATGACAAACGAACAATAATAAAAACAGCCAGGCACAGTGGCACATGCCTGTGATCCCAGCTACCTGGAAAAGGAGGCAGGAGGATCATAGTTTGAGGGTAGCCTGGGAAACTTAATGAGACCCTGTCTCTAAAACAAAATTTAAAAAGGGCTGAAGATGTAACTCTGTGGTAGAGGGCCAATGAGTTCCATCCCTGGTACTGTGGAAGGAAGGAAGGAAGGAAGGAAGGAAGGAAGGAAGGAAGGGAGGGAGGGAGGGAGGGAGGGAGAAATCACTGTTACTGTGAAGATCAAGGGGTTTAACATCTGTCTAAAAACTTTAACTAACTATACAAGCCACCACCCTAGAGTGACGTGGCTATTTTGAAATGAGACACTATTTGAAAATTCACTCATAAGAAAATTTTATTTAAATTATTTGTGGATAAAAGCCTATCCAAAATGTAGCCTAGACTTACCTTCTTTTATTGTAAGTTAACTTCTCTTGGATTTTAGGTATTTCATTAGTCTGGTAAGGGAACAGAAGCAGGAAAAAGCTTGAGCATCATTAAGAACACTAACTACTGAGGAAAACTGTGAGCCTAGTGTCAGTTCCTCTTTTTTTTTTTTTTTTTTTTTTTTGGCAACAGGAGTTGAACTCAGGGATGCGTAACTACTGAGGCACATCCTCAGCCCTTGAGACAAGGTCACAGTAAGTTGCTTAGTGAGGCCTAAAGTTACTGAGGCTGGCCTGGAACTTGTGATCCTCCTGCCTTAGTCTCCTGAGCTGCTGGCATTATAGGTGTGTGCCACTGTGCCTGGCCCAGTTCTTCTTCTTGCCACATAATTAATTTGCTTAAGTTATAAAGCTTCTTGCCCTCCTTTTTCTTCTAGTTGGTTGATTGCGATGTGATAAACTCTAAACAACCAAGTAAGCAAGCTCTTAAATATTCCATGCCAGTGCTGGCCACCCAGGGCAGAAGAGGTCAGCCTTGTGTGCAGTGGGAATAGGTGTGGCTGGAGATAAGGAAGATACTCTCATGACAGCTAGTTCAGAATTCAGATGCATTTTTTTTTTTTTTATTGCCAGGCTTAAGCCATTATCCAGAAGGCAAAGTATTGCTTTTTATATGACTGTGTTTTATTGTTTGGTTTGTTAGTTTTCCTTCTGGGCCCAATCTGATTTACATTCTTTCTAGTCATGGGAATCATGTGTTTTATAGGCTCCCTCTTGCAAAGGCATGAAGTGATGATTAGTGAGAAAAACTGGAGAGAGATTAGGTAATGTTGGCTGTATTCTTGGCGTAGACAGAAACTTGTATTTGCCTTTGAATTCAGGGTATACATTCTTCATTTGATCTACATTTTATTTTTCAGTTAAAAAGTTAAATAAATATTGCTGACAATCTTGTTTTATTAGCAAGAATTACATTCTGTAGGTTTTCCAGGAAAAGTTCTAACTGATGCATGAGAATATCCAGGCAGGGCCACTATAGGTTTTGTGTTGGCCGGGATGGTGTGTGCCTAGCACCTAGCACAGATTAGAGCTTGTGTTAATCAGCTTCATATTACTATGACCAAAATTTATTTTTGAGCTCATAGCTTCAGAGTTCTTAGTCCATAGATGGCTGACTCCATTGCTCTGGGCCCAAGGTGAAATACAACATCATGGAAGAAGGGCATGGAGGAGGAAAGCTGCTCCCCTCATGGCAACCAGAGAGAGAGGGAAAGGGGCTTCAGGGAAGAGACTCCCTTCCAGGGCACACCTCCATATGACCTACCTTGTCCAGCCACACCCCACATACCTATAGTTATCACTCAGTTATTTCAAACTAGGAGAGACTAATTAGGTTGTGGCTCTCACGGTGCAATCATTTCACCTCCAGACATTTCTGCATTAACCCAAGAGCTTTTGGAGGACACCGCATATCCAAACAACAATGGAGCTTGATTAAATAATTGTTGGATATCTAGTGAATGAGGGATGGGTGAATGAACAAACATGTCTCTGAAAGAACCAACAGTGTGCATAGCTTGCCACTAGATTTCATAGGATTAGGTGCTCACCAGTTCTTAGCTAGTCTGGCAATTTTTTTCTGACCTTCCTTGATTGCCTGAGAAGGATTTCCCTAGCACATTCAGATACAGCTGTCTGTTCAAATACGATCCAACAGCAGTCTGGTTTGTCAAACACCAGAAGCCAGTACACTTGGTCTTTTGCACAGCTTTAAGTAACATGACATGAATATTACAAAGAGTTGCTCTGAACCACCTGCTGGCAGTCACTATTTCCCCAGGGCTAGCTGGGAGAGACATCTACTATATCCAATTTAGTTTCTCTGGTTTAATTGGAAATTTTACTGGATAGCTGTAGAGGACTCACCCTCATTTATGTGGCAGAATCTGGCTAAGTCCCACTTAACAAAGGATCTGAATGGGAACTGCTCTGTAGCACCCAGGCTGAGTGGGGAAGGCTGTGGGATGCTTGTTTCCTTGGGGTTTCCTAGGAGGAGGAGCAATGGACCAATGGATGTACAGGCTATAGCTGTAGTGCTGATGGCTGGCCCTAGAGCTGAGACCACTAGGACGCTTCCTGCCCAAAGTCCCTGGGGCAAGCAGAGCAGAGAACTCAGGGTTTGGATGTGATCACATTCACATTGTTGTCTGACCCAAAGTTAAAGAGAGCCTGTGGCAAGTTTTTTTTTTTTTTTCTTTTTGATTGTTCTTTGAGAGGGACATGGCTTCATGATAATAATTGAAAAATGAAATAATGTTCACATCATGGGTACAATAAAAGACCCGGAAAGAATAGTTGATTTATTTGCACTATGAAGCCATTCTACTGCCAAAGAGAAGAACCCTTCTTCTATCTATTGTCTTTTATTTCCATTCAAAACTTGTACTTTGGAAACTTTGAAGTAGGCCAGATCCTCTGATGACCACTGTAACTGAAGCTTTAGGGGTCTCCTAGGAGAGAAGAGGATAATAATAATAATGGTGGCCAACAAAGGAAATTAATGAATCCCAGGGCAGCCCAAATGCAGGCCATGAGGCCAAGGAGAGACACAATCAACACCATAAAAAGGGAACCTCTGCCCTTCAAAAAGATCATGTGAATTTCTCTGAGGCCCAGAGGTGGTTCTGGATAGGCTCAGTTTCCACCATTGCCAGGGACCCTCAGTTAACTTTCTGGATCTTTGAGCACCGAGAAACTGAGCTTTAGCTAATTACTCAATCACAGGCTACATTGTCACCTTCATAGAAGTATCTGTCTTGGATTTCTCCTGATGTGCTTAGGAAAAACAATGGGTAAGATGACAAGGAAAGAAAATATGCCATCACTCACTGCCCTTGAGGAGTTTTCATCCTGTCACAGGAGCTGTGGGGACAATATTGACAGAAACGTCAGTTCTAAGAAAGAAAGTTGGATGGAAAACTTCATTGAAGGCTCAGATGAGAACTTGACTCACATCACCTATTATTAGAGAAGCGTTCCTCCACGAAGCAAGATCTGGCCTCCCCGGGAACACATCCCTGAATATTCATTAGCAAGTACTTTTGTGGGAGTTATTAATGGAAGAATATAAAGATCCACAAGTGTTTCCTAAGAACCTTTCTATAACGTGTAGCTGAAGTAGGTAGGGGTCTCCTGTAAATGTTCTCAGAAGAAGATAAGGGCAGAAGATGACCGGTTGACTGAAGGAGCATGCATGACCCACACCACTAAGAAGTCACACTTGACTAGTCACAAACTAATGAGTGAATTGAATAATGAAAAACAAAAGAAAACCAAAGCATTTAAACACACATGCGCATAAGAGCACACACTCATGTGCACACACATGTGCTCATGCACACACTCCACTTGATTCAAAGGTTACTTAGTCTCTTCACTGGAAAATCTTAATTAATCAATCCATGTCAATCATATGGCAAAGCAGATGTAGGAAGAACTGACTTCATGTATCTGACATAGAGATGGATGGACCAAATGGTCACCCCAGGTGCTGGCGTTGGTGGTAAGTTTTTGGAATGTCAGAAATGCAGGTGCTCAGAGCAATCATGAATGTTAAACCTTTGGCATAAGTTCTTCACTTTGTAGAATCATCATTTGCTTCTTGTTGACTGAAGAGCACAACTGAAGTCAAGAATGAGACCCAACCAAACCAAAACAACAACAACAACGAAGCAAAACAGAGGTTCTCTTATCTAAAGGTGCCCAAGAACTTTTACCTCCATTTTTTTCCCTATTTGTTTAAATGGCAAGTTCCTAGGCCTCCCCCAAGAAACTGGGATTCAGTGAGCCTCAAGTCCCTGGAGAATGTTGTCTTACAACAAGTCCTTAATGATTCTGGACGGTATTTTGAGGAACCCTGACTGTCCTACTACCAGTGTCAAACTAACAGAAAACATTACTTGAGCAGTTTTCTTATTTTTGAATTCATATAACCAGATCAACCAGAACCTTACATGTGCTCTAAGTTGTGCCAGGGATAAAGAGTTAAGTATTGCCCAGTCGTACCTCAAGAAGTTCAGAGTTGAGTGGAGCTTAAAAATCTCAGAGGGCAATTTAGTTGTTGCTACTTCTTGTCCTCTATTAGAAGATACCAACACCTTCACAAACTAGACAGAGGACAGACACAGGTCTCATCTGAACCTGTGGGTGTTTATTGATGGAGGTGACTGGGTGGTAATATGGAGACTAATGCCACGGAAAGACAATTTATTTCACTTCCACTCCCCAGGGGGTGTACCATGCCACAAGAGGACACCAGTGTTGGTCAGAAGGTGGAAGTGGGTGAGAGAAGGCATGGACCAAAGCCTTTCTCTATGGGGTTTTCAGGGAAAAGGCAAGGCAGGGCAGAGGTTTAGCATTGGGTAGTTTGAATAATTCTGGGGCCTTTGGACTACAGGGGTGGCTTTAGATGCTGGCACCTGGCCTTGGGATGATTTCAGGCAGGGGAAAATACTGACTTAGTATGTAAGTGTTAGATAAGGGGATGGTTGGCTTGCATCTGATGGGTGTGTTCCCAAGTAAGTTGTTTACTACCTTTTAGAACTAGCCCCAGGAGGGACAGTATCATTCTGGTGTTGAAGGCCCTCAAATACCAAAACACAAAAATTACAGAAAATAAGAAAATATAATGAACACAATTGGCCCTGTGATAGCTAGATGTCAAATAGACAAAATACAGAGTCTAAGAAAATGCAAGCATATCATTCTCTGATCAATTTATTGCATGAAAAAAGCCTGAGAAAGGAGCAAACGTAATGTTGTTTGGCTTAAAACAATTAAATGTGAACATTATATGATATAACCTGTAATCTATATCCATCATGTAGTATAGTATTTTTGCAACATAAATATTGCAGCTCAGAGGTTAATGTATTTGATTGCTTATACCAGAATCCAATTTTCAAATTCCTGGCTTCTATTACATTTACCTAAATTCTTTCCTCAGTGGAAAAGTCAAATTTTTGCCAGAAATGAGAATTGGAGACCACTAGCCTACCACCTGCTGAAGGAAATTAGAGCCTAAATCCTACAAACAGAGGTTTTTGACTCATCTAGATGAGATCTGACAATCTAGGCAGCTTACAAAATGCACTAAGCTATTTGTGGGGATTGGCTTCTTGTGTCATAAAGTATTTCTCTCCATTTGGGGACCATGGGATCCATGACACATGTTGTTTTAAGTGATCTTTTAAGGTCACACTGAAAATCAGTTGCTAAGCCAGGAGGTGAATTTCTGTCCCTGTGCATTCTGCATCAAGAATTTGCAATATAATATCCTTTATGTTTTCTCTTGATCGTGTTTCCTGGGGGAGGTGGGAATGACTAAGATAGATGTCTATGAAAGAATGAATATTGATGATACATTATGTAAGGCTCAATGAAAGTTGTGAATTCACCAGATGCTTGGAAAGTCAGCAGCTTCTCTTTTATGCATTTCCTTGGCCTAAGCTTGGATGTTTTCCAAGAAGCAGTTGCAAAAGCAAGTGGAAGGACCTGGTGTGAGTGTGTGTGTGTGTGTGTGTGCATGTGCATTTGTGAGTGTGTGTAAACTCTAACTTGTTTAAATGAGGAATGTGTGAGCAACTTTCCAATCTTCCTTTAACTGAATGATGAGCTTGGATTTTTACAGGAAATCAAATTAGAAGCTAAAGAAAAAAACCCAGCCTGGATCTTTCCTTCTAAGCAAGCTGGCCTCTAGGCAATCATTTTTTAAGGGAACCAAGTCCTTATTGCTAAGTTTGCTTAGCAACACGTTTTCTTGATGACGGTTCTCAAAGCAGAGGGAAGTGAATGGAGGTTTGATTAACCACAGACCATAATGGCTATATCAGTTTCTTTTGTAAGTGTAAGATTGTCTTTGCATATTCATAAGGGGGTGTCTAAGCAGCTCCGCTGGAGCTGTCAAGGCTCTAAACTGTGTTGGATTAGGAAGTGTATGGGAGGCCTCCCAATGGGTGGCCCTGGGGACATTTTTTCACAATCAAGGAATTCAGATTGTACAGAATTTACTCACTGTAAAAAGTTGTTAGGCATAGAAGGAGGTTATAGAATTTATTTTTCCCATAGATCTTTAAGGACAGGACAGAAACTCAGTGAATAGGTTGGATTCAATACAATCCTGAAGCCTTTGAAATGAACTATTACTGGGATGGAAAAGATAAAGGAAACTTAGAAACTGAGAAGCATGAAAGTCAATCCAATTATCCTGGCAGCTGAGGGTGGAGGCTAATATATAAATTGAGCATCGTGGGATTCAGGTTACATTTTGTACTTTAGGATAATACAGATTTTCCTAATAATATACCCCTGTAATGAGCCTGCCCATTCCAGTCCTGCCTTGTTAAAATGTATTGATTCCACCGTGATCTGAATTAGGAAAATAAATCTGAGGCCTATTTGTTTATACAAGAGTCAACCGATTGTCCGAGTTTTATTTTATTTATATCATTTCTTTTTCCTTTTCAAGTTGCTTTTAAATGTATTATCTCATTTTGTCTTCCAAACAAGTTTAACTAAGTGATGAGAATCAGAGATAAATTATTTACATATTAAATTAGAATTACCGGCAAGGCTAGGATTGGAATCTAGTGCTCTTTCCGCTCACCCACATTTGCTTCCTTCCAAAGCCTTCTAATCTTGGCATTGTTGAGTTTTGTGGTTTTATGAAAGCAATACTATGTCAAAAACTGCTGCATTCTAGACCCTTGAACCCACTGACCGACTGGATCACAGCTAACCTGTCCCAGAGTAAATCAGAAATGGATTTCGATACAATGGGTTCTACTCCAGCCTACAAGTCACAAAATCAAGGAGTGAGGAATATGTTTGAAAGCATTTTGCAAGAGATAAATGGGAAGGTAAGAATCACACTCTTGCAGTGGCTTTAAAACCAAATTTCTACTCCAGAGGCTGATTTAGCTCAGTGAACACACACACTGAGTATTAAAGGCTTTGCAGAGAGTTGGTTTTGCCTGTGAGCTTCTATAGACCATTTTTTGATCCCTAAATTCAGCTTACAGGAACTTTTAAACAAATGTATGCTGCATTATTCTCATTATTCAATTATGACAGTCTTTCCCCCAGCATTTTAATTAGCACTCATTTACTGAGAATTAAACTGTCATTTTAGTTGAACTCAAAGGAGTACCCCAGGGGCATGCATTCCACAAGATAATAAAAGCACCATATAATTCTGATGCTTCAACAATTTAGACTGAAGCCACGACAGGGCTTTTCTGTCAGCCATTCCGGATGGAACTTAATCATTGCTGTTGAAGGGGAGACGCCGTCATTCTACACCTGAAAATCTGATGTCTCATCATGTTAGATCAAGAAAATCCATTCTTTGATTCCCACTTGATGCCGTGAAACAGAAAGTCAGATGCAAAGATCCGCTTTCCAGCCTTAGACATTTGGCTCCTATCTCTGGTTTTGCCATTGGACGCTGTTTTCAAGGTAGTGAGGGCCCCATGTGCCCACAGGTGTTGTGACCTTGTGATGACTGTCATCACAGTGGGCTGTGACTGTGGCTTCCACTGGTTTCTGGGCTTGCCCTCACTGCCTCAGGCCCATTTTTTTTCTTAGCATTTATTATATAGAATATTTCATGTCTGGGTAGAGATGACTCTATTAAGACAGTGAGATGGGGAAAACTTATAGAAATTTTTACTATTACTTTTGCAAAATACCATTTTATTTCATTTCTTAAGAGTTCAAGGTAGAAATAGTGGTTTCTTTTTAGCCCACTTATGATGTTTGAAACCTTGGTTTATCTTACAGACTTTCACAGTTTCTGTCCAATCAAACAAATGATTCACCAGTTTTGAAAAGCTGGATGCCCACAGTGGAGTCAAACAAGCATAAAATCACAAGGCCAGAGAAGTGTAGAAGAAACACGACCTTAGCCATCCAATAATGTCCAGTGTCTGCATTTGAAATTAAGAAGACTGAGAGTCAGGGAAATGATGTGATTTTCTCATGGCAAAATAACTGAATTTGTGGGAAATGAAAACTGAAACTCAAGTATCCTGTTATTCTTTAATACTTTTTCTTATGCTTTTTCTCTATACCTATGAGGCAGTACATTGTAGCAAGGAAGAGCCAGAACTCTAGGGTCCAAATGTCTGGGTCTGAATTCCAGCCCCACCACTATCTCCTGAGTGAGAAACTTTAGAAAGACGTTCTGATTTTAACAATAGTAATTCTTTCCATGCCAAACACATGGCATGAGCTTAAAATTATTACATGAGGTTATTCCTGTAGTTCTGTTTTCCATGAGTCCTTATAGGATCAGTAGAGTAGAATTAGGCAATGGTGTTTTATCTTTTTGCCATGCCAAGTACCAGCTTTTTGTACTTTATATACAAATCTCACAACCACCATGCAAGGTATCACTCCATCTCTAAGACCAAAAAAAAAAAAAAATGGACACAGAGAAACAATTTGTCCAAAGTCCTGTTTATAGTAAGTCAGTCAGAATTAGATCCCAATTCTCTTTGACTATGAAATCTGAAGAGCTTTCATATACTCCCTATTCTCATCACTTACAGTTCTAACTCAAGCCCTTTCCTATAGTGGCTACTCTTCTGGGGTTTTATTTTTGATGGAGAGTGGGTAGTGTGGTGTATATCCTCCCAAAGTAGGTCTTGTGGGTATGATCTACTAAAAAATGTCGTCTTTTAATCTTTTACAATAAAGATTGATATTTCCTTGTTTTAGCTTTCCTGAAAATTGGTTATGTAGAGAAAGAAGTCTAGTTTATGAGAAGAAAAGGTGGACTTCTAATATCAGTAAGAGCATTTTTTATGATTTTTTTCTTGGTGTTATATTTGGTTTTAACAAGACAGAGCAAAGAAAAATCTCTTTTGAAAAATAGGTAAGGACATCCTGATAGAGGGAAAAGTAAAATTCATTTTTTCTTCCAATGAAAATTTCAAGTAACATTACTTTGTTCTGATTGATGGTATGCCTTGATATTCCCCACACAGAAATATTGGGAAGTACAAATCTCTTGAAGAGTTTCAGTAAAATCCTTCTTTTCTTTTAGTTCAACTGAGTATTCTTATTCTTATGTGTGATTTTGAACTTTTTGCCACAGCTAAGGTGGAAAAACTCATCATGAATAGAAGAGCATCTCTTCTGTTCATATTGATCTGAGAAAAGGATATTGTGCTGGATGCTTTCATCAGGATAACAGTTCAGATACCTGCCCAGCAAATGTGAAACTTCCAGGGGCAGCAAGGACCAAACAACGGTCTATCAGAAGTCAACCTGAAGAAGGCATTGGGAGTTATCCTCTTGAATGAGGCACAAATGATAGCTGATCTGTCAGCCTTTCAAAACATTTACTTGTCTAGGTCCCAGAGAAGTATCAACGAACCAAATGTTACCTCGGAGCTTAGGAATGTGCCTTGTAGTAAGTAAGAGGAAAAGAAGGAAATACACAAATCAGTAAAAGATCAGATAATAAGGCAATAATTCTATCACATATTAAATGATTTGATATTTCCCAAAATGCTTTACTGTGTGTTATTTCATTCAGTCCTCTCAAGGACCTGGTGGTTTACCAGGTAGGCACTATGCACTAGAGTCAAAGGCACATTTTCCTTGGCCATCTCCTTTTCAGTTCCATTCACACTGGATTGGTGCCCTTCCTTGAATCACCTTTCCTTCCTGTCATGAAGGTGAGTCTCCTCCTCCATCCCACCTTTTGCATCTATCCCACTGCCTCCTTAGGGTCAGTGACTTTACATACCATTGCTATAAGGAAGCTCCCGCATTTATATCTTCACCCACTGACCTCTCGTCTCTGCTGCAGATTCACATATTTAACTGTGTAATAGACTATACATGATTCCTTTAACAAGATGCCTCCTTGGAATCTGTGCTCAGATGCGTATGAGACTCTTGGTTTTTCTCCTGCTCCTAAGCTCGCTCTTCCCCATGCAATCTCATTCCTCCTATCTTCACCTCATAGTTAAAATTATCATCACCACCCATTCTTGGGTCAGGGCAGAAACTTAGTTTCTCAGTTAGTCTTCATTTCTGACCTTCCTATCATTCCCGAGCTCCAGTCTATGAGCAAAGTCTTATTGATTCTACACCCACGGTGAACCTCCCACTGTGTTCTTATCATCTCTTCTTGCAAACTTCCTAACCCAAGTTATCATTTTCTGCTGCCAGGTTCCTGCAGTGGCCATCTAACCACTGTCCCTGCTGCCACTCTGTCCTCCCATGCCACTCCGACAAGCCATTGACTGGATAGTACCCAGAGTGATCTTTATGAAGCAAAATAAGACAAAACTGATTCATGTCTTTCCCCTGCTAAAATCTTTGAATGACTTCCAACTCTGCTTAGAAAACACACTTCTTACCCAGCTTTAAATACCACGTGGGATCTGGCTTCTGCCCATCTGCTAACTTTCCATCCTCATTCCATGTTCCTGTTCCCCTTGTCATTATGGCTCAGCCCTCCTTGGCCTTCTGACAGTTTCTAGAACACTCCTTGATCTTTTCCACCCCAGGAGCTTTGCACCTGCTGTTTTCTTTCCTTCTCTGGCGCTCAGCCTGGATGCTCCCCATTTTTCATGCTTCATTTTAAATTTAACCTTTTCACAGAGGCCTTTCCTGGCCATTCTCTCCCCTTATTTCTTCTCTATCACTTTATCTGGTTGATTTATTTTTTCCCCTTAGGACTTACTTCTACCTAAAACTACTTAAGCATGGAAGCAGGTTGGTTGCTTCTATATGGTTTGGAAAAATCAATTAGCCTTATTCAAAATCCGGGCAAGACTGGATTCTGGAAAATGTTACTGTAGGAGCCATTAGTACAAAAAGGTAATTTTTTTTTGTTTACCAGTCAAAACTCCTTGCACTTCTGCCTCAGTGACACAGTGATTAGTGTGCATGGCCGGGTGGATTTCAGTCACCAACATATGATGAATACATTTTGCAAAAGTGAATTCAAAAGATATCCACTAGTGATATTGGGTTAACTACTATTTGCATCTCTTTCGTGCAATGGAAAGAAAATTCTGTTTCATGTAGAGTGAGACCTAAAGGCACATTTGCCTCCACCCTGAGAAATTCTTTCTGTTTCTATTCCGCAGTGATGTTAAACCCACCAGAAGCAGCTTCTTAGGACAAACATTTTGCATTTCTACTTCTATTTTTTCTTGTTCATAACACTGTCATCCTTGTTAGGCGCCTACTTCAGAGGAAACTTTACTGGAGAGAAAATAAATAAGACAAAGAAAGAAAGACGTGATACCCAAAGAGGCTGGCTGGGTCGGAGTGCAGGAAAGGCCGGCATGAACAATCTCCACTCCTGCCTGTTCTAATTATCTCCCTGCTTCGTTCAAGGATAGCCTCCCTGTGGCTGTCATGAGCTGTGACTTCAGCTCATGGTATTTGAGTACACTGAAATTGAACACCACCAACATGGTAATGATGCTCAGTACAACATGCTAATTAAAGCCAGCCAATGGTAGCCACAAGAGCCCTAGATGAGAGCCCTGATGCCTGAGAGGGACAGAAGTACCAGAAGGAATAAGGGAGAGCCAAACATCTGAGCTCTGCATAAACACAAGAGTCCAAATATTGGCCATTGTCTATTCCGCCATTCTTGTAGCTCTTGGAAGATGCCCCTGCTCTGGGTTTTTCTTTTCAGAGTGAGGGTAGAGGTGCTGATTCAGTTAGAAAATGACTTAAAATTAAACACGCAAGCAAGCTTCATTCCATATGAAAAAATGTCTAGGCCTACAGGAAGAACCCAAGCTTCTTAATTTCTCACACAACTATTGAAATCCCAACCATTTTAAGTGCAATGCTCAGCAGTGATTAATGAGCTGATAGTGATTGCAGGTATGACACATGATCCAGCTGAATTCTGATGGAAAATGAATAATGCTTTTACAACTGAAACAGACAAGATGGATCTAATGGTTGACTAAGGCTGCACTGTATTTATGACTCTTTGGAAATAGAAGCATGGATTATTGATGGAAGGGTACAATGGCCCAAATAATTTCCAATGGTATATATTTGAGTTTAAAAAATTACTTTTTTGCCCTTTGTCAGTACTTGAAAAATTTTAAGTTTGATTTTTCTTAACACTTAAATAAAAAATAATAGAAGTTATAATAAAGTCAGGGCACATATTTCTTGTCTATGCACAGCATTTAGCATAGAGGCTCAAGCAGAGCAATGCTGAAGAAATGGCATATTTCTGGAGAGATTTTTGGAAATTCTAGTTAAGCAACACAACAACAATAAAAAATTACATTTTATATTTATTAGTGAAGCAACATGAGCAGTGGTGGGGAAAAGGGAAGAAACCCGACTGAATTCTGATCCAAATGCTGTGTCTGACTACCTCTGAGACTTAAAAATAAGCAGCCCTCCCAACTGAAAAATAAAGCTTTGGGTCTCAGGTTGCTCATATATAAAATAAGCCAGTAAGGCTGGTTCCAAGCTCTCCATTTTATGATGATGAGGGATGATTACCAGTTGGATATTAGGTATAATTTAGCAAGTAAAAATTCTGGTGTCCTATATTTTATGTCAACCCTTATTGGGCCTGGAATATTGAACTGAGCGGCTCCTGGGGAATATAGAGTCATCAAAAATAATTGGTAGTGGGCATAATCTGCTTGTATTTAATAGAGACCTGAATGCATATGTTGATTTTCAGAATTTGCCTGTTTCTGATTGGTGGGAAATGTTCACCTACTATGTGGTCTAGCCCAGGACACAGAACTTAAAGGAAGTGAGGTGACTGAGCAGAAGAGAAACAGCTGCTGCAGCTCTCTTCCCAACCCGGTGATGGTTCCCACCAGGGCCTGAGCCTGCTGGTGACAGTCTCCCCATGAGGCTCTGCTGGGATTGACAAGGCAGCTCAATTTTTGCTATGACAGTTCCCTTTTTTTACTCAGCCTTACCTATTGTTTTAGTCATCACTGTGACCAAAATACCTGATGAGAACCACTTAGAGTAGGGAAAGTTTTTCTTGGGCTCACCGTTTCAGAGGGTTGGTCCATGTTTGGCCAACTCCTGTTGTGAGCCCCAAGTGAGACAGGACATCATGGTGGAAAGGCGTGGCAGAGGAGCGTGGAAGCCAGGAAGGAGAGAGCGAGAGCGAGAGAGAGAGAGCGAGAGCGAGAGAGAAAGAGAGAAGGAGAGAGAAGGAAAAAGAACTTGAAGAGCCAAGGATAAAATAAAATCCCCAAGGCCCCACCCCCAGTGATCTACTTCCTGCAGCCATGCTCACCTGCCTACAGTTACTACCCAATAGTCCATTCAAATTATTAATCCACGAAATGGATTAATCCACTGATGAAGTTAAAGATCTCCTAATCCAATGATTTCACCTCTGAACCTATCCAGACCACAGAAATTATCATTCCAGAAGGATTTACAACCATAATGATATATTTCAAAACTATATCCGGCAGGTTCTCCCAGATCTTGAACTAAACTTAACCCTAGCTGGGCAATGTTCTTATAGGACAGGGAGAGAGAAGCCAGTGACCAGGTGTTCCTGGGTCAAGAAAAACCATCTCCTTGAAAAACTAGATATGTTCTGGGCAACAAGAAATCTTTATAGAAACCAGCAATATTTGTTTGTTCATTTCCTGTACTAGGAGAGTGCTGCCCTTCCAGATTTTTCAGAATGATTTCTCATGGTTCAGGTCAGACATGCTAAGTAAACCAGTCAGCCAAATCGTCCAACACCATAGCAAAGAAAAGGCGAGGAGAGCATAGCAAAACGAGGCATACGGGTTCTGTATTTTGAGGTCATAAATACAGGTTAGGAGCATCATACCAATTGCTTCTATCCCCTGACACATTTCCATTTTAAGGTTAAGTAGGTTTAATTACACTGCTCCTTTTCCCATCTTTGCTTCTTTCTGACATTACATAAGATATTTTAGGAACAGAGAAAGGTTAATGGGCCTATGATGGGGCCTGGAATTAACTTCCTTAATTAAACCTGCAGAAGACAACTTTTCAGTTCTTTTAATGACCTGTCTTGGTTAAAAAAGACCCTAAGCTCCTGCAGTTCAGTATGGGTCCTGCTTGTGTGAAACCAGAGCTTTGTCTTCGAATGACATCCATGATCCAGGCAAGCACTGTCACCAAAAGAGAAACACAAGCTGGAAGACAATGGCAAGAAAAATCTGAAAACTTACCTTTGTTGGCTTGGACACTTACAGATCCAGAGCTCAACCTATTTTTATGGAGTAGATAGTTGAATATGTCCCTCTTCAAGTTGTGTTAATCAAATATTTGCAAATTCCATTAAATGTACCAGATAATCAGTGAACTACAATTAAAAAAATCCTTCAGGAATCTTTTCTGAAACTCATATTCTTACTGCTATTTTATCTATTATTCTTTAAGAATTTTTAATATGTGCTTCTTTCAGGTGAGGGCCAGCTGCACATTTATTTTTTCTCTTCTTTTCTCAAGTTGGATCTCTTTGAGGAGCAATCATCATTCAGGAGACTTTGCAGAATCCATTTTCACATGATCAGGACTCTTCTGTACTGAAGGAGGAATCTCTCTGGTTTCCTAATCCTTTGGTTTATCAGTAGCTTTTTTTGTATTTCTTAATCTTATTGGAACAGAACGTATATGCTGGTAGCATTCTTTCTCTTCTGAGATGATCTAGCAACATTTTTGATTCAGTATTAAGTATCACAATCACCTTTGTAAATTCATAGTTTCACACACGTGGATAAAACTTGGTCACACTTGGGGGATTCTGATTTAGAAGTATGAACTAGGGCAATGGAATCTAGTCTGTGTTTCTCACTGTGAGAAATGCAGATACTGTCTGCAATAGAACTCCAAGCCCCACACAGTAGAAGGCTCCAGTTCCCCATTCCCCAAGTTGCCTATCCTACCTGAATGAAAAGGGAAATAATTGCTGGAACAGCTTCTTCCGACATTGGCCTCAATGCTGAGAATGAAATGGAGAGCTGTTATTATCTGAAGTATGCAAACGTGAGGAGGGAGTGTGCCATTCATGATCCAGGCTCTTTAGGGGGATAAATGAAACGCCGAATCTGGTGTTTCCTTAAATTCTCTCTGTATAATGGAGCAGTGATGGCTTGGTTCTTGTTCTATATAGATACTTCAGTTTGTTAATGAGCATATTGTGTTTTATTTAAAAGAGTGTTTTATGGAGCCCAGATCCTGGAAAAATTCTACAAGATGACCTACTTTTAACACAGCACCTTGACTTTTCTTTGACTAATTCAGATACTATATAGTATAAATACCTGTTACCACTAGTCATTTTACTCATATTATATACCCTGAGTTTAATTCTTTCTATCAGCATTAAGTGTTCATGTTAAATAAGTGAAGAACAAATAAGCTTAAATCTATCCTTTTCTCTCCAATTCAGGGCTGCTGTGAGCAGGTGATTCTGCAATAGGAGGGCTAGACTGAGAGGTGACAGGGAGCATGGGTCATGGGGCTAGTGGTGTGCAAGTCCAGCTTCAGAAGTTTAGGGCACAATATCTGAGGGATCAGGCAACCCCCATGCAGTCATCATTATGGATTCTGCAATAATAAGATGCAACATAAAGATGAGAAACCAGAGGCAAATGAAATAGGGAAATTTTACGTGTCTTGATTTTCCTACTCTGTAATATGTGCACAGTTGAGTACCTAGTAAAGCAGTCCATTATAAAAGTTAAACTAATACAAACATGTAAAGCACACAGAATCATACCTGGCATATTCTGAGGGTGCATTCATGTGAAATAACATTCTTATTGTTGTTTCCATCATCATACACTAGGTTATTTGGGGTGTTCTGGGCCTCTGGAACAGGGGCTGGGGACGTGAGGTAGGAGATAGTGCAGTCTGACCTCAGAGAAGGAATGCTGGACTGGAGCTTCTGAACTTCTTACTGCTCAAGGTCCAAGTAGATTTAGGAGATTTTGTGAGTGGAGCTTGAGGAAGAGCATTCAGTGGACCTCAATTTAGGGATCTGAGGGAATAGAAGCTGAGACCTAATGTCTATAATGGTTTTTCTCCAACTGATATGTCCTGCTGTCTTTATTCCCTCTGATTCCACCATCAGACCCACAAGGCAAGAGTTCTAGGCCACCTGGGAGAGGGGCTGGGGTTCATGTTTACTGTCTTAGACTTTTAGTCTCATGACTTGGCTGTGCCATAGGCTGTAATTCTGCTGTTTTTAAAATGTCACCGACGTTTAATAAATGATCAGAGGTAGATCATTTCCCTTTAGGATACTAGCAGAGCTCACATAGGGAATTTTTGTGGCTGATATCCTTTAAGCTCTTCAATATTCATCATTGAAGAAACTCAAAGATTAATTCCTTGACCATGTCACTAGGTATGTTGTTGCTGTATAATTTCCAAAGTTTCCAGGGGAATTATGATAACTATTTTGCATAGTGACTATATTCATTTACTTATTTAATTCAATCAATATTTATTGAATGCCTATTGTATGTTGGCAATAGTACTTGACACTCAAGATACAGAAGAAGGTTATGGCAGGGTTCCTGGCCTCAAGGTCTCATAGAGTAGAGCAAGGATAGATATGTGTTTACAAATACTATAATTCATGGAAGCATTGCTCATAGAGCAGGGATGAAGTGCCGTTAGATTCCAAGGATGCTCAACTCTACCTCAGTGGTAGAGAATCAGGGCCAGGAAGAGGTTCACAGAGGTGATAAAAAGAGTTATTGGTCTTAAAAGAATAAATTTATCTGAGAGAGAAAGAAAAAAAATATTCCCATCAGAGAGGCCACCAGGGCAAAGGAGGAGACATGGTACATGTGTGTTGGGAGGTTTGAGTAAAAACAGGAAAAGAAATGCAATTGGGCAGGCAGAAAAATGCAACATCACCCAACAGCTTGCCTGAACTTCTTGACAATATTCCTAGATATCCTGGGGAGGTGAAGCAAAAGGGCAACATGATTGCATTTGCCTCTGAGAAGTTTCTTTCTTATGACAGTTTGGAGGATTCATTGTATGCGAGCAAAACAACATAGGGAGGTGAAGTGTGCAACTCAAAGACTATTTTAATGCCCATGCCACAGATGACAAGGACCCAAACAGTAGTGGTAGAAGGGAGCACTTGGATTAGGAAATCATTTCAGAAGTAAAACCAAAAGGACTTGGTGACCAACTGCATGCCTAGAAGTGAAGGAGACATTCTTTAATGCCAAATATATTTACTAGCAGTTATCACAGTTCCCAATGTAACCATTCCCTCCAAGTCCCCACTGATGATCAAGAGCAAATTTTGTTCCAACAGATGCTAGAGGGGAAAATGGGGTGATAAAGCTGCTAGGGAAAAAAGACAATTTACTTTAAGGTAGCATTATTTTGGGGGGATCCTTTCCTTTTCTATTTAAATGTCCCAAACTAAAGTTGTCCAGTAACTAAAAAATTATACATGGGAACTAATAGGCGGTGAAGCCAGAGGATCATGGTCTAAATCTCCAGATCAGTGCTTCTCAAGTGTAATGTGCATTGAAAATCATCTGGAGATGTTGTTAAAATGCAGATTCTGATGAGATAGAGTCTATGAAGTGTGGGATTCTGCCTAGCAAACCAACTTCCAGGTGACATACACTTAATCACAATATGAATATCAAGGCTATAACTTTTTTTACAAAGAGGAAAATAAAACTTGTTAGTCCAGTAAAATGACCACAACCAGATTGGAGCAATGGAAGAAACCAACACAAGTCTCAGATTAGGCTGATACTATTGTAAATCTTTCAAATCTTGCTTTCAGATTGTGTTTGGGTGTGACTTCTTGGGATTGGTGGCTGTCCCAAGAAGAGAGCTGGTGAAGTCATACATGCTCTCAGCCAATAAGGTTGATAAGATATCCCATGAAAAAGCCACAAAGGGTTTCCTCACCACACTGCCCTGGCATGTCCCACTGAGTAATCAAGCCCTTTCTCAAATTTGAAAACAACTCCTTCCCACTGGCCTGCAAGCATTTGCACCTAGCCAAAATGGTACAGAGCAGGTTTTGTTCAAATTGCTTAGGGATGAGAACTATTTGGAGCTAAGTTTTATAAAAAGCCATCTGTAGCAATTGCAATATTTATGTACCTATCACCAGAGACAAACAAGACTGGAAATTTATAAACTGGCTCTTTCTTACCTTATGAGTCAGCACCCATCCACGTTTGGCCTCTCTACTGCTTGACCATGTGGCACTGAAGTTATGGTTTGTTTAGATATATCAGCTCTTTAATTACAAGAACATAAGTGCTAAGGACCAGGAATAGATGCTGGATTTGGCACTGCATTGCAGGAGACTGGCATTGACAAATGCCCTTGTGTGGCGCAGACCCAGCCTGGCCTTCTCTGGTTGCCTGAAATAGAAAAGTTTTATGTAAGGAGACTATAGTAGGCTCTGAAATTGAGAGGAGTCTAGTATGAGTAAAAGTGCTATCTTGGAAATCAGAAAGATAGTTCCAGCTTGGCAATACCTGGTTATATGATTTTGGACAAGCCATTTTGTTTTTCTTGGTCTCAATTTCTCTTTGAGAAATGAGGAGATAAGCTCTGTCAGTAGTCTTCAAATTATTCTCTGCAGAGCACTACAGTTTTATCGAGAAACCAAGAGGAACAGGAAGGACTTACCCAGTTTCTTTCAAACCCTGATCATGTAGTTGGTATGTCTCAAATGCACAGGTGATTTGTGTCATGGTAACACTTTTCCAGTCTTCAGGAGTGTTCCCATTTGTAAAATAATTGATTTAGGTTTTAGAATTTCACTAAGACTCCTTTTTTCATTCATTGCTAATAAAATGCTCTGGGACAAGAGACCTCCTCACTAGAAATGTAACTCCACTGCTGCCCTTGGGATCACAGATCATACACATGGAAAATACTTGGAAGAAAGTTTATTAACTGAATAAGAGTGATAGCATCTATTGTTTTATCTTAAGAAAACCAATTTCTGAAAAATCAGCTGCAAGACTAATTTTAGTAATCCAAAGCAGACTTCTGATTCTTCTTCTTCTTCTTCTTCTTTTTTTTTTTTTTAAATGCACTTATTTGGGTTCTTGGACCATTGAGTTAGAATCACCTAGCTTGTGAAACCATTGGGCTGGCCTATGTCTCAAATTATTTCCTCTAAGTAGCCTGTGATCTTAGCAATTCATTTACAAGAAGTTTACCAGTTTTCATTAGTCATCATTGTGTGTTTATATGTCTTAAAATTCCTTCAATAGTCCATACTGACAGGATAGTCGTCGTACTGTTTCTCTAACTCTGATTGTCCTACAGTGAATTCCTTCAGCAGGATGTGCAGGCATACAAGTGTTGAAGTACCTAAGAGCAAAGTTCAACCTGAGTGGCTATTTATATACAACTTGCACTTGCTAGGAGAGCTTCACAGAGAAGTTCCCTTTGTAATACTGACAATTGTGACTTAAAAGCAGCAGGTTTACTTGTTGAATGATTTAATGGCCATTCATTCACTTACTCAGCCCATGAAATTGGCCCCATTGCAGAGCTCTATGAATTACTGTTCCCCACTCACCTTTGGAGAACTGAAATGAAGCTATGCATCTCCTAATAGCTGTATTTTCATCTTTTTTAAATTTTTTTTATTATTAGTTGTTCAAAACATTACAAAGCTCTTGACATATCATATTTCATACATTTGATTCACATGGATTATGAACTCCCATTTTTACCCCGTATACATATTGCAGATTCACATCGGTTACACATCCACTTTTTTACATACTGCCATAATAGTGTATGTTGTATTCTGCTGCCTTTCCTATCCTCTACTATCCCCCTGTATTTTCATCTTGATTCACTTGGGAAATTATGGCTTCATCTTTACCTGGCATAGGTGATGTGTCTTCCTCTGTCACTCTATTGTTTTGTTTCCTCAAAAGAATCTTCCTTTTTGGTTCTTCCTTTGATCACAGAAGAATAATTAACAAAGGCTCATAACAAAAAGGGACTTTTTTTATACAAATAGGGGCAAGTCATGATTGGATAATAGAAATTTGATTCTCAAAAATACCATGAAATCTAGGGGATTTTCCCATTACACTGAACATGTTCTTTATTGGATCATATCAGAACAAATGAGTGAATGTGCACACATTTTGAATTTGTTTAGATTTTTTTCACATTATAAGCAAATGCCTGACAAAACTTGACACTAAAAAAATCAGTAAGTTAGACTTTAGCCTCCCAAGGGCTTATGAGCATCTCCAGATAGTGGCAATGTGTTCCTGCCTTCTAAGAGGTGGGGAAATGGCATTTTAAAGCATAGTGTACTAGGAAAGGTGATTAGTAAACTGTAAAAACTTGGGGATTAGAGATTCTAGCAATCTGTTCACTACATATCTTGACAATTAGATATAATTAAATAGGTCCAATTCACTCACTTATCTTAGAAAATATAAGGCAGCATAAGACACTGGTGAAGAAATACTGGGAGGGGAGCAGAAGACTTGGTTTTCTTCTTCTTGCTTGACCATGAGCCTCTTTGGAGTCTGCCCACTCAGAGATTAAGGGCAGGCGGATCAGGCTCTTACTTTCCAGTGGTCTTTAGGGTTTGTTGCAGGAATGATGAAAGCATTATGAATTGAAAAATTTTGCAGCTATGCAGTGGCTCACCAGGATACAACTATGGTAAAAGCACAAGCATTGAGGCCATGCAGGCTGCTGTTTAAATTTCAAACTCTGTTACTTCCTATGATAAAGGCATGTATCTTTTTTGAGTCACAAAAATGTGGTTTCAACTTTAAAATGGAGATAATATACCCAAAGGAAGTATTCAGCATACCAAAGAGATACCTGCACACCCATGTTTATTGTAGCACTATTCACAATGTTCAAGATATGGAGTTAGCCTAGGTGCAATCAACAGTTGAATGGATAAAGGAAATGTGATATTTATACACAGTGGAGTATTATTTAGCCATAAAGAAAAATGAAATCCTGTCATTTGGAGCAAAATGGTAGGAACTGGAAGACATTATGTTAAGTGAAATGAGCCAAACACAGAAAGACAAGTGCAGAATGTTCTCTTTCATATGTGGAAGCTTTAAAAAAAAAAAAAAGAAAGAAAAGTCAACCTGAAAGTAGAATAGTGATTGGAAAGGTTGTGTGTGGGTGAGGGTAGGAAAAAGGAGATTGGATTTGATCAGTGCATGCTATATAAATGTATACTGAATCCATTTAGTAAACATAATTAGTATGCTACTTAAAAATAAATAATATGGTGATAATAAAATTGTTAAAGAAAATATATAATTTAAGTATGAGAAACCCAAATACTTTACATGGTAGATATTCAATTTATGGTTACCTCATCATCATCTATTAGAAATAAGAAATTCATTTCCTAAGCATTCACTCATTCAACAGTTATTGTGAATGTTAACTACATACATTGAAAATTAGATATAATTTAATGAAAGCTCATGATGTCAATGGAGACCAAAATGGAATCGTTTAATGCATAGTAAGGGAATATAGTAGCTTAAATACTAAAGTTCATAAATGAATATTAATATTTAAATTGATCACTCATTTTGTTTTTGTTTTATGTTTAGATTTGCATATTAAAGCATACACGTTTCCACCCAATCTTCCTTGTGATTAGTAAGTTATAGTTGTCTCTCAGCGTCCACTGAGGATTGGTTCCAAACATCTGCAAGATACCAGACACTGTCAATGACTTATTATTTGCATATAACCTCTTCATAGCCTCCTGTATACTTTAAATCATTGTTAAGTGATTTATAATACTTAATGCAATGTAAATGTTTTATAAATAGTTACATTACTTAGTGAATCAAAACAAGAAAAAACATCTGTACGTGTTCAATACAGACATTTTTTTGTGAATATTTTTGATCCATGGTTGGTTGAATTCTCAGTTTCTGCATATGGAGGGCCAAATGTATGTGCAAGATGGCCACATCATAGAGTAAAGCTAGAACCTAACGAGTTAACTATGGGTATCTTTCAATGCCCAAGTTATACATAAACTCTGGGTTTGATTCTGGATGAAATGGAAGCTATTTGAAAACTTTGAGCAGAGGAGTATTATGAACTGACTATCTATGAAAAAGACTTCTGCAGCTTCTACATGGAGAAGGGATGGTTGAGGGGGCTGGAGGGAAAGCAGAGAGACTTGAAATAATAACGGGGAAACTTAATAGTAATTTGGATTTGAATGGCTGTGTTTGGAGATGGTGATAAATGGCCAGATCCTGGATCTAATGTGATGGCAGAGCTTCAGGTCGGCTAGCAGATTACAGTGTGGTGTGAGAGAAAGTGGCACCCAGGCTGACACCAAGGATTTGGGCCTAGGTAATGGGAGGGATGCCGCTGCTGCTTCTTGGGATAAGGAAGGCTGGAACAAGGAAGAAAAGTTTAAAGCAGAAGAGCCAGGGCACAGTTTCATAAGACTTAAATCTGAGAAGAATATTAGATACCCAAGTGCAGACGTGAGTGACAGTTGGACAGATGAGCCTAGATTTTAGGTGGAATTCAATGTCAGGGGCTGAGAGAGATCCCCCAGAGAGCGAATGCAGAGGGGAAAAGAGGATGAAGTCCCAACCCTGAGCCCTGGCACTTCAATGGCTAGAATCAGGGAGAGGAGAAGGAATCCACAAAGAACCAAATGCTGACAGCTGGAAGGAGAACAGAGAATGGTGTCAGAGAGACAAAGAAGAAAGCAAAGGAGGAAAGATGTTTGAAGGGAGTGACGTACTGTGTCCACTGCTGCCAACAAGCCACATAAGATGAGAACTGGGAATGAACTTGGAATTCAGCAAAGTAGAGGTTCATTGACAGACACTGGGCTGCTGGGGAGATGGGAAAGATGACCTGTTTGGGGATGGGTTTAAAAGAAAAGCAGAAGAGAAATGGAGATGGCAAGAATAGACAATGCTTTCAAGTATTTTACCCAAAAAGGGAAGAAAATAGAGGAGAATGACTCAAAGAAAACGTTGGGTCTGAGCAGAGATGATATGGGAATAACTATGGGATGTGGAAGTGAGGTTGACTATCCTCCGGAACAGGGTCCTGGAGGGTCCTGCTGATCCCAACATTGACCCTTTGGTTGCTGGGATTTGGGATGTCCAGGAGGTCCCAGGGGAGAGGCTAGGTTGGGAAAGGTGGGAGCAGGTAGTTAGAGGACTCACAGTAGAAGTGCTTCCTAACACGTCTGCTAGTGTTTCACTGTTTTAACAATCAGCAGGGTCGGGCCACGTGTGCCAGCTGAACAGAAAGCCTTTCAAAGCTACGGGGAGTGGTGTTTTCTTCTTCTTTTTATCTTTAGTTTTAAAGACAAGGAATATTGCGACATATTTTAATGGTGCTGAAAATGGCACCTGAAGACAGGGGAAGTTTTGAAAATTTGATGATATAAGAAAATAAGGTGAAAACTGTAGGAGAGCCTGGAGAAGGCAAATCAGGATGAGGCTAGTACATAGGGCTGGTTCGGATGGAAACAGCCTCTTTGTTCATTGTACCAGGGAGGAGCACAGAGGTGCAGACATCGTGGCTGCTGTGGGTGGTAGACAGAAGACATGTGGAATTTCTTTTCTAGGTACTTTTGTCTTCTCTGTGAAAGAAAGGACATTTATTCATCCTCAATTTTTTTTCTTCCTCAAGATTCCTACTCATTCACATTTAAACCAAGGTTTATGTAGAATTCTGGGAAACCTTGGTTACTAGACCAAATTTTGACTCAGAAACCTAACTCCTATCAGGAGACCCCTCCTTCACCATGGTTCCCTCCTATCTGTGGAACCTTGATTCCATCTCATCCCATGGATGATCTGAGTCTGATTTCCTTCAGAGCCAGGTAATTTCAAGTGTGTCAAGCCCTATTTCTGCTTTGCTATAGAATGAGGGAGTAAGGAAATAGTTCTTACCTTAGCCCTGTACCCAGGGCTACCATATAATCTGACTCATTTGTGGAAGAAAGAAGGGAGGGAGGGAGGGAGACAGGAAGGGAAGAAAGGAAGGAAGGAAGGAAGGAAGGAAGGAAGAAAAGTCAAGGTTTCATGGAGAAGGGCCACTGTTAATTTAGCTTAGTTAAATATGTTTATGCTCAGGAGATTTGTGTCTTATTTACAGCTAACCCCACCGTCTCATGTTTAGCATTTCAAGATTTTTGCCTGGGCTCAGGAATATATCCAAAATGGCTGAAGGATGACAGTGTTTGATTGCTTGCCTCTCTCTGTATCCCCGAAGTTAATATGATGCTTATCTGAGTGCAAAGGCACAGACAGGGAGAAATTTAATGCAAATTTTGCCAGGAGTCTAGTGCCACTTCACAAAATATTGATTAGGTGTCTGATTTGCTCTCCCCTGACAATGGGCCATAGGAATAAACCAATGAGGTGGGCTCAACTCCAGCTCGTCATGGTCATTCGATAAAGCCAGGCAGCCAATGAGGAGCAGCTACCTTTTGATTGGGTGAGAGGCCAGTGAAGGGGGGAACCATCTTAGCAACAGCAGAAAATATTGCACACGCCCTTGTACACACGCATAAACACAGACACCACGCTACCACCCTGCTGCAGTGAACAGTTGCTGATTGTGTCTCTTAAGGCTTTTGTTTTGCCACAGCCCCCCCCCCCCCCCCCCGCACTCCAAAGGGCAAGTTTCTGTTCTCAGATCACACCGCTTACCTGGTCAGACAGCCCATAATCCCTTTTTAATGGAATGCAGGGGCAATCCTGCCCTCTGCCCTCTCCAGCACATGCCTTATTAAGAGTGAACTTTGATCTGCAGGTAAACGGCACAGGCTCTGTTCTTGAAACGGACTGGACTGGTCTATTTCAGGGAGCCAGCCACACCACTGCCCTTCCTGACCCAAGGAGCCAGCCTCTCCCTGGCTGCAGCTGATTCTTATGCTTCCTGTAAGAACTGTGGAAGGATTTTGCCATGCTAAAGGAGGCTTCAGTGTTGTGGTTATTTTCCCTACAGGCTTCCCTTGTCATTGTTCTGTGGCCTCCAAATCCAGAGCCCAGGAAAGCTCTCCTGTTTGCAGTGTCGCATTTGGCAAGGACTGCCCTAGTCACTGGGCTCCAGACATTTAACACTCTCATTTGAAAGGCTCCCCTCCTCTGGTCTCCCCTGAGTTTTTATGTTTCCTGAGCTGCCCTTGTTCCCCAGATGCCAGGAATGGGGGCTGCCTGCCAATCCCTGGTTTCCCCAGATTAGTAGCTGCCATGGCCTTCTTGCTTCATTTCTACACCCACTCCAACACCCTGGCTCTGAGTTTATTGTGAGGGCAGTGGGGATGGCTGGTAACATGGTGATGGGGGACATGTTGGCTTCCAGCATCATTTTTTCCTCCATGAACTTTGTTTCTTTGCTCTGATGGCTGGTTTCAGCATGAATCTTTGATCTGAGAACATCTGCCCACGGATTAGCCAGTCCTGCTGGTGGTTCTTACGAATGTCCCCTGATGACAGTTGTAATTCACTCTGGGTAGTAAAACCGGTGAGGACAGCGTTCACTCTAAGAGGCCAGTGGCTGTATTTTGTACTAGAGAAAAGGAAGTTGAGATGATGTCATAGGAATTGTCCAGTCCAAGAAACATTATTGGCTAGGAAATGGTAGCCAGTTGTTTTCCTTATTCTTGCCTTCAAAACAAAGGGAAATGGCATGAAATGGAAGCAAGAGAGAATTAGGATAGACATGAAGAATGACTTTCTGCATATTAGGTTTAATAGAGGGTAGGACATATTACCAAGTGGTCATTTAGCATTTCTTTCATTGGAGTGGCTCCAATGCCCTTCTCCTGGGGTTTTGATCAGGTGCTTTCTCATAGATGCAATAGAACGTGTTTGATGGGGTGTAGCTCAGTGGTAAAGCATTTGTCTAGCATGGGAGAGGTTCTGGGTCTGATCCTCAGTACAACCAAACAAAAACAAAGCAAAAACCCCAAGTAAAACAAACAAGCAAAAAACCAAGAGTGAACATAATGGCCTACATGGCATTATGGTACGGCTTTGGAGTCAGACTGGTCTGGATTGAAGTCATAGCTCAGCTAATAATATGGTGTTAGCCGATTTCTTAACTTCCCTGGGCCTTTTTTAAAATCTTTAAAATAGGAGTCATGCTATCAACCATTAGGTTTAAATCAAGTCCTATGTACAAAATGCATAACTTAGGCCTTAGCATGTAGTCTGTACTCAGCAATGTTGGCTCTTCCTCCAATTCTAGAATTCTCAGACCTTCATTCCATCCATAGACCCATGGACACAGTACTATTAGTTAATTTAAACTGTTTTAAATATCTACCGAAAGCCCAGTGCTGTGGTGAACGTCTGTAATCCCAATGGCTCAGGTGCTGAGGCAGGAGGACCACAAGTTCAAAGTCAACCTCAGCAACTCAGTGGGGCCCTTAGCAAATTAGCAAGACCCTGTCTCAAAATATATGGGTTGGGGGTATGGCTCAGTGGTTGAACACCCCTGGGCTCACTCCCAAGTACCAAAAAAATAAAAAAAAATGAACTAAAGCTTGGCATTAGAAAATCTAAATGTGGCTTCTGCCCATGATAATTTATATTTTAGGGCAGAAAAGAAGACAAATTAGTTCTAAAACAGGGAGTAACTGAGGCAAGGCAAAATTAATGTCAAGTGGGTTAGAACCATTGGAGGAAACTTGCAGGAAGGTTAGAACTTGAATAGGGCCTGAAGGAAGGGCTAGGATTTGCACAGGTGTAAAGGATAAAGTCAGGAAGAGGGTGTCTCCTTCCAGGTGATAGTAGCAGGAATGGCATGCTGTTGGGAGAAAATATGAAAGTGACTATGGAGAGGAGGGGAGGGGAGGGTGAAGAAGGGAGAAAGAGAGCAGAGGGGAGGGGAGACAAGCTGTTGAAGGAAGGGAGAAGCTTCTTCAAGTACATTATAAAAAGCTCGGGCCCTATTATTAGGCAAATCCTGGTTTCAGTTCAGAAACCATCATTTAAATTCTTGCAACTCAGTTTCCATAGCTATACAATGGGCAAAATAGTGAGGATGAAATGATACTGAAGAAGATAAAGTGCTTCAAGTATGTGTGACTACAAAATCCATGTTTTAATGAACACACACACAACTGTGTTCATAACAGGGCCGCCAGGCACATTTTTTTTTACTGCGAGAAATAAATAGATAACAAGTCACAGCTATGAACTATGGCCGATGGAATGAATTCTTGCCTTGTAGGACTTCTCCAACAATGGATCTTTGGTCTTCTCCCTCCCAGACAGCTGCTTATCCTTACTTCTCCCTTTGTGGATGTGATTTAGCACATAAAATTTTCCCTCTTATTTCCCCATTTGCATGCTTCTATTAAGTCTTGGATTTGGTTAGACCTGCATCTGTTGAAACAGCTAGCCAATAATAGAAGCCCCACAGGGACTTCTGGTCTGGTTTCAGGAGTGGGTCTAACAAGTGAGGTCTAGGTCAGGAAGTTATTAGCTGCAGAGTCAGGGAATATATTCAGCTGTCATCACTTTTTAATTAAAAATAGCTTGGTGGCATGTACATCCCAGCACTCTTTTGTAGATAGTGGGGCACCACCCTTTCCTGTGAGCTGTTTCCTACCCAAGAAGAGGGTATCATCTCCCTAGTTCAAGATCTCTGGGTCTGGTCCAGAAACCACGAGAAACTTGATCGTTTGTGGGGAACAGGCACAGTGGTATCCTGGAACCGGCTCTGAGTAGCTCATGAGCTAACCCTCTACATTATCTCTTGCCACCTCTGCCTTCAATAGTGGAGATTGGTTGGGAAATGAGACACCATGGAAATGTACAAATGCTCCAGATCAGGGCTTTATTTCCCTGCACATCAGCATATTTCATATTAACCATCACATTCCTGAAGGAAAGGCAGGATAAATTCCCACTTGGTAATTTCTGCAGAAAACCATTGGGAGACAGGATTTTTCATACTCCAGATTTTGTTTCATTTCCATTAAATTAAAGTCACTCATTTTATTGCTTGGTTAGAATGGAAACTTGAGAAGCAACATGGGATCATTTTTAAAGCCTGTTCAGATTAAGGTAAAATCCTTCCTTCTTAAAAAAATTACTTGTCCATGGCTTTGACCATGTTCACCTAATTGTTCTAAACCTCCATTTTTCTCATTTGTAAAATGGGAAAAATAATGGCATGGACTACTTCAGGTCACTGTGGATATTCAATGATATCTTTCATGTAAAGCACCTAGCACTTCATACCCACCATGGAAACAATTAGGCAGTAAACATGGGGGACTTTTGGTCAGTGTTTGGAATTCTGGTTGGAGGACATAATGCAAATTGGGTGCCCACTGAATGTGTTCCATCAGGCTTGTAGTGAGTGTAGATGTTTAATAAGGACATTATTGGACACACAGTTATCTGAGCCATGAGATAGCATAAGCAGTGAAATGCATTAATAGTGTGCCACGGCACTTAATTAAAATGCTTAATTTATTACTCTGGTGGGTTTTTTTTTTCATTTAAAAATGTGCAAAACAAAACAGAACACAGTAACACACTCTCTTAAATTGACATTACACACAAATTATACATTCAGCATCTATAGAAATATGCAAACAAGGCATCAACATATCTGCAGATTCCTCATCAGAAAGTATTTATTCAGTGCTTATTTTCTACTGGCCCACCAAAACAAAATGATTTTTGACAACTTTAGTTTCTTCGCTTTTGGAATTTATGGTATGAAAGAGATAATACCGAGAGCTCTCTCCTAAGTAGGCAAATAGACGAAAGAGAAGGAGAGGGCAAGAGAGGATATTTTAAAGGTAGAATAACATTTTTGTATCAAAAGTTAATTCATAGAAATATTAAGTCTCTTACCTGTGTGATGAGATATAAATTCACTGAGATGAGCACAGTTAGCCTCTTTGGAATCTCATACATGGGCAAAGAGACTCCAATTAAATTCAGTTGCCTGTGCTGACTAATTTTAATTTTTTTTAAGTGTAGTTTTTCTTTTCCAGAGTTACTGGACCAGCATGAGGGGCCAGAGGCAAAGTTCACCCAACATTTAGCAGTTCATGTATCTCCAGGGCTCTCCTGGTTTCAGTGCTTCTAGTGAGCTCTGAAATCCAATATTCTTTGCTCGGCTCCTCTGAATTGTGAATCTTCAATACTCTCCAGGTGAGCATCTCTAATCAAGCTGCATTACAATCACCTGGAATACTTGTTAAAATGCCGATTCTGAGGCCAAGGCCAGCCTTTACATCATGCTGAAGGGACCTAGAAGTCTGCATTTTATCATGGGCCTTAGAACATGGTTCTCTGTCCCAGTTACTCTGTTGATCCCACCCACTGAGCAAGGCTACTATCCTCTGCCTCCTTTATTTATTTGTTTACTTACTTATGTATTTATTTCAGTCTCTAGCCTGGCTACTCACATTGCCTCCTAATTGTTATCCTCTTTACTGTATTCAAAATCAAATGGAGCAAATTTAAATCTTACATGTCAGATCTAGCCCTGCGATAATTTAGTCTCTTTACTAAGACAAACAAGGCCCTCTCCAGCCTTCCTCTCCTGCTCCATCCACTCACCTGCTCCTCAGCCGCTGGAGCCATGCTGAAGGTTTTTGCTGTTCTCTCAAGACTCTAGGCCTTTGCTCCTGTGGGAGCCTCTAGCTAGAATGGCCATCTCTCATCCTGTTCCTGGCTGTCTGACAAACACCCACTCCTCTTTAGCATAGCAACTCAAGAATTACCTCTTCTGTGCTGACTTTACTAGCCTAGTTCCTTCTTTATTGTTCTCACTCCTTTTCCAATCTGTATTTTCTTCAATGCTGTACTTACAATACTTTGCCACAGCGTTGGTTGACAGGTCTGTTTCTCCCTTGAAGTCCCAGCTCATGTCTTACTCCTCTTGGCATCTCAAACAACATATTCATGTTTTCCCAAATAAACAGATGAACTCATGAACTGCATAACAGAGATCCATGTAAATTTGCAGCTCAGGAGTTGGGTGCATCGCCCTTCTTTTGGTGTTGTAGATCTCATCAGAATTTTGTCTGAAGGTCACAGACAAAATGAAATAGCTTGGAGCTTTTCATATGCAAGCAGGCTCAACCCAGCTTTACTGATACATGCTAGAACTGATACAACCATAAAATGTTCTTTCATGATATGGAGATAACAGAGGGAAAATATTATTTCATTTATTTATGAAACTAGTGTCTTTGTTATATAACCTCAGAGTGAATTAGGGTAAATGAGCAATCTATATGGCAAATCTAACTGTTCTTTTACTTAATTGGTTGATTAAATTTCCTAGCAAATGAAAACTGAGTACTACTTATTTGCTACAAATCCTTTCTCTTGTCTAAATTTCATTTATTTCAATTAATTTCCCATCATTTCTTCTTTTTAACAGTATACAGTGTGATTTGGATATTTCACAGTTTTCTTATAAGGTTACAGTTCAGAGGCTAAACATAAGAAGCCAAAGACTTTCAATTCTACCATCCAAAGCAATTTTAAGAATCAGTGCTTGCCCTTACATGTTCCTAGTGGGAATGTAAAATGGAACAGCTACTTTGGAAAAACAGTTTGGCTGCTTCTTAAAAAGTTAAATGGAAAAATAAAGTAAGAGTTGTTAATGCCACTCCTAGGAATCTACTCAAGAGAATTGAAAAAAAAAAAAAAAAACAATATCCACTAAAAGACTTGTACATGAATGTTCATAGGAGCATTATTCATAATAGCCAAAGGGGAAAAACAACCTAAATGCCCATCAACTGATGAATGAACAAGCACAATGAAGCATATCCATGCAATAAAATACTATTCAACAATAAAAGAAAGTAAAATACTGATACATACTGCAACACAGATGAACCTCAAAATCATGTTAAAGAAAAAAGTCACTTAGAAAGAATGGCTTCTTTTCAAAACCAGTACATACTGTTGTGTTCAATTTATATGGGATATCCAGAAAAGACAAACTCATAGACATAGAAAGCAAACAAATTTATAGACACAGAAAGCAAATCAGTGGTTGGACTGGGCTGGAAAGGGGTTGTGGGGTGGGGCAGAAGGGATTGACTGCAAACAGGCCTGAAGAAACTCTGAGTGATGCTAGAGAGATTCTGAAACTGGGTCATGATGATATTTGCCAGGTTCTACAGATTTACAAATCATCCTTGAATTGACGGACCGTAGTGTTTATCCATCATAAGTGATAAACACTATGGTATGTAAATTATGCCTCAATGAAATTGGTTGAAGTTGGCACTTGGTTACCATCATATTTTTATTTCAGTGATATTATAGTTTCAGAAGCCTTTCCCAGGAAATGTAAAAAAAAAAAAAGTCTTTAATCACAGAATCCAGATTTTAAGTTGGTTTCTTTTCTTCTCCTCAAACCCCTGAGGCCCTTCACCTTTATACGGGTGGAGACATATTCAGAATGTAAAAAACTTCCTTCCCCTTCAAACTAATTAAGTAAGCTCTGATGACATCAGCTGTATTCGCAGCACACCTGATTAAGGCCATGATACTAATTAAATTCTTGAATGATTAGAAATGCAAATTGTCAGGCCTTGTACAGCAACAGGCATTGCTTCCTGGCTCTAGAATAATAAGTCAGGGAAATGATCAGGCTCATCTTGAGTTTGCCCTGAGTAAGAAAATAATAATAACTATGAATGGCTAAAACTTACCTATTTACAAGGGTCAAAATTTCCCTAGTAGAGTTAGCTTTTTTCTAGGTGAGTTCATTGAGAAGTGCTGTGACAGGGTAGGATGACCCCGAGCTTTAGGGCTGCACAGAAAAGAGTTCAAATTCTGCTCTGTCACTTACCAGACATGATTGTTGCTTAATTTAGTTTTATTTCTTCTAGCCCACATATCTGTAATATGGAATCTGATTCTTTATCTCAAAGAACTTAGAGGCTGATTAAATGAGATCTTTTATGTGTCATTGGGTCTTACATTAATAAATGGAATCCACTCAAAGGCTTAGTAAGGCAAGGAGTCTTATCACTTTATTCACTCAACACACACTGACTGAGTGGTCTACTGTGAGAAATTGAAGGTCCAGTGATCCATTTGCAGAATATAGTATTTAGCCTTAAAGGTAAAATTGGGATGTAAGAAAAGCAGCTGGAGGGGAGAGCAGAATGGAAAGCTAAAAGCAGGTAACACCAGAGTGTGACAAATTCATGGCCCCTTGATAAACAGGAGGTGAGGGGGAAGGATTGACCAAACCAGCAGAGATACACTCAACCCAAGAAGGCCTTCCTGCCACAAGAGAGCAAAGGGAGGTGGGCACAACTAAAGGTACATTTCTTTAAATAACCCAATAGGAGATAGTAAAACCTATTTGACATTTGGGAAGGCTGCACATACCATGGTACTCAGACACTGAGGAATCAGGGTGGGGATTGGGGGACCTTGTGCACTAGGGAATAAACGCTGATTGTAATTGCTCTAGGTGTGTCTGCTCCCCCAGATACCAATCTTGCAAGACCATCATTAAAAGCCTCACTTCTCTGTACCTTTTGTCTCTCAGTTCATTCTTTGGGTTTGGAGAGGTGAGCATGTTTCTCACATCTACTATCCACTTATTCCTCAAATTCAGCAAACATTGTGTGGACATCTGCTATATTCATGCCATTCTTAGTGTTCTAGATGCATCCATGAGTTTAAAAAAACAAAATCTATGTGGATAATAACTATAAACACTATCAATAACTAAATGTTTTTGTGTTAGATATAATAATATGTCCTGTGGAAAAAGAGCAAAATGAGTAAGAAGGATCTGGAGTCATGGAGGTAGGGTATATAAATGATGAGTTACAATTTCAGGTGGTCAGGGAAGGGCTCATTGAGTAGGTAAAATGTGAGGAAAGCCTCAAAGGAGTTAAGGGAGGTAGCCATCATCCAGAGATGTCTGGGGAAGAGTTGAATAAACATCTAGTACAATGATGCTCAAGTGCAATGTGCTAGAAACCTTTACAGGGCATGGGTAGGGAGGGTAATCACCCTGGAGATACAAGGGTAAGCTGAAGAGTAAGAACCTCGTTCAAACTCTGCCTCCATCCCCTGCCTGTCATGTCATCTTTGGCTTGTTATTTAATATCTCTGAGCATATAGCCCTTCGTCTACAAAATGAGATTTGAATATCTATTTCCAAAAAGATTACCTGTCCCAAAAGATTGAAGCATTCTCTTACTCCGTGACCTCTGAAGCTGGAGTTTGTAGGTTATATTTCAGCAGAAAAAGCAGAACAGAGGCTGTATTTTATTTCTGTCTACTTGTGATCCATTCAGCATCTTGCATCCCCTTCCACTGAGCTCATTCCAGTACTGCATCAGGTTGGTGGGCAGTGAGGAGACAGGGCTGGCTGAGGTTGAAGAACAATTGTGGGATATGAAAAAAGATGTAGCTATAAGAGAGAGAAGCATTAGTTTATTCTCTCAACAAGTAGTTGTTACAGAATGAATAAACTAATCCAGCTATCTACTGTGTTCTGTATGCACTTATTGCATTGAAAAAAACAATGCAGAGAGTGGTTTTAAATATTAAGATGATCAATTTTATATACATATAAATGCACGTGTGTGTGTGTGTGTGTGTGTGGTTTTCTCAGAATCAACTATACATCAAAGGTGACTCATATGCTTTTGTTAGGTACTTCTGGTGAATTGTGTGTCTGAGTTTGAGAGAACAGGATCCTGGTATCTTCTTTAATGTAATTCCTCTCAAACTTTCCTTTGGTTCCTTGCTGGATGTAAATGGTATAATGGAAAGAACACAGAATTCAGTTAGGAGATCTTAATTCAACAACTACCTCTTCAAGACTGAACTGTATGACTTGCTATTTATCTCCTCTGAGCTTTATTTTCCTCACTTATATAATAACAATGAAACCTCTACATTGTCTGCCTCCCAAACATCACAGGGCAAATGAGGAAATGCATTTGAAATCACTTGGTCAACTATACATGTTAACCTGAAGTGCGGTGAGGGGTTACTGTTGAAGAAAGAGGCTGATGGAAACTGGGGGATGGTCAGTTATTTGTTGTAAAAAGAATAGTTTTGGCATTTCTCCACTGGGTAGACGTTTGGTGCTAATTTATGCACATTAGTTAATTTTGTTTTGCTGGGGGTTCAGATGGGACTCCCTGATGGATGTGCCATCCATGACAGAGTCAAGAAAAGCACATGGCTCAATACTGTGATCCTTTCAGGGTTGGAACTAAAGGAGAAGGGCTCTTGAGAAGCATGGGTTTGGCTGACAATTTCAAAGTCATCTGCTCATGGAAACCCTGCTGAGGCCCAGAAAGTCGGATGAGTAAAGAAAACTCTCCTTCCTTTAACACCCTTGGGGGCGTTTTCCACCCAGCACTTCAGCCGTCTGGGTTTTCCATGCCAGGCATATAGGAAGGTACTGCATTCACAAAATGGTGCCTGGTGGTGCCATGCCCTTCTTTCCAAGCTCTGAAACCATCTGGGCTAGCTGCAAGTGAGAAGAAGAAAGTGGCATACTCTTCCATGCAGAAAAACACTTTTAGGAGTGAAATTTAAGACATATTCTTGGGAAAAAGAGAATTACTCAGGAGAATGACAGCAAGATGCTCTGTAAAATTAAGTGTGCCTGGTTACAGCATTAATTGGGTGTGGCAGAGAAGAATCACTGAATTAAGAATCATTCAACCTGATAGTGGGACATGAGGCATGTGAACCTTTGCATCTCTGCTTGTGGGTTCATCACACTCTGGGAGCTGCAAGCTGCTATGAATGGGACCAAGGTTTTTGCATTTTTTCTTCTCGCTCCAGGGCTCACCCCTTGTGCCTGGCATTCTGCAGTCACTCAGCACTTGTGACTCAGTGGAATGGTGGCACTATCTCTGTCCATGCAATCAGGCTGGTTAGGAAAGAAAGGCTATCCCTGAGTTTACCATGGGTAACTCTCCTCAATGTACTACAATCCTCAATATTTGGGGATGATTTTCAATTGGTCAAAACATTTCTCTTCTTTGGTACCCATTCATTTGCCCTATCACATGGGCTAGCTATGGGCCAGGGTGCAAGCTTGCTGTGGCCTCTTTCTATGAGGCTGACATCCCCAGACATGCTGGATGGTCCAGAGGTGACTGTAATGTCTTACGGGTATTAATAATTGAGATATTGATAATCAAAAGTGTCTTATAGTGGTAAAACATGTAAAAATCAATTTGATAGCTATTTAGAAATTTTCGATTTCATTTGAACTTTCCATGTACAACTTTGAGTATAAATTTCCTAACTTCTGTAATGACTGACTGTAGGCAATTCTTTGAATACTCCTGCCACAGGAAGTGTTCCAGGACAGCTAAACAACATTTCATTTCCTGGATCTTCCTGTTAAAACATCTTAGTATTAGTTTGCTTATTCTTTTTGTCATGATGTGTTTATCAACATTGAAGTTCTTTGCTTTGCTTATAGTGCAAAATATTAGATTTTTTTTCTTAATTTTCTCTTCTTTTTGTATTTTTCTGACAACACATGTAATTTTTATCCCTCCATCTTAAAAGCCAGGCATTGGGTGTTCCTCAATAGAAAATTATTAACTGGGAGATTTTAATCAAATTCCATATTTACTCTTTCAACATATTTTATTTTTTAAAAAATATTTTTTATTAATTAATTTCATTACTAAGCTTCTTGTAGAATTTCCCAAATTCTTTCCAACTTACTCATGAAATCATGATTTTCTGTGTGTCATAAGGTGAAAACGTTAGGGTAATACTGCTATAAATTATCCGTGTTGCAGTTTTTTACCTTGGGAGATTAGATGTAAGTAGAAACAATGTTAATCTTGGCAGAAGGGATTTGTTAGAGGAATCCAAGATGTTTCTATGTTCATTTTTAAAGTGCCATTGGCTAAGATGGTAAGATAAAGAGGGACACTTTATTTTTTGTGAACAGTATTTCTTAATGATGGACGTTTCCTGATGGGATTGAATGTGTCTCTGCAGATGCCTCCCTTCCCAGCTGGATCACCTTGCTTCCTTCAAGAAAAAAGGGGTGGAAAGAGCCCACAGGAACTGAAAAGGTAAATAGCTCTACATCCAGCACACCAATCTTTGAAATTAAACATGGATTTTACAGACTGCAAAATGTCAGAGTCATACTAGTCATACAATTTATTAAACTACATTTAAATGAAAAGTAAGTGGTAACTCTTCTATTTAAAAATTAATTGAACAACTGCTATTAGATTGAATTGAAACACTTAGATTTCATTTCTACTGATTAAATACACCCAGTATAGGAGGAAAAAAAAACCCATAAATGGATCTGAAACTGACCTTAGATTACTTTCCCAGGGTGGCGGAAGTGTGTGGAAGGTGGTGTCCCCTTTCTCGGCAGGGCTGGGAGAAGGTTAACCTGCAGTTGAATGGCTGTCCCTGGGCAGGGAGGGCACAAGGCACCAACTCAGTGGTCTCAGGAGTATGATTGTCATGGTTAGTGAATGAAAATACAATACATGCAATATTTAGATCACACACTAAAACTTTATTTGTTGCTTCTCAAAATTTAACCGAATATTCTGTTTTTATCTAGTGACTCCACTTAGATCCCTTTCCCTCCAATTTTCCCCTGAGAAACTGTTAAGAATGAAAAAAAAGTGGTGATGGTGGAAATCTGCCAGGTAGTAAGTGGGTAGTGTAATTGGGGGGAGGGGTGGAGACATAGCATCATTCTTGTGTCATTTATTTGGGGGGAGATTTCACAGGATTCCTAGGGGCCAGGTGCTGATCAACTAGGGTTCAAGTCAGCACTGATTCTTGAAGAAGACCAGAAATTACACACAAAAAGAAGAAGATAGGAGTTGAGGAAGGGCATCACATTCAGAGAAGACAGCATGTACAAGAGGGGTAGAATAATCTCAGTATCCTCTCCGTGACACCAATCTGATCTTCCCAGAGGCCATCCCTCCTTCCTTTCCCCATACTATCATTGTCCTTTTCTGAAGACCTTATACTTTCTGCTATAGGGACATCTGTAATTGAAACCCATCACAGTAGTAGTTGGTAGGTAGGATATGGGACAAACCCTGGACACATCTACCAAGTGAGCCAAGAACACAGATGCTTTTAATAGAAGATTGACAAGGCACACACATCAAAAGTTTCAACAATTTTTTCAAGCAAGGCAACATTTTGTTATATATATGCACCTAAGTCAACTATGAAGATTGATTCATATAACATCAGACCTGAGGTATCTATTTCCCATGAGAGAAGGAACAATAAGAAAGCAGACCAAATGGAAAAACAAGGAAAATTCCTTGCATTCCCTAAGGTTTATCCTGGGGCCACCCCATACTGCTAAAGTATATGAGGAAAAGCTCTTTGTTGTACATCTCAGCAGTCGACTGCTTTTGAATGTTATCTTTTAGAGGAGAGAGGTTGTCTCTTCCCTAGTCCTTGAAGTTCTCTTATAAACTTTATGATATTATGTGAATAAATAAGTAAGAACATGCTTTCTTCTTCTTGGAGGCACACAAAAGGAGGGCATTGTGGGAGGGCAATTTTCTTGCTGTCCTTTTCCATTAATGGTATGATTTAGAGACAAGCCTATGCAGACTATGTCTTCTAATAGATTTAAGATTTAGATATCTGGCCCTTTTTAAATTTGTTTGTTTGCTTTAAAATGTTGGTTGCCAGAGCTCTATCATTTATGATAGGTTGGGGGTTTCCTTGCTATGGTTTTGTTTTGGTTTGGTTGCTGGAGCTGAGGGAGGTGTTTTGGGGAGTTATACTTTGCTCAACAGCTGTCTAAGGGTTCGAAGTGGTTCAACCTTGTTTTTTTTTTTCCCTGAGAAAGAGCCATCTCTGATTCTCTCAGCCATCTGGAAAATTTGTCTTTTTCCAGACTTTGAGGAGAGTGTGGTTTCGTTTGCTTCCCTAGTCCACAGTGCCCCTGTTTGGGACGAGGTTAACACCACCCTGGGTCCATTGAGGGTTGGTTTCTGCTCTCTGGCGCCACCTGCTGTAACCAGCTGCACTCACAGGCTTCCTGGTCTCCAGCCCCAGGCTCCCAGCAGGAGCCAGAGCCAGAACCTCAGCCCAAGCAGATGTTGTACAGGCTGCCAAATTTCTGTCCAGACCTTATCTGTGCTGCCTCCACTGGATCCCTCGCTCAGAATCCCAAGTGTCCCCAGATGACTTGTCTCAAGTCACGCAGACCCTGAGCTCCTGGGCCAGAGAGAGGGAGCCTGCCAGTTTGGGGGTTGCTGACCAGTGGCTCTTGCCAGTGACAGTGTGGTCAGTGGAGGCCACCTCTCCTTAGCAGTGAAAATGCACATGGATTTCTTTCAAAGTGTCAATAGGCACAAGGAACTTATTCTCTAATGGACTTTCCATTGTGTCCCCAATGTGTCCCCTGATTGAGCCCTCAAGTATTTCCCAAGTTGCTCAGGAATTGAAATTTATTTTCCTCCGCTCTGGACTTTTCTACATTCTCACATAAATTAGCAATTCTAACCCCAGGACCACAAAGAAAGTGAAGTGCTGATTTTTGCTAGATTTTTATTAGGAGAGTTACCCCATTTCTCCCTGTTCCAGATTGAAGTTCTCTTAATGGCAGGTACTTACTCATTTGTTCCTCCTCCATCACAGGCAGCCTGGCACATAGTAGGTGCTTCATAAAACATGGTGAAATGAGTAGTCTCTAGCTGATCAAAATCCTTCTTAAAGTTCTTTTCTATTTGGCTATGAGAAGGGAAAACTGTCAGATTTGAGATTCTGAGAGTTCATATCTAATATAAGCCCCCACCCTGAATAAAGTTGACTTGGTAGAAAAAAATTAAGGGGATTAGTAATAACAATTTCTATTATCACCGATAAGAATGAGGGTGATGACTAACTAATGTCTCCTGAAGTTAGAAAAAAAATAGAAATACATGCTTGCAGGAGAGAATTGGTTTGATATAAGATAGAACTTCCGGAGAGCCAAGGTTACAGGATACTCTTGTGAAATATAAAGTGGAGTTTATGCCAACAACTACTCGAGAGTGAGATAACGCATCCATTTTATGCAATAAGCACTTAAACTTCTGCATTGTGCCAGGGCTGCAAGAGATGATGAAGTTAAAAAGGTTAATTATGTACAGTGCTTATCCCCTGAGAAGACAGGAGAAAATAAATGGACAATTTCCATAGACTTTTCTAATGGCAAAGAAAGAGGCATGCCCAGGGTGCTGTGGGAATCCTTAGATGAAGGGAAGCCCTGATTCAAGTTGTGTGGTCAGGGAAGGCTTCCTGGAGGAGGTGATGCTGGTATGAGTCTTATAACCGGGTGGAAGATGTCCAGATGCATGCATGCAGTAGGTGGATTCCAGGAAAAGTGAACAGTTAGATCAGAGGTACAAACATCTTCAGATCACAGGAAATTCTTCCAGTCCTTCTCAGCTGAGTCATCTAGAAAATGCTACTGTGCCATAGAAAATGTCTTACCACCTGGGTGCCAAAAGTGGCTCCGTTTTCTGTTTCATGGTGGGTTTGTCTCCTTGTTGCAATGACTTCTAGATTTGGAGGCAATGGGCAATAATCTTTTCAACTCCAGCATCTTATTCAGTGCTGGCACAAGGCAGAAGCTTAAGAATTGCTTATGGAACTGACTGGATACGTCATCTCTCTAACGTAGTTGTTGGAGTAAACTTCCTTTGTATTTTACATGAGTGTCCCATAACCTTCACCCTTGGGAAGGTCTCAGGAATCCTGTTTTTCTCTGCAATGGAGGGTCATGGTCTCTGAATCAGCCTTTCTGCCCTAATATTCAGGGCACCCCACATCCCTGATGCTTCAAATCCCATGTAGCTGGGGATTGCCCACAGAGCCATGCTGCCTGGAGTCCTGGCCCAGGGTTTCTTGTGTGACCCAGAGTACCACAGAGAGAAAAGCTAAGGGAGCTCAGAAAATATGCCAGCTGCTACCCGGAGATTCTCTCACAGCAGCTACTGTTTGAATTCCAATAGATTATTAGTCCCATTGTACAGATGGGAAAACGGAGGATGATGGGCATGGAGCGACTTTCTAGGTCCTGGGGAATAGCCAATGCCTTTTATATATTAATTTAGCTTCTTGTTTCTTACTTCAGTGCTACAGCTAGTACCTTCGCAGGGTGAGAACCTCTGAGAGGCATTTTTCCCAGAAAGAAGCACTCTGGGATTGGCAGGCCAGTTAGTAATGGCCCGTTTCCATTGGATACCCTGCCTATTGGGCTGGCATTATGGAGGGGGGATGTTCCCAGGCTCCTCTGGGGAGGTCATTCAATCCCAGCCATGGCAGCTGGTGTCCTTGATGCCCTGGACCTCCATCAGAGAGGAATCTGGGGAAAACAAAGAGTGCAGCCGTGGCTGCAGACCTGAGCCCTCCACGCCCACTTGCCCGGGGTGGGGCCCAGCAGGGTTGGTGCCAGGCGCTGTGTGGCTTCTCCACCCCCTTCCAGGGCCCCTCAGCTCATCTGCTGGCTTTCAGAACCCCAGCCTTCCTGAATGGGTCTTTGTGTGCACCCCAGGAGCTGGCTCGGAAGAGCCCTGATGGAAATGCTGGACAGAGATGTCTCCTCGGGATCCAGGCACAGCCCGGCATGGTGCCCATCTTGTGGGAGGAAGGCCTTTATTGTGCCGCTTCAATGCTCCTGATCTGGGAGGGAGTGGGACCTGGATGAATGGGAGAAATGTTCTGCGCCCCTGCACAGTGGGGTCATGGGCAGGGCCACAGGGACGGCGGCTCCCCAGCCACTTCCCCACAGCTCTCTTTCCCACTCCGTCTCAGCCACTTTGTCCCCAGAGATGACTGTGGTAATATTCATACCCAGAGGCACTGTCACGTGCTCACTCCCCAGGTGCCAGGCATTGTGTTCGGGGTTCAGTCTTATTTAATTAAATGGAAGATGTCATTTCACAGTCTCCAGGCTACCCGCTACCCACGAGGAAGCCAAGGTCTAGAGATGGTGAGCAACCCGCCAGGGGATTCTGAACAGGAAAGCCAATGGGGATCAGATGGATCTTCACCCTAAACTCCTCCTTCCAGTTTTCAAGGTGTCTCTTGACAGATGCTGAGGTCCTAAAGTCAACTGCACACTCTGTTACCTGAGAAGCACCCTGTGCTTGAGGCAGAGCTTGGTGGTAGGAAAATGCCCAAAGCAAGCAGGGTGGCCTTCTGAGGGCCACCTTTTGGGCCTTTTTTTTTTTTTTTTTTTGTAATCTAGGCAAGGGTACCATTTTATTTTATATGATAGAAAAAACCAGAGCTGTAGACGAGTTGGAGTGCAACTACATGTGGAAAATTTAGGTTTAATAGTCTCCTCACCATCTGTGGAAACATAATTTTCTGTTGAGACAAGCACCATGTGGAAGCAGGAGCACAGGGGATTCTGGGAGCTGGCGGTCCCTGCTCTGCTACTGACGGCACTGTGTGGCCTGGTGTCCTGTCAAGGAGCAGGCTGGGTTAATTTCAGGTGCTGAGCTCTGAGTCGAGGCTGAAAAACAGGCAGGGATCTTGCTTTGACTTTGCTTAGTAGCTAGAATGGGTGGTGATGATGTCATTGATAGTCCCCTACCTGTCTTCTCTTAGGTGTGACCAGACTGTCACTTCAGAGGTGTGATGGACAGCTCTCTTACAAAGCAAAGCTCAGTGGCCCTTTTGGGGGACAAAACTGTTAATTGTGAATATTAGAACAGTTGTCAGCTGAGCCAGTTGGCCAGCTGTGAGTGACCGTATTTCTCTATTTGCAGAGGTTACAAACAATCTATGAGAAACAAAGACAGCAGAAGAAACGTAGGTTAGACCTGAAGGGGACTCTCCTCACAGTGGGGTGTGGAGTTATAAACTGTCCTCCAGAATCTCATCTCTTCCTCTGTTTCCTTTTCAAGAAAGGAGATAGCTCCTCACCTCTCCAAGCCATTACCTTACAGTCCCCACTCCTCTGGAAATAGAGGAATGGCTGTTGACTGTCATGGGCCTTATGTAGAGGGAGGTCCTCCATTTTATTTATTTTTAACTGATGCTAGGGATGAAACCCAGGGCCTTGCCCATGCTCTACCACTGAGCTACACCCCATCCCTGGGAGTTCCTTTAACATTCATCTTTCACACAGAACAAATGGCAGTGTCTAGAATCGGAGTCCCCGATTGTGTGGTTTAGTGAGTCCTGCCCTTCGATATGATGAGTTTCTGTCCATTCCTAGCTCCTCTTGCCATCAACTCCTGAAATGGCCATGTTATGATCACAGATAAAGAAATCGAGCACTTGTTCTCTGCATTGTTCTCCAAGCTGCTTCCTCCAGTCGGCATGCATCTCTCTGATAGCCAAGGATCTTTGGAGGAGTCTATTTCTCCATTAAACTATTGCTGTCATCATGGATTATTATTGCAATCTAATTGTGGTGTGTAATAAATACATATGTTTTGAATAACTGAAGCATAAGTGCAGCCGACAAATATCCATCACAATCAGGATAATAGTCTGAAGATGATTAAGGCCCTAAAGATGTAGGATGTTGAGCAAACAAGGTCATAAACATCCATTTAGATTACCTTTTAATTTCAGCCCTTTTTAACTTGATATGCCGTCATTCTCTGGTGGGTTTTTTTTTTTTTTTGGTTGTTACTCGTTTCTTTTTTACTTCACCAGTTGCATTTCTGAGAGTGGAGCTTGCTGTTAAAACAGGTAATAGTTAATGATGGCAGAATTCTAGACTTTTTTTGTAGCACTAGGGATTGAACCCCAGGCCTCATGTATGCTAGGCTAGAGCTTTACCACTGAGCTCCATCCACAGCCCAGAATTCAAGGGCTTAAGGGATAATTCAGGGAGACACTGGGAAGGACCTTTTAGCTGTAATAGGAAGAATATACAGGAGAGAGACCCATGTGGACAGAACAAGTGACGTTTACCTCTGGTGCGCAGGCTACAGGAAACTTGACTAATTTTCTGGATCTAAGTCCTTTCTTCATAAGGCAACATGTGAGTCATTGAACAGTTTAACCTTTGTGAATAGAACCGTCCATTTATTTTTTGGACTTTGGTCAGCAGGCGGTGCAGAATCGCTTGTTCAGACTGTGACCTACAGGCAGCAGAGTATCATCCAGAGTTTTCACATGGAAGAGTGGCATGATCAGAGTCATGTATTAGGAGGACCCAATGGAAGTCACATATGGAGTGGATCACAGTGGGTAGATACCAGTCTTGGGGAATCAAGCTAGAAAATCAGCAATCATCCAGTGGAGAAAAAAATGAGAATTTTACCAGTGACAACTGCGGAAATAAAAGAAAGGAACCAACTCAAGAATTAGTTGATGAACATCTCTTTAGTTGGGGAAGGACTAGACAGAGTCTGGAAACTAACTGACTACGAAAGAGGGACATGGGTGAGGGAGAAAATAACTGTGACACAGTGACTATCAGATTTCCCAGCAACTGGGCATTTGTCCAATGGCCAAATGTGAACTTTCTGCAATTCTCTAGCTTAGCAGTGAGCAGAGAGTAACAGTGGTCTGTTAGCTGTTCACACCGACCTCCAAAACCTACCAATACAAGTAGACTGTAGCCGACACAGGGAAAGATCAGAAATAGGGTGGTGGGTGCAGTCTGCCTGTCTCTGAGGGACGCTGCCACTTTCCAAGTCCCATTGACACTGCTCTGTCCTCACTCTTAATGGTGGTGCTAACAATAATTGGATTGCTTTTAGTTAGGGAGGCAGTCTGCACACAGAAGGGAGGATAATTCTGCAAATAATTAGGAGGGAAAAATCTAACAGAAAAGTACCCACAGCAATGTCCTGGTCCCCCAGCAGTACTGGGTGAAATTCAGGGCTTTAAGTTAGTTCTTACGCTCCATTTTCTTGTCACCATTTTTATACCTATAAATCCTAGGCTCTGGTACCAGAATTCCTCAGTTTTAACAAGGAAAGGGGACATGGCTTCCAAATGAGTTCTGTGTTTTGTCACTATCATGCCACCCAAAGACAGCAAGCATTTGGAAGTTTAGAAAAGATGGCATCTTATTGTCCTCCAAGATAAAAGATTTCAGTATGAGACCCCTGGGTCTGTATCCGTAGCATCTTCCGGTTGCCCCCTCAGATGACTTGATAGCACATTCTTTTATTCTGACTCCAGAACAAGAAAAAGTATTATTTTGATAAATGAAGCCCAGCCAATCAAAGCTCTTTCTTTAGAGATCTACTTGGACTCAAGAGGTTTCTTCTTTTTATGACGGAGGTTGGTCCTTGGCCAGGGGCCTATGAAATCCCCTAAAGATGAACATCTCTTGAAGGTCCAACTATATCTTTAATTAAAATAAAATTAGACTCTTCTCATAACACCATTTAGTTTTTCACACTGAAGACTGTCTTTAGTTTAAGATGCTCCTACCCTTCTTGGTATGAAAACACATATATTTACTATTCCATGGAGGAATCGAGGAACTAAGCATCGTTGTAGATACACCAGTGTGTAAATTTTCCTCTAAAGCAAGGATATGCGGTTTCTTCTGATTGTTTTCACATGGAAGAGTGGCATGATCTGACTGTTAGGTCCTCAGTGGAACCTAGAAAGGTGGAATGGCACTGGACATTCATGGTAGAGCCCACTACGAGGAGAGTTACCATCATATACCTCTTGCCCCTAATGCAAGATTGATTTACCATCTGCAGATGAAGCTTGTCCTGATCTTTTTGTCTTCTAAGCTTAAGGTGGCAGTTTTGACCTGGTGACATTTTAGGTTCTTACTCTCTGAGTAAGTTCAGTTCAGTTCTGACTGAATGCTTTCAGTATCTCTGGATACATTAAGGTCATCTTGCCTATGTGACTGAGTTCAGATTTTTCTAAGAGACACAGTCTTCCCGGTTTGAAGAGCGCCTTCAGACTTGGAGCATGGACCTGCAATACCACTGCTTAGTTAACCATGAATGAAAGCCAGGAATTAAAGACACACTTCTATGATGATTTCTGGTTTTGGAAGGCTCTTGCAGGTACCTCTCAGAATGGTTACTTCTCAATGATCTGCATATGTATTACATGCTTTGTGAATTATCCATGGATAATTTTTAATTCTAAACTGGCTGTCCTACTTCCTGGCATGCTCTCATTAAGATATTCCTCAATGTCTTCTCCTAAGCTAGGGATAACTCAGAAACATTACACAATCTAATGTTAGCATCATAGAAAATAAATGAAGAGGTAAATTTATTGTACTTTTGTACTGTAACAATTCATAAATCAGAAAAAAATATCCCAACAACTTTGGAGTACTCCCTTCTGGAATTGTTTTATTTCTTCCCAAACATCAGTGGTATTGTAGATGATTGTTTTTAAAAAAATCCAAAGTCATTTAGAAACTGACTCCATCTTCCCTCCAAATCCAGCATTTACAAGAACAGAATTGCAATATTGAACCCTGGACCTAGTGGAAGTTCAAGAATGAGAAAGGCTATTGACACATATAAATTCTTCAACCAACTTGAGGTCCTGTGGGGCTTGAACTAAAAGCCTCTCTAGCCCTTTCTCAACTCATGGGAGCCACTTCTGAGCCATCTTGTCCACCCTCTGACACAGGGTGAAGTTCTATTGAGAAGTGTAAAATCAAAGTGAAAACTGGTTGCATCTCATCTCCTCTTTGGGAAAGTTATCCCGTGCCACCTCTGTCTTAAGAGAAAACCCTGCATTTTTCTGTGTGCAGATTCTGCATGAAGTGGGCCCTCTGCTCTTTTCAGGGAGGAAATGTAAGCAGAGCTCTGAAGAAACTACTTGGCTCAGCAGTTTTCGTGATTGTTGTAATTGGCCGAGCCTAAAAGCATGTAGCAAGCTGTACCTGGGAAGCATTTGCCAAGGAAAATGCAAACGCTTCCCTGAAACAGGCATCCGGGTACATGAGAGGAACTGGGCTCATGTGCAAACCCGAGTAGAAAATCAAGGTGTAGGGGAAGGCTGGGCCACCAGACAGGCTCCAACTGAGCCATTTTCTCACTTGTCCAGAGATGGAGGCCACATCACAGGACTGGCCTCACCAGGCATGGTGAGCAGGGTGTACAGGAGGCTTCCTCCTCCCATTATATGCCTTCAGTTCTGTGCCATCTGGCTCCCCACCAGCTGCCCAGTGGTCCTTTCCTTAGCTTTCTCTGGACACTGGAGACTGGAGATCCTCTCTAAGATTCTCGGGCCAAAAAGAAACTTCCTGTGGACTGACTGCTTCTAATCAATCCTCTATGATATCAGCAATTTAGCAAGGCCCTAAGCAACTCAGTGAGACCCTGTCTCTAATAAAATATAAAAAAGGGCTGGGGGTGTGGCTCAGTGGTTAAGCGCCCCTGGGTTTAATTCCTGGTACCAAAAAAAAAAAAAAAATGCTCCTGATTAATTTTAGGCTCTGTCTTTATTCTCAGTAACTATTCTGAAGGTATCATTTTCCTCTTCTGTTGTTTCCATGTCTTGCTGATGCATTATATGTGCGTTTGCTTCATTTGAGCCGCTTTAGAATGGCTTACAATCTAATGGATTTTGGAGACTGAGTACAAACAGGTAACCACTCAGTTGGAAAGAATTCAGACATAGATGGTGTTGATTAAATGGTACCTTAATGTCTCTTTCGATCATCCAGAGTGTCAGATTTTGGCTTTTTCTTTTGTGTTTTCCATGATACTAAAGGGCAGTGGCTTCACCCAACATACCTGGAATTACCTAAAACAGTAAAATAAATAATTCCATTCTGGGGAAAGACAGGAGAAGAAAGTAAGCACACTTTATATTTAGCTTATTGTTGAATTAGACCACAAATCCCTCAAAAAGAGAAAATGCCCTGGATGGGGGTTTACTGTTTCTACCATCTAATTTCTCCTTGTTGGCCCCAGGACCCCATTTCATTCCACTCTGTATTTGGGCCTCTTTGACCAAAGGACTTCTGGTAATACTCCCTCCTAGCCTTTTCCAGACAGGAAGTGACCTTTCTAATTTTGGACTGCGTTAGCAGAATATTTTTTCTTATAATTAATCAAAGATTTTTCTCTTTGGAGATTCTCCCCCTGGGTTCCATCTGTTCCCTAAAGCTGGGCAGAGCAAATCTCATCCCTTTTCTACCTGAATGCCCTTAGTGTATTGGAAGACAGCAATTATAGAGTTTTATCTTCATCTGCCTAACTATTCCCTGTTTTCCAAATTTCTCATGCCAATCTCTTATATTCGTTGGTTGCTCTGGTCTCAATTTATTCCATTTTGCCTTGGTGGGGTCCAGAGGAGGACTGGATGCTCTTACCAACCCAAAGGAAGACAAGACGCTCCGTCCCTCCCTATCCATTTTCCTAATCCCAAGTCCTGACCCAGGATCCTTCGAATGCTCCAGACACCTGATGCCTTCTTCTTAAGAAGTATTTCTGGATTTAAATGCCATTCTTCACAAGTGGACCTCAATCACTAAAGGTCCTCAGTTTTAGATCCATTTGTGGGAAAGGGCATACTTTTGCTCTTACAGCTTTGTTTAGATTCTTTAAATCCCATTTTGTTTGTTTTACTTGAGTTTATAGCAGAGTTGAAGCATAAGGGCAGGGTATCTCTTTTGTATTCAGCCCAAGGCCCAGCATAGGTCTGAGAAATATTTATTGAATTCATGATCAGTGACTGTATCATTAATTGACTTTTCTTCATCCTCCTCCGCCTCCCCTTTCTCCTCCTCCTCCTCCTCCTCCTCCTTCTTATTCTTCTTCATCATTTTAGAGACACCAGCTGTTTTGCTTAGGTCATTATTGTTCTTTTGTCTTTATTCCTGGGCTGTCTATGCTGCCTTTGGAGAAAGAGCCCATTCTTCTATGATTTTATGCCAAGTTTAGTCTTTCTATAGGATTCATTACATCAGGGAGGTGGTAGGAGGGCACAGGTGAGATTTGGTTTGCTGAACTTAATATGAAATACTTTATGTTGACCCCTGACAGAGCTTCCTTGCCAGCACTGCTAGAAGAACCCATGTGGCAAGGTGACATGGTGAGATAAACTCAAGGCTTAAATAGCTTTTGATTTAATCATCATCTCTGCCACATATTATTGCCCATTAACCACTCTGACCTCAATTTCTTCATCCCTAAAATGGAGCTAACCTAATCCGGCAGTTGGGGTCTCAGAATTAGTACAATGTTGAAATGAGACAATATGTCACAAGGCTTGTGGTGACCAGGAGTCAGTGCCAGATCACTGTTGTCATTCTGCAGTTTCCCTGTTCTTCTTCCACTAACTGTGTACTGGCAAATAAATAGCTTCCCACTGGTCCTACTGGTTCTCTTCCATATCTGGCATAATGACGAATTCTTTCCTGCTGGCTCAGACTGGGTCTCTGTCTGTGTCACATCCAGCAGGCTGTCCTCACAGCAGGGGAAGCCGATCGATACTCCTTAATGGTGTGGCTCATTGCCCTGCACTGAGGGCCATCTGAGCATCACTTCCCCTTTTCTCTAGAGACAGAGTATAGTCTGGACGGATGGGCTGGACAGAGGTCAGAAAACCCAGTTCTGATCTTCGCTACACTGATGGTTTTTCTAGTGCATTGGAAATATCATTCAGCTACATGAGCCTCTGATTCTGTTTGTAGAAAATAATATATTAGATTTCCTACCTGCTGACCAGGGTAGGTGAGAATGAATGAGATTGTATCTCTCTGGGGAAAGATGTTATTTGGACATCCAGTCTGGTTTCATCAAGGTGAGCAACAGAAAGTTGCCACGGCTCCCTTGGTACCAAAAGGCCCAGAGAGCCCAGGAGACTGGACCACCATGGTTTACTCAGATGATGAGAACCACACCTGTCTCCCCAGAGCAGCCCTGCGTAGGTGTCCACTGGATGATACATTTTCCAGTCAGGAAATTGGGCATACAGCAGAAGCAAAGGGTTGCCAACCCCACTTCCCACACGAAGCATAAGCGGTGCAAGCTCCTCACTCATGAGGGTGCTCACCTGCACTCAGAGACCTCTAGGCACCAAGAACTCTGGCTCCCCCAAAGTATTTCCATGATTGATTATGGAGAACCTCAGCACTGTAGTTCACACAGAGGCTGTTCTTTGAGACTGGAGTAGAACCCTGTGCCCTTTGGGGCACACCTCCCTGAGTATGTGCACATACTTAGGAGAGCAGAGTCTTTCTCCTGCCCTCCCACCCAGGCACTGTCCCAACTGGGTACTGCCTTGCCATGCCCAGTATCTCCCACAAGGGGGAGCCCCTGGAGGGCAGCTGGGACTGTGGAATTTTGGAAGCGCTGAAGTTTTCTCCTCCTGTCCTGTAACTGGTTTTCACTCACCCCACTGTGAGATTTCTTTGTTGCAATGTTGGGGTCTGAGATAACACTCCTGGAGACTGCGGGCAAGAACCATAGCCAACACCATCTTTTATTGTGTGTTGTTATTTACTAGCATTTTAAACTAAAGAGGCAAAGTAACAAAGAGCTTGAAGACAAGCACAGTTCTCAGGCCCTGGATAGAGGCTGGCAGCGTCAGACCGACAGAACCAAGACATCGGAGGGCCAACGCTTGTGGCTGCAGAGCACAGGTAGGAACCTGGGTGCAGATGACCAGGGAGGCTCTTGGGGAAGAGAGGCACAGAGTCTCTGACAGTGGAAGAACATGGAGCAGACACAGAGGGTGGTCAGCAAAGATTAAAAGGGAAAAGCTGTGCAGAGAGGCATTGGGAGATTAAGGGAGAGAGGAGGGCAAAGGAAAAAAAAATGGTTTTGCCCAAAGGAGGGCAAAAGAAAAAAAAAAATGGTTGCAGGGTTGATGAAAAGGGCTGACCCCAGAGCAGGAGAGGGAGGGTTTGGAAACTGAATCAGAGACTTAAGTTGGTTTGAAGTTGGTTCCAACTCTGGTGCCCCAGAAACTTCACGAGAAATAAGAGGATGGGAGATTGACAGTGAATGTTTAGTTGCACAAGAAAATTCAAAGTGAGTAGGTCTGCCTCAAAGTGGATCATTCTGGTGGTGTGTCACGTAGCCACACCTACTCCGGACTTTGACCTAAACTAGAAGGAATTCTAGTCTGCTGGCCTTTCCAGGTTCTCTCCAGCCCAAACTGTTTCACACTTTCCCTTACTGCCTTCAGACCTTCCACAGTTGCTCGAGGTAATGGACTAGGAGTCAGAAATTCTGTATTCTAGTCCAGGATTTGCCACTTATTGGTGAGATTAGCTTAAGCAGGGAAACATTAGAGTTTCCGTTTCCTTTGTCTATAAAAGGGAGATAATAATATATTACTGATGAGCCTTACAGGATTTTTCTGAGAATTGAATAAGGAAGATAATGTGAATAAATGCTCTTAATAGATTATAATTGCTAGCTAAATAAAAATTGGCATTAATAATAATTAATCAGTTAATATACCCTTACTACTCTCAGCAGGGGATTTGCCTACTGAGCTTTGGAGAAAAAAAAAATATATATATATATACACACACACACACACACACACACACATATATATATATTCATATACATATAAATGCATACATTATATCTTATTCTAGTATTTGTGGGAATATTGCATACTCAGAGAATAGATTTAATGGGGTAAAGAAACACATACATTGCTCTATCGGCATCTCAGCTTTTCAGAGTCCAGAAGTGACCACAATATGCAATTCAAGTGGTTAAAAAAAATCATGGATCAATTTCTTCCCTGTTCCTAGTAATGAATATCAATATCTTGCTTCTTCTAGACAGACTGTCAGCAGCTTCAGATATTTTTAAATGAGTTTTTTAAAATACATTTGCAAAGTCAATTATTTTGAATCTCATCTGAGGCAATTAAAAAACATCCTGACATTTAAGGTGATATTTTTTCCTAAGTAAAATAATTATAAATAATACTAATTATGAACAAATCATTCAGTTACTCTTCGTCTAGTTCAACCTTTAGGTTAATAAACCAATCCATTAAAATTCATCTTGCTCAAAGGACCAATTTGTTAAAAAAAATATATCGACCTTTCACCATGAGGATGACTGATATTTTATTTAACAATAATCAGAGCTGTCTTTCCCAGAAGAGTGTGGTCAAGAGGTAGGTATAGAAAACCGGGGCTCTTTTATGGCTCTCTCCCTAGTGTTTCCCAGATAGGTACAGACAACATTGCTGATGTCGATGATGATGAAGACATGATGATAATGTACAGAACTAAAACTGTCTTAAAGGAGATATCTGGAAGTCTCACAAAACCCAACAGTGTCATTGTTTATGCCAGAAGAAGTGTTTAGATATTTTCCTCTGCCTCTCATGTTTCATAGTTAATAAACATGTAGGGCAGGGATTTGAAATACAGCCCAAGGGCCAATCTGTTTACCACCTGTTTTATAAATAAAGTTTTATTGGAATAAAGCCCCATGTATTTTTATATAGATGATGACTGCATTTCTATTATAAAGGCAGAGTCCAGTAGTCACAACACAGCCCAAACTGACCTATAGAGCCTGAGATATTATCAGGACCTGATAAAAATAGTTAATTGTTTGTAGTGTGGGGTAATGAAAAAAAAAACAGTCATCTTTGAATTTGTAATAGCAATTAATATCTGAGTACCATGTTGGAATTTATAAGATCTGACCATGTATGTAATAGCAGGTATTCTGCTTACTTAACTGAGGGAGAAATTGCAATTAATGGTCATTCAGTCATTGGAACTTGGCCTCTGGAGACTCCTCAGTGGCAGCCTTTAGAGGAACAGTAGGAGAGGGCTCTCAAATGGTTGCACTGCCACCCAGCTGTCTCTTCGGACCAGATGTAGACATTGCCAAAAGGCAGTAGAGGAATCAAAACTCTTGATACTCTGTTTCCTCTTTACCTGACCTTGGCCTGGGTGATCTTAACCTTGTCTTCTTTGTCCCCATTCTCACAAGCAGCATTATAGTAAAAAACAGAAAGAAAAGCAAAGTGCTTTTCAGTCACACAAAGCTAAGTTTATTGCATCAACTCTCGTTTATCCATCTGCCTTGAAATCAGCTCTGTGGCATGGATATTCCAAACCAGAAAATGACAGAACAGTCTTTGCTTTTGGAAAAACACTATATTTTTAAAAGTTTTCTTTTTGACACAGCAGATTCCCTTTTAGTTTTCTTTTTTATTCAAGTGAATATTAAAGTTTTACCTCTCTCCCTAAGCTTGTAATATCTATTAGCTAAATAGACCACAAGGAACCTGGGTATCCAGAAGAAGAAAACTTGAAATATAACCTTCCCTTTGAGATCCATAGGTATACAACAATAGCTGTTTGCAGAGACTCAAGATCTTCTTAATCTTATATTTTCATAGAGAGGGGTAACAGATAAAATGAGAGAAATAAAAATAATAATCTTCTACATTGAGCATTTCCTGGGTTCCAACAATTGAATGAATTTGACTTTCCATTCAAACAACTTCTGAGTCTCCACTCTTACAGGCACTGCTTGTGCATAAGGAGTATCACATAGATGAAGATCCAGATTTCTCTGGGGAATGACTTATTAGAGAACCAAACATGTGCATATGTGCTTATAAGACACATTAGAAATGAGCAATGGGATGGGAGTCAGATAAAATCTGCATGCTCAGAAGAGAAGTTAACTTCCTTGCTGGACAATCACAGATGATATAGAGGAAGTGGCATTGGAAGTGGAGCCAAGTCATAGAACAAAGGCTAAGGTTTGTATGCATTTAGGAAAATCATCCATTGCACATGGAACACATGGTTATAAGGGGATAAGGGAAGATCAGGTAGGTAAAGCAGGTCAGAATCAGATTCTGGAGAGCCTTGGATTAGAGGATAAGAAGTACGGTCTTTATTCTGCTGGTGGTGAAACCAATTAAATATTTGTGTGCAGGAGAATTCCATGATGGAACCTTTGATTTGGAAAAAAAGTGTCACAGATGTTTGATAAGAATTTGGAAAAGGTTACCAGTTCGGGGCCAGGTGAGAAAGTAATATCTTCTCATTCAGCTCTCATGGCAAAACCACTGGCCTATCCCGACCCCTGGTATTGCAGGTTAGAGCCCTGGCTGAGGGCCTTCTGTGGGCATTAATTTAATGGCATGCCAGTGGCATTTACTCATAAAACCAAAAAGCCATTGGGGCCAGAAATAGGGGTTTTGGTTACTTCCCCAGACAGGATGCAGTTCGGGTGATTATACACATGATTCATCGAGGTCGGGAAACAAATCCTCCATAAACACACAGCCCTCCCCTCCAAGCCCAGTGACTCATGGCTTTTTCAGTTTGATCCATGGAAGGCTCTGGAGTCCCGGCAGAATTTGAAGTGTGATGTTAAATCATAAATCTTTAGCATTCACAGTTACAAGAGAAACATTTCTATTCATTTTTTCAATTGTTCAAACAATAAGCATTTATTGAATTCCTACTCTTGTAGGCAAAAAGAATATGGAGCTATATAAAGCACAGTTTCTTCTCTAAAATATCCCCCAGTATAGTTGGTAAAACAGATATAACACGAACGATAGGGAGAGTATCCCATAAGTATTATAATAGAGAAATGCAAAGTACTGAAGGGTCAGAGGGGAACCTATCACTGCTTTTGGAGAGGTGGGATGACATTGGAATTGGGTCGCAAATAATAGCCCAGAAGGGAGATCAGTCAAATACAGCAAGAAGATCAGGGGTAGGGAGGAGGGAGGAAAAGGGAAGGTACTGAGGAAGAAGATGGATTAAATTATATTATGTTCACATACAAATGTGACATAATGAATCCATCTATTATGTATAACTATAATGCCCCAATAAAAACCTTTATGGGTACAGTAAAAAGAGAATAGCTACTTATCACTCTTTATTTTTTAATTCAACAAATAATTACTGAACACCTACTGTGTGCCAGGCACTATCCTGGATGTGAGATTTCTGGAACTTATATTCTATTGAGAGGACCTAGATATTGAACACAGATGGGAAGTAACCAAACAAATATCTTCCCTCGGAGGGTTTACATTCTTATAAAGGAAATTTTCAGAGAACAGCAACTAGCATCTTATTTCAAGGAAGAATAATGTACGCAAAAAAAAAAAAAAGTAGATGAAGCATTAATCTAGCTCCTTGGGAAAGAATGGAGAAAGAAACCTCAGGTTTGAGAGCACCCAATATGACAAGGGGGGTTATTAACAGACCTGGATGAGGGTGGACACATTGCTCTGCACTCTTTGGCTGGCGTGGATAGACATAAGTGGATACCATTCTTACATGGAGAGTCATAGCACTGAGTCCCCAGACATTGTAACTGCAGCCTCTGTCAGACAAATGAAGTTGGTGATTCAGGGTTTTAAGTACAGTGGTTTGGACTCATTGATAATTTTTCTGTACCTTGAATCTGACTGCTCTGCCATGGCTCAGGGCCATGAAGATAAAAATCTTACACCACTGGCCACCTCCTTGCTTAAATAGAATTCAGGTCAAATTCTGTAACAGCCAGCTCTGGCTTGGACTCATACTTGATTGTCATTTTATCGGGTTGTCTAAAATAACCAGGTCATGAGGTGGTTATTGTTATGGTACTCATTGGAATGGGATTTGACCTATATAAAGCAAAAGAACTAGGACAGAAATAGCTCTTCAGCCCATCGCCGTCTTGGAGAAATTCAGAATAAGCAATTGCAGAATCACAGAGCTGGAAGAGGCTCGAGCTGACTTAAGGTGATGCTGGTACCTGCCTCTGGGCAGATATATGCCTGCCTAGAAAGTTAATATAAATTCTAGAACTCATTATTTTAACACATGCTTAAAAACACCTCTATTCTGAAGAGTATAGTTTCCTTCAGGGCAGTAATGCTGCCTAGCCTTGGGCAAAACATCTTTGAACCTCCTATTTTACAGTAGACCTCAGAACCTATAGCATATTCTTTTAATATACTTAGTGGGAGGAAAATGATTGTCTTTGGAGGATGTTTTGTGTTTTCAAAAATCACCAAGTGCCACATCCAATTGGTCTAGCTGGATGAGACCATTTTTTTTAATTAAAACTGAATTTAAATACAGCAGTAAAATTGTGAGCTGATGTTTTTGTTTGCTTCATAACCAGTTCAAAAAGGACTTACCAGAAATTGCAAAAGTAATAAGTATGTATTCTCCCAGAAGGCAATTTGTGGTATATGGGTACTAGGAAGCTATTTCTCACTGTACTTGGTGGGCTACTTCAGGTCAAGGAGCATGCCTGGTTTGTCTCCAAGTACTGACCTACTACAGAAGCAGGTGTGTGTCTGGGTGTATTTGTTGAGTAAATGAAAGAATAATAAGGTCATTATTTTATAGTCATGTCATGAATTCTTTGTCCATTTTGATTTTTTTTTCACCAATTGTGAATCTCATGATCACCTCTAAACCTTGAGGTTAATTAGATGGCAAATAGCAAGGGAAGCAGTCTTTGGAGGATGGAACAGCTGTTCTGGAAAGTTTTGGTTCTAATAATCCATCATGAGTAGGATGGGAAGATTCAGAATAGGGACTGAAGCCTGCATCTCCATCCTTAAATACAAGGCTTGAACTAGATGATGGGAAGAGGTTCACTTGAGGAATACAACCTGGAGCAGCTGCTTTGTGCCTATGTGAACGTCATGTGGTCAGAGATGTTTCTAAGGTCTTAATGTTCGTCAGGACACATGTGTTTTTAAGGGATGGGAAACTTGATTTAGCTTGAGCTAAAAAAAAAAAAAAAAAAAAAAAACAAACCCTAGGAAGGGCTGGGGTATATCAGTCTCCTGAAATTTCCAGAATTTGGACTCTGACTCTTCTTTCCACTTTGTTCTTGGCTTCTCTCTCTCTGGGTCAGCTTTATTCTCTTAGATCTGCTTCCTCCAGGAGGCGGGAGAAGTTTGCAGCACCTCTAGGAAGTCCTCTGAGCCAGCAAAATAAGATAATGCGACAGGCAGCTTCTATTAGAGCCACAAGGCTGGGCGGAGAGAGGGTCAGCTCCCCCAAAGAAAGGTTGCTGTACTGTACAGTCAGACTCGAATAGAGCCCTGCTAGAACCTGCCTTCACCTTTGCCGTCCACTCCCACCCTATTCCTTTCTGCTCTGTGTGCATCATTTGGTATATTTCTGCTTTCCTTTCAAGACCCTGTCCAACTTTGCTTCCTGTGAGGTCTGACTGCCCAGGCAGCACAATCCCTTCCTGTCTTTGCTTTGCACCCAAACCCACCTGTGCCAGCAGAACACAATTTGTCATGGTGCTTACCATGGTTTCCCTACAGGCTTTTTTCTCCCCACCTCATGAGACTGGGATTTCTTCAAGGGTGCTAACTACCTTAGTTGATTTGGTGTTATTTTATTTATATAATTATGTATTTATTAATTGCTGACCGTCTACAGTGAGCTGGATGTTGGGGATTGCAAGAGAAGAGAAGATTCCTGTTCTCAAGGTGATCAAGGGCTAATGGGAAACATGATAAGCAGATATTTGCAGTGCAATAGTATGATGAGTGCTGGGTGCTATGGGAAGACCCAGAAGAGCTCCTCCCTGAAGTAAGGATGCTGAAGCTGGGGGATTCCAAAGGAGGAAAGGGGCTGCCCCTGGCCTGTGCTGAGTTCTGCTGAATGTGATTGAGCCTGGTTGCATGGGAACTGGAAAGATGGGCATTCTTTAGGTGAGAACAGCATATAGGGAGGACAGGGAATGCTTGAAATAGCAACATAATCGAAGGCTTGTGCTTGAGTGGGATAGGAAAGAGGCACATGAAATGATGGGGGGGACAAGAGAGTTTCCAATAAAGTACTAATCTGATAGCATGATGTACTTGGTATACTGAAAAAGATTAGGATCACCATGAGCTTATTCTGGAAATCTCTCAGAAAATCTAGGTTTTGATTCACTTCATGAGTTGACAGTGCTAAGTCTGAAATCAGACAGTCTGGGTTTCAGTCTCATTCTGTCAGGTATGAGCTTGGTGATAGTTTCTCAATGTCTAATTTCTACATTATAAAAATAAGATATCAACATCCATCTCTCAGAGTTATACAGAAGATAAAATAAGGCATGTAAATGAAAGGACTAAGGAAACTCTAAAGCACTGTACAAGTAAGTTATTCTTTATAGTTGCTTATCTGTAAAGTAGATAATTCTTCACAGGAAAATAGGAAAAGATGTACAAATAGATACATGGAAAAGGTGCAATATTTATATTAAAAATGTTAATTTTACATACTGGCTAAAAACTTGGTTAATGCTATTGCAAAATGTGTAACATGCTAAAAAGATGACTACAGGTTTTATATATATCTGACTCTGAGGATGGTAGAAAAATCCCACTTTAGGGTAGGCATTGGGACTCAGCTGAACATGTGACATGCTAGGAATTAAGCAGCTTGGGTGTTCAGAGTATAAAATGTTCCCCCCACTAAGCAGAATGTGTTCTTATAGACAGAGATTTTACCTGTGGATTTCCTCTTGTGATAAAATTCTAAACAGGTACAATATGCCCTGCAGTGTCTGTGTTTCCTCCTCTGTACATGGTGATAAACAACGGTGGCATTTTAAATTCACACTCAGATAAGTGGTTGTAGAGAAGAGTGGTTCCTTTATATTCTGTGTGAGTTGGTCTTATACTCTGGTCAGGTGTGGGAGAGGACAGGGAAGTACATCCAAAAGAATGATCTGCCAAAGTGCATATCAAAGGTAGTGTATGAAGCATTAAATGCAATTGATGTGATGTTTTCAGGTTCATGGTGCAGATAAGCTTTTGCTCCACGTGTTCCTTCAGTTCTCTTGTGAACAGAACTTCCTGCTTGTCTCCTTCATTCCCCACTGATGCCCGCCCTGAGCTGAACATTATAGGGGTGAATGGCAGCAGCGCCCTTCCATGAGGCTGGCAGTGAAGAGTGTACGATGAGACATTAGAGCTTTGTCACTCACTCTCACTCACTGATGAATCAATGCAGAGAACCTAGACATGGAGACCCAGAACTCCTAGGTATCAGTCATCGTCATGGCCAGTTGGTACTCCTCTGTCTGCAACCATTATTCCATCCACCTGGATCTACCTCTGCCAAACATGTGTAAGGAAGGAGAACCTGGCTCCTTTCATGGAACAGCAGGTCCATGAGATAGGAATACAAGTTTCATAAAATAAGGAGGCATTCAGACAAGTTTAAGAAATTCTGAGTGTGTCTCAGTTACAGAAACAAAATGCACTTGAGCAGATCTGAGGTGCATTTGAATTTGGCTTTCCCGAGTTGACTTTACAACTGTTTTAGTTAGTAATACTCATTAGTGTCTTGAACACCTCTTGTTTGCAGATAGTAGGAAAATGCTATTCTTAGAAAAGTCTCAGTAAATAAAAAGAAGGTTGAAGTCCATGCCTGAGGTGAAAGAAAAGTAGGAGATGGCTTAGATAAACTTTGTAAATAGGGAATACATGCTTACTATCCCAAGCCCCTTCTTTATTAACTTGGAGGTCTGGGGGGAGGAGTGCTGAAATAGGCAGTCAACACTTGAGTCCATTCACCCAAAAAAGTTCCAAAATTAAATTTTTAAAAAATTATTATTTTTTTTAATTCTTCTTCTCCATTAGATTTAATAGATCTCATGGAAAATCCCTTGAAAATGTTGAAACTGAGTCTTCCCCTCCCTTCCCTTTGCCCTTTTGCCTTTTCTTATAAAGAATGAGTATGAATTTAATTTACAACTTTCATAGTTTGTATTTTATGGGACCCTCTGGAAACCTACCAGCCAAGGGAAAAAGTGATTACTAGTAGTTTTAACTGTAATCACAGAAAAATTCTTTCCTTTCTTTCGACCTTTCATTGCTCTGTAATCGTGAGCCATATCTTAAATAGAACCTCCCCAATAAGTGCCAAGATTGTATTTTCTTTCCATGGGCTCTCCAAAGTATTTTTCTCCCTGCCTACAAAATAGTCAGGAAGACATCAAACAATGGGATCCACTCCACTCATCACACATAACATTTTATATTTCCTCTAAGAAGACTTTCTAGATCAGCTTTCTTCTTCCTTAATCACTGCTTCTCCCAGCATCTCTTCAGCATTCATTCAGCTCATAGGGTGTTATTTAAAACAGAGCGACACAATTCAGCACCACCAATCTCAGTTCATTCATCTGTGTGTTTTCTCTGCCAACTGGAAATTAAGTTCATTGGAGGCAAGTACAGTGTATTCAATTCTCTCATACTGTCTTTGGAGTCTCATATGCAGTGCTGTGTAGAGTAGGCATGGGTTTATTTGAATTGGTTTAAGAATAATTTACATGGAGTGAATGTGAATTTCCTGGGTTTTTTATCTATCTGATCAGAACATGAATATTGGAGCCTGCTGACCTGAGTTCAGATCCCAGACCAAAAATACCAGTAATCTTCATGCTCTTGATCAGGTTACTTATCTTCTCTTTCGTTTTCTCATGTACATAATGGTGATGTTTTCTCAATGTTTCCTTGTTTTTTAAATGTTTTTATTTGAACTTTATAGCTATACATAATAGTGGAACTCTTTGACATATCATACATGCATGTGATACAATTTGCTCCATTTTAATCCCTAGCACTTCCCCTTTCTCTCCCCTCATGTTCCCCTTTCACTACTCTACTGATATTCCATTTTTAATTTTTAAATTGGTGCTTTATAGATATACACAAAAGTGGAGTTCACTGTGATAACATAAGTTGGTCAATTTCTTTCCACAGTTCCTCCCCTTCTCTATCCACTCAAGTTTCTTTCACTCTTCCACTGTTCTTTCTACTTTCATGGACCCCCACTTTGTTAAATTCCTTATTTCTCTCTAGCTTCCACATATGAGAAAAAACACTAGACCCTTGACTTTCTGAGTCTGTCTTATTTTATTTAGCATGAATTCTCCAATTCCATTCATTTACCAGCAAATGACATAATTTTGCTCCTCTTTATGGCTAAGTAGGACTTCATTGTGTATATATGCTACATTTTCTTTCTTCATTTGTGTGTTGAGGGGCATCTAGGCTGGTTCCATAGCCTCATTACTGCTAATTGCCCTGCTATAAATATTGATGTGCCTGCATCATTAGAGTGTGCTGATTTTATTTCTTTTGGGTAAACACCAAGGAATGGGGTAGCTGAGTCCATTCCTAGTCTTTTGAGGAATATGTATCTACCTTTTCTTAAGTTCTAGATGAGCAATAGATACTTAGGTTCTGTTTTCAAATAGTTATGTGTTTGAATCTCATCTCTGCTTTTTTTTATTAGTTCTAATCAGTTATACATGACAGTAGAAAGCTCTTCGATTCATTGTATACAAATGGAGCAGAATTTTTCACTTCTCTGGTTGTGCAAGAAGTCGTGTCACATCATTCATGCAATTATACATGTACTTAGAATAATGATGTCCATCTCATTTCATCATGTTTCTTACCCCCTGCCTCCTTAGCACCTCCCCTTTGCCCCATCCAAATTTCCTCCACTCATCCCATGCCTCCCCCTACCCATTATGGATTAGCATCCATTTATCAGAGATAACATTCAGCCCCTGATTTGGGGGGGATTAGCTTCTTTCACTTAGCGTGATATTCTCTAATGCCACCCATTTACCTGTAAAGGCCCGAATTTCATTTTCTTTTAATGCTGAATAATATCCCATTGTGTATATGTATCACAGTTTCTTTATCCATTCATCTATTGAAGGGCATTTAGGTTGATTGCATTGTGTGCTGCTATAAACATTGAAGTGGCTGTGTCACTGTAGTATGCTGTTTTTAAGTCCTTTGGGTATAGACAAAGGAGTGGGATATCTGGGTCATCTCTGCTTCTTACTTGTGACATCATCTTGAGCAAATGGGTTAACCTGTCTGAGCTCACACATTTTCCTGGTGTGTGAGTTGGGGTCCACAGTAGAATTTATCTCATGTGGTAGCTTGGATTAAATGAAATGATGCCAGGAAAACTTAGACACCTGGCAAGCACTCAATATTAACTATTACTATAGAAGGGAATCTAGCATGTCTAATGCCCATGGGCTCAAGTAACTTTTTGTTCTTTCTTCTGCTAATTCCCACCTTTAAAACTGCTACCACAGCAGATGCTTTTTGTAGATCTGTTGGCTAAAGAAATTTAATGTAGAACGCTCACTGCATGAATGGCATTCGGACTGTTTTACCTATCCCTCATGGCACCAGATTTTTTGGAAGGAAAGAGAAGATAACAAGTCATCTGGATTTTAAAAAGCTTATGTTCTCAAAGTGTGGGCTGGAGAGGGTTTTTATTGAAAACAGCCATTTTGTGTCATGTTGATTTCCTCAGGATATGAATCAGAGAGAAAGAAGCGAAGTCTTGTCCCAGGAAGAACGGGAAGGACTGGCAGAGGAGTGTTCACTGGTAAGGCAATCTACACACTTGTCCTTTTCATAATGAGTCATGGTCTATGATACATTTCATAGCAATGTCGATGAGTTTCCAAATCTGGAATTAGACATGCCTGCCAAATAAGGGAGAGAGAAGAAAACAGCTTCATCACCATCTAGTTACCATTCACAGAGTTCTGGAAGTGGAACTTCAAGAAAGTGACTTTCCTAGCACCCCACTTTTAGTCATAGCTTTAAACCCATTAAGAAAGAGAATTAGCTAATCACTTTCAAAAGATCTTCAGCAGAGGAATTCAACAGCGTTTTTCAATAACCAGCTTTAGTGCTCCAGGAAAAATAACAAGTCTTGTCTTCCTAATCTCTTCCCTTCAGTTTTTTTTTTTTTTTTTTTTTTTTGTCGCTGCAAGAGGAGGCTCTCTTCTCTTTTGTCACTCTCGAATAGTCTGACTCAAGCTTGTCTTAAAATGACACTGTAAAAATGTTAAATTATTAAAGCTTACTTTTAATTTTTCTAACAAGGAAATCCCAACTTACTGACAAAGCTCTCTTATGTCACTTTGTCTAGACTTCAGGTCACTGGGGCGACTGTTCTGAGGATGTTCCCCAGGTATTCTAATAATAGAAACAAAACCACAGCACTTTGTGATATACATTTGGATATCCCCAGTACTTAGTGTCACTAACAGTACATTACAGGTGCTTAAAGTGTTGACTAAATGGATAAATATGGCCATATTTGTATAACTTTTCTTGCTTTATGGAAAACTTTTAACTTCCTCAAAACATCCTGTCTGAGGTTTTTGTTTTTGTTTTGTTTTCTTCTACCTGTCTCCATAACCAAAATTTTACCTTTGGTTAGAAAGACAGTATATGTTAGAGAGGAACCCTGAACTTGGTCTCCAGTTCTCAGTCACATAAAGTTACTGACTTAACCTCACTTAACCTGAACATTTTCTAAGCAGACCTGCTAGTATTCTGACAGTGTAGACCTCCAAACTCAATCTCACACTCAGTGATGAGGACAAGGGAGAGGGTGCAGGCCAGCTCCAAAAAGTCTTTGTGCCATCTAAACCTCATGTTATTGTTTAATTGTAAAATGTAATTTGGTCACAATTAGCTTTTATTCCTTTTTTACATTGGACTCTAATTCCCATCATCTTTCTACAAATTTATCATTTTTCACATTATAGCCCTACATTTTGTTCTGTTATTAAATATTAATAGCATATGATATCCTACATCTTGGTGCCTGGATTAAATGATGGGTATTCAATGTGAGGGCCTAATGATGCAATTCATGCTGCTCTAAGATCTCTTCAATGTAGAAATCAATACTCTTGGGAGTATGTGGAGAATAAGGAATGCTTTTACACTGTTGGTGGGATTGTAAATTAGAACAACCCCAATCTTTATGTAGGTTCTTTATGTAGGTTCCTCAAAAGACCAGGCATAGAGCCACCACATGACCCAGGTACACCACTCCTTGGTATTTATCCTAAAGAACTAAAATCATCATACTACAGTGATACATGCATATCCATGTTTTTAGAAGCACAATTCACAATAGCCAAATTATGGAACCAGCCTTGGTCTCCATCAACGAATGAATGGATAAAGAAAATGTAGCATATGTACACAATGAAGTTTTATGCCATAAAAATGGAATTATGTCATTTGCAGGAACATGGGTAGAACTTGAGACCATTATGTTATGTGAAATAAGTCAAACTCAGAAAGTCAAGGGTCTTATGTTTTCTGTCATATGTGAAAGCTAAAGAGGAAAAAAGAAAAGAAAGGTGTTGTGAGGGAGCAGGGATCTCATGAAAATGGTAGGGAGACCAGTAGAAGAAAGAGACGGGGTGGAGGAGGAGTGCTAGGGAGTGTTATATTGTGTGTGTGTGTATGAATGAATAACAACAAATCCTATCATTATGTATAATTATAATGCACCAATAAAAATTTGTAAAGAAAAAAATAAATTAATAATCATTACTGTTTCTTTCATTGCATCACTGGAGTTCAAAGTTAGATGAAGGCAGGCATAATTTATCAGGGTAACAGTGTCTCTCACATTGAGCTCTTTAAAGGCAGGAGCAGTGTCAGAAATTTGTAAATTCCTATCCCTAAGGGTTGGCACTGAATGGGTGTTTAATACATGCTTATCATTGAATTGATATCTATAAGAAAATCTAAAGAATTTGAGACTTGGTCGTGACTTTGTCCATAATAATATGGCCTTAGGTCACTGTGCTTCGGCTATGTCATCTGTAAAATGAGATCCCTGCCTACTTTAAAAGGAGTAGGAGGAATGTGAGAGTCGTAGGAGATTACACCTTAAGGAAAATCTGTTTTAGACAAGAGGATGCTTTAGCCATTAAGTAAATAATTTACAAACTGACAGGTTTTGTGTGAATAATCAAAGCAAAGGGCTCTTGGTGACCTACTTCTGGATTAAAATTTTTAATTAGTAAGTAATTTTTGACAAATTCCTACAAGTCCCAGCATATGTTTTTCCCTGAGTACACATTCCACTGTGGTCATCTTCACTTTGAAATGGAATTGCAGCTTGAAGACATGTTGAGAAATGGTTTGTTAAAATCTGGATTCATAAATCTCCGCAGGAAGAGCCTAGAGCCAAGCATCTAAGAGCATTGTGAAATTGTTAAATTAGTCTTCTGGAATATGGGAGTAAGTCTTCCACTTTCTCATTAATCTGAGGCAGAATGCCCAGAAAGAGTATTTCACAAAGGTTAGTTAAAGAGAAAAGTCCATTGAGTCATTATTGGGTGCTGGATGACCTAGCAAATAAGTTGCATTTGTCAATGAAAGAAGTCTGTGTTAGTGTTACCTTGTTACAGAAGTTGTTATGAACTTGCATATGAACAATTTTGCTTCATCAACAATTCACAAACCTAAGTAGGCATCAGAATCACCTGGAGGACTTGAAGAATCACAGATGGCTGAGTACTATCCTCAAAGTTTCTTATATAAGTCTGGAGTGGGATGGAGCCCAACGATTTTCAATTATACCACATTCCCAGGTGGCGCTAATGCTATAGATACAGTGGTCACACATTGAGAACATTGTGCTTGCTACTCAATTTTCCTTAAGATTTCCAAGACTGGCAAAAATAAACTTTCTGTGGACTGCTACTCTTTCTGAAACTACTTTAATGAAATGAGACTTAGATATCAGTGGCACAAACCACAGGCAAACATCTATGGGTCACAGAGTTTGTGTTGAACTACAATGAACATTAGAAAAAGTCAGAATTATTTTTGTTTTCATCTTTAAATTAATCCTTCAATGTCTTTGTGACTTTGTGGGATACATTAGTATAATCTATTCCAAACATATTCTTGAGCCATCTGAAAATATGTTGACTGAATTTTAAAGTAAAAAAAATGAGGGAAGCTATATCTCCATTTTCTTCCAGGTTGTCATTTTAGGCTGTCATCTCTTTGCCAATGAATGGGCATATATTCAGGTGTCCTGCCTTCTTGCTTTATAATATAATTAGATACTAGAAAATAATCCTCTGTGAAGCTGTTTTAAGTTAAGTTCTTATTTTACACAGCCACAATGCTATCAATTCACATTCTTTCTTTGGAAGCCCATTTCATTTCATTCAATTCAGCTCAGCACTCGTAACTTCACATGAAAGCACTATTGTAGGGGTTTAGGAAAAGATGTGACCCAGACAGACACCAGTCCCTGCCCTTGCAGAACCTACATTCTAGCAAAGGAAGACACACAATAAACATAATACATAAATCAATATATTATATTCCTGGTAGAGGATGCTATGGGAAAAAGGAAATTAAAGCAGAATAGTGAGGTTCAAAATGGCAGGGGCTAGCTGGCAGGGGAGGGTTGTGTGCCATTTAAAGTTGCCATTTTAAATAGGGGTATCATTTGAACAAAGATCTGAAGGAGGTGAGACCACAAGTGTACACCTGGGGGAGAATGTCACAGACAGAGAATCCAGCCTGTATAAAGGTCCAATGACAAGAATATGCTAGCCCATTAAGGAAGAGCAGGGGTCAGTGTGGCTGAAGGAAAGAATGCAAGGGATAGTATAAGGCCATAGAGAAAACAGAGAGGCAAGGGGAATACCATATAAGACTTTATAGTACACTGAATAAAAGACTTGGGTTTAATATGAGTAGAATGGAATTCACTGCGAGGTATTGAGGAAGAGCTGACTTTTTAAGAAGGATCTCTTGGGAAATTATGTTGCCACTAGACTGAAAGAGTCAGAAACTAAGAGACTACTTAGGATTCTATGCCAATAGCCAAAGCAGTAGATGATGTAGCTCAGCCTATGGGTGGTCAATGGTGGTTGTGGTAGAAAGTCATTTGATTTCAGTTTTGTTTTGGAATTATGACTCAACAGAATGTCATGATAGATTGCATGTAGAGTATGAGTGAAAAAATGAGTTTTGGATTTGACAACTGGAAAGATGACATTTGTGTTGATTGAGATGGCTATAGGGAGAGCAGGTTTGTAGGAATTCTGGGATTTTTGGTTTTGAACACACTGAATTTGAAATGACTATTAGACACCTGATTGTAGAGATCAAGTTGGTTGTGAATCATGTGTAGGTGAGGCTTGTAAGGAGAACTGTGTGTTGGGGGGAACTAAAATAAGTGGAGATTTAGGAGTCATCAGTATGTTGGTTTTACAAACTGTGAGGCTAGATAGGATTATCAAGTGTGTGGCTGTAGATAATTAAGAGAAGAAGACAGGGACTCTCAGCCCTGGGCTTCCCTGGCATTAAAAAGGCAATAAAAAAGAAAGAAACCATCATCAGGGACACCAAAGAGATATCATTGAGGTAGAAGGAAAACTAGGAGGACTCAGAACCCTAAAACCCAAGGTAAAGAAGTGTATCAAGTAGAGGGACTTGAAAAACAGTGCCGAATGCTGCCAATAAATCTGGTAAGAGCAAGACTGAAAATGGTTCATTAAATTTCACAACTGGGCATCACGGGTGACCTGAGCAAGAACAAAAGTGACTGTAACAGTGACTGTAACAGGTTTAAGTAGCTTAAGAGAGAATGTTAGCAAGGAAATGAAAACTGAAAAAAGGCCAACTCTTGAGTTTCCTGCAAAAAGAAGCAAAGAAATGGGATGGAAACAAGTGGGAAAGGGAGGGCCAAGCTAGGGGATCTGCTTTTTTTGTTGTTGTTGTTGTTTTGGCTAGGACCATTACTATATGATTGCATGCTGATGGGAATGTTCTAAAAGAGAGGAACAGATTAATGTTTTAGGAAAGACAGAAAGAGTTCCTTAAGCAATTTTGTTGGGTTGGCAAATAATGAAAGTGTCTAGTGTCCAAGGGGAAAATTTGGCTTTGGAGAGGAGATAGGATATTTTCATTGATAGTAACTGACATGTCTAAGGTACCGATACTGCTGGTAGGGAATTTAGATGTAATGGTGAGACCATGTATAAAATCCCTTTTGATTCCTTCAGTTTCCCTAGAAGTAGAAAACATCATCTCCTAAAATCTCAAAAAATGATCAAAAGAAAATAAGGGCCAAGCATATGCCTGAACAAATATTTATTAAAAAAATAAAGCGAAGCCAAGCATAATATAGAAAGTATGCCATAATGTTCCATTTCAGGAATTTTTTAAAGGAATCGCTTGACTGAGGTTCTGAAATGGGAATCTCATGTCTTTTCAACTTAAGACCCTTCCTGGTGAATGTTTCTCTATCTCGGGTAGATGTGCTTCATTGCTCCCCTAACCTTCAAGTTTATTCACAATAAGGAGTATTTATAGGGAAAGTTTTTACTTTCCAATTCTATGTGAACCAGCGTCTGTACCGTTCTGTAGTTGTTCAACGTGTGTACTTTCCATGAGAATGTTCCTTCAGCTGTCCTTGCTCTTCCTCTCAAGGAGTTCGGTGATCATTACCATCTTCTCGGGGTTGCCAGTTTGGCACTGTGTAGTAATTGGCTGCAGTTCTTCAAGAGTCATAAATAGGAGTTTTGTCTATTCATGACAAGTTTCTAAACTTAAATCAGAGATAGGAAGGACCCATGTGATTTAAGAGAGAGATAGAGGACCCCTTAATCTAAATTCCTTCTTCTCTGGGGCAAAACAAAACAAACAACAACAGCAAAATCACATTTTGGAGGATTGAAACTATCTTAGTGCTTTGTTGGAACAAAATTTATAAAACACAACTCAGGAAGCCACCGCATGAATGCTTTGCAATGACGATACTTGTCTTAGTTTGAGCTGCTAGAACAAAATGCTGTGAACTGGGTGGTTGATAAGCAATAGTAATTTATTTCTTATGGTTCTGGAGTCTGGAAACCCCAAATCAGGGTTTCACCTGGGTCACATTTGGCTAGAGCCCTCTTCTGGGTCACATACTCTCCACTTGTTACTGTATCCTACGTGGTGGAAAGGGGGCAAGATAACTCTCTCAGGTTCTGTTCATAACCACACTATTCCCATTCAGGAGGGCTCTACCCTCTTGACCTAGCTTTCCCTCAAAGCTTCCACCTCCTAATGGCATCACTTTGAGGTTTAATATTTCAATAAATGGAGTTCAGATAGGCACAACCTTCAGTCCATTGCAATAATAAAACATAAAAGATAGATATTAAAAAATACGTTTGGAATTCCTTCACAGTGGTGGTCAAGTTAGTTTAAAGCAAAAAGGGAATCATCATAATATTGAACTCATAAGGTGGTAGGGGAAATGAAATGAGATTGTCCATGTAAAATACTTATCACAATTCATGGCTCATGCTAAATGTCCAATAAATTGTTACAACAGGTATAAAGTGAGAAGGTTCCTTTGGAAAGACCAATAAGGTTGTCAAAAATCAGTGGGCTGTTTTCAGCTAGCTGTGTTTGTTTTGGGGGGTGGGCAGGAGAGAAGGGGACTATAGCCAATATGACTTCACTGAGAACCAAGGTTTAACAGCAGAACCACATAAGGGCGAGGTGGACGAGAAACAGTCATTAAGCTCTTATGTGCCAGGCACTAGAGTAAGCATCTTATTATATACACATTTTATTTAGGTCTTATGATAGCCCTGTACAAGAAGTTGTATTAACCCAATTGTATGGATGAAGAAATTGAGTTGAGGAGAAACGATTAAGTGTTACAAAGGGAAAGCTCTCTGCAAATTGTTAAGTAAATTAAAAGACTGACCCTATCTACTAAGCTGCCCATAAAAGAGCAAAATCCTTACCAAGGTCACTGTGGGATTTGATTCCTAAGCCCCTAGTCTTCCTTTCACTATACAGTTATTGAGTTGCTCACCTAATCCAACCCTAACTCAAATGCAAGTTACTGGCTTGGTCAGAATCAAGGAGGAGTCGGCTTACTTTGCTGTTGGTCATGGGACTCAGCTCCTGCTTCTGAACATGCATGGGCAGATGGATGGCTCATTTTTTTGGTACTGACATAGGTCAAGGACGAAAGGAAAAGCACACTTTTTGTCTGATAAAAGGGAAGGCTCTTCCCATTCCGTAAGACTGAAGTTTAGTTTCCTTGGAACCTGAATGTTTCAAATTCAAATTAGTACTGTTCTGGTTGATTAAAAATAGAACATTCCTTCCTTCTTCCGACAGAAACTCCAAAATGGAAGGGCAGAGAGATTCAGAAAGAGAGAAACAGAGACAGAGAGACAGACACATAGACACAGAGAAAGAGAGAGAGTTCAACACAATCTAATTCTTTTCTACTTAAAAGAAAAGAATATCAATTACAAGAATAACTTTCTTTTTTTTTTTTTGAAAGGGGAGAGCCACGTTATAGAAGCGTGGTTTTGATCACTCTTCGGAAATTTTTATACCCCTTTTGTTTATGGCAATCAGTTCTAAGCACTGAGCAACTTCATTTATGAATGAAGAACAGATTGGAGGGCAGTACAATTTAAAAAATTTTGTTTTACACCTGAATTTATTCTAGAACAAGAAAATCAACACAAGCATTTTGAAAACCTAACAGAGAAATGGCAAATCTCTAATTCTTAATCCTTTTATTGATGTTGTTTTATTTTGTTTTGTTTTTGCCTTAAGCTGTGAAAAGATAAACTCTTCACTCAGCCTGTACTTGGCCTCCTGAAATAGAAAAAATGACACCAGGGTATACAATTTTTATTTTCCTTTCCTTTCTATAACCTGGGACAGGGGTAGGGTGGAATGGGGAGTTTTCAGGAAGGAAAGGGAGAAAATCAACACCTAAGTTTCCGTTATGAGTTTATTATGAAAATATCTATGTACAAATATATGAAAGATTAACTCACCCAAACCACCATGCCTCTACCCCTGGCCACACACACAGTGAAAAAGTTGTTCATCCATGTCCTCAAAGACCAGTTTAGAACAGGAGAGGTTTAGGGACATTTCAGAACAGAACTTAAGGTCTACAAGAGTAGCTAAAGATAGAAATTAGCTACTAAGAAGAACTGTGATTTTCTTCCTCCCCAAAGAATTTAAAAAATCTGCTTAGCATCCATCTTGGATAACCTAACTGCTCCTCCATCCAGAGACAGGCATCTGCACTAATGATTCTCCAGGGCCCAGAGATTCAGCCAAAATCTTTCCTCCGCTCCATCTTGGGATTTGTTTATACAATGTATGCGTGTTATACTTTATGCTACAAGTGACTGTGAAGTTTTGCTTGTTCCACAATTTCTCATTGCCCATTGGCCAGCTCACCCGTTCCCTTTGGCTTATTGTAAAAGGGCAGAAATCCCTCGAGAGAGGGAGAGACACCAGGAGAGGGCAGAGACCCAAACAGCTTCCTGCGGCTTCCTGCGACTCATCCTCAAGTTCCATCACCCCCAAGCAACTTCTGTCACACCACAGCCCCCCAAACGGCAGGGCTGTACATTTTCTTTAGTGGTGCAATCTTGTTCTGAGATTACAGGGAATGCTGAGTTTTATTAGAGTTCTTTCAACAAACTCTTAATTGTCACTGCCCCTTGGTAAGTGCTGAGTCACTCCCAAAGCCTCGCAGCATTCCATGGACACCTCATCCTTTCTTTGCTTTTCTTTTTTCTTCCTTCTTCCTTTTCTTTTTCTTTCTTTCTTTCTTCTTCTTCTCCTCCTCCTCCTCCTCCTCCTCCTCCTCCTCCTCCTCCTCCTCCTCCTTCTTCTTCTTCTTCTTTTCTTTTTAAACAGCCTCCTTATTTTTTTCCCCAACAGACTTGTCTTTGGAAAAAATTGAGAAGAGCCGGTAGACTTGGTTTCCACACTCCTGCTCCTTAGGTGAGTGTCATTTATATTTCTAACTTTTATGCAAGGGTCACTGAAGAGTATTTCCCCAAGTTTCTATTGAAGAACTACCTCATTTGATCTTTGCAATGCAGGCACTCTTTTAGAATTAAGCACTGAAAATTTTGATGACACTTCCATGCTTCTTGTAAAATTCATCTTTGGGGCAATTTTACGGTGTGTATTTTCCCCTTGAACGTTTGAAAGAGCTGGATTTCCTTCTCCTTGCAGAGCATTCTAGCAGCTGTGTCTCATTTGCTTTGCAAGGGCATTTGAAGAAATTGCTATTTTGGAAATGGCTTAACATATGGGATAATTGTTTTAAAGCACTTTACAGTTTGCATTGTTCTTTTCCATTATTTTAGCCAGACATTTCTCATAGACACCTAGGAAATATCATCTGCATTTTTCAGGAAGGGCAATAGAAGTACTGAAGAAATAACATAGCAGATTGGCAAGACAATATATCTTACTTCTGAATTAATCAACAGATTACAATCTCTTTCTTCAGATCCTTTAATACCTACGGCCAGAAAGCCTATACCTTTTGACCTAAATAGGTAGACAGACACACGTGCTGTGCTTCACAGGCACGTGTGTTCTGGTCAGCCTTAGGTCTGCTCTAACAAAGAGCTTTCTCAGCACTTAGACATTGGGGTCCTGTTTGTACAGGGACACCAGCTAGCTGCTTTTATTATTTAATGTGGCAGGTGGCTATAAGCACTGCTTTTAGAATCAAATTGCTTGGGCTTAAATCCAAACTCCAACCTTACCAAGTGTGTACTGGTGAATTAATTAACCGCCCTCAGCCTCATTTTTCTTTCCTTTGAAATGGGAGCAATAGTTGTTTCTTCAAGGAATTATTATTGTGAAGTTTAATGGCCCAAATCCAGTACTAAGGCACGCAGTAATACCCTGGTAAATGTTAGCTTTTACCATATTGTGGTTTAAAAGGTGGTCACCTGGTCATTTTTCCTGAGGTTTATTTAAGTTGACTTGTTTCATAAAATAGAAGCAGTCAGGATGAGGGATAGTTAGTGATCTTCTGGATTTCCATTACGAATTTATTATGAAAATATCTGTGTGCAAATATGTGAAGGGTTTACTTCCCCACCCTGAACCCTTCTCAGTAGTGAAAAAAGTTGTTCATCCACGTCCTCAAAGGCCAGTTTAGAACTAGAGAGGTTTAGGAAAGTTTCAGCATAGAACTAGAAGCATAGATAAAGATAGAAAAAACCAAGAAGAATTGTGATTTTTCTTTCTCCTTAAAGAAATTAGAAGGATAAACAGACGTTATACCTGTTTCCTCTGCTTTGAAAACTATGACAATTATAACATCTCAGTCACTCTACTCCCTCAAAACACAAAGTGGCAATGTTGCTCTTCCTGAATAACATGTGATGAAGACAAAGACCCCATTCACGCCTGTGGTATTTCAAGCTAGCACTTTGGAATGGTAGTGCACCAACAGGCAAATGATGACATGGGTTTTCTTCAAGTTCAAGGTGAAATTAAGGTGTAGAAGAAGTTGCAGGGATCTGTCTAGTTGTAAACAGGGTCTTGTTGGACCCCAGAGGACTCAGTCCCATATCTCTAATTTGTATTTGGAGAAACTACAGTAGAGAAGAGCAAAATGCTGCTCTCCGTTTACCCAACAAAGTGATTCTAGGCTCTGCTAGGTACTGAAATGTGTGGTCCTTATAAATGGGGAATTATAATATATTTGGGATGATGGGGTTATTCTGTATTTGCCTGGAGAATTCACATGGCAAGTGTTATATCCTGGGAAAGTCCAAGGGGGGGCAGTCACCCTAAATACATGCTATTCTTATTGTTCACCGTAGACCTAACATGCCTTGATATTTCATGAATTGAAGAGTATAGTCAATTCTGAATACCTAAGGTTCAAAAATAGTTCTTTAAATTATTGGAAGAAAACTTCTTAGAAATATGGAATGTGACTAGAAAATCCTAATAGCTATTCTATGTGTCATAATGTAATGGAAATCACCCAATATATTCAATATAATCACCCAATATATTTATACAGAACCTTTAGGACAAGTGCATTCAGGTAATAATGAAGACAGATGGTATTGGAAAGAAAGATCTCATTTGGATCATTTTTACATCCAGAAAAGTTCTGTTTTGTACTCAAGGTGTATTTTGAAAGTGACTGTCACTTACAACACACTGATAAGTGCTTTGTCTTAGAAAACTTCAAAGTGAAACAAAGTAGTCTGGGAAGATGATATTACTGACCATCTATCTACTTGGCATAAAAATAAGTGTACAACAAAGAATAACAGCAGGTCACTGGGAATTAGCTTGAGGTAGCATTTGGTATTCCAAGGATGTGCAGAACTATTAACCAATGAGCACACTTGGGAATTAGGACAGCTTCCAAAAAAACAATTCCTTTAGTTTGCTTTCATGTCATACAGTGATTGCACTGGAGTGGAACTTCAAAATGTATAAGCATGCATTTGTTTGAAAATTCAAAAGTTTCTTGATTGACTTATTTGTGCTTTACCTAGAGGCATCTAACCAGAATCCAAGCCAATGTACGCCCTATAAATGCCAAAGCAGAGCGTCTCATAGACACGCATAGCAAAGATAAATAAAACATGTGCAGAATGTATTAGTAAGAGCATAAAAACAAGCCAATTTTTGATCAAACTCGCTGACTTCTATTAGTAGACAGAAATAATATTTATTTTTAAAAAACAGACCTTTAAAACATAATAGCTCATTTTGTGCTTGGCTTTTAAAAACAGAACATGTAAACCTCTGAGAAAATGTTAAGGGGCTTAAAGACCCTCTGTACATGTCACACACTTTTCTTTATCTATCCTACAGGACCTACTGCAGCCCTAGGCACATGCTGGAGACTTAGTGAAATTTTATTGAATGTTCTTTGTATTACTAATGATTCAGTGTGACATCACGAAACTAAAGTGAGCAGGGCATGGCCCGCCATTCCACATTCAACTTTTCCCCAAGGAATGAACTACTTTACCTCTCAGACAGAAGCAAAGAACTCATTCAAAAAGCAGAGCTGAAGGCTGTTGCAGTTATTGTTGTTTATATTTCCCTGGACAGAGGAGTAATTATGTTGGCTTCAAAGGCCTTTTCTTCCACCTTCCATCTTGGCATGCTGATGCAGGAAGAAGCTTCCTTCTGTTCCTATATCATACAAATGGAAACTCGGAGGAGGAAACTAGCCAAGGTCATAGAGTCAAGCCTTTTCAGATATTTGTTAAGCCTAATATCATTTTCCCAAACTGCACCAAACAGAGCTGTAGGTATTTTCTTGGCCCTTTTTCTGGTTGAGGTGAAACCCTCTTCCCTGTGCTCTCTCTACCACCAATGGTTATCTCAATCCTACCACTCCTTAAACAATGCTATCTCCTTCTGTAGCTTTCAGCAAACACTGTACCTCCACTCTGAAGTCTCAAGCAATGAGAATCTTCTAGGTGACCCAAAGTGCTTTATAAACAGGGATGTGAGGGCCATTCCTACATTTCCCCTTAGGCTAGCTGCTGCCTTTAGTACAGAGAGGCCCAGCTCCAGGCTTGGACTGATTCCTCTTGGGCTTCAGTAATGTGAGTGAAGGCTTTGCTTTATGGTTAATTTAGTTGGTGATGAGAGCAAACTGAAATTTGTGAGGAGAGACATAAACTGGAGAGAACCGAGGTCATAGCTTGAACAGAACCTCCAAGAAGACAGATTGCCTGTGGCTCAGAGCATCATCTGCCCTGCCCCCACTCCCCGCAATAACAATGCAGACAGAAAGTAGAAAAATGACAGTCTCCTTCGAGGTGCATGTGAGGGCACAAAGATTTTTCAGAACTCAGCCCCACAGAGAGGAAATCTGCTTGATATTTATTCAAGCCCCTTCCTTTTAAATCTTGATTACCCTTGGCTCTGCTAGGTGCTGAAATTTATGTACCAGCGGCAGGTGATTCTTATGTAAGAATGGAATGTTGGGTGTGATAAATTTGGTCTTGAGCAATCTCAGCTCAGTTGCTGCAGATGGCAGTGTCATGATGAGAGAGTTAGAGAGCAGTGACCTGCTGGGCTGTGGGCTGTCTGTGAAATGGCTACTCAGTTTGGGACTGTCTGAGCCAATTCCTTTGGCCTCAAGGTCATGACCAAGGTGCATAGCCTTACTGTAGGGTGCTATGATTCTAGCAACCTTTCTTCTTCCTAACTTAGATACATCCTCTAAAGGATGCTGCAAGAATCAGGTTGGAATTGGTATTCTTTAACAATATCTTTACAATTTGGGATCTCCATCATGACTAATCCTGTTAAGAATCAAATCTATGATTTTAAATACTTGCTTACATTAGAGACTTTGTGTCAGCTGGGTTGTTTTGGCTAAGGAGACATTTCTATGCCCAACGCCCCAGTCAAGTCCTCTCTGTGATCTGGAGACCTTGAGTAACAACCTTCAGGCTACAGATTCATAGCTGTAGTTTTAAGAAGTTTGAAAATCTCCAAAACATTCACACACAAAATTGTGAACATATAGGCTTTTTTCCAAGGAGAGGAATTATAGCTTTCATAACGTTGCGATAGGAGTCTAAGATTCAACAAAAAGTAAGAATCCCTATTTTGGTGATCACTTTGTTTTCTTTCAGCCATTTCCTGCTTTGAATGTTAGGCTGAACTCATCCGAGGTTAGCAACATAGGCTGAGCATTGGAGTCAGCCTGTTGATCCTGGCTTGGATCCTGGCTCTGGTTTCCTCACTGTGTGAGCTTAGATGTGTCATTCTTCTTTGTCAGACATCCTTCTTTAGAAAATTGATAAAATAGGAAGAAAGATTACCTGTTTCATTATGCTACTATGGAAATTAAATGAGAATATTATATGTATATAAAATAGATATCTTCTGCTGTTCCTGGCATTTGGGAAGCATTCTATAAACAGTAGTTAATAGTGGTAGGAGTCACCTCGAACTCACATCCCTGAAGCATGTAGGCTGAAGCTCAGTGCTGTGTTCTTCCTTTCTGCATCTTTGCATTTTCTCCTGCCTTGGTATATATGCTGAGTTATTAGCTACTATTGCATATTCCTCATAAGCATCAAGGTATTTTAACAACCACTCTTAAGAAATGTCATAATCCCATCCTTCCATCTACCTCTTTTGGGCAAAAAAAGTGATAATAACTGGCACCAGACTCCTGGTGTCCCATTCTATAAGAATTAGTTTTTTATACTATATTTTATACTATTCTATAATTATTTAGTTTTTAAAAAACATATTTTATGCATACATATTTAGCTAGGGACATTTTTTAACTTTATTTTTAATAACCTTCTTCTTTTCCTAGCAGGTAGTAAGTACTCATAGATACTTGCATAGGATGAATTAAAAAGAAACTCTAACTTAATCAGGGATGTATGCATGAGAACATCGCTATCTTACTCTTATTGTCCATTCATCCTTCTCTCTCTTTCCCTCCCTCCCTCTCTCTCCAGTGCTAGGGATTGAACCCAGGGTCTCGTGCATGCTAGGCAAGTGCTGCACCACTGAGATACATTCCCAGTCCCCAAACGCCATTCATTTCTTCAAACAGCTCTTCAAACATGACTTGTCTTAGAAACTATGAGAAAGGATGGCTTTATTTGAGGACATTCATCATCTTGCTATTAATGTGCTTCCTTTCTACTTGGGTTTCAGGCAAAGAATATCCAATCTGAGACTCTTTTTGAATCAAAATTTCCATAGCAAGTGTAAAATCATCTTAAATAGGGAATTCCATTTTCTTTACAGAGGATACTTCAGTGAGATTGGCTAAAAACAATTTTTTTTGAAGAGAGAATGCATTAAGAATGAAAAATTTAAGTTTGTGAAATATTATGAAAGCTAAATGTGATGTGCTGAAAAAACATAACAGCAGGTTTTACTGTAAAATCTGTATCTCAGCTATATCAGAAAATAATATTCAAGGGAATATAATAATTCTTTCCATGTGTGCATTTCTGTTGATCTAGTTCATTGTCTAATCCGCTGAATTTACCAAATAAATATTTATTGGATAGATGGAATCATGATATATTTATGTTATAGTAAAAGTAACATTATTTATATTTTATTTATAATATGCCAATAAAGAAAATGCAGTAGTTCCCCATGTAATGTGTTTATGAACATATTTCTGAGGCTCAGTTGACTGACAAACCACTAAAAGAAAGTGACTTCTATATCTGTTTTCTATAACAAGTAGAAATTTTAGAGAATATGAGTTGTGAAGCTTTCAAATGAGCCTTTGTGAGTGTGTGTAAATTGCTGTTTAGTTTGTTAGCAGTTGAGTTTGCAATTACCTCCATTCAAATAGAACAATTCTCTAGAAGCCCACAGCAGCCTTTTGGATGTATACCTTTTCTCTTTCTTCCAATCTTGCCTTTTGTAATTGAAATCACAAGCAAAATCAGAATGGCATCAGCTTACCTGGCTCAGGGATATCAGATCAAGTCAGGGCAGCAGTGTGTGTTCCTCTTGTACCAGTAGCAGGACTCACCTGAAAAGTTAGGGTGGAGAAGAATGGCCATGAACTAGGAGAGTTGCCTAGAGCTGCCACCTTCCTCTTGAGCCATCACTGAACTGGGCATTGACATCCAGGAGTAAGTGTTCATGTGCAAGAAGCACAGGGAGGTCACACAGACAAACAAGAATGAAGCAAAGACATGGTCCCCTAAAGGGGCTGTGTCATTCTTCTTTCCTCTACCACTACTCCCAAGTATTTTCTCCATACTGTAGTTCTGATGTGTGTCTCATGGCAAATACAAACATAGCACTGGTATTTCTTATCTTGTCTTGCTATTAGGAAATGAGAAAACATAATCCACATATATTGGGCACTTATGAGTGACAGGTAACTTTACTTGCTTTCCAACTTAATGGATTTCAGATGGGAAAGAGTATGAGAAAGTTAAGCAACTTTTCCTGAACTACCACCTGGTAGGACTGGATTCATAACCCTTGATTGTCTTCCACTGTGTTTCTTCATGGTGACCCTCATCAAAGAGAAAATTCTGACGTACGGGATGAAAAGGGCTGCTTACTGAGAAGAATCATTCTGTTTGAAGATTTGCTTTCTTGTTTCCACACACCCCTTTTGTTTACAAGCTGACACAAATAGACACTCATATGCACATCCTCATATGTGAGCTCACAGCCTCTCCCATTTCAAAAACCAAAGCTCCCCACTTTCTCATACATGTTAAGACATATGAAAATAACTTATGTGTGATGCCAAGGTCAGAGAGGTCAGACTAAATCTGAACACGGGCATTTGAGTCTGTCAAATGAGTCAGTCAAATGAGTATGTTGAGGGATTTGGACTGATGGTTGTCAATATCACTATGCACAGAAGATGTCTGTTTGCTACACCAAAATTTTCTAACACATTAAACCATTAGTTTGAAGAGTGACTAATATCCTAGATCCATTGGTCTTTGTAAGAAGTTTCTTGCTGCAGGATCAGATGAGTTTTGTTGAACATTCTTTAGTTTCCTCTTTCCTTCTCTTTCCCTGTCCACCCACTGTCTACTCCGTGCTTCCTCAGCATCTCCGTGAGAGGTGGTATTCTCTCCTTGCCCATTGGTACTGTCCACGCTGGCAACCACTTCGGCATCATCCACCTTCCCCACTGGAGTGAGAATTCCATGCAGACCTCTTTTCTCACACATGTGTAATCTATCTTCAAGTCACTGTTCCCGAGTATAATGACTGGTACAAATGAGACATTCAATAAGTACTTGTTGAATGAATTCAGGGTAAGATGAATAGAAAAGCACATTCATTTATTTTGCTGCATGTTTGACTTCATTGAAACATTTGGATTTTTATCTTGAATTTCATTTATTCATAGTGCTTCTCTCTCTTCCCCAGTCAATATTGAGTGACTGTCCTTTAATGCCTCAGGCATTGCTCTAGGTGCCAGAAGGTGTGAGACTTGGTCCCTTCTCCCCTGGGACATCCAGAGTGAGCTGTACCTATCAAGTTGGTTCTGAGACAGTCTACCATGCTTGATGAATCACCACCGCTGTGAGTGGAGCCTTGAAGTGGCCCTTAGTGGGAGGATGCAGAGGAGGAAGACATTTTCCTCATTCTTGAGGCTCTCACAGCTCAGAAGGAAGCGAACAAATAAATGCATGAAATACATAATAATAAATGTATGCCTCGCAAAAGAAAACAGTGAGAAACAGTAGGAATGGCTGGGGATTTTTGTAGAGGTAAAACAATAGTTGTTCTTTTATATGGAATCCCCTGTGTTTTCTCAGCTAATATACAATTTATTTAACAAATATTTTTTTCTGTACTTCTGTATGTTCAGCGCTGTGCAAAGGCTGGGCACATACCAATAAACAAGAAATGCGTGAGACCTGCTTACACAGAAGGCACAAGATAAGGCACAAGTGTCTGCCTCATGGGTGAGAGTGAAAGTGCATGGAATGAGAAGAAGTGAGACTGACAGGAAGTAGAGTCAGGGCCAGTAGGAAAGAGAGAGAGAGACCAAATCTAAGAGCTTCTGGTCAGTCCCCTGCTCCTGGCTCCACGGATTCCAAATGTGGCAGCTGTAACTTAAGGAATTTTAACTTTCTCCCTTAGAAATTTTTACAAGGAAAGCTCTATATTTTTGAGGTGACTGAATGTGAGGGTCTCGGTCTGTTTTGCACTGCTGTTACGACACCACAGACTACATAGCTTATAAACAAGTAGAAATGTACTCCTCCCGGTTTTGGAGATTGGGAAGCCAAGATCAAGGCACCAGCGGGTTTGGTTGTCTGGCAAGAGCAGTCTTCTCCAGAGTGGGAGAACCAAGCATCCTCACAAGGCAGAATATAGCAGAGCAAAAGAGCACATGAGGTATAAAACCTCTTCTAAAAAGGCCCTAATTCCATCCAGGAGGGAGGAGCCCCATGGCCTAATCATCTTATAAGGGTACCCCTCATAATACTACTACTCTGGCAATGCCTAGATTCTGGAGGGGACACTTTCAAACCACAGCATGTTTCTGGTAGAAGGTTGGTGAATGTCTAACTCCAGCAATCTAGGAGACTTGGAAGAGGAAGCTTACTTCTAGGTAACTTGCTTAATTCTGATTTCCATTTAATATTGGGGTTTAACGCCTCCATTTCTACCATCATGTCCTATAACTCTTAAAAATTTGTTTCCACTTTTACTACGGTTGGAAGCATCAGATCTTGTGTTCATTTTGTGCAAATTTGATACTTACTACATGCTGAGCAGTGTCCTGGATCTGAGTAATTCATCAGTCCCAAACTATTTTCCCTGTGTAAGCATCAATGATCTTAGCCTAACTTCATGAGTCTATTTCAAGGTATTTCTGAAAGAATCTTCAGAGGCTGTTGTTTTTTTTTTTTTTTTTTTTTTTTTTTTTTTTTTTTAAGACTCATATTGCCTGTTTTGTGATTTGGTTTTAATTACTAAAGGGAATATAGAGCTCAGATGAATATCATAAAAACACTAGAATTAAGACAATTGGAGAATTCCAAAAGCATTGCTTCCGGGACAGTCCTAAATCACACTCGACTTTATCAGGCTTTACAAGGAAGACAAAAAAGGCTCAAAGGACTATCACCCTATACCATCATACCATCGCAAAAAGAAATGTCTTCTTTTAAATGTTGACTGAATGCTTAATGAGGCTAGTGACAAGACTAGTCACTTTCACATGCATTATTTCATTCAATGGTTCCAATAACCTTGTGAAATAGATCTCATTAGTATTCCAATTTTATAGATAAGGAAATTGGGGCTCTGAGGAACCAAGGAAGTCTTGCAAAACTGTGCACTTAGTAAGTGGAGTGGAGAAGACAAATCCAGGCTTTGTGTTCATTTCATGAATATTTATTTGATACTTAACTATGTGCCAGGCAGTGTCCTAGACCCAAGGAATTTTTCAGTCCCAAACCGTTGACTCTGCATAGCATCAATAATCTTGCTTTTATGAGTCTATTTCAAGGTGTTTTTGAAAGAATATTTTGACTCTGGTTTTTGCTTTTGGTGTGGCCCCTCTGTATCTTTCCTGTGGTAGAAATCTCTTTACAAAACATTCTTATTAAGACTTAGAACTGTTTCTTCTTGACTCTGAGAAACTATCCTCTGTCTGGAGACCAAAGGAGGGGTGAATTTGTCTTGGATTTTGCCTTCTAACAACCTCTGGGGTTTATTGAAGGGTTGCCATTTTTCGTCCCGCTATACTGAAAATATGCTAGGGTCCCCCTTTTCCTCTTGGCCACCTGCTTTCCTGGCTTCCAATTCCCACAAAGATGACAGACTACATGCTTCTTATTCTGGCCATACCCAAGGCCATAGAGGAACATTTTATTGACATTCTTCAGTAATCTTTTCCTAAACAGTGTTTTCTGTATCTGTTCCAAAGTCTTTAAGCTATTTTTCCTTTTTGTATATGTGTGTGTGTGTTGGGGGGAGGGGAAGAGAATGTATTTCTTTTATTATTTGTTATGTTATTATGTTATCATACTGCATTTTATTATAACACACATGTATTAAATATTAGAATTATATTTTAATTATTTAGAACCAATGCTCAGTGTCCTTGCTAGTTGGTTTTAGTAATTAAAGAATAAAGAACCAAGGGCCAATCACAAGCAGCTTCTGAATTTGAAAGGTGTCCAAATGATAGCCCAGGAACCCAAGGAGCTCAAACCAGGTTAGCATAGTCCATCTTCTATGGCTTATGTATAGGATACCCAAAGTCAAGGGATTGGATTAGTCATGGGTATAGAATTTGAAAACTTAAGGGAACATTTGAAATCCAGACCCTACATTGTAGAGAAGGAGTATATTCTAGAAAGGTCATGATCTGCCCAAAGTCAAACAGGGAGTCAGGACAAGAGCAAAACCAGCCATTCTCAAGCTTATATCTGTGGATAAAAATTAGATTAACCCCTTGGTAGACAAATGGCTTGCAGGTATATGCCAGCGCAGGGCTGCCTTCACTCTGCTGGTTGCTCCCTTGCTGTGGAGATGTGCAGTTTGATGCAATCCCATCTATTTGTTTTTGTTGTTATACTTTTGGTGTAATAATCCAAAAAATCATTGCCAAGGCCAACATCAGGAAGCTTTTGTCCTATTTTCTTACAGTAATTTTACAGTTTTGAGTCTTACATTTAAGTCTCTACTATGTTTGAGTTGCTCTTTGTGTACAGTTTAAGGTTCAATTTTACTGGTCTGCATGTGGATATGAAATTTTTCCAGCACCATTTACTGAGGAAACCATTTTTCTGACTCTTTTTTTCATGTCACTCTTGTTGAAGATAAGTTAACAAGAATGCACAGATTCCTGGGCTTTCTATACTGTCCCATTGGTCTCTATGGCTATACATTTAAGCAACAGCACTATACAGTTTTGGTCATGATAGCTTTGTCATGTGTTTTGGAATCAGGAAATACAATATCTGCAGCTGGATTCTACTTGCTCAATATTGCTTTGGCCATAAGGGATAGTATTTTGTGGTTCTTTATGAATTTTGAAAAAAAAATCTATTTCTGTAAATAATGCCATTGGGATTTTGATAGTGATTACATTGAATCTGGAGGTCACTTTACATGGTATGGACATTTTAGCAAGGTGAAGTCATCCAATCCAGTTATCCTTCATTTGCTAAGATGATAGATCTCAAGTATTCTCATCACAAAAAAGAAAGAAGGAAGAAAGGAAGGAAGGAAGAGAGGGAGAGAGAGAGGGAGAGAGAGAGAGAGAGAGAGAGAGAGAGAGAGAGAGAGAGAGAGAGAGAGAGGGAGGGAGAAGGGAAAAAAGAATGGAAGAAGGGGAGGGAGAAAAGCAGAAAGGAAAAAGGGAAAGAAGACAATGGTAACTTCCATAGGTGAGGGATATGTTAATTAGCTTGACTGTGGTGATCATTTCACAGTGTACACTTGTATAAAGACATTGAGTTATGCACCTTAAATATGTACAATTCCTATTCCTTCAGTATATCTCAATAAAACTGGGGGAAAAAAAGAAATCATGCACAAAGCAGCTTCTTGTGTTACAATTCCAAAGAATCTGATTCAGATCAGGGGTGTGACTCAGGAATCTTAGTGATTTATAAGCCACGTGGGAGATGTGGCTGCTGGTGGTCCTGGGACTACTTTAAGAAACAGTCATCTGGAATCTGGGCCTCATGACTCTCCATCCTGTTTCTTCCCAAAGGACAATGCTGCCTCCCTACATTCAACACATTCCAAACAATACATTAGACTCTTTGCGATTCACTTTAGTGCTCTTATTTCCTAACTCAACAGTTGATTACTGATTAGGTCATTTCATTGAGTAATTTTCTTTCACTATGGTGTGCCAGCAGCTAGAGCTACAAAGATTGAAACATAGCCTCACCCCCAAGGAACTCTACAACAGTGACAGTGGTAACCACTGTTTGTGGGCATTTTATTTACATGCTTTACACATTTTATCTCATTCAATATCTTATTCCCTGACTTTCAGTAATTCTGCACATAATGAGAACATAGTTTGGGAGTTTTCTCATACACAGAGAAATATCCATATTCTCTGCAACTCATTCTTCACACTTAATATATCTTAGAAGTATTTTGTTGCCAGTTTTTCTTTCTGGATGGCTAGTCTTTGTAATGAGTACAGAGTATCCCCCAGTATTGATGTACTCTCGTTTATTTGACCATTGTTGTATTAGTGAAGAGTAAATTGTTTCTATTTCCTCCTCTTACAAAAAATAGTGCCCTCATGAGTTCCAAAGCAGATATTATCAGACTCATTTTGCAGATGAGGAGATAGAGAAAAATTAATTGCCTTGTCCAAGGTCTTCCAATAGCAGAAGTAGGACTCCAGTGGAGTCCCATCTGTCTCAAAGACAAAAAAAGTTCCTTTCTTCTCACTATGCTATTCTAATAATTGCAACAGGGGAAGTGCTGGATGAGGTGGGGATGACTGTTTTACCCCCAAACCTGGCTCTGGATAGGACCTTGGGGTCACCTGAGGAAGTGACAGTTGAACAGAATCTAGGAGTCTTTTGAGAGGGAGGGTAGTGCTGTAGAAAGAAGGTGTTGGCTTATTGCAAGCCAGTCAATCACACTTACTGGGTACCTACTAGAAGAATCGTACAGTACGTTCTTGGAAGATTCCTGGAAAGAAGACATGGTATTTGCACATGAGGACTTCACAACATGTACGTGTGTGTGTTCATATGTCTATCTCAAAAATACTAGAGTATTAAGCTAGTGATCACAGTATAAATAAATACCTACCTTATTTGGCAGCCTAAGAGAGCCTGGAAATGAGTGGGCGATGGGGTCCTGTCTATGTGGCAAGCAAAGAATTTTGCCCTCTTAATAGCTCAGTCTCTTCCTCTTAAACGAAGAAAGTAATATCTAGTCCCTGCCCACTTGACAGGATGTTGCAAGGCTTGGTTAATTTCTGTAAATGTTTTGAGCTCCTCCGAGGTGTGTGTTCTGTAAATAGGAGGTATTAATAGCAGCTGACAGAACAGAAACAAAACTGAATTGAGCTGCAGTCATTTTCTGGGAAAGAAATACAAACATCCATAAAGCACGAAGCCCAAACCGGAGCCATCACATTGGCCCTTCTATAAAAGGCAGCTTGGGTCTCATACAGGACATGGTGACAGCTCAGTCCCTAATCTCGAGTGGGAAAATTCAGGAGACTAGCTGGATTTTCTAACATTTAATTTCCCCACTGATTACTATGATTAAGAGCCCATCTGGCACAGCCCATTTGTGAGTCTGCGTGTGCAGGGAAGTGGGAACCTAGTAAAGGCAGAGATCTACTAGGAAGAAAAAGAAAATGCACAACGGAGACGGTGGTGCCATTTTGGAGCCCTCTGCTAAGATGTTTAAATAGGAATGTTGTCGTATTAGCATTAGTGAGGCCAGTTGGCCATATGCTGTAAGAAAGGCAGTTAGTGTTTCTCTTTCTCGGGGCTTTCATGTTAGTGAGGATCTGGTGATGCCTTTGTCTGCCATGGATCTAGAGGGGCTGTGAACTACTGAGAGGAAAATTCAGCTCTGGTTGCAGCAGCAGCATAGCAACATCTCTACCTGCAAACTCTGTCATGATGAGCAATTGCTGGAAAGAAAGACACACAATTGTACTCCTGCTCATGGATGGCGGTGGTAATTTAGCCTGGGGGTGCCCTAAATCTTGTGATCCACTTGCTTTTATCCCCTACAAAGAAACTCTGAGCCAGGGGTGGAGGAAGCTATACATTAGCTCTCCTATCTTCATGGTTCTCAGTATAACAGCAGCTCCCAAATTCACCCACGGGCGGTCCGATCTCATAATCACTAATAGGACTTACAGATGTGCAGAAACTAAGGTTATGATGCTCAACTGAACTCCCGGATGGAGTTTCTCATAATTTTCTGTTACTCAGGGGATCTTACATAAACCTGTTCCAGACAGAGTTTTTATTGTACTTCATTTCTAATCTCTAACTAGGCTTCCCCTTGGAGGTCTAGCCTCTAAGTCTCCTTGCAAATTCCTCCTGTGGAGGTAGAGAGGCTCCTGTCTCCTGTGGTCACCACTTCTGCTAAGGGCTGCAGGTTCACAAGGAAAACTCATCAGCGGCTTGATCTTAATCCCTGGCTGCATGCACACAGGTCACTGAAAAACATCTGGCAGCCCTGACCCTCCATGTCCATTTACCAAATGCATTGAAAGTGGGGCGGAGCTGGAGAATGCATTTGTTGTCCTCCCTGGTGACAGAGGGGTGGACTAGGTGATAGTCTAACTTGAGCAAAACTTGTGACTCTTATCTGTTTTGCTCAGTTATAACAGGACTGGTGACCTCTATTCCCTGACGGCATGGTGTCCACCTTTACAACACCACAGTGCTCACTTTCTTAGGGCCCAGCCTAGCAAAGTGTCCCCTGACTCATCCTGGAAACATGGAAATAAGGTTGGATACTCCACACAGGTTGGAATCAGTACCTAATTGTCCATTGGAGAGCCCACCATGTCTCATTTGGAAGCGTCCTTCATATGAGTGAAAGACTGTCGTGGTCCTCTTAGCACGTGTGTGCTTTAGCACAGAGTTTTATACCTCTCTGTGCCTGAAGAGGAACTTTTCCTTGGATTACTTTCACCACAGCCAGAAGTTTGGCCTCCTGCTAGGACCGCAATCCATAGTGAACCCATGAATGTACAGTGAGACCTCATTTATTGGGGTTTTCTCAGGGACTAAGGTCCTCTGGTCCCTCTGTCTGCGATAGAATATCCTAAATAAAAGCAAGTTTGCTGATTTTATGTGCTGCCCAGCCATAGTGGTCTAGTGTCCTAGCAAGAGGAAGCCTGGCAGTATCAATGATGTAAAGTGGGAAGCATCCATAGCTGATTACAGTGTCCTCTCCTTGCTCCTGCCTCTTCCCACCCATTACCAGGAGCCTTCTAAGCTTCTCAGGAGACATGGATGTGTGGATCTGGTCCAGCTGCATTGCTCTGGGAGAGGTATTTGTTGTGGAATATATTGTCTTACATAGATTTTAAAGAGAACCAGAGAGAGCTAGGATTAATGGATTTGGAGGTTCCAGCTATACAGAAATTTCTTGTTTTCATGATATTTTTGCTTTCAAAAGAAACTTAGCTGTCAGTAGGCACACATATCCCAGAGATGGGGAACAGGGGTTATGAATTGTTTTGCTAGTTTTCTATTCTTTGCTCCGACAACATACAGTATACTCAAAAGTTCATGTGAATAACATTTGTAAGACTTTCTTCATGGAAGATAAAAATCAACCTGAACTTCTTTATGAGGTAGGATTTCTAGAGATGATATGATAATAAAAATAATTTTGAGACATCCAGAAATGTATCACATTAGAGGCTGCTTAATAGCTTATCCCCATTGTCATTAGAAAGACAAAGTCGGTGATAAAAGAAAAATTTAGGATCTAGAATTAAAGTCATCATACTACAGTGATACATGCCTACCCATGTTTATAGCAGCACAATTCACAATAGCCAAACTATGAAACCAGATTAGGTGTCCATAAATAGACGAATGAATAAAGAAAATGTGGTACATATATACTATGGGGTTTTATTTAGCTAAAGAAAAATGAAATTATGTCATTTGCAGGAAAATGAATGAAAATTGAGACTATTATTTTAAGCAAAATAAGTCAAACTCAGAAGGTCAAGGGTTGTATTTTTTTCTCTCACATGTGGAAACAAGAAGAGAGAGAGGAAAAAGAAAGAGGGTGTCAGGGATCTTGTGACATCAAAGGGAGACCAGCAGAGGAAAAAGGACCAGGAGACGGGCGGAGAGGAGGAAAGGGGAAGTGCAGGCCAAATTATATTGATGTGTTATGTACATGTATGAATTTGTAACAACAAATCCCATCATTATGTACAACTAGAATGTACCAATAAAAATGGGAAAAGAAAAAAATCTATTTAGGATCTGTGAGGAATGGCAAATACTTGGTAATACATGCCCTTGTCAATCTTCTTTCCCTACGGCAGGAATAACTTACTAAGTGTTCATAAAACTCCTTCTATTGAGATCAGACACAATTTCGGAATCCTTCTGGCTTGATATTCCAGGCACTCTGTATTAATATGTCAGAGCTGGCATAAGTGACTTAATTTGAAAAAAAAAATTAAAAAAGGTAGCATCAGAGTTCTTCATGGCATAATTAAAATGTTTCGTGAAGAAGTTTTTTACTCTCTGTGTGTTTTTCCCAGCCATTTTTGTTTACAAGTCATGTAGATGGGATTCAAGACTTGACTTTCCATATACCCCACCCATTCTTGTCTCCTACACTAAAAAGACCACACCATAATAAATGGGAAATATGATCCTGCCCTTATGAGCCATCCATGAGGTGATGTCTGGTTTATACTAAATGTCAGAAATAAATAATTTATATGAAATGAATAGACAGAGGTGATATTCGGGATTAATTCTACCCAAAATACCATCTTAACCACTTGAATGCCCCCAACGAACTCTAGTAATTTTAAAATTATCTGTTGATAACCACTTGACTTATGGACATATAGCAAACAAGTAAAAATATTACATAGGACACTTTGAACTTGATACCCTTTCTTCAGATCTTGAATTTGCTCTCTCCTCAGTCCTGTAGAAGTTCAGACAGCATTAAGAATTGATATATGGATTCCAGTCTGAGTCTAGATAGGCTAACCCACTTTGCAGAGTTGTGACACTCTGATTTGTTATCTTTCACTCATTATCAGAATTATACAAATGAACAATTGGATTGACTTGACAAGAATATACTGCTGGAGACTGATCTCAACTTTAATTGATCTCTGACACAACTCCTCAGGGTACCTGTATGGTCGTTTAGTTGGTGGAATGACCTACAATGGCAGCTGCTGTAGTACTGGTGGCTGGTATAACCTAGGGTTACAAGTGATACAACATGGTTGAATGACAAGTGAGGCAGAGTGGGAGAAGGGGCACCTCCAAATTCCTTTGGCCAGACCTAGGACCCTTTCACTAGCTTAGGGAGGTGAGAGGAATCTGAACTTCGATGCTGCCATTACAATAATAGCTGAGATTTGGAAAGACACTGATCATTGCTCTATACCAACTCTGCACAACACGGAGTGAAAATACCCACTGGATTTAGGATACAATTGGTGAATGATATGTAAGGCATTTTATAATCTGAAGTTTTAGCTCATAAAGGATGGAGAGGTAGAACATTCTGGATCTTACTATGCATACAGAGCGTAAGACTGAATCTCAGGGTGAAATAAAGCAAAGTCGGTTTATAGGATGTATAAAAGGTGTGGTCTTTGACCTCAAAGCTAGAGGTGAGAAATTTAGATGACAAGCATACAGGCCTGTTTATAAGTCTGCACATACATACAAATATTTACTTCTACCATGTTGAAAATAAAAGGGATGGTATTTTATTCTTTGAGACATATCTGGGCGGCATTTTAGTTTGCCGGTCACTGTTAATATGGCTAATTTTCTTTCCACATCTTAAAGAACAGGCTTCCTTAAAGATTTTTCAATATAATGTGAAAACTATATTTTAAAATCTGGAATGCCTCTGAATGAATTCACCCTTCATGCCTCTGATGCATCTTCCTTATAGCTAGCTAGCCTTGCTGTGTCCATTGCTTGATTACTAATATCATTCCTTTTTTTCCACAAAGGATTTTTAGGATTGGAGGGAGGGCAGGTGTTGGTATAATAAAAGGTATTTCATATGATTTCTGTGCTTTGGAGAACTTGAGGAAATCAACCTGTAAGGAAAAGCATTTGGGGGGCAATCTAGATGGAAAGGGGAACTCCGTTTTAGCACTAGTGGTTACACTGATCCTGTAAATTAATTCTTCCTCTCAAGATGTTATAGGATCATGCAGTGTCCTAACAAATATGTCTTCATATTAGGGTGAGACAATCCTTCCATCCCACCAGACAGGACATATTGGCCAACTGGAAACTAGGCAGAGTTCAGGCTATTGCAGTTTTGGGGACAAATAAAAAAATGCAAGTGTCCCTCCCCATTCCCCACGCTGTCAGGCCCTGTCACCTGTTGGGTAGGTCCACCCTGCTCATCTCTGGTCAGGTTCCTTTTTCATTTTGGTGGAGTCCCGATGGCTCTAAGGATATGCTCTGAGGGAAAAGGTCATAAAGAACTCCAAGGATCCCTCCTTCCCTAAAATCAAGGTCTCAGTTTCATGGAGCCCCATGTGCAAAGGGTGTGTGAGAAGAGGTAGTTGCAGGACTCTGTGAATGGCAGGAGCAAAGCCTCCATTTTGCTAGTTTAAGAGCTGCCTGGCGGCCTTATTTCAACTGAGGCAGCACAGCTTGCTTTAGCCTTGAAGTGTGAAAACCAAATAAAGGTTGGCAGAGCGAAGAGATGGAAGCGGCAAGCCTTCTTGGAGCATGAAGAAACACACCGCAGAAACTTCTCCTATTCCTTTATCAGTAGGCTGTGCCGTGGCCACCCCTCCAAGAATGGCAGCCTCATTAGTGGGTTTAGTGGGGTTGCCCCTCAGTGGAGCTTTTCTGTTATGTCTGGTGGACAAATGTTCTGAACTTCCCTAATTTTGGAAGGGATGGCACAGATGCCTACCCTTCAACTACTTTGGTTTCTGTTTGACTAATCTCACCATCATGGTGAGGCAGAGCCACTCTCATGCACTTGTACATGTACATGCAAATTCACGTACATGCAAACACACATGCACACAGGAAAACACACCCAGCACACACAAATGTGCATGAGTGTAAATGCACAAACATACATACATATTGTGAATACATATAAAAGGACACACCTGTACACAGACATGCACAGAACCACATTCAAACACATAGGCACACATGAACACACATAAACACACAGAAATTCCCACAAACACATACAAATACATACACAGATAAAACTTTGGCACACGTGGTTTATCCTAGCACCCTGAACAGTGATTTGGGCTTTTTGTTGTCTACTTTCTCGCTGTTCTGGGGAAAATTGTAGAAATTCTAATACAGGAGGCTGAGAAAAGAAAATATTGGCTTCTACAGTACAAACATCTCTGTGTGGAAAGAAAATGTTAATTTCCCCCTAAGTCAAATGTTGACATGCATCAGCTGCTACTGAAGATGTATCACTGTGGGAGAAGTTCTCTGCTCCCCAGAATGGAGAGCAGTCGGGACTCTCTCCTCTGAAATCCTCTCTGGCTTAGAATTCAAACAGGTTTGAGTTCGAGGTTTTAGGTGTTGCCCCAGTTTGTTTTCAAAGAGCTGATCTCAGGGACACCCTCCTGAGCAGGGGAAAAGGGGGCAGACTTCCACTTTGTGATATGCACTGCTTTCTACAGAAACCTGGGCGCCTCCACCGTCATCTGTAGCTATTTGGGCTCTGCTTACGTCTGCCAGGGGACACAATTTTAGCAGGACATGTGGGGCCAGGGTGTCAAGGGGCACGAAGAAAGGACAAGGGATCAAGGGGAAATTTCCAGAGCTAGATGCTTTACCTATCCCTTTGCCCACTAGTCCCAAAATACAGTGTCAATATTCTTCTTTGTTCAACACCTATATTTTAAAAATTCCCAATTAAGATTTTCTTACTCTCTCCCCACAACTAGTGTCACACACACACACACACACACACACACACACACACACACACTTTTAACTTGTTAAGTTTGAAAGATGATGATATCTACAACCAGCGAGCTTTGCCAGTCTGCATGGTTAAGGCCAAGATTAATGCAGAAGGTTGGAGCAGCGTTGCCGCAGAGCTGCGTGCTCAGAATACAAGATGGAGCGCAGGGGGAAAGGCCAGGAAATATGTCTGTGCTTGGAGTTTACACAAGTCTCCTTAGCAACTTGTCTGAATTTATTTCTCCCTTAATGTGTGTGGGTTTCTTCCAAATCCTGAGTGAAATGGGAGTCGAGTCTCTAACAGCCCATCTCCCCTCGACTGGGGTGCAATTGTCGCGTTTGGTGAGGGAGGCTTTCACTTCCTTACCAGCCGCCCCCCACCACTGAGGTGGCTCAGATCCTGTGCATTGTGACTTTGTGGACTCTTGGTAGCTTTCCAGAAACCCACATCTCCATGGGGGAATGCTAGAGCCTGTTTTTGATGGCCACAGCTGTGCAGATTTCTGCCGCAGCCTCGCTGCTCCTAGTGCCCGCTCCCGTGTGTGGCATATGTGTGAGTGTGCCTGTGTGTACGCCTGTGTGTTATGAAAGAGGGCAGGAACAACGGAGCTCCCTCCTTTTTCTGTCTTGCTTTAGTTCCTTTCTCTCCTCATCCTTCCCTCCTCCCAACACAAAAGGCCCTGTAATTCTAATTAGAAGATGAATATAAAGCTATTAGACAAAAACAGACTTTTAACGATTTATGTCACTGGACTTGCTTCAGGGGGAACCACCCTAAGTACTGCAGTGCTTTTCTCTAAAATTGCTTTACCTTCAAACAGCCCTAGGGGAGCGACGATGCTGCCTCATTGGAGCCAACACAGAATATAAATCTTAATATTTCTCTCTTTTGCCCCCTCCCATTTTAGAGTCAGGGGAAAAAAGAAAAGAAGAAACCTAGCCAAAAAATGTTAAGGTTTGATTTTGGCTCTTTCACAAACAGATGTTGCTTGTCATTCTGCTGTTGTTAAGCAGGCACCAGATTGGACCAGACAGCAGTGGTGTGTGTGTGTGTGTGTGTGTGTGTGTGTGTGTGTGTGTGTGTGTGTGTGAGAGAGAGAGAGAGAGAGAGAGAGAGAGAAAGTCTCTCTCTGTGTGTTTGTATTTGTGTGTGTGTGTGTGTGAGAGAGAGAGAGAGAGAGAAAGTCTGTGAATGTGTGTGTGTGTGTGTGTGTGTGTTAGGGATGGATGAAGGGGGCTGGCAGGAAAAAAAAAAAAGACCCAAAACAAAAACTTGGACTTTGGGGAAAGTTGAGAGCAAGAGTAGGTGATGTGGGTTAGTACATTTTCTTTCCAAACTTTGATTTGGCAGAGATTGTTTAAAATCATATTCTATTTGATTGTTTCTTGCTGTTCAACACTTGTTTTCATCGAGTGTGGAAATGAGAAGGCCTGGGAGCCCTAGGGGAGCAAAGCTGGACACCTAGGGTGAAATGCAGAGAGAGGGGTTGGCGGCTGTCCTCTCGGGGAATCTGTGCCTGGGCAGAAGGCAAGGGGCTTTCTGCTTCAGCTGAACCTAGTTCTTGGGTTTGACGATGGCTTCCTTTTTGTAAGTCTCATTGTGGAGCTTCCAGGCTCTTCTTTACCTTTCTCAGAACAAGAATCCCATTGTTCTACAGTTACAGGTCTGAGGAAATACTCAATTTATACATTGCGAATCTCTTTCCTTGGGGGATCTAAGTAATCTAATGCTTTATTTCTGTACCCCCACTTTCCAATCTAATTTTGGTATGCTTTCTCAAGGGCAAAACAGCTTTGGATGAAGAGTGTTAAAGTGGGATGGTGTTAGGAGGCATTCCTGCAGCGTGGAGTTCACTTATATTAAAGAAATGGCAGACATCTGATTTTAAAAATGATATGTCTCCTGTTTCTACGTCTGAATCGGGGTCTAAGCAATTTTTTTTTCATTTTAATCCCCATTCCCCGCTTTATTAACAATATAATCAGAAAGGAAGTTGTAGATTGGCACCATTGCATTTTAAAAAGGAAGAAAAATTGTCTTCATGAGCAGACTTATTCCTTTCCAAAGCGAAAGTATTCTCCCTGAGCCAGCTGTACACGGAGCAACTTGTTACTGGCAAAGTCTCTTTTTCTTTTGTTTCATCAAGTGTGTCCAAAGCAGATTTACCTCCTATTTCTCACTCTTTAATGGTTGATCTCTATTACACATCTGTTGTAAGTGAACATTAACTGGGTTTAGATCTTTCAATTACAAAAAAACAAAAAATCCACTATTCCAATAATCCGAGGGCATCTTTTGTTTGAGACCAATCTCTTACTCTATCATGCTGTTCGTCGTTCATGTCTCTTTTCTTGAGTGGACCTACATATGTTTTCACTTGTCATTTTCCATAAAATATTTATTTTTTTTAATATGGGAGTGAGTGGTGGGAAGATTATAAATACCAATTTCTAAAATTCCCTTTACTTGAAAGGAACATGAAACCATGGCTTGGCTTCGCCTTCCTGCCCCTCCTCCCTTCTGGTCAGTTTTTTTTTTTCCTCTCTCTGAGTAAAAGAGAATCAATTCAGCCTAAACTAGCTGGCTTTGGTACTGCCTTGTGTCCATGAGAGATGCCCCCACACAGTGATCTGGTACCCCTGTGGCAAGGTCACTCAGAAAAGTATGGTGTGTCAAGATGCATGGCCCTAGTGGATTACCTTGGAGTAGCAATTGCTAGATGAGCCTCTCTTGTTGAGATGATAGGATCTTTTGGCAAAAGACAGGGGCTGCGTCTGAAAAACTGCAAAGCCACGGGGGACCAAAAACTAGGTGTCTCTCTGCTTCATGAAGTTGGGTGTCAGGATGAATGCCCAAGAGTAGATGGAGCACATTGACCCTTTCCTTCCCTCCCTCCCTCCCTCCCTTCCTTCCTTCCTTCCTTCTTTCTCTTTCATATTCCTTTTATCTTACCCTCCTTCCTTTCCTTCCTTCATTGAAAATTGTTCAGCCAAATTGCTCCATCTCTCCAAGACAAAAGAAGTCCACTGAGATTTTCCACAAGACATACATCTTTAAAAAGAGAAGGAGGGGTGAGGGGCAGAAAATCTTCCTGTTGGTGTAGTTCTGCTGACATCACCATGGATTTGGTGTTCAAGTCCACTGCCGGGCAAAACTCAAATAGATTTTCCCCTTTGCAAGCAGCTGCACAGTGAGTTCAGTTCGCCTCCCATTAGTAAAGGAACAATGAGGGAAAGGCGAACTCCACGTCTAAAACATGGCCAATGAAAGACATTGGAATAGAAGCCAAGAATCCTGCTGCGGTGGGAAAGGGATAGACTCTGAATCCACCACATTCAGATATCTGCTCCTTTTTAACATCCCTATCAACAGAGAGAGATAATGACTCCGGAATCATTTTTGAGTCAAAAAGTTAAGATTGGTGTCGCAAAGATCCTATATCCCACCAGGTAATCACAACCTTGTTCATTGATTATACCTTAACTATTCTTCTTCACTATTGACACCCTGTTTCTTAATCAGGTTTAGCAAGTGAGCAATTTGGCTTGAAATACTGGAATTCGGGAGTATTCTGAGATTTCACATTCCTATTTGATTATATTTCTGGTAAAATTGTTCTCGGGGTCTGCGGTAGCCAGGGAAATTCCAGGAAAAATGTGAAAGTAACTTATTTGCAGAACCTTTTTATTATGCATAGTTTTGGAAAGCAAGTAAACAAAATGCTTCCCAAGGTTTGTCTAGAAATCCTTTGTTTCAGTTTTTGATGTTACTTTTTACTCTTGTTCTGGCATTACTTCCAATTTAAGTTTGCAAAAAGAATTGGGTAACAAGAAAGAAAGGAGGGAAGAAAGAAGAAGACAAAAAGCAACCAGAAAACAAGAATCTTGATGCCCCCCCCCCCCAGTATTTTAAATGTCTTATTTTTCAGATGCGGGTGAATGATTGGAAGACATTGACTTAGCAAGATGGAAGCAGGTTTAAAAATAAAATTCATAAGAAGTTATCTTTTCCAGGTAAGGGAGTTTTCCTGGAATTTCCCCCAAATCTTTCATTCCCTAAATTATTACAGATTTTTGGGACATACATGAATGGGTTTAATTAGAAAGAACAACTATATTTTAAACATAATTTTAAAAAATAGCAACCAGTTTTATAATTTTCATAGCCAATGAGTGGCGCAGTCACGGCATATTATCCAATGGAGTTCAGAACAGTTTTTAAAATTTATTACATAATAGTACTTTCTTCTTTTGACAATGATTTAGGAAGAACTCATTTGAAATCAGCAGGCACTGTCCTTATACTCTGTGGCTATCTTGGGTATTTGAATTCAAAAGTGTAATGATTAGAGGATTGGCTCTAAAAAGCCTACCAGGTGTTCTGGGTTCTGGAAGAGAGGGCTTATATGTTGCAGGATGACAATGTTGATATTGTAACTGTAGTCTAAGTTAGTCCTAAATTGGTAATACTATATGGCACTTTATGGAACTATGCCAGTACGTTCCCAATGAACAGGGTTTAGGCTTAGCTATTATGATACAGAAAGTTTCCTTTTAGTGTCAACAGAAAGATGTGAACTATTTAAAAACGTTTGATAATATAAATAGATATTTGTTTGGTAAATTATCTTGCCTTGCATTTGCCATTGTCTAAAGGCATTAGCTTATATTTTTTAACTTACGTATTAGTATTACTAAGAGAGCCCCCACAGAATCTTGCTTAATGAGGCAAGCCAAAATTTCCTCTGAAAAGCATCCTTATTTTCCATCTTAACACAAAGAAGGTCTTTGAAGAAGGTATTCTATTACTATTTCAGGAAAAATATCTATCTAAACATACCCTTACTCTACCCTACTAGGTCAGTATATGATTCAATTTGATCCCTCCTCCTCCTCCTCCTCCTCCTCCTCCTCTTCCTTCTTTTTTTTAGTAGCCTGGGTGATTTTTGATTGCTCTTTCATTTTTATTTTTTTTTTAATTTAAAACTTTGGATTGTTCAGAAGCTAACATTAGCAATTACCCTAGCAAAACAGAGTAAATAACTTCTTTTCATCTTATATTTGCTAAAGAGAATGATATAAGATGCCCCCAATTGAAATACAGCATTGGCATCCTTTCTCTGGGCTTAAGAGAAAACCATACAAATTCATGAAGGTGGTTCCATTTTGACAGATCTTAGTCCACTGCTAACAAATAATGCTTTATATTGTTTTAATAAACATGATATAGATTGAGTATCCTTTATCTGAAATGGTTGGGACCAGAAGTATTTCAGATTTTTAAAATTATTTTATGGATTGGGAATATTTGCAGATACTTTGAAATAACTTGGTCAGGGGATCCAAACTTAAACACAAAATTCATTTATGTTTCTTATAGACCTTATTGCATGTACCTGAAGCTAATTTTATACAACATGTTTGGTGCACCTGCTTTTGGACTGAGACCTGTCACTGAGTTCAGATGTGGAGTTTTTATTCTTATGACATTATGTCTGCTCAAAAAGTTTCAGGTTTTGATACATCTAAGATGTTGGATTTTTGGATTAGGGTTATTCAGCCTGTAATAACAATTAGTTCTTTTTATTTTGGGAATCTGTTCATATTCCCTTCAGTTTTAAGAAGAGCTCCTGTGTCCCATATATTTTAACAATCCTTAATGTTGTTCAAAGTGTTCATCTTTAAGTGCCCATGGCCCTTTTTTGGTACCTGAGATTGAACCAGGAATGTTTAACTACTGAGCCACATCAAGAGCAGCTCCCCTTTCTTTCTTTTCTTCTTCTTTTTTTTTTTATTTTGAGACAATGTTTTGCTAAGTTTCTCAGGGCCTTGGTAAATTGCTGAGTCTGGCTTTGAACTCTTAGTCCTCCTTCCTCAGCCTCCCGAGCAGCTGGTATTACAGATTACAATCAAGTACCACTGTGCCCAGCTCTGGCCCTATTCCTCTGTCAGAGAGATCAAAGGAAAATAAGAGTCTCCAGGCTTATTTTTTAAAATATTTTATTTTATAAAGGAAATGAGCATTTTAAAATAAACTAAGTAAAGACATTTCGGGGTTTCTCATGTGGATACTCATTTTCACTTGGCTGTTGTCACTTCTGTGGATCTACAAGACAAGCCTCACAGAACTACAGATTACAGTTTGGGCAACTTCTGCAGCAACAGCAGGCTCCAGGCAGTTGCACCCAGAGCTCACTAGAGATGATGTAGGCAGACAGCAAGGTATCCCCAGATGGGTGCATCTCAGTCCAGGTCTTCCTACTATTGTTCTTCTATTCTCTTGATTTCACCTTCTAGATGTGTATATAGAACCTGATCTTTTCTCTGAATAATACCCCAATTCACTTTTTATCATTTTTTGTTGTTGTCAGGAGAGCTTTAGTTTATCTCTTACATTCTTGAAAAAGGAGTAAAGTCAATTTGTTAAAGTCAAGGGGATTATTTTGAGAGCCAGGATCCATAATCATAGCTAACAAAATTTGTAAAGGTCTCTTTTTAGGTCATTTCAAAGGATGGAAGTATGAGCTTTTCCCAGCACACAGTGAGGATAATTATTTAGCTTTCCAAACTGTGAGTCTTCGTACTGATGATTAAGACTAGTTCTTCCATAAAACTCATAGGAGGAGTCATTCCTACAAGTTCATTGCCTTGGATGTCCCATTCTGAGATGTAGAACACAGGCCTCCAAGAAAGAATGATACGGTTGACAAATGAAATCCTTTTATGAGAAGGAAACAGATTCATTTCTCATACCCTTGAACAGTGTTGGGGGTAGCAATTATGTAATTTCTTTTATGGTTTGAATTTTACAAAATATACCTAAACATGTCCATTGTTGATATTTGGACCAATAATAGGGGCAAGGATGGGTGGGGGTAGGAATAAAACAACAAACTTTCCCTGAAGATGAGTCTTCCAATTTAATATAATTATTTAATATAATTGCATCCCCTCTAGAATGGTATTCAGAAAATGCTCTTTCAAGTCTGATGGTAGTTTTTACTAGTTTATTCCGGCTGTTTTCTATAATGTAAATAGAAAAGGGAAGTTTCACTATTCTATTCCATGCAATTACAAGTATTTAAAAAAAAATGATCCTGTACTTGGGCCTTCAGGTGTTTTCTATTTACAATTTAAAGAATTTTTCTTTATTATGTTGATTTGCCATATTGACATTACTTTGCCCACATCGTGCATTAAGGACTGAATAAATGAGGATTCCATTTTTTATAAAGTAAAATGATGAGGTTTGCCTAAAACCCACCATATTGTGGAGAGAGTGCAAACCTAGGCAGGTACTTGGGAGAGAATAGGAGATTTTGCCTAACTTTTGCCCTTTTGAGGGCGGGACTAAATCCTTTTCCTTTCTGGCATAAAATAATTGAATGGCCTAACCGTGTTGGACTAATGGTTTTAACATTTTATTTTCAGACATGTCAAACCCCCAAACGAGAGAAGATGCCGAGGCCTGTTGCCACAAACCCGTAGATCCGAACTTGTGGTGATAGTCCACACAAGCTTGTGTCTATAGGTCTGTGTCTGGTAGGCAATTGCACAAGCCATGGGCTTTGCCTGTGTGCCACCACTATCCCTTCAGTCTTATCCTCCCCCCTCCCCTTAGTCTCCTTCAAGAGAGGTACAGATGGAAGGTGGGCCTCAAGAGGAGGAAGGAGACCTTTTGTTCTGAAATGGACAAGGTTAATTAATAGGCTTGCCCTCAGCCCCGCTGACTGCTCTCACCTGGTCTCAGCTGTCAAATTAGGAGGCTGGGTTGCAGGTGAGGCTGCAAGAATTTGAGTGATTCAGACAACTGACTGTCGAGTGATGAGTAAATAGATAAGCGAACAAGGGTTCATTTTGATTCCTGGAAGCCTGACTAATTGTTTGCAAAGCTATTATGCTCTTTTTGGAAAGTGACAGAGACTGGTTTACAGGACCAATCTTAACTCTGGTTTGTATTGTTACTTTGTTGCAATTCCCCCCTCCTATTTTTTTGCCAAGTTTAGTCCAATCAGTCCTTATTTTAATAAAAGAGTTGACCCAGGAGAATGGATAATCTGCTTAACTATTTATACTTCTGTATATACCCAGAAGGATAAGAAGAACTTTTTAGTTAAAAAAAAAAAAAAAAAGATATGGCCTGTTTAGATCCAAACTCATCTTTGGTCCCAACATTCCCTGGTCAGAGCTGTTTTATAAGTCTTTATCATGTTTGAAAGGCTGGAATGAAAATAATTTTATCCCTTTGCCTCTTAAATGTCACCATTGTGCCAGGATTGGAAAGCCAAGCTGACCACAGATCAAAGCAATACTGGCTATATTTGTATCATTCCAGCAATGTGAGCTGAGGATTCTGTAAACAGAACCCAGGGTGAAAAGTTGATCAGATTTTGGATGCCTCTTAAACTTATACTCCCTTTTGTTTAAGCACAGAAGCATAGTACCAGGAATTCCCTTAAGTTATTTGTTTATTTGTTTGTTTGTTTATGAGTGTGGTATAGCCTCTTCTAACAAAGCAGAGTCAACCTGTAATAACTGGTGCATTAACATCAGAAAAGAGTTTGAAATTCAGGTGGATACATTGTATCTCCTCTCAAGAGTTGCATTGTTCAGAGAGACCTAGAACTTTCTTCTGTCATGTATTAGGAAGGACAGAATGCAAAGCTCTATAAATACTAGACCAAGAGGGTAGGTTTTTATGCCTTTCTTTTGCGTGGCATAAAGGGGGCTGTCTGTAGGTCTCAGCCCTGAACTTGCCAAGAAGTCATTGCTTTAATATGGAATGATGGCAGATTACACCCAGAAGAGAAAGACTGTCCTCATTGGTGTATGTCATGTGTAATTGTTTGCCCAAGGTCTTCATCCACCCAGTAAGCAAACAATCTACTTGGTTGGGTTTACGTGCCTCTTTGAAGTGGTTGGCTTGGAATGAGTAAACTCCAGCAAATGAACCCGGCACCTCCACTGGGTAAACATGTGTTTGATATGGGCAATGTTTCATCTCTGCTCCTCATCCCTCTAACCTGCTACAGTTAAGTGTGCTGCCAGTGGGATTAATGGTGAAGTTTATGGATCCAGGGACCCCGAGCTCCCAGCATTATCTGCACAGGAGCAATACAAGGACTGCAGGATGGACTGTAGGTACCTGCAGGATTGTTTCCTTTAAGGAGTTTTTGTAGATCCATTTTCCCAAGAACAAAGATCATGTAGGACACCTACCTTTTCAAAGTTTCTGAAAGGCCTCAAACATTATTTGATTCATCTGGTTAAAAAATATTCTAGTGGAAAGCCCAAAGCCCCTGGACCCTGGCCATAAGAAACAGGATATTAAATATTTTACATGATGATGAAATTCAGTGTTTTTCCCTTCTTCCATGTTCATGAATGAATGGTTCTCTAGATTTTAATTATTCCGTTGGGGCTCCCTCAGAGTGCACTGAATATCCTACTTCAGGAAGCATGCACAAAGTAAAATAATTTCAGGACTTCCCCCCCAAAAGACTCTGAAAATATATTTCATTAGCCAGTTTAGTATGGAGTTTTGGAGAGAAGGGATATAAAGTGAACTCATTTTATAAAAATTCTCAAATCATCACATTAAAATATATTTATTAACTTTAGATTTATTAAAAAAAATTCTTGTTTTAAGAATTGTAATTGATAAAACAAGTCATTACCAGAGACTGGGGAGGGAAAAATGGATATTCAGCTTAGAAAAGGTTTCTTATATTTCAAAATTAACAAATGAGTTTCTTTACATAGGAAGAAAATGACATGGATATGGTAGAATTCACTTTAAATTTTAAATTACTCTGTTTTCTTATTTTTGCAATATTCTTACCAATTCCTCAGTATTTGTTGGGTCCTAGGGATCCTTGTCTTCTGACTATGGTTTTTAATTTAATCAGATATTACTTAGCCTCTCCATTTAAGATTTTAAAAGCTCCTTATGCTTGCAGTAGCATTGAAATTTTACAGAGAGGTCAACATGAATGACTCTTTGAAGATTTTCAAATATTTATTGGCATCTAACATGGTGCTTAATAAAGTATGAGTTGGAAAAAGACTATCTTTCCTTTTCGACTACCTTTCCATAATGCTAGGAAAGTTATGATGCATTCACTCACATATTCATTTAACCAACCTTTGTGATTGTTTACTTGATGTTAATCACTTTGCTAATGGACAGAGATATAACTCTGGATTCAAAAATACAGATTATTTGGTCAGAGACTCCTTTACCAATTTGTATGTCAGCCATACAGACATGTGTTTTAATGAGTCACATGTCACATGTCCAAATTCCAAATACCTAATCAAATATTAAGTATGTTCCCTAGTGGAGAGTCCTCTTGTTTTCTTAAACCCACACACCTCAGCTTTGTTTGAGATGTATTCGACTCCCTTTGGGGAAGCATTGCTGGTAGTCCTTAAAACCTCAATATTTCATAGACTGAGAGTCTTTTTACACATGTTCAGAGTATCTATGGAAGACATTTTTTTTTAAAGTTAAAGAATACAAAAGATTCTCTAAACCTAACGATATTTAACTGCTATTATCCTATAAATACCACTTCTTATTTTATTTTTAACTTTCACTTTTCAATAAGAATTTTATGACATCATTTCATATCATAATTGCATGTTGTTATTACATGCCTACAAATATTTACACTAATTATGTAATGAGCCATAATTGCACTAATACATGATAATGGGCTAAACTCAGTGTAAATAAACAAGGAAATTCACACAATCAAAAGAGCAAGGTATTGAAAACTATTACTCTTCTAGGAGCAATGTCTTTGTATTGTTGACCCCAGAATAAGAAGGTACATGGAGAAAAATCAATTTTTCCGTTTCCAGGTATTTAAAAGCTGTCTAAGCTGTATGCTTAGACTGATATGCCTCCATCCTAGCGCATCAAAACTGGTCCTCTCTTTGTGATATCTTACTAACTGTTGCCTGACTTTCTCCTGCCTTGTTTTCCATTCATATTTATGTCCTGAATGTTTATAGAATCAGGCAAATTGTCAATGCAGAGTAAATGAAAGAAGTTCAAATAAAAAGGAAAGAAAATAAATTGTATTTTATTTTAGTGTCCTAGTGAATTAAATCTTCTATATAAGTCAGCATCTAGAGGCAGAAAACTAAAAATATTTCATGAATTTCGATGTGCAATACAGGATTTAAAGTAAACTGACAGAGACAAATTCATGCATTCTGATATATTCCCCCCTCTGGAATCTTGGTAGCAAATCCACCTCACCAGGAATGATGTTCCAATGTAAATGGAAGGACAAGGGACTGGACATAAAAATTACCTGGCCCTTAACATCAGCTTTATACCAAAGTTTATCCATTCACGCATGCATTCTTTTTATTTGACAAAGTTTTTTTGTTTTGTTTTGTTGTTTTTTTTTTTGTTTATTTGTTTTTTAATCTTGTACCATGTGCCAGGTACTAGCCACACACAGTACTGGATTTGCAAAGGTGAATAACATGGCCCCATCTTCACATGGCTCAAGATCTAGTGAACGAGACACACTGATAAATGGTAACACAATAGATTGAGGGTTAAATTAGAAATATGTACATGAAATTATGAGAATATCACAGGAAGAATTCTTTGAGCTAAGGAATGAAAAATGAATGGAATTTGCTTGATAAAATTAACTTCCCAGTCTTTGAACTCCAACAAAAATAAGATAACTTTAATCTAACAGAGGCAACACCCCCACACCCCCACACCCCCCAAAATAGCCCAACCAGGAAGCTGCATGAGAGAATAGGTTTAGAAAAGTTTTGGGGGAAAAGTCGTTCTTTTACATGCTGGTGAAATTTCATAAATAAACACCAACTCTACAGCATTTGGATTGGTCCTTTGAACATAATCAGTGTGATAAGAGTCCCACGTGTTCAGTATTCCTCTATCTCCATTTGCCTATCATGTCACAGACTTCACCAGGCAATGTCAGAGTCTAGCTAACCAATGAAGAGAGGTGAGAATTATGTAATGATGTGATATAATATGTAATAGATATGATGAATACTGTTGGGAGAATGTTCAACCTGGCTTCTATATGATTTGTTTATCTCTACTTTGCTCAAAATCCTGTTTTATCTTTTTACCATGCTTTAGTTCAAGCCATTTCCCCCTGTTTATTGATCCTGTAGGTTCCAGTTTTTCAGTTTTATAAGAGAAACATTTGTTTTCCTCATATTCTTTTTCAATTGTCTAAGTTTAAATATGGATCTACTTTTCTATTCCTTCAATGGATACCAGAGGGCATTAGACTGGTCAGAACTGCAACATTACTATAATTTTAATGCATAAAAAAGATATTCAAGAAGACCAGTTCCAAATGTTTTCTCCCTTCCTGTTTACATAATAGCCTCAGGCCAAGGTTCTTGTGTTATTTTTTCCATTATCAGACCCTTAGATGTGTTGTCTCTTATGAATGGCCCCAATAGGTGATAGCATGAAGAATCATTATAAGACTAACTTGAAATTTCATCACTTAAGAAATAGTAGCTTTCCAGCCATTGTGACTGCATGTTCCCAGGTTGAGGTAGTAGGTTGTATAGTTTAGAATTACATCAAGGGAGATAACTGTACAGCCTCCTAGCTTTCCTTGGGTCTTGCACAAAGCAACATGGCAAGAATGATCATGATTCCTCCGGGCATTATTTTCCTAGGAAAGCCTATAAAAGGTAAGATTGGGAACAGTTATTTACTGGTAATTTAGAATTCAGGTTTTGTTTAATTCTTATACTCATGTGTGTTTTCATGTTCAGTTTCTTTAGTTGGAGTTTGTTTTGCCAAACATGTGAGCCTTTAAGGGATATGTTATACCACTTATCTGTTGTCACAATAATGCTGCATAATAAACAACACAAAACCTCAGTGGCATATAACAATCAACATATATTTAACTCATGAATCCATGGATTAGTGATTTAGACTGTACCATTTTTCTGGTCTTGGCTGGGCTCATTCATTCTGGCTGTGTGTTGTAGGATGGGATGCTAGGATGACCAGGGCAACTCAGTTTTGTTCCTCCTATCACTTTCTCCAACAAATTAGTCCTAGAACATCATGGCGAAGGATTAGGACCAAGAACAAAGAAAGGCCAAATGGCTTGAGGATCTTACAAGCATCTGCTTGCTTTGGGTTTGCTAATATCCCATTGATTATTGGAAGTCACGTGACCAATACTGGAGCCAGAGTGGGAGGTACTGCAAAGTTTCATGACAAAGGACATAACAAATTTGGGCCACTTTTGCAATCACTTTTCATTTTCTTGGATATCACCAAATTGAAAATAGTTCTGATCCTTCCATTGGAGGAAGCTTCCAAGTTCAAGAGCCATGTTTTTTAATTCACACTTTGGAACTTAGGCTTAGCTGATCTTTGAATTGTATTTTATACGCTTGTTGATGAGATATACTCCAATCCTATGTAAAAAAAATGCCCAAAGACTAGAATGGTAATGATATGGCTTTTGATTATATCAGAATATATGCATGATCATTTCTTGGTGATAACCAATGTCATGAATGATAGACATGTCTCCTGTCTTAGACTGAACTCTCAATCTACAATGAACTTATGAGCAGCAAAACCAGCACTAGAATCCAACTCTGTCAGGATAGAATTGATTCAAGTTCAGGTGCTTTTCATCAGAAAATAAAGACAGGTAGTGAGAAGGTGTGTAATGATTTAATGTAATCCATTTTATTATTTTCTGGTAGTTTAATATAATCACAGTATATGTAAAAAAGAGAATGGTTTTGCAGTCCATAAGTATGGTTTTCTCCCCCACCCTCTCTCTAAGCTACCTTCAAGAAAAGATGAGATCCCTGTGTTACATTTTGATTCCATGCCCAGATGTTTCCATGGGGAGTAATTTGTGATTTTTGCATCACTAAAAGGTCAAAGATAATGAGTCTTAGTCTGATGATAAAGTACAGCAAAAGGTTTGCTGGTATCTTTAGGCCACCCTGAAACTTCTCAGCCGAACTAAGAGCAAGACCCAAAGTCTCCTGTACCATTTTAACTTCTTAGCTCCTTCTTTTATCCTTTAGAAGAGCCTTTGGCCTGGCTTTAGAAGACAACTATCATTATTTTGTCATATTTATTATGAGTTTGACATGAAACATATTTTTTACCTGTATCTGTGTTGAATAAGGGTTTACGTATTAAACATCTGTAGCCACTTGACATATAAGGACCTACTTAGGGCTGTTTATATATTCATAAGTCTTTTATAATATCAAGTTATCTTCTTGTACAATACAATAAGGTCCTCTCATTTTCAGTGGCATAAAGTGAAGTGGATTCATGTACTCTAAGAGCAAATTAGTGTTTGGGATGCCCTGCTTCTAAAGACAAAGTAATCTGACTGTATTTCTACTGACTTTGGTAATAAGGCTATATCTGCCAGAATTTAAATAACACCTTAATTGCCTTCAGAATGGCATAGTGTCTTGGAGCTCATACTGATGTGTTTTTTAGCCAATAACTTATGGTAGGACAAAGAGTTTGGGAACTGCAAAGAAAATAAATTGTGTCGGAGGCCACTTTAGTCACATCTGAGTATCAATTTCAGCAGTAATGGATGGGTAAAGTATTTTCCAAAATGATTCATTCCTTGTCTTCATTTTGTGAAAATGTATTCTGTTTTCTTCAAGGAAACTCTTTTCTGAATTTTATGTAATTGACAGTCATTTGTAGCCTCAGAAATCCCAAATACACCATTAATACAATGGCCACAATATCTTCTGAAAATTAATTTTTAGGATTTAAAAAGGAAAAAGAAAGTTGAAGCAGGCTTTATTTTCAAATACCATCAAGAAATTCTAATATGCCTACTGGTGGAAGAAATATTATTTTGATTTTTCAGAATCTGTTCTTTTAATCCAGCTATTTTCTAAGGCACTGACAAACTTCAAAACAGAAAAGTATTGCTGGCAACTTGACCTTCTTCAAATAAGGAATGTTTTGCTAATGCAATGTAAGGATATTGGCCAGTTCGAAGAGTGAGTGTATGAACTTTCTTGAAGATAGGTCATCTGTGCTTTTTAATTTTCAGGCATCAGCTTCTATTTTACTTAGTTTATTAGAAGAGATTTTAAAACCATCACAGGATAATGCCATTTTTGCACTGGGTATGTGTGCACTTCCAAAGACATTCTTGTAAGGACAAACATTAAATCTCTCAGAGTGGGCCTTGGCTTACTGCCTTCTCTAAGCTCTCTGGAGATTCGGGGAGAAACAAGGAAACTAAGTTTTTCTTATTTCAACCACTATATATTTTCTAAATGTCTAGTGTAAACTGTGAGTGGAAAAACACCCCATTTTTTGACTGTTCTTTCTCAGCGACTCTTAAAATAAAAATGACATGATCAATGCATGGGGTATAGTCTTGGGTAGCTATAATCAAATACTTAATTTCAGGTATCTAGGTAGTTACTCTGGGGAAAAGAAATCTTTAGGAATGTACATCAATTTCTCCCTTTAATTATAGTCAAAGAACCTACCTTTTAAGTAGATCTTGTTTTCCCCCCTCCCTACAATACAAAACCCTAAGACACAGCACTATGAATGTTGTATTTTAAAAAATAGAGACATTATGACATTGAGCATGATTCTAAACATCTTCAAATTAAAATAAGCACTCATTCAACAGAAGCATCTTTCAATAGCACATGTAAAGAGAATCCACCTAGGAGTATGAGTGCTGGTACCCATCCTGATTCGGCCATTTAAACTACCTGAACTTCTTTATGCACAGATGCAAACTCATGGAATGGAACTGGTTAATTTCTGAGATACCTATAATATTGAATATTTTGCAACTTTGGGGGCCATCACTCAGGAATCTTAGAGTGCAGTGAGTAATCTTAACCACTTAGCCTCCATATTCTCCTGTCTTATAACATGGGAAAGTATTTTCCCAATTTTGTCCCATACTGTCAAAGAGACATGGGCAGATGATAAGGAAGCGTTTGCAGTGATGTCTACGTGAAGCTACTAACACTGGAGGCAATGTTAAGACAATGGAAAGGGTAGCCTAAGAAATAGTAAATATGAGTCCCCTTGTTCCTTCCAGGGCTTGCAGATCACTAGGGTAATAAAGAAAAGTAAATTAGTTTCTGCCAAGTTAATGTCTATGATCAGGCACTGAATATCACTTTACAGTGTAGATTATCTCAGTGGTGAACAGGAGGGGGAATATGTCAAACACACCATCTCCTTTCCCTGGTCCCATTTGTGCTCTTTCTGAGCAAAAATTATGTGCTTCATGCTCTACCGCCAACTGCAGTATGGAGCACATGAGAGCTTCTGTGGCCCTTCTCAACCCTTTTACATCAGTCACAGAACTCCCACTGTTCTGTGCTAATGCAAAATGCAATAACGTTTAGCATCAGGACATCTCTGAGTCAAGAGGTTAAGGGAAAACACATCTCCCATTGTGTTCCTGCAGCTCTGATACTGTTAATGGCGAAAACACCATGGAGACAAATAGATCTCCCTTTATTCAGGAAGCTTTGAGTGAAGAGAAAATATATATGACATCTTTGCAGCATGAGAGCCCTCTCTATATGGTGCATTAGGGAGGGTGGAGGAGGGGAGAAGTTCATGGAACCTCACAGGTGATAAGGCTTGAGCCTTATCTAGGGGAGGATTCTGCCTTCTGCGTTTTCTTTCCATGGCTTTAATAAGTCCTTCCAGTTCTAGCAGAGGGAAATGAGGTACAACCTTTCAAGGCACAAACAGGGAAAGAAGACTCTCTGAATAACCATTGCAGAAAGCATGATGGGGTGTTTTCTACAGTGAGACCCAAAGTGGTGGATGATGACCTAGCTGTGACTTTCTTCCTTATCCTACTTCTGTGCATCTTGACTCTCCTCTGTGCTATTCAGGTATAAGGAAGGTGAGTCAATCTATTTTAGAAAGGAACCAAGGCTCCCACAAAAATCAATATGTTATGATTACACTGAAATTTTTTCACTGGGAAATTTCTTGAAAGTAGACTATGTGCTCTGTGTGGCCATACAAAAAGTTTATATTTGTGATCTTATTGTTCACTCATTTGTGAGAACCCGCCAGGGAAATCTTAGTTGGGATCACTTCTTATTTCCATAGGATGTTAAAAAAGTCTTTCCTTTTTTATATCTTTTATTGTTTACGAATTGTGATCCCAAACTAAAATCAAGATTTTCCATTTCCTCAAAACCTGAAGAATTATTCCCTCTTTGTTCCAAACAAGAAAAAAAAAATCTGGATCAAGAAAACATTTAGGGGTTTATCTTCCCAGTTTAGCTCTACCAAATAACCATCAAATTTTCCTTGTTATTTATAGTCTTTGAAACATTTGGTGGACATACATTGTTGATTACTGCCCAGTCCTGCTGTCAGACAACTACTCTGGCTTTGAGGACTGGGACAGGGGAGACGAGTGAGGATGCAGCTTCTCTCATGGACCTGGAAACTTCCAGATATACTTCCCAGACAGGCTGATGCAGTGTTCAGTATTGATTCCGTTGCCTCTAAGGCAGCCAGATTTTATGTATAAAAGTTCAACAAGCCCAGGATGGAGGGACAGGAATTCCAGAATGACTCATTGTTTGATGAATAAGGCCCTGAGTGTTCTGTGGTTGCCATTTTAAAATTTGAATAAAATGTATAGAATTCAAATCATAACTTGAATTCCATATTGGGACAGATCATGCTCAGTGGTAAAACTGCAGTGTTATAGTGATCTGCTGCTTCGGGTCAACTGCTAACCAGCAACTTCAGCACATAAATGGCACACTCAAGATGTATGCTCTAAGCCCTCTAAGGAACTGGGAGTTTTAATCTATTTGTAGCTTTTTATTATTGAGTAATGAACTGCTGCCAAAATACTGGAACCAATATGCAAAACGTGTATTAAATCAAGCATAATTAAAGGAGAAAATCTCCCCAAAGACTGAACAGAAAGGTACAAAACACATTTATGGGAAGTAAACTTTTTATTACCTGCTATGACCAAGGAGCAGTTTTCTGGTTAATCATTTTAATAGAATTGCCATATATGAGATGCATGAATGACCAGTTATTAAAATACCTTCTGTTTAAACCTAAGGCTCTACTAAGCACAGTTTAACATTTCTTAAGGTTTTTAAGTGATTCAGAATCCTGTATGCTTCAAGGTCAGCATTACAAAGCTAAATTTATCTCATATAGTTGTTTGACATGTAAAAGCGCCAATTATAGACCTCGGCTTGGCAGAATATTGGCTAAACTAGATTTTTACCATTTATGTTCTATGAGTTGAGTTGGAAGCTCATGTTAGCATTGACTCTCTGATTTCTTCTGATGGGAAAATGCCAAAATGTTCTGCTACAAATTAAATATTACTCTTAACTAATCTACCAAAATGTTTAGTTCTGAACACAGCATACCCATTACCCCATGACCTCAAGTGCTTCTAAGTGGAGCCGCCTCGGTTGGCTCCCCCTGCCTTGCCAGCTAGTCTCCACCTTGTTCTATCCTGCTTGTGCTCTTTGCTCTCAGAAGCTAACTTCAGGCATGGCCTCAACCTTTCCCTCCTGCCACCCTCACCCCATCTGCTTCTGAATGGGTTTGGTGAAAGAAAGTCACCAAGAAGAAGTTGCAAGGAAAGTAGAGAGAGTTTAGGGTACTAAGTCCCCTGACTGTCTCCCTGCTGGCCATGGGTGGGCCTGGCTTCATTTCTTACTGAAGGAGTCTACCTCAGACCATTCCAACTCTTAACTCCAGCTTCTGAGAGCCACTCCCTCTCCTTGTTCTTTTAGTCCTGGGCTGCTCCTGGGACACCTCACCATCCTTGTTGGTCTCCCCAACTTTGCCCAATCTTTGTAAGTAATCCTTGCATTAAACTTCCCTCAGTTTCCCCATCTAATGTGCAGTTTTGTCCTGATTCTGATTCAACATCTAAAGTCAGCATTAGGCCAGATAGCACAAGTTAGAGTCACTCACTTTATATCTTGTGTGAAAAATGAGCAATAAGGGAATTGATATTTATCTTTCCCATGATATACCATAAGCTCTGGATGGACAGGGACCGTATCTAATACCTCCTTTATAATTCTTCACAAAAATCTGGCAAAAGGCTTAACTCACAGTGCATGCTCAGTGCACATGGAAGGTCTTGAGAAGTTACTCCAAAATCCTCAAATTTGTTACAAGCTTAAATGGAATGTAACCTCTTGACTCAGGATATAGACAGAAGTCAAGGGCCATGTTATTATTTTTTTCAATAGCATTTCTAATGTAATATAATCTCACTTGATGCAAATATATCATACTGATGCTAGAAATTCTAACTCAATAAAATTAGAAGATTTTCTTCATGGGTCAGGTTGATTTGTGTTTAACGGATGAGAAGTAATTTTATTTTAAAAGTTTAGATTAATATTTCTTTATATTATCAACTCATCCCCTGCAACTTTCTTTTTCTATCTGTGTGTTTGTGCATGTGTGCGTGTGTGTGTGTGTGTGTGTGTGTGTGTGCGGGCGCGCATATGGGTGTACTGGGGACTTCTTTTGCAATAGTATTGGCAATTTTCTGAATATAACCTCAGTAGGGGGAAAATGTAGAATGTAATTAAAGTAGGATGTAAGAACAACAGAACAAAGGGAATAGTTACCAGAGTAGGTATCTTTACTATTTCTTTAGGGTTCCCATTGCTGCTTTACTTTGATCTTTATCATAATGCCAAACTGCTCTAAGCTTGAAGCTTCAAAAATATTTCATATTCTATGTAATATGGAAAATAGTTTGAATTGGAAAGCACTAAGTTGTAATGATATTGTCTTTGAATTCACTTTCTACTTTGTACAAATCCATGTTATAATATCTAATTTCTCAGAAACTAGTGAAAATAGGGAAAAAACAGTTTGGGAAGAACTGGCCTTTGGATTTTCTTTACTGAAGGGAAACTTCTTGGGAAGTTCAAAGAACAGATTCTTCACTATTCATATTTTGCAAACAAGATCATTTCTTTGACAAATGGAGGCAAGTGGAACATTGTCAACTCAGATAAGTGTGTCTCCCTGATAAGTGAACTGTTTAAAGATAATCTCACTAGTCCCCTACTTGGGAAGTGATCGAAGCACTCTTAGATAAGTTTAAACCAAAAAAGCATGGAAAATATTTTTGCCAACTGTTTCTTCTTGGCTTCTTGGCAAAGACTAACAGTTACGTTCCCTATCTAGGGACTATCTCTTATGGGCCAGACCGGATGATCTAATAGGTCTTTATAATCTCTCAATACTGTGACTTTTATCCCCAAGTGAACTACATCGTTTATTTACATAGAAACACACTCCAGGCTTAAGGAAATGCAGAATGACTGATGCTAAGGAAAGTGAGCCAGTATGACTCAAGAGTTCACTTTTTTCCTAAATAAGAATAAGCAAATTAAAATCAGGGACCTTCTCTCTAGTTCTCCTCCAGCATCTCAGTATGTAGAATTTAGATGTCAGAATTCCCCAGTAGTGAATTAGATTTCTGCCACCAGCAAATAATAAATGTGTTACCCTGTTAAATCAGAAAACTCTGGCTGTACTTAGCAGGAAAGCTCTTTGATGGAGATTTGGTTTAATTGTTGTTTTAATTTCAAATTCTATCCCAGGCACATGGGAAATTAAAAATGTTGGGAATAATAGAAAAATAAAAATTGCTAGAAAAATACAAGCATGATAAATAAAACATAATCACTGTGCATTTCAACTTTATTAAGAATTTGTTTTTGTGCTGCAGGCTACATTTATCTGACAAATGAAGCACTGGAAGGAATCTCAATTTTTTAATAAAACTTTGTTTTTCCAGGACTATGTTGGCAAAGACAGCATTTTAAAAGGAATCTTTCTTTTTTCTTTTATGTTGTACAAACATTTTATGGTTTCTCCATTGGGTAGTACTTGAGTGCTCTGGAACTCAAAATCAGGGCTGTTTTTATTGCCATTCTGATGTTTTGTTTTTTAATTGACCCTCCTCCATAACCAGCATTGGGAACCTTACAAATAAATATAGGGCTGGGGATGTGGCTCAAGTGGTAACATGCTTGCCTGGCATGCGTGGGTCGCTGGGTTCGATCCTCAGCACCACATAAAAATAAAATAAAGATGTTGTGTCTACCAAAAAACTGAAAAATAAATATTAAAAAATTCTCTCTCTCTCTCTCTTTTATATATATATATATATATATATATATGGACTGTCAAGAGATTTTGCTTCTGAGTGCTTTGGACATCTCAGATGATTATTTACCTAATTTACTATGGCATGTGGTTAGAAGAATGTGGTCAAGATACACCTGTTAAGAAAGTGATGAAAAACTAGTATTACCCGTGGATTGAGTTTCTGAGACAAGTGGACACACTTCAGAATATCTATTTTTAGAGGAGGTGTCTTTATTGCTGATCCCCTCTGTTGGAAATCATAGTAGTAAGAGATTCTGTCTGGGGGCTTCATGATTGGTCCTTACCATTATGTTCTCTGCTTTCAGAGTCCTAATTGTCATTTGGAAAACATTTCTTTTCAAAACTGAGGGAAAAGGCCATATAAAAATAATGCACAGCTTACTGACCTCCTATGGCCTATTGTACAATTAATTATGTTGCTTGTATGTAAACCAAAGCATTTTTTTTAAAAAAGGATAACAGCTTTTCTACAGGTTCTATATAAGTCACTGCCAACCTCTCTGTATTAGGTGGAAACGTCTCCCAGATTCACTTCTAATAATAAATTCAACACAGAATGTAGTATATATTCTCATTTTATAGTTGTATCATTTATTAAGTGAGAATTTGGCCCTCATGGACATAGCTAATTGTACTAACCTCTAAGTTCACAGTCTTAGCACATATTGTATCTACAATTTATATTTTAATCTCAAGTCACTTCCAGAGCTCATGCTTTGAAATTATCCTAAAATTTATACTGTTGCAAGGTTTGTGTTCATGGTCAAGGGTATGTTTGTTTTGACTGTGTTCTCCAAAGCCTGAGTTAAAGGCCTCTCTCTTTCTCTGCCTCCATTAAAAATTAGGCCGCTCTTTCTTTTGTCTCACCTAATTATTCACTCAAACACTAGCATGTCATATTTCATGATGTTAAGTGTTATCCATGTCTATTTTAATTCAGTTTAATGTGAATTCTTTGATGGGATAAACTCCATCCTAATTATCGTTTTAGTCCCAAGCTAACACATAGTAGTTGCTCAATAAGTTTTTGTTGACATGAACCTTTTTTTGTTGTTGTTCAGTGAACAATTTTTGACAGAACTGTGGTTTAGGAAATATTGAACTCAGATAACATTTGAACCCCTCCTGTAAATTCTATAGAGTTTTTTGGTAGCACCTACAGAACACTTGCCTTTTGTTCTGCTTCTGTTTCAGTGTATAAAATCACATCTGAAATAGGTTCAAAATGCAAGTGAAAAGTGGGTGCAATTGAGTATGAGCTCTTGAGAAGTTTCCTTAGGATGCTTGGAGTCCCCTAAGGTTACAGCATTCATTAAAGTATGAACATGTAGAAGAAGCCCCAAAGAGAAATATATAAAGGCTGATCTGTACAGAACTAACTTATTTTCATTACTTTTGTTTTGTTTTAGAGTAATCACATGCAATTTCCTTGCAACAAGACAAAATTTACTTGGGAAGAGGTATTCCTTGTTAAATGGCCAGGGCTTGGTGTCTCCTTTTCTGCATTGTTCATCGAGTGTAAATGAAGCCATCATGGTCATGAAGATGATGAATGGCTTGGCTTTGATGTTACCAAGCTTTCACAGTTGCTGTATCTTCCTATGAGTTACATTTCTCAGGATAGTTTTTGATGTTCTTTTTTCAACTAAGGAATACATTTTATGATAATGGTAATAGGGATGGAAATGACGGTGATTTATTTCATTAGAATTCACCATGCAAATGGAATGGAGAATAAATATTGAGTCACATTTGTTTTACTTAATCAAAATTGAAAAGTCCTTCAAATTAGGGGATGCACCATTATAGTATCAGCCGTGTCCAGCAATGTCTGTTCAGTGTATTACTGTATTAAATATATTTATCCTGACATTGGCTTCTATTTTGAAATCTCAGGAATGAAGTCCATAAATCTTCACATCTAAGAGAATTTCAGTCAACCCTGCCCAAAGAGTTAATATGTAATAATTAACCACTCATCCTCAGGTATTCTCAACAGATTTCATTTTTCCTTATCAAGTAAGTATTATTTTGCTGTTTTAAATAATTAATAATAGTCATTAATTTACTACTCTTTTTTCCCCTATTTCCAATTTTATTCTACTAATAATATGGTTCATTAACAATGTGTTCATACCACGCTCAGTCCTGTTTTTCATAGATTACATGTATCTGTACATATACACATTACATGCTACATATGTACATACACATATTAGGCACATTAGAACACATTATTTAATAATTAAATAGCAATTTACTTCGAATTTACAATAGATACTGTATAAAATTTATAATAGGTGCTAAATTAAAAAACTACAAAATAATTACTTCATCAATACAAATGTATTGGCTACAGGTCCAAAGCGCTATGGTGAATCTGAGAAAAAAGATCTTTCCAGTTGTAGAATCATAGAAGTCTTCCTGGAAGAGATGTGTTTTGATGTGGGGCTTGTTAGAATGGCTAAGATTTTGAGGGCCAGAAATTAGAGAGTAAAATATTCTTGATGAAGGAAAAGTGTAAACAAAGGACTTGGTTGGCGAGCATTAGGATGAATCGGAGAATGCAAATAGTCCATTGGGCCAAGACACAGTTTGCTGATGTTTAGTAGAAAAAAAAAAGTGTTTAAAATAATCTGAAGTCAATTTGTGGACTCCAATACTGGGTAAAGGTGTTTGGAATTTTGCCAGGTCATTATGGGGAGCCGAGAGGTTGATTAACTGTCTACTTTTGATGATTAATTAGTTTATAAAGTAGACAGGACAGAGTGGAGAGACCAGTTAAGAACTTATTATCATGGACTCAGGTGATCTATGTGCCAGGCTGAACGAATGTGTTGGCCGTGAGTGTAGCGAGGAGGGAATATTCCACAGATCTTCTGTCGGCTCGCAACAGTGGATACATAAGAACAAGAGCAGTGATGACTTGTTGAGGCGGATGAGGTAAATTAATTCTTCTTGGACTTAAACAGTATGGTTTTGTGAATTTCTGCAGAAATAGTTGATTGACTGGCAATAGAAGCATAAGAAACAAATGGTGATTACTGGAGATCATAGTTTGAAAAATAAAAAGATGTAGAAGGTCCAAAGATAAGAGATGACGCTAGGGGCAGCATCATCAATATGACCTCACAGCTGCCACTGGCTCAATAGAGATGCAATTGAGAACAGCCAAAGAGAGTGATTGGCTAGGGAGATGGGTAGGAATTTTGGAGTTTCTATCTCATAAGTTCAAAATGAATAGATTCAACAGAAGTGGAGAGTGGATGTGTGGTCACTAAATGGGATTTCCTGAATGAAACTGTTCCAAATACTGAGGGAACTCAGGTTGTAGTCACACATATTGATGACTTAAAGGGAAAGAAAATAAATATCATTAGAATCAATGAAGCCAGGACACGAAAAAATCCCTTAGTGTGGCCAGGATGACGGCAAAGTCCATAAACTGAGTGGAAACTAAGTTGCAGAATTGAAATACTTCCAAAACTGAAACAAAGTTCAGAGCCAAATTTCCTTGATGTGTCTTAATCTTAGTGAAGAAGCCTCAATCTTTCTGCTGGGTTTTGATAATTGAAGAATTCTTGGTTACTTACTGATTTTTTGGCTCATCATTTAATGCAGCTATTGTACTTAATTTTCTTATTCACCAAAGACAAAGGGCCGATAAATCCATAATCTCTGGACGTATTTAAAAGAATAGTCAAAAATCTTCATTACCCACAGACTCCACATTTGTGATATGTGCCTTGTGAACATATGCAGAAAAACGAAAAATGTGTGACACCTGATGCCACATCTTTTACAGTCTTGCACTTTTCGTGGATAGTTTGGCTCTTTACAATGGCTTCCAAGTGTAATGCTAACATGCTGTCTGGTGTCCCTTTGTATAAAAAGACTGCATTGTGCCTGCTGGACAAAATATGTATGTTAGATAAGCTGAATTCAGACATGAGTCACATGACTGTGACAGTGGGCTCATTGTTAATGAATCAACATTATATATTAAATAAAAAAGTCTTTAAATAGAAACACATGTAAAATGAAGTTAAGTCGTGATCAGTTGAAAAACCTGTGACCACAGGCTTCTTTCAGTAACCCTGTACTTCCTCCAGGACCAATTCTTCCGTATTTACTAATTCGCCATTCACAGCAACTATGAAGAGCATGACTACTGCAAATAATAAGAACAGAGTACAACTTGTTTGTTTCAGTGAATAGTAGCTGTAGATCCTTCATAGTACTTCATGTATTTGCATATCAATTGATATGGTAACAAGAATTGGAAATATTCTTGGGCTGTCAAACCAATGGATGCCATGTAACTAAGTCCCTCCCTTGTCCTAGATATTCTATTGATACAGACTGAGTATATTTTGGCTGTTTGGGGGGAAAAATAGTTGACTTTGTATCTTCCTTATAAATAATTCATTCCCCCTAACCCTTATCCTGACCTCCTACCCTGGAGATTTTCTAGAATAATAATTGTACAGGACCTCCTCCATCCAATTGAGTTGGAATTTTGAACCTAGCATTCAAAACTTATTTATTTCTGTCACATTTTGTGCTCTTCATTTTGACCTCTTATTGGAGTTCTCTGTAAACTTTGATCTTGTCATCTGGCATAGCTTTTATTTTCTCCCCACTTTCAATATCTGCAGATTCAATAAGAATATAATCTATTTTCATTCAAGGCTTTAATAAAATAAACAAGACAGGGGGTCAAGTACAGAGCTCCTGGACAAACCATGTAGGTCTAGCCAACTCACAGTATAAAATAGTTCCCATCTATACTTTCATGCGGCCTCCATGTCTTGTTCTGAGGGAATATGGTGGGAGGGTGGAGGTGGGCAGGAAGAACATGGCATGGTAATTGACAATGATGAGCCTGACCTAACTAGAGCCCAAGGAGGCATGTTGGCCAGCAGCTCTGAATCCAGTTACACTTCAAGGAAGATAGGTCACATTATGCCGTACAGGGATAGACATTACTGAGAATGACAATTCTATAATGTTTTATTGCTTGTGAAGTTTCCTCACATTCATGGTCTCATAAATATGAAATGGAATGCGATAAGTTGTCTAAGAAGATTTTAGTTTAAGGGATGATAAATTAAAAGCAGAATTTAAAGCAGATTATTCTGTTGATGGAATTCTACATGGACTGTGGGATGACGTGACTAGAGAGAGGGAAAGAAGCTACTGGAGTTCTCCAAGAGGTGAGGAAGCAAAGAACTCAGATGACGATGGTAGTGAAAAGTAGACAGGAAGGGACAGATGAAAGACATTTGCTGCACAGAGGAGCAATAGGACTCAGCAACTAAAAATGGATTTGGTAAGGGAGGAGGAGACTCAAATCAAAGATAACTCCCACACTTTATACCTGGAAGATTGATGGTGCAGAGTGTGGAAAAAGAGAAAGTGGTAAGCGGATCTTGTGGAGGGTGAGGTTAGTTTCATCAACCTGTGCTTGGCTTAATGGTGATAAAAAGACAAGAGGAATTCATAGATGAGAACCTAAGACGGAAGAGTCACCATTATTAACACAGAGAAGGGTCTTCTGTGGAATGAGATTTTCACATAGAAGCTTAAATACCCCCCTTTTGCATGGCAGAACTGTAGGATAGCAGCAGCCATCAGTACCCCTTGGTTTTCTAGCACCTAGGTGGATTATTGCAGAAGTGATATATCCTTCCAGTTGAACCAAGGATAGTTTAACTTTGCAGATCCATTTCAGATGTTGTAAATGGCAAATGTGGCTAGAAAAAGTCTTGGAAGAGGAAATTGGCTAAGAAAAAATATGTCTAAATCATAGAATGAGTCATAGAAATAAAATCTTGGATATCTTATTTAACCATCAGCAAATTGTCTGACAAAGTCATCCACCTATTTCTAAATAAAACAAGCTTTCTATGTTTTCCTTCCAGTGGATACTCAATTTATGGTCCTTTTAAACCCACCCCACCCCATACAAATGAATACAAAGAGAGAATAGAAAGATGTTAACTTGAAGTCCCATTAATCAGCCTTTAGAGAAGACCCTATTATTAAGTACTTGATCATCAACATTACCAGACATTTATTAAACATCTGATTGCATTTATGCAAAGAATACACCACAGGACAAAAGTCACATGGGCCTGCCCTCTCTGAGTATATAGACCCTACAAGCAAGAGAGAGAAAATATGATAAAATGGCCACATAGAAGTGCCTAAATAAAGTGCTTAAATGGCTCTATTCAATTATGTTAGCAAGGTCTCAGCTCTCCTCTTTTATCAAGGAACACAATTTTCCATATAAGTAAACTTTTACAGAAACAAAAGCTTGCCTATCCAGGTATCACAACCCCTGCCTTTTCAGTCTCTTCAAATAATTTTGGAGGGGTTACTGGAAATTGAACCACTGAGCCATATCCCCAGCCATTTTTATTTTTGTATTTAGAGACAGGGTCTCAATAAGTTGCTTCTGGCCTTGCTTAGTTGCTAAGGCTGGCCTTGAACTTGTAATCCTCCCGTCTCAACCTCTTGAGTTGCTGGGTTACTGGCCAACACCATCATGGCTGACTTCTTTAAACAATCAGTATTTCACTACTTGATGGCTAGGATTCATCCTCATGAGTAGCTGTTAGTGATTTTTGTGTTCTTGGGTGTCTTTCTCTGATTTTTGTTCTTTAGTTGTCTTTCGTGCTCTGCTATGGCAGTTGTATTTCCAGGTTTTCTTGTGCCTGCCTCTCTGTAGATCTCCCTCTTCACTTGTAGTTTGTTGCTCCAAAGCATCTTCAGACCTGGGGGGAAAAGCTAACCAGATTGCCACAATCGTAAATGAAATGGGTCGATAGATAATTCTGAGTGGAAAGGCATCGCTACATTGTGGAGATGGTGAGATTGCCACTTAAAGTGTTTGATTTTCTCGTGTTTGCATTCTAGGCTGGGATCCAAAAAGTTGAGGTTGAAGAAATACTGACCTCTGGGTCTGAGAGGGCCTGCTGCTACATCATACCACTGATGATGAGGTCCCAAGTTAACACCTAATGTGGGGATAAAATGCAAAGTCTCATGTCTGGAAAGTGAAGAAATGACAGACATCACTGTAACCAGCCTGAGAAAATAAAAATTTAGCTTAATATGACCTTATAAAAAGAAGGTTATCCTACTCTGGTTCTGAATGTCCTCTCCAATATATATATAGCTAGAGATGCCATTTTGTTAATCACTGGAGGCCACTTTCTTATACTCGAGTAAAGGGGTTTTCATTCTACTAACTGAGGACGGACATTTTCAGAGCTTCTGAAAAGCTCTGTCCCCAATGAGTCACAAAACAGTGCTCAAGAGAGCCAAGCACTGAAGAGTCAGCTGAAAATACAAACTTTGGTAAAGAAAAGGGAAAGGACCACTCTGCCTTCATGTATCTGGGTAAGACTACAACCTTCTTTTATTCCTGAAATGTTAAGAAGTGCCAAGATTGGCTTCAAGTTTCAGGTCTTCTGTTAGGTTTTTTTTTTTTTTTCTGTACAGGGAATGGAACCCAGGGGCACTTACCTACTGAGTCACATCGCCCAGCCCTTTTTATTTTCTTATTTTGAGACATAGGTAGGCTAAGTTGCTTGGACCTCACTAAGTTGCTGAGGCTGGCTTTGAACTTGTGGTCTTCCTGCCTCAGCCTCTCAAGTTGCTAGGATTACAGTCATGTTCTACCATGCCCAGACTATGTTATCATTTCTTGATGAATAATGTTGAATTCCTGTCAGTGTCTAGATAAGCTTTTCATGTGTCAGGTGATATTAGCTTTTCTTTCTTTATTTACTATATTTAGGTTCTACTAGGTACAGGAGATGGGTAATCCTCTTCCTTCTCCTTGCCATACACTATTTTAATGGAAACATGGTTTTAAGACTTGAAATTTATGATAAGCTCTAGGTTGGCTATTTTAAAATGATATAGAAATGGTTCAGTTAAAACCACCATTTAGATTGTTTTACAGTAATGTCAGTAATAGGAGAATCTGCCTACAGATTGAAATAGTGTTTGTATTTCATTCGTCTGTACTATGTGAGTGTGGAGCACCTGAGAGCACAGCATTCCTACTTTAAACACTGTTAAACTACAACCTGGGGAAGACCATGAGCTCAGTGTCATCCTGGGATCTGGATAGCAGCAGGATAGGGCTGTCTTAGAAGAAATAAGACTGGAAGTTCAATTAAGGAAGAAGGGTTTGGTGACAGCTGAGTAAGGTTCAGGTACATGGCAGTAATTGACAAGATAGGGACAAGTCTAAACAAACAGTATTCTAAAATTAAAAGTGGCTGATAAATGGGGATATATTAACAGACAAGTTGAGAATCAGTTTTAAAAAAGGAAGGTTTCCTTTCTGCTTAGAGTGATCTCGGGGTTGTCAGAGATGACTTTTGCCCCTCAATGAGGCAGGAACAGAGACCCAAGGATTTCTCATTGCTGGTCCTATTGAAGTAGAATGCTGGAACTGAACCAGTATTTCTAAGTTAATTGTTCAATTTCTTCCAGAAAATTATGGAATGGTTTTTGGTTTTTTGTTTTGTGCAGTACTAGAGATTGAGCCCATGGCCCTTGGGCATGCTAGGCAAGCATACTTCCAATGAGCTACATCCCCAGCCCTCTGGGTTTTGGCATTTGAGAAGTCTTTCCCTTATAAAATGATTTCAAGATGGGAGAATTCAGTTCTACAAAGATTCCTGATGACATCATGAGAAGAGAGAACTTTCTAGAAAACTTTCCTCCTCAAAGAAACATTTTTAAAACTAACATTGCCAATGACTGCACAATCTATATCAGTAATAGAGTGAGTTATTAGTGAAATGCCTCAGACATTTTACGAGACATAGAAGAGCAGCATGCTTCTCCTGGAAGAGACAAAGATCGTGTACCTAGGTAAAATCAAATTAAAGTCAGTCTAGAACTTAATCAATCTCTTCCCCCAAGTACATACCTGAGAAAGGTTTTCTAGAAAGTAGTGGCAGTCGTTATTACCTGGGGATGGTTGAAATGAAATCCACCTTAACTAAGATGATTGTGACTTTTGTGGTGATGGGGAAGGAGAGTCGAAATATTTTTCGTGGCTGCATTGTACTCTGGGCTTGTTCACATGCCACATTTAGCCTCCAACTACCTCATGATAGAGGAAACATTATTGTCATTTTACAGATGAGGAAGCCATGGGTTTGAGAGGTTAAGCAGCTGCCCTGAATCATGGCATATTCTCTCATACAGGTGGAGTAATGATAAAGCGTTGAACCGTCCTTTTCTTCCAAAGCGCTCGTGGGGAGGTGGGGGGGGCTCTTAGCTCTACCCATCACCTGCTCCCCACCTGTACCTGGGAGGCTCTCATTATGTTCGAGGAAAGTCTGGCATTGAGCATAGTTTGATAATGAACAAGACACCAAACTTAGATATAGACTGTGCCTTGTGAGTGGAAAGGATGTTGATTCCATTTATTTTAGATCCAAGAAGGGGGAATTTGGCAAGACGTTTTTGGCATAACTGAAAAGGTATTCCCTTGTTCTTTTTAATAAGTTTCACTTAAATTAGTCTTCCTAAAGTTTTTGGTTCTAATAGGTTTGATTAATACAAGGTGGTTTGAGGACTTAAAAGTTAACTATGTTTGAGTCATGGCCTACTCATTTTTGTTATTCTTGTTGATTCATATTGTTTGACACAGATATTTTTCTTTTGAGTCCAATGTGCAGTTCTTAGTCATTCCTGTGAGCAGACTTCCTCTTTTCCTGACATGACGTCCATGCAGATAGGACACATCCATATCTATCTCTGTATGATCTACCATAGGGGCCCCCAAACTTCATCTATTTGCCCCAGAGGGTAAATATTTTTGGCTTTGCAGGCCATGTTGATCTCTATTACATTCACTCAAGGTGGCTATTGTGTAAAAGAACAGCTCAACAGAAGAACGAAATTGGTACAACTGTGTTCCAATAAAACAGAAGGCAGGCTAGATTCAGGTCAAGGTCATACATTGTTGATGTCCAATCTAAGAGACGGAAGTTTGTATACTCACAGAAATTAAAGGCCAACCCACATCTCCCTGTAAGAGTCCTTTGCCAGGGCTTGATGGACCATGGAGAGAGGCAAAAGTCCCCTGAGGTCTGAGAAGTCATTTACATGTGAAAAGCTACATCCATCTAAAGCACACAACTGTTGAGTTTTGACAGGGTTTACATCCATAAAACCACCACCATCAAAATTCAAGACATCAGTTTCCAAACTTGCCTTGAGTGCCCAGTCCAGCTCTCCTTCTGGCCCTGGTGTATGTGAGCACTGATCTGTTCTATCTCACTAGAAATCAGTGTACATTTTCTACGGTGTTATAAAAATGAACTTATATTGTGTCTGGTTTATTTCATTCTCTATGACAATTTTGAGACTCAAACTTTACACGTGCTGCGGCATGTGTAAATAATTTGTTCCTTTTTCTTGCTGAGTATTGTTCCATTATTGTATGGACATATAGTAATTTGTTCATCCATTCACCATTTGGTGGACATTGGGTTGTTTCCAGTCTTTTGGTGCAATGAATATAGCTGCTATCAACATTTGCATAAAGTCTTTCTCTTAACATATGTTTTCTTTGCTCTTTGGCAAGTTCTAGGAATAGAATTTCTGGGTTAATATTCACACATTAGATTATATATTTAACTTTTTAAGACATTGCCTGTTGTCCATAGTTGCTTACTATTTTACATTCCCACTCAGAGGATATATATGAGTTTCAGTTTCTCCGTTATCTTGACAGAACTTGTTATTTTCTGATTTTTTTTTAATTTTAGCCATTCTGATGGGTATATCATTGTATCTCATTGTGATTTTGGTTTTTCTGAAATTAATAACTTTAAGCATCTTTTCATGTGCTTATGGCCATTTGTGCAATATCTTCTTTTATGAAGTATTTTAGGATGATTTTCTTTATTATTAGATTATTTGTCTTATTATTACTGAATTATGAGAGATTTTTACATATGCCAAGTATTAGTCTGTTCTATCACATGTACTGCAAACATTTTTTCTCTATTTGTGGTGCAGATTTTCATTTTCTTTTTTAAAAAATGTTTTTATTAGTGCATTATAATTATACATAATAGTGGGGTTCATTTGGACATATTCATAGATGCATATAAAATAATTTGCTCCATTTCAATCCTAGGTCCTTCCCCTTTCCTTCCCCTCCTCCTTCCCATTGTCCCTTTCCTCTACTCTTCCTTCTATATATTTCTTGTTTTTTAATTGATGCATTATAGAGGTCCATGAAAGTGGAATACACCATGAAGTTTTCACACACACACACACACACAGCATAATTCAGTCAATTTTATTCCACAGTTTCTTCCCTTTCCCATCTCTACCTCCTTATCCCCCTCACATATTTTAATTTTCTCACCATAACTTCCCCAAAGCAAAAGTTTTAAATTTCAAGCAAACCCAATGCATCAATTTTTTTCCTTTAATGGTTCTTTTTTGGTGTGTCTCATTTTCACTATCTTTGCCTTCCCTCAAAACTCTGAAGATATTTTTTCCGTTGATTTCTTCTAAAAGGTTTAGAATTTTGGCTTTTACATTAATATACACTATTTATTTTGAGTTAATTTTTGTATCAATGTAAGATAAGGGCCAAGGTTCTTTCTTTTCTATCCAGCCACCTTGCTGTTCTAGCATCATTTGCTGGAATGACTCCCCTCCCCACAGAGTTTTGTTGGCCTTTTTTTTTTTTTTGTCAAAAATCAATTGACAGTATACAAGTACCGGTCTTTTTCTGGACTATATTCTGTTCCATTGATCTGTCTGTTCTTTCCTCTAATATTCCTCTATTTTTACTGATCTAAACATAGAATTAATCTTGAAATAAAGCAGGGTAAAACCTCCATTCTTTTAAAATTACTTTGAAAATTCTAGAATTTGTATTTTCCATATAAATTTTAGAGTGAACTCTGAAATTGACTTGTGTGTATTCACTTTGCATCTTGTGATTTTACTAAATGAGGTTATTAATTCTAGTCATTGTTATGTAGATTCCTTAAAGATTTTCTGCTTACAAAAACATTCATGCTTCTGCAAATTTATACATATTCGTACTTATGCCTTTTGTTTTCTTGCTTTTTTAATAGTGACTAAGATCCCCAGTGCAATGATAAATAGATCTAGAGTAGGCATCCTTACTTTGTTTCCAATCTTAGGGGAAAATCATTTAATAGATCATCATCAAGTATGACGTTAACAATAAATTTTTTGAAAGCTGCCCTTTATCAGATTCAAAAACTTTCCTTCTATTCCTCTCATTGAGAGGTACATTTTAAAGAAAAAAGTGAATAGATGTAATCCCAGCTACTTGGGAGTCTGAGGCAGGAGGATTGCAAGTTTGAGGCCAACTGAGCAACTTAGTGAGACCTTGTCTCAAAATGCAAAATAATTTTGAAAATGGACTAGAGATGTAGCTCAGGGTTAGGGTCCCCTGGTTTCAGGACCCAGTACTAAAAAAAAAAAAAAAGTGAAGTGTATCAAATACTTTTATGCGTATATTAAAATGATGATATGCATTTCCCACTTAGTCTATTGATATTGTGAATTAAATTAATTGGTTTTTAAATATGAAACCAATCTTACATGCCTAAAATTAACCCTAATGAGTCATGATGTATTTTTATACATTATTAAGTTTTATTAAAATTATATTAAAGTTTTTTGCATCTATACTCATGCAGGATATTTGTTTACAATTGCCATGTAATTTATTTGTCTGATTTGGGTCAAAAAATGAGTTGGGGAGTGTTCCTTCTGCCTTTCTTTTCTGAAAGCATTTGATAACATCAATGTGTCATTCTTATTTGAATATTTGATACAAATTACCAGTGATATCATGTGAACCCGAAGTTTTCTCTGTGGGAAAGGTTGGATAATGAATTACTCTAATAAATATAGAGCTATTTATATTTTCTGTTTCATTTGTGTCAGTTTTAGGGAGTTGTCTTTTTCATTTAATTTGTCCCTTTTATCGATACTACTCTACTTCTTTTTTATATATTGAGCATGAATAACATCTCCTCTGTGAGACCTTTCCTGACATTTCCAGCAGAAATGATTTTTCAGCTTTGGGTCTCTCCTTTATCCAGTATCATTTATATCTCCACCTGCTGTCTCTTCCTGTATTAGATTAAAGACCTGGAAGTTCAATGATTGCATCCTATATATCTTTGAGTCTTTATCACTTTGTATGGTGCCTGGCACATAATATAATACAGCCTACAAAAAAAAGTTCAACTAAATTATTTCACTAAATATTGTCTAATTTACAATCACCCTGATGTGTTTCCAACTTCTTCAGTGGACTATAAGCTTCTTTTGCAAAAAATGGAATGTGTCATTTGCTATTCATTCCTTCTGTGTCTTATATTTTGAATGATTTTAAACTATTTAATAAGACTTGCCAGACAGTACAGAAAACCAGTATTTTATTAATTCACAGAAGGGAAGTTAAATGGAAATCTAAAAAGCATGTATCAATAACGGGAGAGAAATAGGAACCAAAGATTTTTAGGTGCTGTTTTAATCATCTTGTCATCACTGTGACCAAAATACCAGACAAGAATAACTTAGAAGAGAAAAAAATGTATTTGGGCTCACGGTATCAGAGGTTAAGTCCATGGTGGGCTGACTCCATTGCTTGGGCCCAAGGTGAGGCAGGACTTTCATGGTAGAGAGCAGGGCAGAGGAAAAATGCTCACTTCATATAGCCAGGAAACAGAGAAAGGAAGAGTGGAACACCCTCTTGTTGTCTCAATGCTGTCTTTCTCTTAACAAGTTTAATGTGTAGACCACAATGAAGTCATATCTACTACCTAGGAGCAGAAAGATCCCCACGTTGATTTCTGAAGCCTAAAAGGCAGGGAAGAACAACCCTTCCAGGACACACCCCCCAGTAACCCACCTCCTCCAGCCACTAGCCATCTGTCCACAGCTACCACCCAGTCAGTCCATTCAAACCAGGATGGACTGGACTAGGTTACAGCTCTCACAATCCAATCAATTCACCTCCTTCCAATATTCCTGCATTGACATAGGAGCTTTTGGAGGGACAACTCATATTCAAACCATAATAAGAGTTTTTTTATATTTCATGCACTGTGATAATTTATATTATTTATCTCATTTAATCCCGCCCAAATAATTAGACATAGAAGATTAATATTGCCATTTTACAGAGTCATTAAGTGGTGGGTCTGGATCTATATAAATGATCCTGTTATCTACATTCTTGGTTTCCTGTAAGATGCTTAACAGATATTCCAATGTTTCCTTTAACCTGTGTTAGACAAGAACATTCTATGGTTCCCTCTGACTGAGTGTTGGAATCTGTAAGTTTAGAAAAGTTCCAAAGTGTTCCCTGGATAAGTGTTCTGCCTCTAATATGAAAATACAGAAGTAGCACAAAAGATCCCAAATAGACTTGACCTCAAAGTGTGCTGCATAACTCTCCCTCTATTGTACATCAGCCTTTACCTACAACCCTGGTGTTCTTTGGCTGATGTCAAATGCCACCATTATGGTTGTGGTTAGTTGGGGGCATCATTGTTTCCTGAGTTCCTACCCAAATGGCATAAGAGAAACCGGGAGGCCAAGGCCAGGATAACTCAAGCAGTCTCCACAGCTTGACGTGAAAGGACAGGATCTTTTCTTATAGCTTATCTTACCTTGTGTGTGTTATAGGTCCTGTTGAGGTAGGCCTGTGGGCTAGTTCATGCAAACCACGTTCTTTCTAATCATGCCTGGGCACAGGCTCTGTGAAACACCAGATCTCATCCCACCATTCTGCTCTGCTAGGAAGCTCATACCTTCAGCCTCTTTTCCCTCAGCACAACAGTCCTCTGTAAGTCCTCTAGATCTAGGTTGCTTTATGATCACCAGGCCCTTCCTCATTAACAATGTAAATAGTGTGCCATCTTTCCAATGTATACTCAGTCCAAGAACTAGGGGAAGGAAAGGAAGGAATAAAATTTTTCTGATTCCAGACTACCTATTGAGACAACATGCTTTCTGAAGTCCCCCCAATGTGAAAAACAAAAAGAAACAGCATCGTGTTTATTTATTTTTATATAATGCTATGGTCAGAAACTTGATGCTTCTCCAGGGAACTTTTGGCAACACATCATTGAGGAAACGACTTAAGAATTCATGCTGGTCATCTTTCCCTGAGGTGTGTCATGGCAAGTGTGATTCTTTATGTATTATAAGCACCGGATACGAGAACTGAATCAAATCTTTCTTTTGATATTCTAGTCTCAGTTGCAATAACTCCCTTAGGCATCTGCAGCTCTAGATTCTTTCTGAGAAGTGAAGCAAGTACTCTTAGTTTCATCACCTCTGGGGAGAAAAAAGGTGAAAAGCATCCCTGTCTTTTAGGTTTCAGAAATTGTGGAGATCTTTCTGCCTGTAGGTAGGAGATATGACTTCATTGTGATCTACACATTAAACCTGTTAAGAGAAAGACTTTGTGGAGACTTATCACAATTAGAAACACATTTCCAGGTGAATGTGGATCAGGTGATACACTTCCTGGAGACAAGAGAAAAGGATGGAATAATTCAGGACCACTTGGAAGTGATTTCCAGTTGAGGATTTTTCCAAGTAGCCACTTGAAATCAAGGGAAATTCCAGGAATAGTAGGAACTGGGAAGAAAAGAAGGGCAGGATGTAACAGATTTTTTTCTTTCCACCTAACACTGTGCTTAGGTAAAGCACACTCCATATGAGGGTTGCCATATAAAACCTTCATGGATGAATAGAATGGATGGATGGATGTTAAATTGTGGATTTTCTTACACGATAGTTTCAAATTATGGTGAATTTGTTGTGTTCCACCAGTGTATGGTAGAGGGCCAGGAAAGACCTTTCCAGTATTTCTAGAAGCCGGGCATGTGCTCTTCACTGCCTGCATAGGATGAGCATTTTGCAGTTTCATTTTATCCAGAGGCAAATGGATGCACAAAGCTATAGTTCTTGTAAGTTCCAACAAAAGACTTACATTGCCTAAGGACACAGGGTACAATCTGACAAGGTACAATCAAGATTGTACATGAAGGGGATGTATCCTGGAAACGTGCACCAGAGACCATCCTGTTTAACCAGGATACAACTGCATGGTTGCATGATTCCCTTCTGAGGCCCTAAGGAAGGAACAGTTGGGACAGACATAGCAAGATATTAAACCAGCCCCCACCCCCTGTTTGCCCCACTGCACAGCACAGAAAGGAACTTGACCTTAACAGGACAACTCAATTCTTAGCATGCTTTTCTACACACTTCAACCCATAATTCTTCCAGACCACTGTCTTTTGGCGCAAGTTGTGCAAAGAAAAAATATAATGAAATAAAGGTAAACTGGCTAGTTCAAAGTAAAAAGGTTTGAAAATCCATAGGATGGTTAGAAAAACTGTGATTAAAACTCAGAACAGCGTAGCTCATTGCCAACCGTTTGCAGTGGATGTACCTCCTTCATTGGTTGGAAGTAAATATTTGTCGTATTGTTAAAATTACTCAACTAAATTGTATACTCAGCATGGGCATCAGAGGAACCTGGTCTAGTGATAAGGTCGTTTTCTTTTTGTACTTCTGGTGAGCTTGTTTCTAAGTGGTAGGTAGTTCACATAAGGTTTCAATTTTGAATAACATAATCCCTTTATTTCATGAGGCATCTTTATTTGAAGAATCGGATTGTGATTGTCTTATAAATAAATCAACCCTTTCCTTCTCTTCACAAAAAAGCAAAACAAAATAAATAAATAAACCTATAGATGCTAAAAAGGGTACTTCTAGAAATAGAAACTCCACTGGTCTTTTATGAACTCAGATATTAGAATAAGTAGAACTAAATCTGTAGAGAAAAAAAAAGCCAAACAGATGGAAAAGGCATTTTTTAGAACTTTTACTTTATGCCACTCCAGTGTCCCCTTTTCCTCTCTGCTTCTTTCCATTGCTCTGACCCTACCAGGCCACAGTCACGACTGAGCCCACAGGGCAGCTCAGAAACCTGAAGAAGAGTAGGATGAAGCTCTTGGTTATTCTGCTCCTGTAACCTTAAGCAGAATGAAATAGTCTGGCAGCCTCCGTTCTACATTTCTAAAATCGCATCAAGGAAACTTCTAAATTATACCCATGATCCCCGAAGTCTTTATAAGTAAAGAATTTCCTGAATTTAAAAAAATAAATAAATAAAACAACCATCACCTTAATCTTGCCTGAAATCTTAAGGTAGGGGGAAAAGGATGAGAAACAAACCTTCCCTGTATTCCTGTGTTTTGGGTATGCTTCTGGAAGAGAATGTTGGTCAGTCAAAAAGTCTTGGTGGTTTTCAAAGATGGCAGACCTAGTCATAAGAGAATAAGAAGAGGTTACCATAGTAAAGCATTGTATATGAAGCATAAAGCACAGGTTTCAGTGTAAAAATCCTGGAAAACATGTCATCCTCCCTTTACCACATACATACCTCACATGGGTACCCTGTTTTTATTTTATTTTTTTTTAAGAAAAAAAGAAGAAAATCAACATGATCCTAAAGAAACAAAGGTTTTCATTTTTATTTTCATTTCCTTTTGCTCTTGCATTTAAGAGTTAAGACAATACTTCAGCAGAGAAATGTGGAGAAAGGTAAAGGGAAATCAATAAAGTTATTCTGTGACTTTTCCCAGGAGGGAGCTGTGTTAATCCAGGATGGCTAGCTTGGCTCTATATCAAGTCTGAAGAGAAAGCAGCAGTTGATTTCAAAACAGATTCCCAGCTAGACTAGCAGATATATGTTATACGTATATACTTCTATATATACAAGTATTCATATACATATGAATACAATAATCTTCCCTTTACCACATACATACATATATATACATATTTATATAATTTTTGCAAGACTAGTATATGTGTGTACCTACATATGCCTTTTAATATATAAATATATTTTAAGTATATACATAAATGTGAGTATATGTGTGTGTGTGTATAAAAATTAGGTAAGTGTAATTTCTTTAGATAATTGGTAATACTAAACAAATATAGTTCCAATAAAATTTCATATATATAAATTTGGGATTATTTTACATTTTATAAGTTTTTCTCATAAATTTTTGAGTCTTCAACAAGGAAATTTATGTGCAAATGACTGAGGTGACAAACAGAATGGAATGGAAACTTGAAATGGAATCTGTTTCCTGACCCAAGGCCACTACAAATGTCTGACCATTAGAATAGAATATATTTCTAAGGAACTCTGGGTCATTCTTATAGTTACTTTCTCCAACTGACATTATAGCAGGTCTGATTTCAACAGAGCTCAGTAGAGTGACATTGGCTGAGGACTGCCCAATTGCATTGGGCTAGGGCACCATGTTCATTAGAAGTCCTGGTGATTCCTTTATTGGCCAATTTAGACAACGCTTGGGGAGAGGTCAGGACACCTGTGTGTTGAGCCTAACTTTGTCTTTATAATGTTACTGAGTGAGTAAGCTATTCTCTTTGGACTTCAGTTTCCCCTTGAATGAAACACAATGAATTTTTGTCTCTGCTCAACCATATGCCTTCTTATTGCCCAAATATCTTGTCAAAAAAATTTTTTTTGGCCCACCCAAATATTAGGAGATTTTGTAGACAGTTAAATGTTGATGCCCTTTTCATGACCAAATCTGCTATGAATAATTCCACCATGCTAAAACTCTTAATGTTTTTATTTTTTGTCTTGTATATTCAGAATCTTTGTTGTTTTTAACATCAATTAAGAGGCTGAATTGGGGTTGTGGTTATGGCTCAGTACTAGAGCGTTCGCCCTGCATGTGCAAGGCCCTGGATTCGATCCTCAGCATCATATAAAAATAAATAAATAAAATAAAGTTTAAAAAAGAGGTTATATTTATTTTCTAAACCTAAATTCCATTTATTGTGTGTTAATAAAATATTCTTTCAAGAAAATGGAATCCAGGCAAAATGAGGAACTATACAATCCTAAAATTTCCCTGGAGGGAACTTAAAAGTTCATCTAGTCTAATCCTTTTACTTTATAGTTGAGGGAACAAATGATCTGAGAGGTGAAATGTCTTGTCCAACCAAAGTCATCATGACAAAGCTAAGTGGAGAACCCACATCTCTTAAAATTCTGTTCTATATTTCTTCCATTGGGTCATGTGTCTTGGGACCACTAAACAGAAATAGAACCTGAAGTTCAAGTAAGCAGACCAGACAAGGATATGTCAGCCCTTGGTTTTCCCTAGGGCCAGATTCCAAATCTGTGTGCATAACTCAGCAGGCAAGACTTCAGTGTCCCATGGAAGATGGAAGATTCATTGTTTCTTAAGCCTCTTCTTTGCCCTTTCCAGTTTAACCAGACCCAGTCCAAAATCTGGATCTAATTGAACCCCCACTTTTTCTTGTTTATTTTGGACATGGTTGTACTTTAACTAATAGCTCTTAATTTGTCTTTAAGTTGACTTAACTCATTTTATATTCAACATTTAGTGGGAGTTTACTGTGTGATGTATCTCACAATGTAGTAATTACAATCACACAGCCACAAGTCCTGTGTAGGATAGGCTTACTATGCCAGGGGGCTACTGAGGAAGAAGACACCAGACCACACAAAGGACTCAAAGAAGACAGAGCAGGTCAGGCAATAATTCTTCTGCTTTTATTCCCTAAAGGGACAGAGAAGTTAATTGTATGCATTGGTGTTTTGCAGAGTAATCTCTCTCTGTTTTCAACAGAAAAGAAAATAAGATTCTTCCCTCATCTCCACACTCCCTGCCCTGGTCTGTATGCAACTCACCAGTTCTCCATGAATTCTCTGAATAAAGTTGGTTTCCTGACACTCCAATTAATTCTTTCTGCACTGTAGAAAACAAGTCATCAGAGTTCAGAGATATATACATACGTAGATTAGTCAGGGTGAAGGTATTGCTCACCAATTACTTCCTCCCCTAGTTTGGCTTTCAAATCAAATTTTTTTCCTGTTTATTTTGTTTTTAAAAAGTCATTAACAAGTAGAACTCTACATGTTTATCAGAAGCACCAAAATACTGTTCACATTTAAACAGAATCAGAACAAGAGCCAGATTTTTACTTGTACATCTTCAGAGTGCCTTTCTTTCTTCCTTACCTTAGAGCTTTTCTTACTTTTCCCTAAATTTTAAGATGCAGATTTTGGGTAATTGAGCTCATGACACGAAAGGAAAATCATGCATTAAAGATTGATTTCTTGCATTTAATCAACTCATTGGTCCATGCTCCATAACACTGTGACCCTGTGCAAATCCCAGAAGAGTACAGAATAAATAAGCATGTGTAAAGCTCCTATTATGTGGTAAGCACAGTGCTAAGTACCAATAGGAGCAAAATCAATACAGGATGTCCTCATTCAGAACATGTAAGTATGCAGAGCTGGGCATATACACCCACAGTCCCATAAACCCAATAGTTCAGAATTGGGGTGGGCAGTCAAAATATCACAGCAAATCTTTAAGACTTAAGAATATCAAAAAGACAAAAGTATTTAACTCCCCCACAATTTGGAGGGTAGTTTGGTTGCAGATCATAGTTGGATTGCCCTGTACTGGGATGGATTGGGGCTGCAGCCCAACATCCATGAAGGCCAAGGCAGCAGATACCAAACAGTGAGCCTGGCTCCCTTTGACACAGTTCTCTTTTGTATTCATTCCTTGCTATTTGTAGCAGGGAGAGACTCCTTGAGAAGTGTCGAATGTGCCAGATTTAAAATCTCCAAGGTAGCAGTTTCCACCTTTAAAATATTCCTCACCCTCTCCACGGAGTGTTCCCTATTCACCTCTCTCCAGTTTAATCTCAGCAGGAATTCTGATACTGCTGCGGCACCTTGAACCCAAAAATATGTCTCAACTATGCTTCTATATTCTTTTAATTTTATCAGTATGGCATACTCAGCACTTTTTAAGCTCATCTATTTTACAAATGCTCAAGTAAATTTAATTGCATCTTGTTGAACCTCTTTCTTACTGTGCTGTCATTTGTTAATAATGGGGGAACCAAGATGCACAAGGTATGATTATTATTAATGATGCCTCCGATTTACTTGAACCCACTGTTTGAATGAATTCAAGGCAGTTAGTACAAATCAGCTCATTTCTTCCCCCAAAAGTGCTGGGTTGAGACCTCAACTCCATGCTTGGTGCTATCACAACCTCTCTGGGAAAAGCACCTTATCATTAATTGCCTCAGTTCCCACCCATGAAACAGAAATAATGATGTAAGGACATTTGATGCCCTACACAGATCATGTGTGCCTATGATCCCAGAAACTTAGGAGGCTGAGGCAGGAGGATGGCAAGTTCAAGGCCAGCCTTGGCAACTTAACAAGACCCTGCCTCAAAATTAAAAATCAAAAAGGACTGGGACCCACTGGGGTATGGCTCAGTGGTAAGTGCCCCTGGGTTTAATCCCCAGTAGCAAAAAATAAATATATAAAATATATAATGATATTTGCTTCTCCTTCTCCTTATTCAAAAACTTTTATCTAAAAAGCCATATATATATATATATAGATAGATAGATATAGATATAGATATAGATATAGATACACACACACACACATACACACACACACACATATATATATGCACATGTATGTGGTGTGTGTGTGTGTTCATATATGATATAGCATGATGAAAGGTCTGAAAGTGCGGAAGGTATCTTAACTACTTAATATGAATCAAAGAATGAAAGACAATTTTAGGAGTACAATTGTAAACCCTGAAATTTGAGTCATATTTCCATCCCTCCTTGATGGTCACTGCCTGTCTGCCTCTCTGCCTATATGTTGAAAAGTGCTTAGAGATCCAGGAAAAATGATTGCTATTTAAAAAGGGAGTGATCTTCTAAAGAGCGTGGCTCTGGTCAGCAAAGGTGTCTCTAGGAACCATGGCAGCCAAAGGATTGTCTTTGAGATGAGAGCTCTTTGGGCTTCCAAAGCTTTGCCCTCCCTCACCTCACTCTCTCCTTTCCCCACACCCTCCAGGCTATGTGCAGGAATTTTAAAAAATATAGGAACCACTCCAGACCAAACCGCTGGCCTGCATCCTTGGTTGAATATCATCTCTAGACTCTTGGCCTAGCAATCTCAATCCTCAAAAGTCCCAGGGGCATAAATATGCCTTTTCGCTTGCCAGGCTGAACCTAATGACTGAATGGTAGGGAACCTCGATAGAAATAGAACTTGGCTCTTGGATGACACCCTTCAGCCAAGAATACTGATTTTCATAATGTCAGACTCAAATCCTCTTAGTATACAGGTAATGGGCATCTCACCTTTTAGAGGAGTGTCCTCTGTCTTTCTCTTTTCATTCCTGTAGAGATATGGAAGCTTTTCTTTCTCACCTTTCTAGCCCCCCTATGTCTGTTGAAAATTACTTTCTACAAACTGGTTGAGTGGGACCCCAAAACAATCAGAGTCAACCTTCAAAGACCACATTGGGAAAGTGCCAGTCCTTCTATGGAGTTAACCGGAAGCCAGGAAAAGTTTCCCAACTCACCCAATGAGGTAGAATGAGGCCACAGAATTATTTTATATATTCATGTCAATAAGTATTCTTATTATTAAGTATTCTTATTATTTTATATATTCATGTCAATAAGTATTCTTATACAAAGAATTATTGATTTCCTCTAATACCCAGAAAGCTAAAAAAAGCAAAAATTTTCTTACTAGGCAAAAATCTGAGTGATCAGCCTGACACTATGTAGCCTGATACTTGGAGCTGGTGTGGATTTCAGATATAAAATGCCAGATGATTTCTTTTGAGACCACTTGAGCAACAGATTGCCTATACCACACATTGCTCCCTACTGGTTCAAAGTCTCAGAGCTTTAGGAAGGACTTTGCTGACCAAATAGTATAAAAATAGGCTTATTCCTCCTTATCTTTCTGTGAAGAGTAGTCAACTATCGAGGGACTCCACCTTGGGAAATTTGTATAGTGTACATCTTGAGTACATTTAGACTAGAATGACTGTGGTATCTCTTCCAACTGTGCTTTGAGAACTGTCACTAACCCTAAAGGATACATCTTTACAAACTATCTTCTGGATTGATATAAGAAAAAATTATCCCAGCCTAGTGAAGTTAGTGACATGTTTGTAACAGAATCCAGTGGTGTCAAAATACCAAATGTGATAGAGAGGGACAGAAAGAATGTCATCATATTTAGATTCCCCTTGCCCACCTCTATTCTGAGACACAGGCTGCTCAGATGAAGAAAAGAATAGATCCATGCCCCCCCACCCCAACTGTGCCTTGAAACAATTTCTCCCACCTGCTTCCCCTTTTCTCCTCTTCTTTGACATCATGGTGTGTGTGTGCCTGACTCCATTCTTCATTGTGTCTTCTCACAAGACTTTTAGGATCAAGTGGTTCCTAGCCAAGAAACAAAAGCCAAACCATCCCCTTTCCCAATGAATTGGATGAAAACTGGTAATAAAATCAGGTACAACTCTAAGAGGTGACATTGAAGAAGAACCAAGCTGGGTACATAGGAATCGCATCCGAGACAACACAATTTATGCGTCACAAGGTCATGATCATCTTACCACATCAAGCTGAAAATACCACCACTGTCTGGACGGTTGGCCATATTTTATTAGAAATCTAACTTTTTGTTTCCATGGTCTAAGCTAGTAGATTGGTTCAGTAAGAAATATGTGAAACCTTTTGTTTGTTAAAAAAAAAAAAAAAGAGTAGGATAGAATTGAACTTGCCAAGGACAGCAATTATACACACTTAAAATATTCTTTCCTTAGGCAAAATAAGGAATTATCTAATCTTTCTTCAGAATACACATTACGAAACCCTGTAGTCATTTAGGTCAGATGGTCAGGAACCATTTCTAGCTTCTCGACCTCTTTTTATGAAAAGAGGACATCAGAGCTGGGTTGCTGATCACAGATCTGGACTCAGCCACACGCTCTAAGTGTCAGTGTTCTCTCTCCCTGCACTGAGCCCAGAATAGCCCTCCATGGCTGCGTCACCCTGGACACTTTATCACTTGATATGACCTCGGAGTCCACAGATCAGTGAGATTTCAGAGTTTGACTACCTTCACACAGAAATAGCATGACTGCAGAACTTAGAGAAGAAACTAAACAGACCAATTTTCTATTTTTCAGAAACACAGATAAATGTGGCTCTAAGTGGGACCAGAGCCAGAGTATAGTCTTAGAAAATAAGGCGGCAATTCACCATTTATTAAATTCCAGTTCGTGTGGTATTTTACTAAGCATTTTCCTCAGGGTTATTTAGACATGAATCCTACCCTCTCATCAAGTCACAATCAAAACCATATTAGCATTAAAATATATTCAGAAAACATTTGGTGAGCTTCTGCTGTGTGCTAGGTGCTCTGCCCTGTCCTAACGATAGAAGGGACCCTGCCACTATCTCTTTCTTCATGACCTTAAAGTTCAGAGAGAGAGATAGCATAGTAGGTAGATGATACATCATTTTCTATTCTGTAGCTAAGGAAATTGCACTTCCCAGCACAGTGCCTGACATATAATTAAGTACTCAATAACTCTGAATATGATAAAATCAGTAAAATGAAAAGAATGAATAAATGCTTTGAGTCAAGATAGGGTGCTATGGAAAATACATAGGAAAAACTAAGCTGTTTTGAGAAAACCAGTAGCAGGGCAAAGAATATAGCAATGCAAAGTGAGACTTGGGTTCAAATCCTGACAGTGGCACCTGTGAGGTGGGCAGTTCTATCTAATCTGTATTTTATTCTCTGCATCCATAAAACATCGATGATGCTTTTAAAGGACTAACTGAAATATTAGTTATCTGCATCTGAAGCATAGAAGACCCTCAATGATCGTTATTACAGGAATCACAGAGAACAGAATTCCAACTTTAAAGCAATAAATACTCAAGTCGTTACATTAAGGGCACAAATTATTCAAGGGATAGTAGCAATCATAAGCTTCAAGTCATATTGGAATGCAGGACAGCTGCTACAGGAGTTCTGAAACCTTGGGTGCACACAAGAGTGGAGGGAGGCCAAAGACTTACCTGAGTTTGTCTTCCTCTTCCAATCCATCCCAGAGGCTTTTGTATTCAGTTTTCTGCTGCAGAATGATGTGGCCCCTGAACAACCCATTCATAGCATGGTAAATACTTTTTTCCAATAACCTTCGGGCATTGTGATTTCACTGCTTAGTGTGGGTGCTTGATAAAGATTGTGTGTGTGTGTGTGTGTGTGTGTGTGTGCGTGCACGCGTGGACAATATTTTCTCTGTAAGTTCTTGCCAGAATTCACTCTCATTTCTTCTACCCCAAATATCCCCATATAAGTCATATTCCTTCATTGCACTTGGGTATATGAGGGCCTTCATATAGTTAAGTCAGTTCACACACACACACACACACACACACACGCTCACAGAAACACATCTGTTCTCTGCTGAATTTAGTTTTTGTTTTGTTTTGTTTTTGTTGTTGTTGTTTTAGGTGAGCTTTTAGGAAATGCCTAAGAAAAGTTGGATTGCCAGATATGCTAATATAATTGGGAGCAGTGGCGGGGGGATTTCTAGCAGCTGACTTTTGGGTTTGTCCATAACATGAGTCAGAAGGTGGCAAAAATCATCAAACAAGAGAGTAAGAGAGGCCAGAGAAAGGAGGTGGTGGGGACCAGACTTGAAAGAAACGGCAAGACATTAAAAACAATTTTACTTTGAAAGGGATAGAATTTGGGGAAGGGTGAACTAGAGGCGTTGAAGATTACGATGGGGGAGGGAAAGCAATTGATTGGGCCTTTGAAACCATGCCAGGAACCAAGATCCAGGGGTAGTGGCAGAGGGGATGGCCAGGTAGGACAATTAAAACGGAAATCTGGCTCCTTACAGCACAGCATGGAGCGGGGCTACAGAATTTGCTGCAGTAGGAGGTGGGGCCAGTCTGGCACAGTCTGTGGGTTTGAAAGGAGCTGGGCGGGTTGGAGAATGCCAGTTAGCCTTTGTAGTCTCAGCTCAGAGTGGGGGTGACAAATACTAGGTCAGAAGCCTGGCTTGGGTGGCTTTTGGAGAAATTTCCTCTCAGCTCCCAAACTCTTAAAATGTGCTCATCACACGGCTGGCCTCCAATCACAGCACAAACACGTGTCCTGGAGGCTGTCCGCCAGCAGATTTCGGCTGGTACCTGTTGGCTGCCTGGTGGGGTCCTCTCCCTTTCCTGTTCCCTAGAAGCTGACAACTGGGCTGACTACAGTATCTTTGCGTATTTCCCTGCACCCTCCCCACGTGCTTGCATCTCCCAGACCCCTAGGGTTAATCCCCAGGACAACCTTGCTTTAAAAGAAAAAATGTGGGGAGCCTACTTGAAGATTGGATCCCAGAGGCCTCTGTCTGTCCTGCCTCTGCCGGGGCCCCAGACAACCAGCTAAAGGAGATGGACATTCACAGAGAAAGCAGTAAGTTTTTGTTGTTGTTATTGTTGTTTGTTACTTGCAGAGCTTGGTTGCTGTCCATAATTAGGGTCCCTGAAAGCATGGGGTCTTCTTTTCTGTTTTTTCCCCTCTCCTTTCTTTCATTCTTTTTTTTCCCCCTTTCGTTTTCAGCAAAAATAAATCATACTCCTTTATTCTCCTGGGAGTGATTCATAAAAGCAATTAAATTAGAAAGTGCTTCTTCATCGTCGCTCATATCCCAGGTTAAAGATATCTGAGGTTGATCTGTGTATTCTCAACACTGTAATATTGGAAACTGTATCTGCATTTGCTAAAATAATTTGTGCTGATGGTTCTCCTCCAGAATAAATACTGTATAACTGGCTGATGGACGGTCATTATGCTGAATTTGTCCCAGGACTTGCACAGACGTCTTCTTGGGGATTTTTGTGCATATTTGCTGCTCCTCAAAGGGAGGGATAGACAGACTTTGGAAGGAGGGTGTGGTCCAGCTGATTCAGCTTCCTTCCAGGCCCATGCTGACTCCTTCCTCCTGCTCCTCCCTTTCCCCACCTCCTACCCCAGCTCCTCAGCTCCAACCTGAGCTAGCTGTCAATGCAATGTCATCTACCTTTCTGCTACAGCCATGTTAGCCTCGGTCAGGTAGGAGACCACTCCCCAAAACCGCATTCATTGCATCTGTGATCTCAGCATATTTTCAGACCAAGACGTGGATCAGACAATAGCATCTACTCTCTCAGCTTCTCCCATCCAGGGATTATTAGCCAAAGTAATAATAACAATAATAATACTGCACTTAGAAGCTGTCTAGTACATCCCATCTTCTGAGAGTCTTACAGATGCTAACTAATTAATCTTCCCAACACTCCATACGGGAGGTAAATATTCTTAAACATGAGAGAAGACATACATACATATGTATATGCTAAGGACAGCAAAACAGTTCACTTATTTATCATGGTTCACTTGATAATGTAACTGGTATTTTTAAAACACCCATCATAGATACAATAATTAGAGATATGCTTTTGTTAACAAAGCCACTACCCACTTCTAGCGTACCCTTGGGTACTAAATAATTACCCACTTTGTGTGGTTATCTAGCTCACTAATTACCCACAGAAATTGGGGTCAGGTGTTAACTGCTTGAAATAAGTATCCTCCAAAGACATCGCTAAGTTGTATAGAGAAAATGATGTGTTCTTAGCAAAACTTTCCTAAGTCATATATCTGTATGTCTTTATAAGCAGAGTGACTATAGAAAAGGGCAAATTAGCTTAGGATGTAAAAATCATGCTGAACTATTGTTGGAAATAGAGAGAGGGTTAGGAGAATCTCAGAAAAATCTCATTCTCCATTTACCTTTCCTTTTGAAAATGGGTGCAGCGGCATATAAGCTGGCCTTCATATACAAGTATACTAAGACAATTGATGACCTTAGTTAGAAATGATTCATTTTGGCGTTACAGGGAGGCACCCAGTGAGTCAAAGATTTTTTTTGACAGCTCCACCCTTTATGATTATTCTAGCATGTTTCGATTTTCTCCATCCGTCTAGTGCAAACACCCTGTTAGCCAAATCTGAAAAAGATTCTGACCCAGTCACCAACCTGATGACCATCTCTTTCTCCTTACCAATAATGACAAAAAGAAAAAAAAAAAGAGTATTAAAGAAAATCCAACACTCTGTAAGTGTTCTCTTTTTTGCCTGTATTCATTCTGCTTTCCTCCCTTCTCCTCTCTCTTCTTCCCCTCTCTGTTTTTCCTTCTCATTTGTGCTTTTTTCTTTTCCTTTTCCTTGGCTTCCAGCCGTGCTTCTGCAGGTCTCACTGTCAGAGACAAAGCACAGTGTATGTCTGAGTTGGGCACAAAGAAGCTACCTTTTTAAAACACGGACTTGGAGGAAACCTGCATCCTCAGATACCTCCCCTCCCGCCCCTTTCTTGCTATTTACAGAACCCAGCATTCTATTTAGCACAGCACTGCCTGTTGTCTACATGATTCTAGTTCAGAAAACTGTGTTAAGATGGTAATGTATATCCATTCTGTGTGTAGATAGGTAGAGACCCTAATTTCAGGAAGTGCCTTCTGTAAAAGATCATTGTATAGCACAGCTTTTGAAATGGGTGCTAACAGAAATGATATGCAATGCTCCCTTGGTTGACTCAGGATGGCTTTCTTTCTTCTTCTTTTTTTTTTTTTTTTTTTTTGCTTCTTTTCTTTTTTTGCCATCTGAAATATTATTTATCATTATTGAGGAACTTTAGACTGATCAATGAAGTGTATCTGATGGACACTTGGGAAGAAAAAATGCTTCAGGAATCAAGAAAATGCCTGCAGTGGAAGCAGAGGGTTAGGCTGAGCTGCAGTGAGTGATGAGTTCATTTCAAAATCCAAGGGAACATAAGTGGTAAATTAGTACATATTGCAACCATAGTCAAGGAGCAACACCCAGCCATTGAAAAGGAAGAGATTTTTAGCATTGTAGTCATTACATGCCTGAAGAGTGTCTATGTATCTTAAATATAGATTTGAGTCATTGCTCTTTTATCCCTCTCAATACTGATTTCAATGAAATATTTGAGCATTGTTGACTTTCTGTCCCAAAAAAAAAAAAAAAAAAACCCGCCAAGATTCACCAAATGCATCACCTGTACTCATACGTGCATGTGTGTTTTCAATTCCCACAGGATGCAAAACAATTAGGCAGAGAACTGCACCGAGGTCTCCCTTCTTCACTCCCCTCGGCTACACTTTATTTTGGTTTTATTTATCTATTATTTATTTATTTATATTTTTCCTTTTAGACGTTGTGATACCTGATCTCTGAGTCTAGCAGGTGGAAGATTTTTTTTTTTTTTTTAATTTGTATAATACAGTGTCTGGCCTTTCCCCTGACCTGCTGGTGTATTTTTGGTCTCATTAGTAGTCAGGGAGATGCCTTAGTGCATCCGGTGCTGCGAGTCAGGGATGAGAGACATTACAACAGAGAGAGCAAGCGCGAGAGAATATTAGAAGAGAGGCTTGTCTCCAAGATATGGAAGGAAGTGAGAAATGACAGGGCTGCAAGCTTTGTATGTAGGAGCCTGGTAGGGCGGGGGAGTGCGAGGAGAGCCAAGTGGATTCTCAGAAAAGGGGGGAAGCCATAGAAGAGCTAAAGGTGATTAGAGGGGGATATTGATTCCTTATTTTGCCAGAGATTTAAGCATGCAAGGAATCTGCAGCATGGTTGGCAAAAGGAGACCGGTTGCCTTCTGTAACCAGATACTCAGGCTTTCCAGGAGCCTAGGGAGAGAGCCGAGAAGAAAGGGGGCAGTGTGGTCTAGGAAAATTCAACTTGTCGCTGATTTGTGCCTGATGCTTGCTGTCCGTCAGCAGCCTCCCTTACAATCTTTTTTTCTCTCTCTTCTTTTTTTTTTTTCTCTTGCCTTCTCCTTCTCCACTGAAGCCTAGGGGAGCCAGTAAAGATTAAATGTGCTTTCTCAAAGGCAGCCACTTCATGCTGCTATGTCGAAAGGGCCATTATTATTATTTTTTTTAATACTAAAAGAAAAAGGGAGAGAGGTTGAGAGAGAGAGAGAGAGAGAGAAAGGAGAGAGAGAGAGAGAGAGAGAGAGAGAGAGAGAGAGAGAAGCTAGGTATGATGATGACGGACTAGCTTTTCTGAGAGGAAAAGGAAAAGGGAAGGGAGAGAAAAAGGAGAGACCCTGAGCTGAACGGAGGATTGTGCATGAGAAGAACCTACAGAGGTGAGAAAAAAAAAAAAAAAGTTGGCTGGTGGGGGGGGGGCGGGGGAGGGGGTGCTAAACAGACCCTGTACAGAGGGAAAAGAGACATAATTTAGCTGTCATAATTTAGCTGGCATGATTCTATTTTTCAAAAGTGGGGGAGGGGAGAGCCTGGAGCTCTAACTGTTCCTAGTTCCATACGGAAATATATTAAAAAATATTTAGCATTTTTACAAAGTGCCGGAATCCCCCCTCCAGTGTCTTCCTTGCTATGGTTGCTTTGTCATTCTCTTTGACTAGCCAGCCATCTACTTTGTTCAGGCCTGGAATAAAAGAAAATTAAAAAAAAAAAGAGAGAGGAAAAAAATTTTTTAAAAAAGAGTCATCTTCCCAACCGCTTTCCCTCCCTCCGGTTTCATTTTTGGAGGCCCTGGCACAAGGGCACAGCTTCCGCCCATGAGATGGGGGGAAACGACCGTCAGGTACAGAACCAGTCCCTGTCTGCGAAGATGGAGGGGAATTATGCTTCGAATTCCTCTGAAATTTTGGCCAAAAGCTTCAAAGGATCCGCAGCGGGAGGTGGGGGGCTGTGTTTCCTAGCTTGCACCCACCCCTTCCCACTTCCCGGCTACCAAATGACAGCCTGGTGCTCGCTCTTGGTGATTTGGCCTTGGTTTCAGCCGAGCAGCTGATGCAGAGGAGGGCCCGGCTTGCAGGGCTGGCAAAGTGCACACTAAAGAAAGAAGAAATAAAAAAGAAAGAAAGAAAGAATGGGGGGGGGAAGTCCAGCTCTAGGGAGGTTTCTCTCTCTCTTCTTTTTCTTTAAAAAAAATTTTTTTAACTGAATATTTTCCAAATTCGATCAGCCCCAGCCCCTCCCTCCATTCCCAGCCAACTGCCTTTTTTTTTTCTCTCTCGTGAAAACATAAACTACAGAGTTACAGTCTCTAGATTTGGTGTATCGCTTCCTGCCCCCGCCTCCCCCTCCCCGCCCCACTCTCTGTCCTCTATTGAAACACCTCGCCCAGCCTAGCGCACTGCGAGCTCACATTCTCCCCCTTGCCCGGGATGGTGCTGCTGGAGGCTGTGCAGCACGGCTCCGCTTCAAACGGGTGAGTTCAAAACGCTCTGCGTATGAATACTTTCATAGCCCCGGATCCTCCTCCTCTGCCTTCCCCTTCCGAAAACCCCATTTCTATGATTTTGCATGCGGCATGCTTGCCTTGGGGGAAGGAGAGGCTTCATATTTTCTTCTCAGTCATTTGTGCTAGCTGTAACTTAAATCTTTGAATATACAGTTACTGCTGATTGTAGATCACGGTTTTAAAAACACAGGCATTTCTGGGTCTGTTTATATTATTTTCCATTTTAGTAAACTGTTTTGCCCAAAGCTTGAAAGAGTTTTCTCTGATACACTCACAATTTTATGCTCAGGTATGTATATGCGCCCCCAATACTGCGTAAGCGTGGATATGTATAGATTGTAACTAAATGGAATCTTAATTTTATAAGGAAGGAAGCTTAGAGAGTTGATGACATACCGTGCCACCTGTTTGTTGCATTTTAGTCATGACCCTCGAACAAAATTGCCTGCTATTCTTGTTTTGCTTTGTTTTGTCTCAAGAAAGGAAAATTTGCTGCGCTCCTCTCAGTCCCTGAGACCCTAACTTGTGATGTTTACCGTTTAAATCCACGGGTTAGGCTCTTGGGAGCTGCGAGTCGTGCCTGCGCATCCTGGAAATTTGGTGGAACTTTTTTTCTTTAAAGCAAAAACAAAAGAAAAGAAAGTTTGTCTGAAGTAACTGAGTACACCTCTGAGGTTTTCATTGTTAGCTGGCATCAGGTGACCAGAGAGTGGCAGCTCTTGGATTTCTGTTATAAAGTAGGTATATACTCTGTTGCAATCGCGTGTTGGTTGCTATGTCTGTATATTATTGATGCCTGAGGCTTGTGGAACTCATCTGCACGGTGTATTCCTTGAGAGCAACACGCAGTACTATCCGAGCGTAACAAGATCAGCTCAGTACCTGGTGCTTGACCTCAGAACATCTCAGCTGAAGTCCCAGCATGCCCCGTGCCTCCAACTTTTAAACTCAACAGTTAATCTCAAAATTGTGCCCATTTACAAAGGGCATGTGAATATATTATATATGCGATGTCCACACATGTGTTTCATATATGGTAGAGAGTGGCCACACTGACACAGATAGGGATGAAGCAGTAGTTTGGGCTACAATATTAATAGGTTAAAAATTATACTCTTGCTGTTCTACACAAAGAGTGGAATTTATGGTATTACTAAAGATGAAATTTGTATTACTTTGCAATATTTTTTTAAAAAAATAAAAAGGATATTGCCTCCTCGCGTGGTACCTTAAAAAAAAAAAACGTTATACTTGATTAATTTAATAGTGATAGAGATTGGAAATATATTTTCTAAATACATGAACTGAAGGAAGAGACAACAGCAGCACACATAATAATTATTGTATTCTTTAGAAGTAATCAATGACTATTATTCTTCATTTAAGAACTGAAAAATATTTTATCTGGATTTAATTTCAATCCAACAGTTATTTATGACATAAAACTGTACATTTAAAATTACTCTCTCATAAGGCAATTGTTAGCCTTACCTTTTCTATAGTTTTCTGGAGCTGTAACTTTTTATATCAGAATAATTTCAGTGATTTAGTTCTGTCTCATGGTTGGGAAAGGGAACATTAACTTACCTTTCCTTTGTTGTGAAAAATTCCGGTATACAATTTCCTTTAAGCAATTTTAGTATTCTCAAGCCAACCTTTCTCTTCCGTTTTTGGAAAATACCTAAATCAACCCTGACTTTAAATACTTTCTTCTTCTAAAGACTTTATATAGGTTGTAATCTCATTTTATACATGAAGTTGAAGGTTAAGGAAAATGTTCTTTTCTTAAAAGATTTTTTTAAAAGCGATTGTTGCAGTTTTAGTCATTGAGTCCAAATCACAGTCAAGAAACCATTTTGTATCAGAAAACTGAATTCAGAAGAACTGTGCAACAACTGCAACATGCCTTTTGTTGAAACCTCTTGTGCAGCTGTAATATTTAAATATTACTTTCCAGCCTTTGGTAGTTCAGAATATGCTTCAAAGAAAAGAGTTACTTGATTTTTGAGTCATCTTCCATTTTTATGAAATGGATCAGTGATTTCCCCCCATCTTAGATAATGTGCATGCATAGGTATTTGGAAATATGACAAGGCATCTATTTTACTTATAGATATATATTACCACATGATTCATATGTAATGTTTGCAAAACATTTGGTGCTTTTTGAAGTCAAATTACATCTGTAGTTTTTTATTCTATGAAAATATGGGCACAGATCAATAAAAATATGCTAGATGTAATACTGATTTCAAATGATAACAGGGTAGTAATTTAATACAAGTGTTTCAGCTGGTATTCCAAGGCACTCCTTTGGTCTTTTACATGTTTTCAAGTGGATTGCTCATGTTCCAAGGTTGCTATCGTACAACTGATCACCCAGGCATTTAGGAGTGCATACAACACACAAGATTTTATATTTCAGCAGGCAACTGCAAGGGCAGGTTTCTCAACACCCCTTCTTCCTCACCAAGCCCATCAGTGAAGTTCAGTGAAATGAATAACATAATTGGTGGTTGGTTCAATCACTACCAGTCTAGACTAGCCCAGACGCATCAATTAGAGGGGGCTGTCTTTTAAAGGGAGAGTGCAACCGAAACAAGCAGGGCATTATTGATACTGATCTTTAAAAGTGCAAATCCAGCTTGGCAGATAAAAAAAAAAAATAAGGCGGGGAATTGGGGTGGGGGTGCTTTGGGGGAAGAAAAGAGAACGAAGTGAACTGGAGCCTTCGGACACAGAAGGACAGGAAGCTTGAGAGAAAAGGAGGGATAATGAGTGGAATGAATTGTAGCACCTCCTGGAACACAGTTACAGTTCAGTTCACAGGGCATACTGGCTCGCCATATTTTTAACTAGACGCACCTCCCCCCCCACCCCCAGCACACACACCACCACCACCTCTTTTTTTAAAAATTTCTCTTTTTGCCTCTGTTTCCAAAGAAATGCCAGCTTGAAACCAATGCAGTTGGAAATTTAACAGCTTTGGGAAGCTCAGTGAGAATAAAGCCAAGAAATATGAACTAGCCCAAACCCCTTTTGCAACATTTTTCCCCAAAAGAAAAACACAGAGTATGTTTATTTTCAAGTTTTTAATCCTTCTTACCTTTTTAAAAACTAAAGTGTACTAGTGAACAGTACTCATTTTAAATCTAGCACCTGGGAATGAAGTTTATAGGCAAGACACCTTTATGGAAAAAGCTTATGGTTTTCCACTGAATGCAATAAATTTATGAAGAATATAACAAAAGGCTTTGGTGGTTTGATAGTTTTTTCCCCCCCCACTTGGAAAAAAAAAAAAAAGACAGATGATTTAGAAAGTGTTAGGAACACATCAAGCCCCAGGGAAAGAAAATGTTTGATTGGTATTAATTAAAACACTGCTAATATATTCTAATAAAATCAAACTTAACATTCTAAACTAATCTGCTTGGTATGTCAAAGAAAAAGAAAAGTATTATCTTATTTGCATCTCTGCAATCCAAATGCATTTGCTCATTCAGCAGAATTAATTTTTATCACCAGCCTGTTTAATCTCTTCACAGATTTAGTCAAACTTATTCTTTCAAACTAAAAAGGATCAGGGTGGGGAAGGCATGGAAGGTATTGGGAAGACTAGTGACTGTATTTAGAACTGGCTTTATGCTTTACGATGTTCTTTTCTCTTCCTTCGCTATAATGGGGTGTGGAGGAAAACCGTGAGACCGCCTTGAGGATGATGAATGGTTCATTTTTCCTCTTTCTCTCCTACTACCTGCCGGTTATTTAAGAATTTCAGTGGTTAGATTATGCGAGTGGCATTTATGTACGTGACTGGTGTTGGTCTGTTGATTAAATCTAATTTTTTTGTAATTTCACAATCTATTTTATTGCAAATTTTTAATGAAAAAAAAGGGGGGGTGGGGGGCTCTTAAGCCAGAAACAAATTGCCTCAGTTATTTTTCAACTGTAGTTCTTCTAAGAGAAAGCGGAGAAGTGAATGTAAAATTGTATTCATTAAGAACTGAGTTCTTTGTTTCATTTTTAAGTGAAAACTTCTCCAGGAAAATTTCATATTTTTATGCAGCAGCGAGTTGTAGTCTCTATATTCTCAAGCTCTCACAACTGATAAACTTACCCCCAAATGATATCTTAACCAAAATGCTTCTCCTCTCATTACTGTACCGTAATTATGATATTATATGCAAATATGTGCCTAAAACAAAAAAATGGCTGGACCAGATAGATATTGAGGACCACATTTATGTGTTTCCAAAATAAGGATTTCTGCATACTACCAACGAGATGTAAGCTACCAAGTAAACTAGCGATGTTGCTGCCTTTTTGCTCCATTGCCTTTTCAAGTCTTCAACGTAAAAGAGCAATCGCAGTTCGGTTTCACATGTATTGTTCTATAATCCAGGCAATAAATGCTAATTAGTAATGCTCAAGGATCCGACCATTCAGAGTAATTATCATAATTTACTTCTTCCTTGTTAAAGACATTCCTTGCTGATTTAAAAAAAAATTAAATCCTCCTTTTACATTGCACTGCAGTGGATATGCACTAGAGAGATGTCAAGGTATAGTTATATCCTTGTGACTGCATTCAAAGTCACCGACATGTGCCTCTTAACTTATTCCAAATGGAATTGCAACTTAATTTCTGAAGCGAAATTCATGTAAATGCATAAAGTTTTGCATGAGCACCAGGAATGTATGATTTTATTTTACAAACCCCAAGGCTCCTCCTTCCCCGCCCACCCCCTTTCTAAAACCACTTACAGAGCAGAACAAAGGAAACTGCTAACTATAGAGGCATCATTAAGTGTGAACAGCAACAGTATGATAAAGTATGTGATATGACAACATATTTCATTGCACAAAAGTGCAGATAATTAAATAATTCAATAGTAACCCTGACTAATTAGCAGAAAGATCTTTAAGGAGGAATCAAGAAAATGGATCCAATCAAGTTGAATAATATGCTTCCTTCTCCAAGATCATAAATATATTTTGGTTATTTGATGATTGATTCACACAGAAAAATGAGGACAAAAGCCTGATCCTCAAAGTGGAGCTTTGATCTGGTGTCCTCTTTAGGACAAATTAATTGTATGTTTTAAAAGAGCTCAACTGAACGTGGAGTTTTTTCTGTTTTCAATCAAAGGTACAACATGCCATTTTATTTCACTTTTGTCTCTTATCCCTCAATCTAAAAAAATAATCGATCCTTTATCTTATCATATCAGGCCTCAGAATCTATATGTAGCCTCTTCTGCATTTTCCAGTGAGGTTCATGTTTAAGTTCCTTATTACTTGGGGCAAGTATCATGTGCACAGAAGGAACAGAATAAATATTACATAGGGTGGAGCCCTCCCCCTCTCCTTTATCAAGGTGATATTCCCCGTGTTCATTGTTCATTTTAAGAGAGAGCTGCAGTTTTTACTTGAGGACTGTAAGCACATTAGAGGAATAATTCCCTTTGGATACTATACAGAAGGAGCCACCTGCAAAATGTTGATGCTGTTATTGAAGCCTCAAGTGGAATCAGCTTTCAAAAAATTAGATATTAGATACATCCGATATAATTTGCGATGTGTAATTATACTAATGTGCATATAGTTGTGTGTTGCTTTACATGTTGCCTACTTGAGTTTCTACCCCCCCCCCACCTCCCACCCTTGGGCATTTCTCATCATCTGAAACAGTTCCTGAGGAGAATGTTTTTCAAGTCAGCTTATTCTTTTTAAATTCCTCATTAATTGACATAAGAATAAAAGGACTCTACAGTCTGTGTTCTTGTGAGAGAATGAATGTGTGCAACCTCAATGCTGGAAATTAATGATCTCTAAAAGGGTTATCACTGTGGACACCTGCATTATTTGTGAAATATTTGCTATTCTTTATTGATTTGGTCTTCATCCTGAGTTTGGACAACTTGAAGTAATGGAGGATATTAGAATAGTAAATCTTATTCGTAAGAAATCCATTTCCTTTGTTGGAATAATGAGATAAAATGCCAAAAAAATGGCCTCGGGCAGAGAAAATAATTTTAATTTAATCAAAATAATAACGATAATAAACAATTCTTTTTATTTTCTTTTTCTTCCATTTTCCATGCCACAAGATGAGTAACTGAAACTCTGCTTTAGGTCACTTATGCACTAACATCAACTTCCCTTTTGGGGTCTCAACATGACACCAGAGAGCTACTTATGGCTCAACTGGAGAGGCCCCCTCCAAGAATCTGACCCCTGAAGATTTACCTATTAAGGAAAAAAGCCCAGGCAAAGCCACATTGAGTTGGTTGGTCAGCCTGGCACTTGACATTTACCATATGCTCGGTAGGTGAAGAGTTTCTTAATGCAAATTCAAAGAATCATTACCATTGGATTGCAGAAGGATCCTGAGCAAGATGATATAAGAGTCCCATTTCATGTCATGCATTCAGGAGACAAAAGGATTTCAAAGGAGCCTCTTGTTGAGGTGATACAGGTTATTACTCCAATTAAGTAGGCACAGAGCCTGAATAAAGCTGATTTATAAGATATCTAAATCATAATAGACCGCTAAATATGGTCTTTCACATATTTATACTGTTTATTCCTCAAAATTAATTTTGATAATGGAGTCTATATTATATGAGACATTTTGCATGTGCTATCTCTATATAACACCAAAGCAATACCTTGTTTTACTTTCTACCTGCTCATATATTCAAGGTCTTTCCATTATTGACCATTCAAATGAGTCACAAAAATATTGTATGCAAGTCCTTCCTTAATAAATAGCATTTTAATTTGTTCACAAATGTGTATCAAAAGCTTAGCACCCCATCCTTTCTGACAATGTTCACAAAATAATAAATTTTAAAATCTTCTAAGATGTGTAGCGACTTACTTACCCAGGATCAGTTACTTATGGTTGGTTAGAACAGCAGAATACCTATTCACAATATTTACCCCTAAGTTATCTATATTTTTTGGAATAAAACAATATTGTTCCTGCCATCTGGAGAACCTCAGTATGCTCAAAGGATTTAGGGGAGAGAGCAGTGATGGGTCATGATATATCCATTTTGGTGCATCTCTATTTGTGGGAGCATAAAGAAGAGGCTGGCAGTAAAGACTTTGGTTAAATCAAAATCCATTGGCAAAATATATTTCATTCACCATAAGTTTTGCAGAATAAAAGAAGCATTAACGCAACTCTTCTCAAATATCCTCATCTGTAAAATGAGTGAGGTGGATTAGTCAGGCTCTACATTCTTTGACAGCTCTAAGAATTTTTGAGGCTATTCTCTAGTACGTGGCATAGGAACAAGCTCAGGACCTGTAAATCCAGAGTCTATTGTACCAACGGTTGCCCTTCTAAAGTTATATTTGATTCCGCCTCCGGGGTCTGAATCTACTAACATATTTTGCCTTCATGCTAAAGCAGTAAAGACTGGAGTTCATTTTCAGGAAGGGGCAGTGACAGAAAAGAGCAACAGCTGAGGAATGAAACAAGCTGCACAGTGGGAGAAGCAATTCTTGATCTGAGTTCTAAGCTCATTTCCTTCAACATGAATGCAGAAGAAATTCAGACAAGCACCTGCCTTTCTGTAGTAAAGCCCTATTCTTTAGTGCTTCTGTTTTCATGTAATTACTTGTAGTGTGGTTTGTTGGATTGATGCCTTTGAGTTTCACATTCCCCCTTTCCCTCGATTCATTGGAATCAAAGCCTACAGCAGTTGCATCAACACACCACACTTCCCAAATTAAACCTTGACATGTTCAAAACCACCTGGAAATTACTCCACCCTGTTTTCTAAAAACACTCAGATTGTGGAGTGTCTTCTTGAATACTATGAATCTGCTTCCCCCAGCTTTCACGGCTTCAATAAATTTACACCCTGCTTCTCTTTTCTGCACATGCTGTCCCTCTGCCTCAAGATTTGAGGAACCTTTCTTTCTTCCCTCCCTTCTTTCTCTCTTTTCTGCTCTTTCAGTGCTGTGTGCCACATTCTGTGCCAGGCACTGGAAATACCAAGACAAATACAAGGGACTCACAGTTAACACCTGACAGTCTAGTGACTTCATTCACTCCTACATTACTGTGCAGTTATCTACCCACAACTAGTTTATCTTGCCTTTAGTTCTTGGATTTATTTCAATGTGTCCTCAGTGTCCTGTGGCCTTTTGTTCTTTTCCTGTGTGTTCTACTTCAACAACTTCCTATTGAATTAAACCTGAAGCTTTTCTTACAGCGTATCCCCCAGAGTGATTGGAGTGCTACTCTTGCACACACACAGGTGATGCCACTGCTTGACTGATTCTTGAGCAAGCTGAACAATGAATGGGAGTTCTGTTTTTTCTGGTGATGCAAGCAAGCATCTCAGCTGTAGTTAGAAATAGCATGCTCCCCAAAGTATCATTTATTCATTTTTATTAAAGAGTCAATGCGATAACTTTGTGTGACATGTTCTATTATTTTTTTAGTTTTGTCGATGTTCCTTTCAGCTGATCCTATAGCCCCCCTCCTCAGGAATGTCTCCCCAGTGAAAGGACAAAGACTGCAGAGACTGCTATATTGATGGAACCTCACGTCAACTGTGAAGTTGAGACAAAGAAAATGTCCACCTGAAGACATCTCTCCTGTCCAGCAGTACACCCAAATGTGCAGTTTCGGCCAATAGAACCCTCAGAATAAGAGCAATCTTTCCAAGAAACAGAAAAACCCAGTACTGACATCTAGATCTCTGATGAGCCAAGAACTTTCCCTTCCTTGTGTGTATTCCTCTGTTTGTATTTTAATTCATGTGACATTCATTTTTTTTCCTACTATGGACATAATTGTTAATGCACTAGTACTAGAATCTGAATGGGCACAAATGTGCTAATGTCCTAAAGAACAAAATCAATACAATAAGGAGAATGATGTTTAGCCACAAGTAGTTTCTTCTTCAGAGCAACCAGAAAATTGAAAAGTACCTTAGAAATAGCAAGGCAGGCATGGGCAAGTTGAAGGATCAAATAACAGAAAAGATTCATAGGGCAGCATAGAAATACCACACTGTTTCACCTGACACCAACCCACCAACCATTATTTTTAGGACAAAAGCTCTGTTCTATGAGATCTGGTCCCTGCTTGTAAGAAGCTTCAATCTAGTTAGGCAAAGTTACATAAACTTTTGAAGAGAGGAGAAACAGGTTGGGTCAGAGGATGATAAGAGCCAAAGTAGAACAAAAGATGTAGATAATGAGCTCAAAGAAGATTACCACGAGATGAGTGGACCGACCTTTTGGGGAAGAAAACTCCCCAAAGAGGAAAATGTGAGATGAATTTTGAAGGACTCAAAAATTTAGAAAAATTGAAAGTTAGGAGAAAACAGAGACCTGTAGTTTGACATGACACTATGAGCAAAGCCGAGAAAGAGGAAATTCGGATATATGGTGTAGTTAGGAGATGATGACTTCACCCCAGACATTCAGCACTTGTCCCTGTGTATTTGATAAAGTGTGTACACACACCTCCCCTCTCCAACCTCAGGCATCACCTAGAATTATAATTGAATTTCTTTTCTGTTAAAGCAAGTGAGGGTAATTGGTGATAATATGGAGAATTCATGATTTTTCTGTTAATAACAATTGGTATTTACTAAGTTCTCACTGTATGTTAAGCATTTTCCATATAAACTCAAACAACTATGCAAATTAGATACTGTTATCCCCATTTTACAGGCAACAAAACAGGTTAAATGAGGTGATAGAACTTGCCAAGGTGTTAGGTAAGGAGGCTCACAATCAGAATTCTGATTGCAAAGCTCATGATCTCAAGCACGAAGTCACAATATTGTGATCAATGTCAACAGGATCACCATTTTTTAATATTACTTGATAGTTGTCTATCAACAAATAGTTGTGGGTTTTTTAAGTTAGCACTTCAACTTTTTCAGCTTTAGGATTTTTAGTAATCATAAAACACATTCTATCACTCTAGTTACACTAGAGTTACAGTAGAGTTACATTAGAGTAATAGAATGTTGTACAAAATTGGGAGAGTAGACCTTGAAGAATTTTAGACATTTCTCTTTTTTTCCTCTTTTCTTTCTTTTTTTGGGGGGGGCAAATTTTGATGAGATTTTCTACTTTGTTCTGTAAGAAATCACAAATATTTTTTAAAAAGAGGAGGGGCTTAATCACTTATCACAGTATCTTTTTTTTATAGGCAAGATAAATCTAAAGTTTAGAGTGACTTACAGAAGGTCACATAGTGAGTGTGGCAGAGCAAGGAACAGAAACCAGGCCCTCCAGTCCACTCTCAATGCTCTTGAACTACTACTCCATCCTACCTAAATGAAGCACAACCTTGAATTTGATTAAAGGAAACTCTATCTAGGTAATCAGGGAGCATTGAACTTAGTAGGCTGCTTCAATTCTGCACCTCTTTGGCATCCCTCAGTGTGAAATGTAGCTAGCTCTGCATATAACATTAGACCCATAAATGGCCAACATCCATTCCCAAAGAACACACAGTGGCCAAAATTTGTACAATATCTTCAATGATATCCTCAAGTTATTTGGAATGCTCAGTTCACCTGCAAAGATCAAATCTTCTGATAACCATCTTCTTTACCAATTTTAGGCACAGTATACATTAGTAAGTACTTTTGCATGAATGTTTATACATGACTATTTCAATAGTACTTACGTTTTTTAAAATATCTAGTCACTTGTTATTATAATTCTCACTCATTCATGAAACTACCTCAAGAATACCTTGACCAAAAAAAGCTAGAACTGAGGAGTATCTCTTCTTTACCAGCTCCTTTGCATTCAGTTGGCATCTAGGAATGCTTACTGAAGTGATCCTCTGGATAACATAGAGGTTTGAACTGCAAATGTGCCTTGAAGGAGTCAGTTAAGCTGGATCTACTGAGGAGCAGAAGTCTGAATGTTTGGAAGTGCCTCAATATTTACCTGTGGTAAATTTTCACTTAGGTATCTGTCCTGTCACATTGCATTCTTCTCATGGCTCTGGTCATTCTGTTTTCAAAATGATGACTGTTGGCCATATCTTACACTGAGAGGTCATAAATAAACAGGGTTTTTAATAAAAGGGGAGCCAAGCACAAGGCATGAGTTTGTTGACATTTTATGAGATTCTGTCCTATGTCCCTAATTCCCAATAAAATAAATATTGCATCAACTCTGAACTTGTGTTGATTTCTTGGAAAAGTATGTTCTCATAAATTGTTTTCACTAGTATGGATCAAAGCTGGTTTCAGGATCCATGAGGAGCAAATAATTTAATGTGATAAGAAAATTTAAATTTAGAAGGCAATCTGCAAATGATCCTATGTTACTTTTAAATAAATAGTGCTATCATCCACCCAAGTCAGACACCAAGGTATGTGGTCCTTGTCTTTTCCCCTTCCAACTGCCCTGGCTGATCATTCAGGTAATCCATTTGACCATTCCTTCTTTCTGCTATTCAAATATGTCTACTTTTCTTCATCATCTGCTTTAGTAAAGACAACCCTCATTTCTTTCCTGGATCATTGCATAGTGACTCCAGTGTTTCCTTCTATATTGCCAAGTGGCACCAGGGCAATCTCTAAATCACAAACATGATCATATCATCACATAGTTTCAAACTCTTTACTGCTGCCTTTTGCCCTTGACATATCATGATACCAAACGCCCTTTATGTCCTGGATCCTGGCTCAAACAGTCCTCTCTGGACTCCAGTTCCTCTCTCCCCCTCCTTTTGTAGGCATGAGGCATCCATCTTTGCCTTTCCTTAACATTCCTTTTATCTTCTCAGCTTTCTCACTGACATCACTTTCTTGTACTCTCTCTGCTACTTCTGTCAAACTTCCATCATGTGATTTCTGATCTCATTCCAGCAGCCATCTTCTCTTGAAAGGCTTCACTTGAACCATTGTACTAGGACTGACGGCTCCCAGATGCCTTCATAGCATTCCGCGCTTAGCACTCCCCAGAAAGGATTGTGATGACCTTGTTCCAGTCTCCTCTATTAGAGTATGAGAATCTAAAGCTGCACTGTTGAACATGGAAGCCACCCCTCCCGTGTAGCTATTTTCATTTAAATCAATTAGTATTAAGTAAAATTAGAGATTCAGTTCCTTGGTTGCCATGACCACATCTCAAGGGCTCAATAGCCACGTACAACTGGTGGCTGCCCTAACAAACACCATAGTTATAAAACACTTCTATCAATGACCAAGTTCTGTGGGACAGTGCTGTTCTGGAAGATAACTACTATGTTTTTTGGTTGTTTCATCCTCTATATTTGCAGCCTTTTAAACTAGGACTTCCATAGAGCACAAGAACATGATTTGAATGACTAATCTCTCAATTATCCCAAGGATGATGTATAACAAACACTATATCATCTCCCAGGGCATTAGGGTTCACTTGTAGCATAAAGGTCTGCTTGAGACAGTGCACAGTAGCCAATCACAATATTTGACACAATATAAATGCTTCATTTATATCTGTTGAATGAATGATATATCTGAATACTTAAAGATATATAGTTTTATTTATTTTCACTTGGGCATGGGGAGTCTTATAAGAAATGTCCCTTCAGATTAGAAAGAGCACCTTCTCTAGAGGATCTGATGATAGATGATTTACTTACTTTCATCCTAAGGATAGGTGAATGATATCATTGCATAGGATTACCTATTATTTTAATTTCCTTTGATGTTTGTACAGGCAAGCAAAGAGTATTGCAGTCTTATTCAGTGAATGAAGTCAAAATGGAAATTATCCAGGGGATATCAAGTTTGATAAACCAAATTTCATTTAGGGGATTAGTCAAAGTTTACTAAAAAAATATTGTTTACTGAGCCCCTAGGATATGCCAGGCACTTTGTTGGGTCTTAGAGATGTAGGAGGGAACAGGATAGACATGATATTTTTATTCACGGTGAATGACAGTAATATAATAATTTTAGTTCCTCCTTGCATTACACCCAAAGCAAGAGTTCCCTTCCTTGGCTGTACATTCTAACTCTATTTAAGGAGTTTAAAAAACAATGATACCTGGGTCTCTTCTCAAAAGATTCTGACTTAATCGATGTGAATATATCTGGGACTTTGGATTTTTAAAAAAAAAAATTCCCCCTGATGATTGAAATGTTCAGCCAAAATTGATAACTCTCATCCTATCAGGATACAACAATAAAATGAGCTCAAAAACAAACAAACAAACAAAAAAAAAAAAAAAAAAACTAAGAGTTCCTGGTATTGGCGGCTGAAAGTATATTACCCAAAAGGAAAAACTTGAAAATTACTCATTGAATATGCCTTCCTTTTGCTTTTTATTTCTCAGAATATAAACCAATACATTGTCACCAAGTTAGTTGTCCAGGTCACATAGCCAGTTCATGACTGAGATAAGAGTTAACCTAAGGTTTCTGATTTTAACACAGCACTCCTGCTACCCTAAACTGTCTCAGAGAAATGGAAAATATAATTATCTTCAATCAAGAGACAATAAGCATTTACTGTGCTCATAATTTTTAAAAGCAAGAATTGAATTGGTGCCATTTTGAATCCTATGTACTCAAATATCTCTGTGAATTAGTGAGCACTATTGATTGATTTTGTTAAAATGCAACTTCTTTTTTAAAAGTGTGTGTGTGTGTGTGTAGGTATAAACTCTAAAGAGGCAACTCAAGATGTTGCAACATTCTTATGAATTCAAAAATCAACATACACATGGTAAATTCCACACATAACTAGGAAGGACATTTTGTCTTTAAACTTGAATTCCTCAATACCTGAAATGGTAGGGAAAAGAAAAAATAAAATAGTGCATCATGCTCCCACATTCTCTGTCCCCACCTACCTGATTCCATGACATCCCATTTAGTTTAATATTTTACAGTTGCAGGTAAAAATTGCCAGTCTATCCCCATGAGAAAAGTTGACATTCAAAATAACTAGTATAAAAATAGCTATCTCTTTTAGTTATCACCATGCTGTTTTTAGGTTCTACTCATGGATCAAGAGAATCCAGGAACTATAAATCATCTAGTCCACTGTTCTCCATCCACCTAAGACCCCAGAGAGAAAATGTGCCTTTCCATTTTTCGAAGGCATCAAAATAAAAACGAATGTCCACATACTTCCTTCAAAAAGCATTTCACTGAGAGTCTACACAGTTGGGAAATTCTCATTTCGATTCCAAATCCCTCACGCTGTAGTTTAATCCCATTTTCTCTTGTTCCCTGTGGAGAGAAAGAACAGCTGGCTTCCATTCTTTCTAAACTCAATCCCTTCATGTCCTTAAAGACACCTACCTCTCAGCCTTCTCTTCTCTGGAATGAATAATAGCAGTTTTCATCAGGAAAATGTCTCTCTTGGATTGTGTACGTTCACTGCCATATCACATATATCCATGCTCTTCACATAATGTTCATAACGAAAACAAGCCAAGGCCAAGCTCAAAAACAAGCAAATACATCAGTGTTTTCATGAATGAAGTTACAGATTCAATAATAGACACTGAAAAAATAGATTGGAATCCTATTCTTCCAATAAATATATACCAAAATTGCCATAATTTCTTCTAGAAAGTATTGACATTCTATTGCTTTTGGAGAGCTGAATTAAAAATTAAATGATTAGATTTCAATTTCTTTTATGCAAGCTCTCCCTGTGCCCTGCAATGGAATAGTCCATTCAGCATCCCACAGCAGGAGCCACCATTGCTTTGACAAAAATAGATACAGTATTGGAACATTCAGTCAATGGAGTAATCCAATTGTCTAACATTCTTTTCTGCTTTGTCATTTACATTTTAATAAATCCCAGAATATGTCAAGCTGTATCTAGTTGTACCAAGTGTAGCTAACCGCATGCAGTTACCAGATGCAATGAGAGAATCATAACATGCAACTCTTACAATGCATCAACATTTGGTTTGGGTATATTTTTAGGTTCATACATGTTAAATAAGGATACTCTTCAAAATTAAAAATGAATACTTTGCAAAATCTTTGCTATAATCCACATTCTGTCAGTATATTCAGCTTTTGTTAGGGAAGCTTTGGGGAAGGGGTGCTCTGTTAACGTGATCTAAGAATGCTGGTATCTCTTAACCCTGAAGACAGTATGTCAGATAGCCAGTAAGAATGTGGCACGTATGCCTACTTCTTTGCCAGTTTATTGTCTCTCCATTAAGGAGTTTCCAGTAGTCACAGTTTAAAGTCAGTTGACATTCCATGATGCCAAAATTTCAGGTAAATCAGAGGTAACAGATTATGCATGTGTGTGTGTGTATGTATGTGTATATATATATATATATATATATATATTTATGCATGTACTTACTATTATTAGCTTACGTGCATAACATGGTCTATGCACATGTTGGCCACCTCCTGTTTCAAGACTTTGAGAGACTTGATATTCTGGCTTAGGAGACCGCACTGAGTTTTCACTGTATGGCAGAGTGAGCCCCAGCATATTGGAGATCCCTAAGTGGCAGGTATGTGCCACTTACATACTTACCAGAGAATTCTCAGATGGTTATTTAAGTTAGCCCATCAGAAAACTCTCACTGTTGGCTTTTCAACATTTTGATTATTACTGTTTTGGGATAATAACTGCCAAAGATCAGGCTTACATCAGGTAAATCTGATTAACATTAAAATTTTGATAAACTCAAGGATTAAAAGAGACCTTGATACTCAAAGCAATTTATGTGCTAGCCACAGGGACAGTGAGCAGCCCACCACTTGGCTCCGTGAAGTCAGGTGTTGTGTTTACCAGTGTTTGAGGTGGAGGAAATGAGAACTCCAGGGACCTTATGGGTACCCAGTGAGGTCATCAGCATTTCCTGACTCTTAGAGCTTTCTCTTACTCTGCCACAGTGTGACAACTGGTAGATTCAGTGAAAAAGTATGACCTGGCCAGTAGTAGAATGACTACAATGTCTTGAAGACCCCTGGAGAAGGACGACCACAACTTCCCCCTCTACCTAGAGAATCGTCGATCCTTGTACTCATGAAGTACTCCCATGATTATAGGATGCAGGGTTATGACTTGGGCAACACTCAATCAATTTGTACTCATCAGGTATCTCAAACAATATTAGGGAGGATTTTGACAGGTATATCAGACAGTGAAGGTCACGAGACACATGTTTAAGTTTCATTTTTCTATTGCGTGGTGAGATGGAATCTTCAAGAGATGGGACCTGTTGGGATTTCCTCAGGTCAATTAGGGACATGCCCTGTTCTCATTTTTCATGAAAGCCTGGTTAGTTATTCGGAGGGTTGTTATAAAAGTCTAAGCCCAGTTCACAGGCTTCCTGTTTTCAGATGAGATCCTCTCTTCTACAGGGCTCCTGCCATTGCCATCTGCCACAAGGTGATGTAGCCAAGGAGAGGCCCTCACAAGAGCCTATACCATGTTGTTTGGACTTTCACACTCCAAAACCATGAGCTAAATAAACCTCTTTTCTTTATAAAGTCAACCTGCCTCTGTTGTTTTGTTATAATGAAAAAAACAGATTAATATATCCATCTACAATTATTTCCTTTAAAATTTCTGTAATTGAGTTAAAGCTACTGTAAAATGAGAAACATTAGTTGACTTTACAAAGATTTTAAAAGTAAATGCAGTAGTGTTTTGAGAAAGGCTGTAGATTTCATAACACTGGCTATTAAATACCCAAATTAGAGAGATGAACAGGGATGCAGATGTTATAGAAGTGAATACAATTTTTCAGAATGTGGTTTAGATATTTGCTTCAAACAAATTTCTAGATTGATAGATTTCAGTGATGAGGGAGCTCCAAAGTCTATATAGTACAACTGTCATTTTTGCTTGAATTTTTCTGTACAAGAGACCACCTCCCCGATTCTATATTTAGACAACTCAGACGGTTTGAATACTTTTTCCTAATGTTGATTCATAAGGGCCCTTAAGACATACAGTATAAGTCTGATTTCTTTTCTGTTTGTTAGTCTTACAAATATTTAAAGGAAGAAACGTTCTTTCCAGGGTCTTCTTTCCTTAGGACACACACACTCAGCATCCCCAGCCATTCCTCCCAAAGCATGAGCTCAGACACTTTCATCGTCCCTGTGGTTTTGCAAGCCAGTTGGTCTAACTGCCTTGTGAAATGTGCTTCTCAGAATTGAACACAGTTTTCTAAATATGGACTGACAAATGGGGAGTAAGTACGATGATCACTTAAAATATTTTTCTTCCTGAGTACTGGATCTCTATGAATAAGTCCTCCTGTTAATCTTCTTGACTATCACCAAGCAGTGGTAACCCCTAACTACTATCTACTGAAACACATGTCACACCACTAACAAACACTTTTTCCCTCATCCTTGGATTCAGCCCATTATTTTTACCCCAATATCTTTTTAAAATCCCAATCAAGGTATCTGATGCATTAGAAAATTCTCTGAGTCCTGTAAGTCACACATTTGACACAAACTTTCCTGAAGGAGCTCAGAAGAAACCTAGTCAGGTGACTTGTTAATTTAGAATTCCATTCCCCCAAATGAACAGTCCATTCGTTGTCAAAGAAAGAAGTGGATTTAAGCTATCAGGGTTGGTTTTGTTTGTTTGTTTGCTTGGCCTTATGTTTACACTTTAAAATATAACTACTGACACCTGGAAGAAGTCATCTTGATAAACGATGAGTGGCAAGAGGAAGTTGGTCTGGGACCAACAGTTTGCTCCAGGTGATCAAGAGGGAATATGTCCTAAGTGAATAACTGAAATCACTGCTGCATACACCGATGTGTTAAGTAACTGGACTTTCCTCTTTCATGCTCTTTTGGGGGAGATAAATAACTCTCTTTGAAAGAGCAGATTTAGGATAAGTAGAGTTGGAAATCTTTTTATCCATATCTATTCCACAAAATAAAGTAGAAGTAAGTGTGGTGTAAAAATACACCTCTTTGGTTCCTTGCTGTAGTAACAATTCTCTGTGAGAGGAGAGGGAGTTAGGTAAGGTGGGTAAGGTCTGGCACCTATCCAGGGGTTTAATTACCAAATTGCCTAAAGAAACTCAGAATAAGGCATTTCAGCTCAATTCAAATTCTTAAAATGAATTGAAATTCATGAGAAAGCAGTTGTACAATCTGGCCCAGAGGACAGGATTCTTAGCAGGGCTCCGGTGTCTGATGGCGGTGGTGTCTGAAACACTGGAAGCCCTTCTCTCGCTCCTGTGCTGGGACAGGGCGGCTCTCTCTGCCCTCCATTCGCTGTTGCTCCTTCCTTCTTTCTCTTCTCCCTGTCCTCCCTTCCTTCCTCTTTCTCTTCCCTTCCTCCTCTCCCTTCCATCCTCCTCTCCATTCCTCCCTCCTTTCTCCTTCCTTCCTATCTATTTTTACTGTCTTTTTGTCTCTCTTTCCATGCTGGTACCATGCCTGGAAGACTCCATCACCCAATGCACCTACGTTGAGGTTCCGTCTGAGAAGACAACAACGTGTAGAAAGTGGCCTGAGTTTGCCTGTGTTCTGTTTGAAAAAGAAGGAAGGAAGGAAGGAAGGAAGGGAGGGAGGAAGGGAGGGAGGGAGGGAGAAGAAGGGGGAAGGAGAGAAGAAAGGAGACAAGGGAAGGAGAGAAGAAAGGAAGAGAAAGGGAGGACGAGAGGGAAGTAAATATAGGAGGAAGGAAGGAGGAGGGCAGGAAGACAGAGGAAGGGGGAGAAGGGAGGAAGGAGAGAGGAAAGGAGGAGGGAAGAGGAAGAGAGAAGGAAGGAAGAGAAAGGGGGTGAGTAAAATAGGGAGGAAGGAGAGAAAGGAAGGGAGGGAGAAGAAAGAGAAGGAAGGGAAAGAAAGGAGGATGGAAGAGAAAGAGAGTGGGAGGGAAATAAAGAAGACAGAAGAAAAGAAGGAGGGAGGGAATTTAGGGAGAAGGAAGTAGGGAGAAATGGAGGAAGAGGGAGAAAGGGAGGGAGGAAAGGAGAGAAGGAAACAAAAGATAAAGAGGAAGGAAAGGAGAGAGAGGTAGAAAGAGAGGAAACAAAGGAAGCAAGGAAGGGGGAAAAGAAGTAAGGAAGGAAAGGAGGGAGAGAGGTAAAAGGAAAGAGAACGGGAGGGTGGAAGGAAGGAAAGGAGGAAAAAAGAGGAAGGGAGGGAGGGAAGGGAGGGCTCCTCCCCAGACGGTTCCTATTCTTTTTCTCTGAATCCCTGGCACTTTTTCCTCTTTTGCTGTCTGCTCTCTGGCTGGTGAGATTAAACCCAACCCTTGGTTCCCATTCCAGTGGTTGAAGCCACACTTCCATTCTTTTCCTCTTTGATTCACCAAGAGGTTCTTAAACTGGCCAGTGCATCAGAAGGCCCTTGGTGAGCTATTAAGCCACAGGTTTCCGGGTTCTGGCTCAGGGTTTCTGGTTCAGTAGGTCTGGGATAGAAACCCTGAATTTGCATTCTAGCAAGTTGCCAGGGGGTGCTGCTGCTGCAGGTCCTGGGGCTCCACTTTTGAGAACCAGGGTTCTAATTCTAAACCATTCATTATTTCACCCTCTCTCAAGATCCGTCAATGGGATGAAGAATTCCTATTTCTTTAACCATCTTTAATAACATCTATATCCAGAATTCTTCAACATCACAGTGGCTCTTCTCTGAAGATTTTCCAAATCCATCCTTAGCTGATGGCTAGGGCTGGATATGGGGCTGTGGTCATTCTGATAGAGTAAAATTACCACCCCTTACATTTGTATGATGTATTTCTCCTGAAGGTTAGAGCAACACTTTCTTATCTCCTATCTCATTTGTTTGCCTAAAACTCATGAGGTATTATCTCATCCTGGTAAAGAAAATCTTTGAAGGAAGAGAAATGGAGCAACATCTACAGAAATGTATACGATGGGATGCACTCAGCCTTCCTTACTCCAGATTTAGCTCCATAGAAATTCTTGGAGCATTTGTTTAATTTTTTTTAAATCCCAAGTCCAGTACAGGTTATTGAAGCCAGGTAAATTGCTTTGATCTATTAATATATTGTCAAAAAATAAAATTTCTTAATTTTGAGTTGTTATTGGTTATACAGATACAACCTCAGCCTAATTTAGAGAATTCTACTCAAAACAATATGAAAGTTTAAAAGTCTCTGTCCTGGATTTTATTTCTCTACTTGCAAGGAATGCATTTTAGTTATGATTCCACCTTTGGCTTTCAGTTCACTAAACACATTAAGTTTTGCAGTTAGTCCCAAGACTTTACCTCCTTTAAGAAAATAGCTTTCTACCTCCTCCTACAAATGGATTATGATATTGTTTTATTTTTTCCATTTATAAGATAATTAGGATTTGTACATCAGGAATCAGGACTTTATGTAGATAGATGTTCACAATAATGAAATGAACAAAAAGAGATTAGAGGGAAAGCAATTTCTCAGACACCAATTTTATTGTTTACATGATCTCAAAGTTCTGTAGCTCCTTAGGTCCCTTGGTCCTCTCCTTGCTTTTCTTATAACCCATCTTGTCCTTGTTTGATGACAAAGAAAATGAAGAGCCTGGTAGCTTACAAAACCATAAAGCTGGATTACATCGTGTTTTAAGGGTTCTATTATTTGCCCCTAAACTATTGTTGCAAAAGCAAAAGATTCCAACTATTTGACTGAAACTCAAATTGCCATCAGCAAAGTATTAGAATGAATCTCATTTATTACCACCAAGGAAATAAATAATCCTGATGGACTGTCTTTCATCCAAATTAGACTAACCAAATCAATTCAAATCATTAGAATACATTATATTCAATTATATATAAATCTGCCTTGTAAATAACCACTTACCTGCTTGCCCAAAGCAGTACAATGCTTTATGCTAAACCAACAGTTTCAAAAATTATAGAATCAACAGGCAAAATATTTTAGTAGGTTGTTACATATTTTGTACTTAATCCATTCAATAAACATTAATTGAGGACCTACTGCATTCTGGGAATACAAAGATGAATAATACATGATCTGGCCCTCAAAGCTCTCACCTCATAAGGGGAAAAGACATGTAGACATGCTGTTCCTAAAGACCATTTGATCTCAGGAAAATTAATGGTGTGGGTTGCTGCCTGATTGAGACCCTGGCAGGACAATGATAAAGAGATGGGGCAAATATCTAGAGGATGGCAAAAGATGAAGTTTGAAAGAGACGTCATAAAGAATCCTGTCCAATGCCTTCCAACGACCTCCTTTAGCAAATGCAAGTTTTAGATTAAGCAAAACATTAATAATGAATGTGGTGGGATTGTGTAGAAATGGTAAACACTGTTCCAAAGGCAAATAGAAATGATTCTCCAAGTATGTAGAAAGGTGAGTTACTTGTGGCCCCATTTCTCTGTTTTTGTGGAATTATGTCAAGTATATTAAAAGCATATTTGAAGAGGAAGCACTGGCAAGATTATAACATCCTTTGAGTTATGTTTCTGTCCCTGAGGCAGCCCATCAGCTTAGGTAAGATGTTCATTCCTTTACATAGCACGATGGTTTGCCCCACATCTATTTAGCTGAGCACATATGTCAAAGATGCACTTGGTTCTACCTGCAATTTTCTTAAACAATGGCACTGATCTGTGGCTATCTGGGCTTAGTGGGGACTATCTGAGATCACAGCACATAAAGAGGACAGGGAAGTATATGTGGAGTAGAAACAAATTGGTTTATATAGGGATTGAATTTTTGATCATAAGAACATCAAGTCCACATCAGCTGATAGTACAGTCACTGAGAGAATTATCTTCTTGGTTTGAGTTTTTAAATTCCTTTCAAAAACACAACCCTAGCTCAATATGTTAATTGAGTTTAGTGCTGATCTTGGGACCTTCGTCATATATTTGAGAGAAGAGGTCTGGTAGGAGCCAATCTGTCACATGTAGTGTCAAGTTAAGCCCAGATGTCAAATGATAATCTTTGAAACAGTGCCAAGGAAAATTTGAGAAGTTGTTTTGAGCACTTTAAAAAAAATGTCATACAAAATTCAAATCATATTCTTCCTGAGTCAGTCACATTTACCTTTTCTAGTGTCTCTTATTTGCATTTTCAGCCCTACTCCTCATCTTGCATTTTCTAGAATGTTTTGCAACGATGAGTCTGACTCTTAGCTGATGACTTTGAGTAAGTAAAATTCACCCTGTCAACTGATTTTTTTTTTTTGTCATTGTGGTTGTTTATCAAGTTGGAGTATGAAGAACTTTAAAAGTTTTATCCAGTTCCTAATAATGGCATTTGGGCATGTGACCAGTTTGGAAACAAGGTATCTCTGAGTTCTGATGTGACAATTTGCAACGCCCCTGCACAGGACGAGGCAGTCGTGCTGGAGAGAGGAGGTCTCGATATGTTCTTCATTTTGTGTGTAGGTTTTAATCACTTTTTCTTGCAACTGGACAAATATCTGACCATGTGAAGTTCCATGAACACAAGAACAAATTTCCCAAATATGTGCATAATTTAGTGTATAATTGATGTGAGTGACTCCTCTGTGAATACAATATTTCCACATATAGAGATTTTGTGTTAGGCCGGGAGCTATTTATGGGAAGCCAACAGAGGCTCTTGCACAATTGAAGCCCGGATGGAGTCCTGCTTTCTGAAGCTGGTGGGATTTTCTCCAGCATTATCCCACTCAGGAGTGTCTATGCCCAACACTCCACTCTCACGTGTCTCCTCCCTTTAGGGCCCCAGGCTTACCCTGTCTACCTATTAGAGAATAACTGATAGGTTAATCCTTCTTCAAGGTATTATTTAATAAGGTGGGTTCCTCCCATGGGCATTAGAGCTTTAATGTAGTCTAAAACGACTTAACAGTTTAGAGAAGGATTCTCCCATGATAGATTTTTTGACACCACGGCAGACACGGAGGGGTGAAGGGAGAAACTCAGGCTAAATCACTTTTATTCATGTTATTCAACACCCTTTATCTCTGAAAAACTGTTCAGCACAAGAGGCTTATCTTTGTACTCACAGCTTCTACTTTTTCCATTCTTTGTTCTCAATCATCTGGACTCTTAGTACCCTATTGTTTCTTCCACTTGCCTTCAAGTCCAAATCCACTGAAATTTAAATGTACATGTGCCCAGAAACAGGAGTTCTCTCTTCCGAAGGTGTCTCCATGATGGTTGTGACAACAAAGCTAGATTCATTCAGTCCACATGGGGAGGTCCAGAAAATAGGCTACTTATTTGAAACGTACCTGAAGTCTCTTAGACCCCAGGTAAGTGTACCACTCTGGGAATAGTTCACAATGGGATACGGAATCATTCACTCAGCATCTCACTGAGTTCTTCTGGGTCCGCTGGATGAATGCTAGAGGTCATCTGTACAACTCCACCTGCCTTCTCCAAGTGTCACCTTCAGTTATCCCAATTATTTCTATAAGTTCAACTACATTTTCTAGTAGATTTCTAGCCAGAGCTGAAGACACAGTAACACTGACCCCTACCCCAGGCCTTTAACTCTAACTCCTATTCTTCTTTATTTCTGTGCCCCAATGCTTGCAACAGGCAATAACATCACATTGGTCTGGGATCTGATACAGACATGCATTTTGTCATGTAAGGCCAGGTTTGAATATCCTTTTAGTGACTTTTAAAAATATACCTTTATTTTATTTATTTGTTCTTATAGGGTGCTGAGGATCAAACCCCATGCCTCACATACTCTAGGCAAGTGCTCTACTACTGAGCCACAATCCAGTCCCCTTTTGGTAACTTCTAAAGACTGAAAGTTTAACTTTTAAATACTGCAAAGAAAAGGTACACATGGGTTATAGGATTTATTTGCCATATCCAGGATGAAGATGGATGGTGTACTCATCCTTCCCTCATCTTTTTTTTGCCTTACGTTTATTTCTATGCTTATTTCCAGTTTGTTATTTATTAACTGAGCTGTTGTTCTTTCTCAGCCTTATCTCTATTCTCCTTTATCATGTTCTTCTCTGGACCATCCTTCTGACTGTCCGACTACTTTGTTTTCAACATATACTTAAAATTATTAGCACAGATGTCCGACTACTTCTCACTGTCACACAGCACTAGAACCTGATTGCAGGGTAAAATGCTTTTAATGGCCATTCTGCTCTATCCCCTGCCATCAAGCCACTGCTCTGTCCATGAGCAGCTGCTATCATCATTTCAAATCTGAATAGAGACATTGATTCTTCAAGAAAGCCTTCCCTGACCTCCCTCCAATTAGATCTTGTCCCTTTGTTTGTGTTTTCGTAACTTATTGTAGTGTCTCTCTTTATACCATTCATGGTTGGTAATTATATATTTGGACAGTGGTTTGATAAATGCTTGCCCCTTCCATAGCACTGTGAGCCTGAGGAGGACAGAGGCATAGGTTTCACTTGCCTCTTGCTACATTCCTGGTTCATAAGAGGCAGTGGTAAGGGCTCATTCACATTCATCTTTACTAATACTAACTTTCATGATCAGACTTGTCTTCATTATAAAACCCAACCTGGCTTTAGATAAAGCATGCATAGATTCACCCTTTCCTTCCTTCTTTCATTCATAGATTCCAGACAGTTGTCAAACAGCAAGTATATATTGCATGACTATTGTGCTTAAACCCCTTGTAAGCAAACAGTTAAAAGCCCTGCCCATTGAAGGAACTCTTCTTTAGGGGAGAGAAGGCAATAGGTACATGATTCAAATTCAAAGAAGAAACAGTTATGTCTCCAAGAAAACTAGAGGTCACTTATTGCCTGGAAGACAGGAGAAAGCTTCACAGAGAAAGAAGACTGTGGCCAAGACTTGAAGGTTATGGAGAACTTGAACAGGTAGAATACCGTTGGAAAGGAATATTATTCTAGAGAGAGGAAAGAGTGAGACCCCAGAGTGCTATGTGCATGGAGAGGAAAGAGCCAGTATCTTAGCAACCTCAAAGGGAGATGATACTGGAAGTGGACTGAAAGTAGGTCCAGGAAGAACTAGCATGCAGGTTGCAGAAGTTTAGATTTTTATTCTCAGGTGGTACAGTCATCGGAGGCCTGAGAGAATGTGAGCTCACTTGAATTACGTATTTGGAAGATTCACTTGGCCTCCCTGTGTTGTCTTTAGTGTCAATCTTGGAACATCCATCACAGACATTTGGGTCCTTATTTCTTAGTGTCCCAGAGGACAGGGTCTCTGACCCCTGCTGCCATGGTCTGGGGTAAGCTGCCCACTTTCCCTGGTACTCATTCCCTGCAGTTTGAACCTTGGTTTAACATTTGCCTGGTCTTTGTTAACACTCGCTCTTGTTCTCTTTAAAACAATGGGCAGCTTCTAACACATCTTTTAAGCCAGATCTTCTGACCTCTATTTTCAGATAAGGAGAATGAGGTGTGTAAATGGCAAACTGATTTTCAAACCCAGATGTTTTCTGTCATAAGTTCACCATTTCTTTCAACTTTAGAAATAATGAATAAGTACAAGTCAAACTACAGCAGTTAAAACTTACTGAGTCCTCTATGTGTGCACTGAGTTCTAAGTGCTTTTATTTTTAATTTTAATTTGTTATATAATGACAACAGAATGCATTACAATTTATATTACACATATAGAGCATAATCTTTCGTATCTCTGGTTATACAAAACTGAGTCACATCCTTCATGTCTTCATACATGTACTTAGGGTAATGATGACCATCACATTCCACCATCCTTCCTACCCCTATTCCTCCTCCCTTTCCCTCCCTCCCCTTTTCCCCTTTGCCCTATCTAGATTTCATTTAATCCTCTCATTCCTGCCCCTCCACAGCATATTACGAATCAGCATCCTTAAATCAGAGAACTCATTCACCATTTGGTTTTTTTGGGATTCGCTAATTTCACTTGGCATTATATTCTCCAACTCCATCCATTTACCTGCAAATGCCATAATTTTTTCTCTTTTAATGCTGAATAATATTCCATTGTGTACATATGCCACATTTTCTTTATCCATTCATCTACTGAAGGGCATCTACGTTGGTTCCATAGTTTAGCTATTGGGAATTGTGCTGCTATAAACGTTGAGGTGGTGTGTCCCTGTGGTATGCTGCTTTTAAGTGGTTTGGGTATAGACCGAGGAATGGGATAGCTGGGTCAAATGGTGGTTCCATTCCCAGTTTTCCAAGGAGTCTCCATACTGCTTTCCATTTTGGCTGCACCAATTTGCAGTCCCACCAGCAATGTATGAGTGTGCCTTTTCCCCCACACCCTTGCCAACACTTACTATTGTTTGTATGATTAATAGCTGCCATTTTGACTGGAGCAAGATGAAATCTTAGAGAAATTTTGATTTGTATTTTTCTAATTGCTATTTGACAAAAGCGCCAAAAATGTACATTGGAGAAAAGATAGCCTTTTCAAAAAATGGTGCTGGGAAAATTGAAAATCCATATGCAACAAAATGAAATTAAACCCCTATCTCTCACCAAGCACAAAACTCAACTCAAAGTGGATCAAGAACCTAGGAATTAAACCAGAGACACTGCGTCTATTAGAAGAAAAAGTAGGCCCAAATCTCCATCATGTCAGATTAGGCCCCAACTTCATTAATAAGACTCCTATAGCACAAGAATTAATATCAAGAATCAATAAATGGAATGGATTCAAACTAAAAAGCTTCTTCTCAGCAAAAGAAACAATCAGTGAGGTGAATAGAGAGCCTACTAATTGGGAACAAATTTTTACTACACACACGTCAGATAAAGCACTAATCTCTAGAATATATAAAAAACTCAAAAATCTTAACATCAAAAAACAAGTAACCCATCAATAAATGGGCCAACGAACTGAACAGACACTTCTCAGAAGACGATATACAATCAACAAATATATGAAAAAATGTTCAACATCTAAATGTTTTTATATGCACTGAATCATTTGGTGACTACAAACATTTTGCAAGGTGGTTACTATTGTCGCCACCCTTTCACAGGTGGGGAAACTATGATAAGAGAATTGAAGTAACGTACCTAGTCATGCAACTATTAAACAGAAGAGCCCAGAGGATGGAGACTATACTCTCTGGAGCCTGAGATTTACCATAGCCTCCTGCCTCCTAAGTTAAGGGCTATCTATATGCAAATCTACCTATTCACTGTCCCATACAGAGTAAGTGCTCAATAAATGTTGTCTAACAAATAAAAAATTTAAAAAAAATATAAAATAAATGTTGTCCAAATGTTAGTTCCATTTTTGATCTCAGCTAATACAGTGTGCACCAGTTTTTGTTGTCTGTGATTTGTTCATGAGATGCTCCAACACAGGTGGTCATCCCTAGTCTAATGGCTCTACTACTGGGCATTTATGTCTGGTGCCTAGGGTTCTCTATTCACTTCCTAGCTGGTCCTTCCAACCACATCTAGCCTTCTTGTTTTAGTTTATCACAGATGGCATTTCTTTTCTGTACTTACAGCAGGTATGGGATTTGGAATAGATCCACATAGTGATTGTCTAAGGAATGAGCCGATTATAAATTTGTAACTCTTCTATCAGCATTGCATGGGCTTCCAAAGATTATCAGGAAAAATCTTTTGGAATGGCGTGCAATTCACTGAAAAAATAATCAAAAGAAATTGAACTTAAAAAGGAAAACTAGTTAAGTATTGTGTATCTTCTGTGCTATGCCAGACACTAAGCATTACATACATTTGTGTTCTTTAGGAGCCCCAACAATTAAGGTGAACAATTGTCCTTCCATTTTACAGAAGATAAATTAGACTCAGAAAAGTGAAGTTGCCCATGTTCACAACCAGTGAGTGATAGAATTAGAGGACAAATATACATGTGTCTGCCTTCCAAGCTCATCCATTTGGTTAACAAGGATTTATTCAGTACCTACTATGAGTGAAGCATGCAGTTAGGTCCTGAGGATGGCCACAGCCCTGTCTGTAAAGAGTGCACAATGCAGCAAGAACACATAGCTGCATAAATGATAACATCAAATATGACAAAGAATGAGATAAAGGAAATACAATCAACTTGTGTTCCTTCTTTGTATTCCAAAGGTGGTAAAATTGCAAACTTCATTATTTTTTTTTTAAAGAAATGTGTATGTCCCATTTAAAGAAGCAATCATGTCCTTCCTTTTGATCTTTTTACTCTAAGTTACTTAGGAGTTTATTTGAACAACTGAGGGTGTTAATGGTATATAAAGTACCATGATATATAAGAAACTTTGAAAATATGAATAGATATGGTCATAGGCAAGTAGAAGCTTACACAGAACTAGCAGTAGTAATTTGCAACATATAGGTTAGAAAATTCTAGAAAAGCTAGAGGGAGGGTCAGTTTCAGTACTTCCTTTTCATGAGCGGTCAGGGAAGCCTGGCTAGCATGGGATGATGCTTTGGTGATGGCAGTGGCAGGCTGTGGGCGGGAGAGGACTTTGTGCCCTGGTCTTGTTTACAATTTGTCTGAGGCTTCTTGAGCTCAGCCTAGCCAGATGGACTCTTCCTCTCAAATATCAGACCTGATCTTTTCAAATAAAACAGTACAAAGCACATTAAAAGCTTTGATCCAACTGTTTACTTTGCATTTGTGTGTGTTGGGGGAAATGGGGACAAAAGAAGGATTTATTAGGCCTTGCTGTGGGTGGCCAGTCAACCACTGGGCATGCTAGGGGGAAACTGGGAGCGCTTTGTGCCGACATATACTGGACACTTGTCAGCATTCAGACACCCTATGCACTTGCTGACTTTGTGGACTTGCTCTGAGGGCCTCTTTCTACATTTTCGATTTTCTGGTCCATGTAGTCATGAGACATGTAGTTATTTTCTCTGCTTTAGGGCAGGTGGGAGTCAGATACCTTTCCTTAAGAATCTCCTGGAAAGAAGTCGTTCAACATCTCTGGGTGACACCATTTTCCCTTTCCACGAGCAATCAGACTTTCAAAGCACTTTGCACAGAGTAACTTACTTGAGCCACTTCCTCTGAAACAGGTGGTTATATATACACACAGGTTCTTCTTTCTCTCTCTCATATACACCCCCATACACATACACATACATATGCTATACAGACGTTTCTGCAGCACAGATGAGAAAATTGAGAATTTTGATTACAAGAAGGAATAATATTTAACTGACTCCTACTGTATACTAGATACTTTCAACAGATGATCTCACTCCCATTAAGTAGGTAAGATCTCCACATTTTAGAGACGACAAATACTAAAATATTCAGAGAGGTTAAAAACTCTCTGGTTCAGGTACAATTGGTAATGTTATTTTTTATCATATTATAAAAGGGATACACCTAAGATTCTAAGTGTGTTGATTTCAAGATCTGTTTGGTCTGCTTTCTCCTGTGCTCTTGGCCTGAAGCTGCAAAGCTGAGCCCCCAGCAGGACATTTGTCTTCTAACTTCTAGCTCAATGTTCTTGGCCTCAACCAAACATCCAATGCAAAGGGACCATTGCTCTCAGAAACGCCTTTAATGTCTGGTTTTTTTTTTTCCCCTTTTTTATTTATTTTCAGTAGAGACAGAGAACATCTTCAAGGAAAACTGCAGTAGAGGTTTTGAGATCAAGTTATTGAAAGGAAATTATATGGGCAGAATATACAACATTCTGAATGGGAATTCAGGAAACTTCTTATGCTTAGGAATGGGGATACAGCAAAACAGAGCTGCAGGTCTCTTTAGTGCAGTAGAAAAGCATGTCTACTGAGTAAGTACAGTGAATGGAGTCTATAGAATTGAGAAGGTTAATATAAAATTGTCCTCTTATTTCTCAGCTCCAAGTCTCTTTTCCCTCCCTACCCCAACCTGCTCTGCCCCCAGATAAAACTATTGCACATTAAGTCTTTGGTCTCTGGATAGTTCAGGGATGGGCACTAGAGAGGAAAGGAATTTAGAAATCCCAGCACAAACACAATACATGAAGTTTCCTAAACTGTAGTGTTTAATGGAATTAAATAACTCTTTTCAAAAATTCAGTTCTTTAGATTTTAAAGAGAAAATAGGCATTTTGGAACACAAAGGTAAAACCCAATTATTTCATGTTTATCAAATAATATTGAAAACATCTAGTTGGTGTGTGTGAGAGAGAGAGAGAGAAAGAGAGAGGCAGGGAGAGAGAGAGAGGGAGTGAGAGAGAGAGACTAGGTACTGTAATTTTAATTGCTTGTAATCTAACTTGCCTTTTTGTTCCTTTTTTCTTCCTTTCTTTCTTTTCTTTTTTTGTATCAGTTAATCTGTTGGTTACATTTTCAGCTTTTCTTTGCTTCTGGTTTCATTTTCAGATGAAAAAATGCTAGGCACACAGTGCTGCTGTCTGGTTGCCATGGTGACCACAGCCTATTATCCTGCCTTGTCATTCATCAAGAAAGAATTACACTTGACAGAGGCAGAGGAAAATGCCTGCAGTCTGCGGCATAGGAGGAAAAAAAGCTTTTCTTGTCTTCTATGTATGTAAAGGGGCTTTAATGCCCGTTTAGCTACATGTTTTATTTAGCATTATTTATTACTTGTAACGACAATAATTGATACCTGTAAAAAATACATCCCCTCCCCCCAAAGTATTTAACTTGCAATTTATCCATTTGCTTTGCTCTTCCATTTCAGACCTATACCTAGTGTCGTGCCCCCACCCTCTGCCACCACAAACACTGCTTTCGCTCTAGTAATAGAAACAGTCAAAGGATTACGTTCTCCACAGAGAGTGATCAGTGCAAAGATAGCTAAACAAGCCAGGTTTTCTTCCTAAAATGGTGTTTCATAATCAACAGTTCTGTTGTCTTGCTATTCCTAAAATTAATGAATGCCATACTTAATCAATAAATAATTGAATCTAACTTTTGATTAAATTATTTCTCCAAGTGTGCTATGTCTATGAAATATAGTGTCAGCAAACTAATACAAAACTACAGTGATCTTTCCATTAGATAATTGAATATAAAATCATGGCTGCTTTTTTACAAATTTGGATCCATCCCAAATCCATTGTTCTTCAAAGGCAGGAAAAGGTAATTACTTGTTACTCGACTATTTCTCATTACAGCCATTTGATTAACTCAAATTATTTCCAAAAATAAATGGTTTAATAACTTTTGTATGTTTAAACACCTAGGCTTTTGTTTATTTTTTTTTTAAGTCTGATATTTTCCACCTCATTATTCAACTCTTAAAATGACTGTATCCGGCAGGCCATTTTAAACAAGTTTGCTGATGGCTTTTGCCTTGCTCTCCTGGAATTGTTTGATTTCCTTGTTAAGGTCGAGAATGTAGTTGTAAAATAGGCTCTATTTTAAGTTGAGAACCTCCGAGAGTGGCCTTTGAATATCTGTTTGATCTTTTGTCTCTGTGATCAGAGAGAAGATGGACAATGCCAACACTCCATCTTGAGTTGCTAAAATATCAGCATTTAACATAACCGGAGCTCGTTGCAACTAAGCTGGGCCAAATTTGTGTTTCCGTGGGCACCAAGGATGAGGAGCAATGAACTTCTGAAGTTCAAGTTCTGTTTTTCTAAAGACAATTTTCCTGCTAGAATTAAACTTAACCAGCACACACAGAGAAACACAAAATCCAGTTCCCACATTGCAAGGGAAATGGAGAATTGCATAAGTCTTCTGGTCAGTTTTGGTTTTGAGATGGTTCAGATTCTAACCTTCCTACTACTTCCTGAATTATCTGGATAATTTTGGCAAGAGGAGGTTTGGGGGTGGAGAGGGATAATTCTAAGAGAATTAAATAATTATAGCTGTCAGGAAATCTGTCCTGGATTTTATAAATTCCTGCGTAATAACTCAAAATCTCTTGATCTCCACTGCATCTAAGGTAAGTCCATTAATGCATACCTATCAGCATCCGTTAGAGGCCCTGGCTATTTAAAAATGCAGAAACTCTGGAATGTTTTTCTTTAATTTTGACACTTGGGAGAGCTAAAAAGAAACAACAAGAAGAGGAGAAGACATGTTGAGTTTAGAAATGTGGCTATTTCTTATTGGTTCTAAACTTTTACTTTAATATTACAGCAACACCACTGTTCATTTCCTGTTAAACTTCAAACCTCCCTTTTGATTTTCAAATGTCCCTTAGGCTAATGTTTTCACTGAAGAATGAAATGAACAGGCAGAAACAATTAAGCGAGCAGATACAGTGAAAATGAACACCACCCTGCACTTTCACAGAAACTGGAAGTGTATGAAGGAATTCTGCTTGGAATCTGATCTTACAGCAGAAGGGCTTTTGCTTCTTGTCATTTTTCTCTTGCCCACCCTTAATACACACCACTTCCCCTTCATGGAGGAAAAGAATTTGAGCACACAAAGAAACTTCTAAATGCTCACAGGCCTGGGAAATATTTTCTCTGCTGTTGCTAGTGCAGGATAATCTCCCAGAAAGAAAATCCACCTAGATATTTTCAACCAGCAAATGTCTCCCAAAGCCTGTTAAATGTTCACATATGTCCTTATGAAATTTGTAATATGGATTGTTTACATAGTACTGATTAAGGGCATGAACATCATTAAAAAGGATCAGGTCAGTTTAAGGATGGAAAGTTATAAAATCAGAATGGAAATGTAACCTACAAGGAAAAGTGCAGTTTTTTTTTTTTTTAAAAAATCTTAATAATCTATGGCTCTTTATATAAAAGACTACTTCAACAGCCCCAAAGCAAGCTGTTAAAGAGCCTTCGAAGTTCTATCAGAAATTAACAAGGAAGTAATTAACTCTACCCCAAACAAATCTGCCAACACATGTTTATAGCATTTTTGTCACTTTGTGAAAGCTGTATCTTCCTTTTTAGTACTACACTGAGAGATTTTACATGGCAGGAGCTTGGTTTTCCTATTTGGGGGACTTATTTTGTCAAAATACTATGCTATCACACACAGAGACTGGTTACAACTTACCAAAGCAAAGGTGCTAAGAGTGAGGTACCATTGAATTGATTTGGGGAGACTCTGTATTATTATCTAACATAAGATGGCTGTGACACATTTAAGATTGGTTCTTTCTGAATTCAAACTTTATTTCTAAAGACTGCCATGGGCAATGGGAAGTTGTGATACACTGAGGGTACACAAAACACTATATTTAAACCTTGTGTATGTCCTTCATATTTATAAAGATGGAAGGCATCCATAAGCTTATACTGAGTGGAAGGGATGGTTTTATTTTTTATTGAATCCATCCCTCCGTATTTTCCCAGTAAAGCACCTCTCGTAAACCAGGGTCTTTGTATTTTTGTTGTTGTTGTTATGGGAATATATTTTTAAATACCAGTATAATAGTTTTACTCTGCAATAGGGAAGATTTGAAGACAGCTGTTAGTAAACATAAAACCAGCTATATAATGGCATTACAACGGATTTTTTATTTGAGATTCCAGGATGGGGTAAATTTGTTACCCTACCAAATGACTGGCTCCATGGAAATTGACTTCACATAATGGGGAACATTTCCTTGGAAAGAAGGCAATTTATATTAGTTAAAAGACCAAATACTGACACACTTCCTCTTCTTTGTTATTTTTTAAAAAACAAATGAAAACAAGCAAAAAAATATCTATTTGGTGTCTAGACTTGAGCGCTGTTCAGTAAACCATTGTTCCAGGTGTTATAAAACTAGTCTATAAGCAGTTTAAAAATGAATTCTTAGCCATCCATGGGAGACTTAGGGAAACAAGACATTCCACTATGCAGATTGGCATCACTTGATCATCTTGCTTATCTTCCCAACACACAAAAAAGATAAATCTAAAATAGCTTTGGATGTATGTTCCAGCACAAAATTCATTTTCTGATCACAGTACTATATTTGTTCAATGTCAAAATGATGCTACAGAAAGAAGAAAAAAATGGACAATGGTGGTCATAGGGAAGGTGTAATTAAATGTATGAGAAAATCTATTGATATGGTTATCACTAACCCTCAGAAACTGTCACCAGGACAATATGAGATTCTCTTTTGCCACAGGTCCATAATGATTCCCCCAAAGATCCACCCAGCACCTATGAATGTGATCTCTTTTGGAAAGAAGGTCTTGACAGAAATAATTAAGTGATGGATCTAAAGAAGATCTCCCTTGATAAGGCTGTGTCCTAAGTCTAATAATGACTCCTTCCATGAGGCAAGACGGAGAGAAGAATCACAGTGGAGAAGGCCAGATAAACATAGAGACAGAGACTGGAGGGACAAGCCTTCAAACCAAGGATTGCCAGGTACTCCCAGAAGCTGGAAGAGACACATGGATATTCTGTCCAACCCTGCCACCACCTTGATTTTTGGACTTCAGACCCCAAGAACAGTGTAAGAATACCTTTCTGCTTTTTTAAGTCATCAAGTTGTTACAGTAGCCCTAGGAAACATAAAGGATCATTCAACAACTAAGACAAAAAATGAGAATATTAGCAGACAGAATACAAGGGAGGATAGAACGACTGATCTGTTAGAAGGTCGTGCATGCAACTGGACCTCATGACCAACCAAAACTCAGGGACAAATTTCTTTCAGAACATTCCTTCTTTCCTCCTTGTGTCTCATTGAAACTGTCTTTTTTTTTTCACCTGACAAATAACGTTGCTGCTGATATCTCCTGAATTTTCCATTTCATGGCTTCAATTATCTCAGAATGATAGTTCGGTTTTATATTTCTAAATCATGTGGAAGGATTCTATGTTTCTAACTTGGGTCATGCCTAACCAAGAATTAATCAACATGACTAAGTGGCCAAGATCTTACAAAATATGGCAGCTCCTAGGGAACTGGGAGCCAGTGGAAGTGCTAGGCACCCAGGTGTCCATCACCCAGGATCTTTTCTGTCTGTAGGGCTGTAGTTATTTTTCTGAAGAACAGCAATGTGGCATTTGCAAAGACATTTGTTCTGTGGACAAGATCTGCCAGTGAGTCTGAGCTTTGCCATTTATGAGAGGTGTGACATTAGCAAGTCACTTGACCTTTCTGAGCTTCCTTATCTATCATCTTTTGAAAAATGAAGATAGATTCATTGTTTGATAAGTACCCTACATCCAGAAGAATCTCAGTAATGTTTGTTAATGATGATCATAGAAGCATAGAACTTAAATGGACCTTACAGACAGACAAGGTTAATCATTTATTTTTCACAGATAAGATTTCAGAATTTAAGTTGGTGAGAAAACCAGGGCAAGAATTTAGGTTACTTAAGTACCAGATTAGTGCTTCTTTGTTATTTTATAGGATCTGTCCCCATTCCTGTGGATATAAAATAAGGTCTCATATGAAAGGTGTCATTCAACTAAGGAAAAAAACTTCCCTTAGAACAGACATTGAAATTAGGCATTAGACAGTGATAGCGATGTCAAAAAAGAAGGTCCAAAGAAGTTGGTGGGAAGCTAAGATATAAGGGACCCAACTGAGTGCCTGTACAATTTGCCTGGCCATAAACCTATAGAATGTAATTATTTTAATACAACCAACAGAAAAAAAGACAAAGAAGGTAGGATTTGAATGAACCCTCTATTTTTCAAGGTATATTGTTTATATCTACCTACCCTGTGTTTTTTTCTTTTGCCATCTCTTATTATTTAATGACAACATTTTGAAAGAGACTACTGCCTTAGTGTTGTAATGAAATCAAGAGAAAGATTTTGCTTTTGGGGATTGGGACAAATAGGAACAACTATCGCTATGTCTAGTGACTACATTTCAGCTTGTTTTTTAACCTTATAAAAAGTTAAAAATCTTGATACTGGATGCTTATGTTTTAATAAGATCAACTGTGCTTTCAGTTTGCTCTGGAACAGAAAGACCCAGTTTCTTCAGAATCAATGAAACCTACGCAGACTGTTGGATATGTGTGTTCAAGTGTATATTAGCACCACACCACTCGTAATATATGGCATTTACAAAAAAGCGTGTTTTTTAAAAGTCCCGATCTGTTAGAAATACTGCTTTAAATACTGCTCATTTCTGAGCCCAAGAATGCTACCTGTGTTCACTGTTTAAGATACAGTCACTATCTCTAACAGTAGTTCATAGAGTTCTTTAATATGGGAATTTTTGAAGGCAGCACAGGTATTGCTTGAAAGTGGTGGGATGTGCACTTTGGCTAATCCAGTCAGTTTAGGTGTCACTGTCTATCCAACAGAGTAAGAATAAGTCCTTCTAGGGACAGATCTTTAAATTCCAACTCCCAAGTGTTGTCAAAGCAAACATTGGGCCAGAATTTCCATCACTACTTGGTGCAGTCTGAAACTCATTTTTGCTTTGGTGGGTAATCTTCTCCAGCGTTCCTTGCTATTCTTGTCCCATAGCAGTCTGGGCTGCAGTAGTGCCCTTATCAGAGCATTTCAGGTAAGTTTCAGTCCTTAGATCTGCAATTTCTCAATACTCAGATTTTGTAAATACAATAATCTTTTTATTTTTAAGAAATTTTTTTCTCTTGCTATGGCCTCTGTGAAATGTATACCATTTTATTTTTGCCAAAGAATCTGTTTACATGTGCAGCACTTTATATGCTTATGCGACTATGAAATGCTCTGAAAGAGAAGGGAGTGTTACATATCCATTTGTCCAATTCCTTTAACAAGTGTTCCCTGAGTCCCTATTGTGTTCCAGATTATGTTCTAGGTACTAGGTACTAGGGATATATTAGTGCACAAAGCAGGCAAAGTTAACTTGCCCTCATACAGTCTATTAGATAAAGTTGATAGCGACAATGAAAACCCAACAGATGTAATAGATAAGGTATGGGGGAAAGGAAAAAGAGCAGAGGAATGGTAATCAGGAGTTTTAGCAGCAAGAGGGGTACAGGTTGCAACTTCAAACAGAATATGTAAAGGGAATCTCATTGACACAATTTTTGGACAAAGACTTTAGGTCCAGGAGGGAGTTAGATGTAAGTATACAGAGAAAGTGCATTCCAGCGAGCTGGAACAGCCACTGCAAGGAAAGAAGGAGAGTGGGCACTTTGCTGCTGGTGGTGGGCAGTAAAATACTCTCCCAGGACCATGTACTAATTCCTGGAACCTGTTAATATGTTGACTTACATGGCAAGGGGGAGTTTAGCACATGTGTTTCAGTTAAGGATCTTGAGATAGGGAAATTATCTAGATCATTCAGGTAGGTCTAAAGTAATCACAAGTGTCCTTATATGTGAGAGGGAGGTCAGAGAATCAGAGAAGCATGGTGAAGGGAGAGGTCACAATGATGTGATTGCTGCCTTTGAAGATGGAAAGGGGACATGAACCCAAGAACTCCTGTAGCCTCTATGTGCTGATGTTAGGGCCCGGATTTTCCACTAGACATCTAGACTGAGTACAGCCATATTGAAACCTTGATTTTACCCACTGAGGCCCTTTTCAGACTTTATTATATGGATATACAAAAATAGTATAATGTTTCCATTTTTCTGGTCAGTGCTCATCATGGTTGTTTCCAATTGGGGCTATCGTGTCAAAAGCTGCTATGAATATTGTTATACAAATCTGTGTGTACACATGTTTGCATTTCCCTTGGGTAAATACCTAGAAGTAAAACTGATGACTCACAGACAAGGTATATGTTTAACTGTGTGGAAAATGTCCTGACCTATTTCAAAAGAAGTTGTATCATTTTATATTTCCACCAATAATGCATGAGAGCTTCAGTTGTTCCACCACCCAGAGACATTTAATGTGGTTGGTCTTTCAGTCATCCTACTGGGTATATAGTATTATCTCACTTTGACTTTATTTTGCATTTCCAGATGGCTAGGACCATTGAGTACTTTTCCATGTGCCAACTGGCCATTCATACAGTTCACTTTGTGAAGTGCTTTGTACTCATTTTCTGGTTGTTAATTTAACAATGTTTTCATTATACTTAGTAATTTCTGGGTTGTAACTAAAAGATACTTTTCTCTCCCAAGTCATGAATGTATTCTTCTAAAAGATTTAGTATTACAGAGATATAGGGTTTAGGTTTTGGTTTATAATCAATTCCAAATTAATTGTTACGAATGGTGTGAGGTAGGGATTTTTTTCTCCATCATAGATAGTGAATTACTCTAGTATTATTTGTTGGGAATAATTTTCTTTCTCATTCAGTTATTTTGATGCCTTGTTCAAACCTGAATCACATAAGCATGGGTCTGTTTCATACTTTCAATTCTGCTGCATCAATCTCTTTGTTAATTTTTATACCAATATTCTAACTTTTTTACTTTATGTAATATTTCATGTTTTTAATGTCTTTGTAAATGGTATGTTTATAGTTTCATTTTTCAATATTTAATTGCTGCTGTGTATAAATTCAATCAAATTTTGAGCTCAGACATTGTATTCTGTGACAACAGTAAATTCACTTATTACGTTCAGAAGTTTTGCTTTGTTTTTTGGTAGGTTCTTAGAATTTTCTACATATACTGTTTATAATTCAAGATGGTTTTGCTTTTTTTCAATTTATATGTAAATTTTCACATAAATTGTCAAATTTTCCTTATAAATATAGTCATTGTTAATATTTACTTATGAGACTCTCCAGTTTGAATAATCTATAGAAGTATCCTTCCTTTCATTTTTATATCAATATTTACCTAGGAGATGTACAATTTTATTAATATTTTAAAAAACTATTTTGTAGTTTCACAATTTTTTCTTTATTTGTTAAATTTCTGTTTAATGGCTTTCTGCTTTCATCCTTATTATTTATTTCCCTATTTTTCTTTTGGGGGCGACTCACTTTGATTTTTTTAACTCCTCAAGGCAGAATCTTAGATTATTGCTTTGAAACTATTCTTATTTTCTACCATAAACATTTAAATTTTAACTTTATTTTAAAACACTGCTTTAATTATACAAATATTGATATGTTTTTATTTTCATCTATGTGAAAATATTTTCTAATTTCCTTTCTCAAACTTATCTTTGACATATGGTTTAATAAGTATTTTAACTAATTTCCAAATATTATGAGAATTTCCAAATTTTTTTTTTATTTGTTTCTAATTCTATTGTGGTCAAAAAATATATTCCAATTATTTTAACTACTTTACATTTATGGCCCAGCACAGAATTTATCTTGGTGAATATTTTATGATAATTTGAAAAGAAAGTCGTTTCTCCTATTGGAAGAAGGATTTTATAAATATGGGATTAGGTTGTGTTGATTGATAGGATGTTTCAAATTTTCCATATGTCTATTGATTTGTTCTATTTATTGATTTTATGTCTAGTTGTTCTACCAACTGAAATCCCCAACTATATTGAATAATTGTTTATTTCTCTATGTTCTATTTTTGCTTTATCAATTTTAATGTTATGTGTTAAAAGCATACCTTTTTATGATGATTATATGTCTTCTTTATAATTTGATATTTTCATTATTATAAAATATCTTTATCTCTGGTAAATCTATTTTTCCTGAGGTCTGCTTTGTCTAATATCATTATAGCCACTCCATCATTCTATGACTGGTGCTTTCATGGTACATAACCCCCATTTTAATTTTTTAATCTTAATGTGTCTTTGCAGTATATGTGAGTCTATACAAACAGAAAATATTGGATCTTTGCTTTTAATAATTTCTAAGATCTTCACTTTTTAATGAACTATTTGGTCCTTTTACAAGTAGTATTTATTTAAATGATTAAGATGTATTTATTTAAATAATTAAAGACATCCATTTTGCTATTTGTTTTCTATTTTCCCATCTGTATTTTTTTTTCCCCCTCCTCTTTTCAGATAATTTTCAATTGATTTTTTTATTCCATTTCAGATCTCCCATTGGAATAAATATTCCTCACTTTATTTTTTAATGGTTGTTATAGGACTTAAATGGATTTTTAATTTATCATAATCTACCTTGAACTAGTATCAGTCCATCTTATATAAACAAACAAATTTCCCCTCCTGTCCCCCCACAATATTGTTATTCATTTTACTTTTACATGTTACAGAAGCTATAAATCACTGTTATTATTTTTTTCCTTAAAAGAATTATCTTTTAATAAAAATTGAAAACAAAAATATAACTTTTACTTTCCCATGTAGTTACTATCCCAATGTTTGTTTATTCCTTTGTGTAGCTCTAAATGTTTATCTGGAATTTTTCCAGTTTCAAAAGCTTCCTTTATCATTTCTTGTGCCATACAGCAGATCCTCTGGTGACGAATTCTCAGCTTTCACTTTATTTTGTCAAAGCAGTGTAGTATTAGTTTATCTTCATTTTTGAGGAATATTTTCTACTGGGTATAGAACTTTATGTTGACTCTCATTGCCTCTAGATTTTAAAAATTACCCTTCTATTATATTCTGTCTTGCATTGTTTTTGATGTGAAGTCAGTAGTTTTTCTCCCAATTACTTCTTGTTATGTAATGTATTTATTTATATGTATTTATCCAATTTCTTTTAAGAATTTTTTTTTAGTATTACTGATTTTTCAGCTATTAAGTGATGTTGTGCCTTAAAGTGGTTATCTATGGATTTATCTAGTTTGGATTTATTAAGCTGCTTGGATCTCTGAGCTTATAGTTTTTGTTAAATTTTTAAAGTCTTCAATAATTTTTCTTTCAAAAAATTTCTCTTTTCTTTTTCTTTCTCCTCATTTTCTGGTACTCCAATTCTATGCATGTACCAGAATATTATCATTGCCGACTGAAGCATGATTACTTTTTTCAATAATTTTTTTTCTGTGTTTCAATTTGGATAATTTCTATTTTCTTGTATTCAAATTTATATATTTTTTATTTTGCTATTAATAACATTGAGTAAAATTTTCATTTCATGTGTAAACATATACACACATCTAGCAACTGAAATCCACAACTATAATTGAATATTTGTTTATTTCTTTCTGTTCTATTTTTGCTTCATCAATTTTAATGTTACGTGTTAAAAGAATACATTTTTAGGATGATTATATGTCTTCTATACACATCTGTGTGTTCTGAGAAGAAGTTTTTTGTTTCTTTTTTTATTAGAATTTATATTCTTTTTTGTGTTTTTCTCCTTACTACCTCGCTTGATCTATATTTTACTTTAAATCTTGAACATATTTATAACAGTTTTTTAAAGTTCTTATCTGTGCCAGGAACTGATTACCCATGCATACAAGAATGAGACTAGATCCTTAACTCTCATTCTGTACAAAAGTCACTCAAAATGGATCAAAGACCTAGAATCCAAGCAACCGCTAGAAGAAAATAAAGGGTAAACACTCCAATATATAGGTGTAGGCAATGAGTTTCTTAATGGAATCCCCAAAACTCAAAAAATAATGCCAAGAATTAATAAAACGGATGGCATTTAAAGGTTTCTTCACAGCAAAGGAAACAATTAAGAATGTGAAGAGAAAACATACAGAATGGGAGAGAATCTTTGCTAGCTACACTTCAGACAGAGGATTAATATCAAGAATACTCAAAGAATTCAAAACATTTAACACCAAAAATCTCCCTAAATAAACCAATTAATAAATGGGCAAATGAACTAAACAGACACTTATCAAAGAAAAAATACAAATGGCCAACAAATATGTGAAATAAGGTTCAACATCATTAGCCATCAGAGAAACACAAATTAAAACTTCACTGAGCTCTCATCTCACTCCAATTAGAATGACAGTCATCAAGAATATAAACAATAATAAATGCTGGAAAGGAGACAGAGAAAAAAAAAAGAACACTTTTACACTGTTGGTGGGATTTGATGCTGAACTACATAGATCCTGTGCTGTTGAGTGTCTGGCTTCTGTTGTCTTCCTTAACAGAATATCAAGTTGTGTTCTGGAAGGCAAGGCATCTTGATTCTTTCGTCTTATTTTTAAACTTCAATGCAGCATGTCTAGGAGAACCTTTACTCTAGGGATAAATTTGCTCTTTTCCTAAAGAGGCATGGTCTTTCTGGGTTCTCTACCAAGCACCACTGTTGCTTTAAGAGGTCTCTACACTTTGCTTGGTTGGAGCTTGAATGCCTCAGACTTACACAAGTTCTAGTCTAGCACTTCTACTTGCGGCTCCTCGGTTTCTTTCTTTTGTCAATAGTTGTCTTTGTTCATTTGTTTTTTCTGAATTGGATCTCATTAGTTCTTGCTATGCACATGTGAAGTTTTGTGTTCAGCCAAACACAGGGCCCGCAATGTAGAAATAAGTCTACTTCTCTAACAGTTCCTTTTTATCTGGCATCATGACCCATAAATTCTAGCCAATATTGGAGCTCCAAACTCTGTTTTCTTCCTCTAGAGCCAGAAAGACCATTATTCTCTGGGTTCCTTCTTCCTGCATTACAGTTCAGAAAGTGCCCCCAAACAGAAAGCCAGGAAATTATGGAACTAATCTCATTTTGTTTGTTTCCCTCAGTAATCACTATTCTGTGTTGCCTATTGCTCAACATCTTAAAATGTTGGTTTTATATATTTTGTTTAGATTTAGTTATTTATGACAGGAAGGTTAGTTTAAATGTAAGTTGAATGTGTGTGTGTGTGTGTGTGTAGAACACAATGAGATTTCAGTAATCATAAGTGTTAACCATCATTTAGTTTTATACATGCTACCTGTCATCAATTTTGGTAGCTTAGATCTTACCTAGCCCTATAAAAATTATAGCTATGAGAATCAGAATGAAAGCATTTTTTCTATTTTCTTTAATAATAAAACTTTATTTATATTTGGAGTGTTATTCTCCTAAGGTGGAGAATGCTTCTGCTGATGCCAGGACTAATTTTAAAGTCAAGTACACCTTACTAGGGCTGATAGACTGCATGAACTGCAATGTAAAGGGGGTTTTCTCTTACATTATTCATATGGTTAATTTAGAAATAACATAGTTAACAGTATTTATGACACACCAGATAAAGGATCCAGGGCAATTTGACAAAAGTGGATCTGTTTGATTCATGTCTATTACTATTGTTCAGATAGTGAAAATCCATATTCATTAACTTGTAAGTAACTGGAATAAAAAATGGGTCCATTATTTTGAATCATAAATTATCTTGTACTATTTTGAACCTGATTTCTATGATATAGATCTGCTTAGAAGTCTGTCTTAAGGGTTCTTTCAGAATAGATTTTACTTAGGCCTTGTAAAAGTTGGAGATCAGTAATACCTTAGTAGATATATTCAGAATCAAGGTTGATAATATAAATATGAAAATATATATTGGGTGACATTAATTTATCTAGTTATTCAACAAATGCGTTTTTAGTACTAGTTACTATTTTAGGTGCTAAAAAAACATGGTGAACTCTTCTAGATACATGCTAGGATGTCTTTTAGAGAAAACCTGTCTTATTAACATGTGACTATAAATAATAATTTTCACTATCTATATGTTACACGAGCCAAGAATTTGAGAAACCATCTTCCCAACCTCTCATTCCAGGAATAGGAAAGTTGTCACTCATCTGAAGAAAAAAAATCACTTTACAAATGAGATTTTTTTCCTAAAAAGTTAAGCTTTATTGGTAGTAATATTACTGCAATAATCAATGTTAGCTGTTAGGGAACACTGTGGGTAGGTTTTGCTTTCTTTTATTTAATTTTTGAATTTTTTGTTTGTTTTCACAAAATTCAAGTTACAATATCCTTGGCCTAACTCATGGATGATAGCATTTGCTACTTAGAAATATTTTTTCTTACTGCTGCATGAAGTCAATCTCAATTCCGTATAGCTTCCAAGAATTGTTATTAAGAATTTTCCTTGTATACTTGGTGGTATGTTTCACATTAGATACAATTAAAAATCCTTCTGAGTGGTTTCTCACCCAGTAAGTAGTTAATGTTTTTAAGGCATCTTCAAAATTAAAGAAAGAAGTGTATTTATTTTCATTAGCACTGAATTCATCATTTTTATGGAGAGAGGAAGAGTAATATGCTGAATCAAGACCATAGATCTCACTACAGCTTGTACTTAAAACTTGTATGAGAAGCAAATGCCAATCAATTTCTGTGATCCTCATCCCAAAATACAGAAAACTCAAGTTGTACTCTGGGATTAACTGGCATTATCAAAGAAAATGTCCTCCTTTACCTGAGATTAGCAAGAATTTAGACCTGGTCAGGCTGCTTTTATATCTATCCTGAATGACACTTTCAACAGATGACATATTACAGAAAAACTACAGGTGTGTCTTTGGAATTTAACACTTTATTTAAGGGAAATTGTACCCTTTAAATAGGGTACCTTTAAATATAACCACGGGTATATTAAGTTTAACAACTGTAGATGTGATATGTATTATATATTCTTTCCTTTTTTTCTGAAATAGGTCATTGCTATCTGAGGATATGTGTATTGACGATGGATGTGTACATACACATAAATATAAGTGCATACATTTTTAAATTCTGTTAAATATTTATTTTCCCTTGAAGCTCTGAATAACCAGGATATGTCATAGCAACATGAAAGAAATCAAAAAGTATAAGTTTTAATAATCAATTTCATTTGACTGATTTTTAAAATAAAACTGATGAGTGTTTTGAAATTATGTAGACATTTTGAAAAAAATGTTTGCTTATAATTATTAAATGATAACTTTATATGATACATGTTAATCTTATATTTTTAAACATCCTGGATTCTTAAAAGATAATTTGGTAAGTTATCTGTCTTTTTCCAACATAAGAACTTTATTGAAATCAGTTAAGGCAGAATGATACCAACACAGACCTCTAGTCTTAAAAGGACAACTAGAGGCAGAATCATTTTTGTTTAGTGTTCAGAAGGAGAGTATCTCAAAGACCTACCGGGCTTCATACAGGCTCTCAGAAGATATGAAAGGACCCCCTAAAATACCCACTTTTCCTTGTTCATAGGTTCTAAGTGAATTGAAGATGCTAAATAGATTAATATATCACTTATAAGATGCAATTCTTATTTTAACATTGAAGCACCAAAAAATGCTGATTGTGGAAGCTGTGTGAGGAGTGAAAGTCCAGAGAGGAGAATGGCAGCTGAAGCCCCAAAATATGCATGGGCTAGAGGGAGGATGCAGGAGGGGCAGATGTTCTCCACTGTTCTCAGGCTAATGATGTGAACATCTGAGTGCTGTGGGCGGCTTCCTCCTCTGTCCCATCTTCCCCTAAGACCCTAGCAAGAACCTGATGCTCCAACTCAATGTCTACAGATCCGCAGCTGGGTTGAAAAGGACAGTTCTGAAACCTCTTGCAGGGGATAGGGTTTCTTACCCTTGGCCAGACAGGGAGCCTGACCCAAACCCATGAAGATGGGGTTCTGCTCTCTACTATGGCTGTCAGATAAATAAAACCACAAAGAAATGGATCTGCAAAAACAAAGGGATAGATGATTTGTCTCCTTCAAACTGACTAGAAGATCAAATACACAAATTCAGGTTAACAACATATTATGGATGAACTACAAAAAAGAAGTCAGTGATGAACAGACAAACAAAATGTGGTATATCCATACAATGGAATATTATTCAGCCTTAAAAAGGAAGGGGATTCTATAGTGTGGATAAACCTGGGAGACAATATGCTAAGTGAAATAAAGCAATCACAAAAAGACACATAGTGTATGATTCCACTTATATGAGATACTTAGAGTGGGCAAATTCATAGAGACAGTAAGGAGAATAGTGGGGACTGGTGAAGGAGGAAATGTTTACTGGCACTGAGTTTTAGCAACACAAGATGAAAAGAGTTTTGGAGATGGATGGTGGTGATGGTTTCACAACAGTGGGGATGTACTTAATGCCAGAAAACTGCACACTTAAAAATGGTCAAGATGTTAAATTTTATATTATTTGTATTTCACCACAAGTAAAAGAAGAAAGGAGCCTGCAGGCCTTTCAATGTATAGTCTGAAAAGTCTCAATATTTTTATCTTTGTTCTGATAACAGCTTACTAGACAGTTAAACAAGTCCACATCCTGACTATTCTTTGGGTGTCTCACCTGTAAAAGGAGAAAAATCCTCTTTATCTGGTAAGTGCTTACTTTGAAGTATAATTGGCCTTTCTCCTAAAAGTCAAATGAATGAAACTCATGTTTTCTTTATCTTCTGCCCCAATATAAAAAACTAAAGAAGAAAATTTTGATCATGAAGTCAGAATATTTGAATCCCTGCTCTGACATTCACTAGCTGTGGGTCCTTGGGCACAATATGAAATCTCTTAAGCCTTAACATTCTCATCTGTACATTGGAGATAATAATAATCTACCTTCATGAGAAGTTGTGACGATGGTGTCATAAGTGCCTAGTAAATTTAGTTTGTAGAAAATGTTCAGTACCTGTTAATATTTATTAATTAAGATTAACTCCAGAACAGGAAAAAGTAGACAGGAAGATTTTTAACAATAGTAGCCAATTCCACATTAAAAAAAAAAAACAACAACTTCCTTTTGTCATGGGAATATAAATAAGTGTAGTCATTATGGAAAAATAGTATGGGTATGCTTCTACCATATTATACAACAGATCTACCATATAAGCCAGAACTTCCACAACTGGGTATATATTTAAAGAAAATAAAATCATATGTCAATGAGAAACGCTACTCTGTTTGGGCAGCGTTATTCAAGAAACCAAGATCTAGAATCAAGTTAAGTGTCCATCAGTGGATAACTGGATCAAGAACATGCGGTGTACATACACAGTGGAACACTATTCAGCCTTTAAAAAAGAAGGAAATCGGGCTGGGATTGTGGCTCAGCGGTAGAGCGCTGGCCTAGCATGGGCAGGACCCGGGTTTGATTCTCAGCACCACATAAAAATAAAGGCATTGTGTTGTGTCCATCTACAAAAAAAAAAAAAAAAAAAAAAAAAGATTCTCTCTCTCTCTCAAAAAAAAGGAAATCCTGTCATCTGCCACAATGTAGATAAATTGAGAGAATTTTGTGTGCAGTTAAATAAGCCAGGCACACACACACACAAAATAGCATATGATCTCTCTTATATGTAGAATTTAAAAAAGTTGAACTCATAGTAGCAGAGAGTAGCAAGGTAGTTACCAAGAGCTGGAGAGGGTGTGAAATAAAATCTTTCTTTGTATATATATTGTGCACTCTCTCTCTTGTTCGCTCACTCTCTCTCTCTCTCTCTCTCTCTCTCTCACTTTCATGATCCTTAATCACATATGGAATCACCCACTGTGTTTTTGGTGTGACTCTCCAGTTCCCTAATACTATTTTATTCCTTCTTTTGGCACCTATAAAAGAACTCCTTGTATTTCATTCATTTTCTTTACCTCTTGAAAACTGTTATCAAAGGTCATGATGAATCATAGCATTCAGGTTTGAGAATAGGTCAATGTAAAAATTCCAAATATAATCCAACCCCAGATGATGTTGGTTGTGAATTATTCATACAATCTGATGAGGAACGAGAGCATTTGTAGTCAAATAAATAACTTTCCTCCAAGTGACGCACAGGACATCTGAAATAGATCACCTTGATCTCACTTGCCAGATGGGAAACCAAGGCCTAGGAACACACTAGGACTGAACCAATGTGAAGCAAGAAATGCAGAGTCAAATGAATTGTTTCCAACAGGACTCAGAGACTGAGTACTAAAGCCCACCCAGTCCCTTTCCTATTCCTATTTCTTGTAGGATAAATGGCTTTGTTTTTAAAGAATGTACAGGTGAAAGGAAAATGCACCACCATATGGAGATGTGTGGGCAACCGAGATGCTAAGGGTGCGCAAGCTGAGCTACAGCAATGACAACAGAAACCAAAATGTGAGCTGAAGCCAGGGCCTACTCTGTACCTCTTCACCTGCATCAAGGCCTTCATGGTCCTGCCCCAGCCTACCCTGTCAGCCTCAGCCTAAGGAACATCCTTACTAAACTCCTTCCAAACTCCCAGTATTTCTACCACTGACTTCCACTCTTCACTTCCTGTCTTACTTCTTATCCTTCAGTCTTTGGTCTGAGCACCACCCATGTCTCTGGGAATACCTCTCAGCCCCCTTCCGCTCTTATTGGGGTTAGATGCTCCTCCTCTGGATCCCCAGAGTACCTTGTGCTCACCCAATCACAGCATCTCACACTGCACCAATGCCCCCCTACCTGTCTTCCCCACCAGACTCTGAGTGCCTAGAGCACTGGAGCGTGAGTGCCTGGTGCTTAGCTGGTCTTTGGTAAAGGCCTGTTAAGTGCATCAATATTCTTCAAGCTCTATAAAGAAAAGAATTCTACTTGGTTTCTTTATCTTTCCCAAATAGGCAACCATTTTTCCCCTTATGTAGAGTTAGGACGTGATCTAGCAGACTTGTTATTTGGAATCAGTATGACATATTAATAAAGAATGACAGATTGATGATCATAAAAGACAGTTCAGAGGTCATTTTATCCACCTCTTTCAGCAGTAATGTGAATTTTCTGGAAAATCAGTAACGAAAAGCCACATGTATGATAGTCAGCACTAGAAATAAAGCTGTGTTAACTTTAAATGGGCTCACAGGGCATGCTCAGGTAAGAGCAAAGCTTGCTACTATTTCCCCTTCATGTTGGGACATGTGAGTGCATGGAAAGTGATGTAGTTCATATGTCTATGATTCATCTGCTCTTCATTTTTCAAATTGCTTAATTCCATCAATATGCTTGATGCCACTTTAAACTTCCTTTTCTTGATAAGGAAGTTTATTTATTTATTTATCTATTTATTTATTTATTTATTTTTGTAGATAACTCATGTCCTCAAATTTGGGGACTTAACAGGGAAATTCCAAATCTATCAAGTCAAAGAGGCTGGTAAGCTGACCCCAAACTTTTTCCCAGTTCAGGTTAACCATCTTAATGGTTTGGGGCTGGGGATGGGTAATCATGCTACAGATAACATGGGTCACTGGCTCACAGACAATTGCTCAAGAAGTCCACAATCAACACCAGAACTTTGAAACTTTTCCCACTTTGATGTACAGCATGAGGCTAGAATGTATAAAAGTGGCCAAAGGCCTTAGGAAAGAAAAACAAAATTATGGTCATTTTGAAAAGTCCTAAGAAATGATTGATTCAAATTATGAATTGTATTTATTACCTGTATAAAACACCACAGTATTTTTCCTGTTTTTATTCTAGTAAACACACACATCATAAATTTTACCATTTTACTGATTTTTAAGCCTGCAGTTCAGTAATATCAATTATGTTTGTAATGCTATACAGCCACCATAACTCTTCAGTGCTGAATTTTTAGTGCTCTGAAGTGACCTTGATGGAAGGACTAAAGTTCTTTTTGCTTCTATGTGTGATACAGTCCCAGACCAAGAGCCCCAAATCAAATCTTCAAATGAGGGCATCAATAAGAAGTTTGATTACTAGTCATGACTGAGAAAACAAAATTGAAACAAAAAAACAACCAGTTTTAAGAATCTAGGGTAATCGTAGAGGATTGGAAAGGTAGCAGAATACAACAGTTACTAATAGGGCATTATGTAAAAATGTGGATGTGTAACCGATGTGATTCTGCAATCTGTATTTGGGGTAAAATTGGGAGTTCATAACCCACTTGGATCTAATGTATGAAATATGATATGTCAAGAGCTTTGTAATGTTTTGAACAACCAATTAAAAAAAAAAGAATCTAGGGTAAGACTAATACTGCAAAATGAACGACTTTCAGAATTGAGGTCCGACTCATACAGTCGATGATGTCAGGAGCAGCGGAGGTCAGATTAATGCAGAGCTGTCTTAGTCTACTTGAGCTGCTGTAACAAAATGCTTGAGACTAAGAAATTTATTTGTTACCATTCTGGAGCCTGAGAAGTCCAAGACAAAACACCATAGATGTGCTGTCTTGTGAGAGCTTCTAAGATGGCTCCCAGAAAGCTAGGTACCTTTGTCCTTCTGGATGGGACAAACACTGTGTTCATACATGGCAGACAGAATGAAAAGGCAAAAAGGATTCAGATAATTCCCTGCAGCCTGTTTATAAGGTTGCTAATCCCATTTATGAGGGTGGAGTCCTCATAATCTAATTACCTCCCCTCTCTCTCTCATTTATTTATTTATTTATTTACTTTTGCACCAAGGATTGAACCCAGGGTGGGGCTTAGCTATTGAGCCACATTCCCAGCCCTTTTATTTATTTCACTTTATTTTTTTTATTTTGAGGCAGGGTCTCCCTGAGGCCTGGCTTTGAACGTATGATCTTACTGAGGCCTGGCTTTGAACGTATGATCTTCCTGCCTCAGCCTCCTGAGCTGCTGGGATTACAAGTGTGTGCCATCATGCTGGGCTCTCATTTTAATATTATCAACTTGGGGTCTACTTCCAACATAGAAATTTTGGAATGAACACAAACATTCAAACTATAACAGGAGAGAAAGTGCTGAGGTTCCTTATCTTGTGTGGAATCAAAGGAAAATCAGTAGATTGAGATGAGCTGAAATCATTGCCTGAAGGCTGGGCATGGTGTGACCCCAGTGGCTCGAGAGGCTGAGGCAGGAGGATTGCAGGTTCAAAGCTAGGCCTAGCAATTTAGTGAGGCTATAAGCACCCTAGTGAGACCCTGTCTCGAAGGAAGGAAGGAAGGAAGGAAGGAAGGAAGGAAGGAAGGGCGGAAGGGCTGGGGATGTGGCTCAGTGGTTAAGAGTACCTGGGTTCAGTCCTTGGTACCAAAAAAAAAAAAAAATCATACCATGAAATCTCCAGAAATCTAAGAATCCTTTGAATTCTCAAATCATCCTGGTTCTGCCTCAATATAGTGCTCGAGTGTTTGCTTGAATTCTTCTAGATATGCAAAACTCTTGCTTCTTCAGCTGGTCCACTGTATAGATGACTTCGACTGTTAGATTTTTCTTTTTTTTTCCTCCAAGTTGCTTTCAACCACGCTTCCTCTTTGAAGTATCCACAGTAAGCTGAATTATTTTATCCCGTGTAGCTCTATGAGTTTTAGGACCCATCTGTTGAGACTTTCATGACATTTTCTAGGTGAAAACATCTTAGATCCTTCTACCTTTCCTCCTATGATGCAGCTTCCAATCCTTCTATCTTCTTAGTTGTCTTCCTCTAAAAAGCCTGCCTTTTGTCATTCCATCCTTTGAATGTGTTCTTTAGAAGGAATGCATGGACCTCTTCATGCTCAAACGTGAAGAATTCATGGTGAAGTCGCCTTAGCCTTAAAGTGGACTAGTCGACAAGTTTTATTTCCTGAGTTCTCTCTCCTGAAGTCAATACAGGCCCCCTCCTTCTGTGCTTATCACATCTAAATGGCTGTTTGTTGTAGGCATGTGTTTACTGGAAAATTCCCTTCTTGTTATTTTCAGATTCTTATGGACTGTTGAGTGAAAGATCCTGCCTTAGACCACATTTAAATCATAACATCAACTGTAGCCATACAATTCAAGGACAAATAAACTCCAAATGAAAATAAGGAAGAAAGGGACTCTGTACATCATTCAAAAGCAAAACGAAACATCATTGTTTCATGTGAGTATAAGTGGAAGTTGACAGGAAATTCAGGGTAGGATTAGTGAAGGAGAAAAAACAGTCTTATTCGCTGATTTTTTTTCCACAGAGAAAGCCAGTGTGGGTAGAAATAGGGTATGTCTGGACCTTGGGTACATAAACACACAGAATTAATCAAGAAGAGAATGTACAATTGCATCAATATGTTGTTATTTTTATGGTTATTTATTGAGCTTTATTCACCTATGCAATGGAGAGTAGTCCATAGGCTCAATGGGAAAAGTTTGCATGACATAAACTGTAGCAGAAAACAGATGGTCATCTGATCTTAATAACTGTGCTTAAACAGAGCTGAACTGATATTAGTGATACCATCAACAATGACTTCTTTGGGAAGCATGGTAAAGGGTCTTTTCCCCCCATGGAATTTTTTTTTTCTTTCACTGTTTGTGGCTATCTACACAACACTGAAAACATCTGGATATAAATCCAATCTTTCAGTCCATCCTCTGCATGGCAGCTACATTCAAGACTAAACAGCAGAATAGCAGGAAAGAAAAATGCAACTGGCTGAATTATTTGGAGTTAAAACAGTTGCCAGATCTGAGTGATTATCCAAAGGGTTGGTGAGTACAGACATCTCACTAGGACAAAAGATAAATCCAGTGTGAGTCTCTCTGCTCTGTGAAGACCTTCCTAGGTTCCTCTTTGTTTACCAGGGAACAGTTCAAATGTCCTGACAGCACAACCTATCACCCTAGCTTCATACACAGCTTCTCTGTACTCAGTGAACTCCACAATATGATGATATACACTGCACACTGATTTAAGAGCGCTCGATGCTTTGTCATGTTTTCGAGCAAGTCTTTGCTCACTTGCATTCTGCCTGATACGTTTTTCTTCCAGTTTCTCTGTCTGATAAATTTGCAATCCTCCCATCCATCTTTTAAAGACCATGCTTTAAATATCAGCTCCCTTAGAGAAATCTTCACTAACTTCTCTGTACTCAATTAGCTGTTTCCTCCACTGGACTCCAACAGGGTGCCCCATGAGAGGCGCTATAATACTCGCATTGCCATTATTTGTCTGTGCCTCTTTTATTGCACTATGAGTACAGTAGGAGGTGTGCCTTTTAAATCTTTAAATTCCTTGTGCACCCGAATAGTGACTGACTCATAATTGGTGTTCTATTAAATTTGAATAAATTAATTCTAGTTTAACCTTCTTCAATGAGGGAACTTTTATCCAAACAATTTGGGGTTCTTGTTTAACAACTCACTGCAGCTATATAGATAATAGCTAAAGGAATATATCTAAATCCAATATTGGTTGGATGACATAAATTTAAACAATAATGCATTCAATCAACTTTAATTCATTGACTATATATTTTACATTTCATATTTTTATGAAACTGCATAGAAGACACTTTTTTGTAGTACTTGGATTATTATTCACAAAATACATTTCAGCATGTGTGTAGCTATACTATGTGGCTTATGCGGAGGCCTGAACTCTTCAGGAATTTTCCAAATCTGTTGAGAATGCATGATACTAAAAAATAACAGCAAATGTTAAATACTTAGTAACCTTCAAGAAGCTGTGTTCACAGCATGAAAAGCTATAAAAGGATTATAGAATGTCCTATTCATCTATTCAAATCTAAGCATTCAAGAATTTTCATGTCTTTTTTGCTTTACTTTCAATTACTTGGTAAGAAAAAGAAATTTCCCATGTTATTTTTGTGTGTGTGTGTGCACTAGTAGCTTTAAAAATGTGTGTTTACATAGCTGTAGTGTATATTATATATGCGTATTTCATCTATGGGGACATAGATATACATTTATGAACACATATACGCATACAAATATGCATTTATACTTAGTAAAACAGGAACAAAACCTGAAGAGAAAATAACTTCATCTCCCAACCTCACCCAGAGCCTGTCAAAACATGCCAATATTTTTCAATTCCGCACCAAAATCGTCAGTAGCAAATGGACACTGTGGAATGAAGGGATACTTTCACCGGGCTTAAGGGTATGAGATAATGAAACTAACTCCTGGGATAAGCATATTTATTGGGTTTGTTATGTATCAAATGTAACAAAAGTGGAGGATCTGAAGAACGCCCTGTGTGGTTCTTTTCACACCCTTTGATCACACAATTCCTCTTTAATTCAGATGCAGTAGAGCTTAAGTGGCTTCATTGATGTGTTAAGTGTGGAATGATTTTTGTATAAAATAAAAAAGGCTCCATTATGTGTCCAGAAAAGCCTGTGTGTGCTTGTTTATTGAGACAGGAAGTCGGTTTCCCACACAGAACAACAGTTCTGCGGTGCTGTGCAGCATTGTGTCCCAAAGAGGAGTTTAAGGAAACTTAATTTTCTACCTGGCAGAAATCAGCTTCTGGAGGAAGGCGCAGACAATGCGTTTGGACTTCAGCTGAATGGGAGGACTTGATTGATTTTCAGAAAATGTGCCATGGATAGGGAGGTTGCCTGGAACACTTTTGTTAGGAAAATGCACGTTTTATAGTCGGAGCCTGGTTTTTGTACCTTGTTTAGAGTGTTGCCTCCCAGTGAGCCCTTGCTATCCCCTTTTGATGTCAGGTGGGGAAAAAGATAAGTGCTTTCTTGGAATTTTCTCTCCTAGATAGCATTTCTAGGTTAATTGTTTTTGTTACTGTTTTGTTTTTCTCTGAAGTCACCTACCATTTGCTTTTTTAAAAGTTAGCATATTTCTGAAGGTTTCCAAGGTGAAGTTTATAAATCCATCCACAGCTTGATAGATAGATAACTCCTGTCTGCTAGGATTGAATCTTAATGCTGTTATCACTCCATGGAATAAACCCTATGCTGGGATAAGAGCAAGATAGAATTCATTTGAGTCTCCTCCTCCAAAGCCCAGCCTTTTTTTCCCACTGCACCATGCTGCCTTAAACTATATGAGGTAGCTAGCCCTCCTCCCCAAGGTTCATGTAATCCCATTGTCTATCAGCCTGGTGGCTGTCATTGTCATCTTCCACTTCATCCTCATTATGAACCCTCTAAAGTCTTAGGTTTCTGAGCTGGGAATTGCTCAGAGAACATATTACATAGTTGTTCCACTCGACGATTTTTTAATCTGAAACAGACAAATAGTGAAATGGACCTAAATGAGAAGAATGTTTGGAAAATAGAATGAGCTTAGGGAATTTTTCCACGGGTAATGTTTATCTTACTAAGATTTTTAGAGTAAGTGCATTTTCAGGGTGAAGGGTTTGGCAAAGGATAGTTATAGAAGGTTCACATCCAAGAAAACTATCTTCAGGCAGTGGACACTGTGGGTGGGTGGGTGGGAGGGGGAGACAGGTTTAGGATTGCTATTTGATTGAGGCTTGATGAGGGATGGATTTCTCAGACACAATCATATTCTGAGTAGATGAATGGTTTATTCCCCATGTAGTTGTATCCTTCTCAGCCTATCTGCTCTTTTTCCTGATCTACTACCAATACAACTTCTTTTTCTTCCCATCAGGCATGTGTGAATATTTTTTTTTCCTTTGAATTGATGTCACAATACCCTTTAGCTCATTGTAATTCTGTTTCTAAAATGATTTCAGAGTCAAAGAATTCTAGGGGTAGATATTTGGACAGAACAAAGAATATTCTTTAAGAAAGTCCCAGGCTAATAGTGGCGAATATGACATTTCTTCCCCGTGGCATGCAAAATGAATTCTTCATCCTTGACTCCTTTATTAGCTTATTCTGTTTTCTTATAACTCACAGTAGCTTTGCCCTAGCTGTTATCCTAGCTGTTTAATGTTCCTTCATGAGCTTCTCACATTACTCTCTTGCATATTTCATGGAGCCTCATCTCAGCCTGCCCCATCTATATGTGTGATGCTTGGAATGTGACTGTTGCCATCAAAAACAATAAGTTCTGACCAAGTCACATGACTTTAATCTGTCAAGTGAGATGTCATTTTTTTTTTTTCTGGAGAGAATAGCTGTTGCTCTAAAGTAATATTACATGGTTTCTGATAATAAGAGAATAAAACAAAATTTTATTCATCATTTATTTACATCTAAAAAAGGATAATGAACATCTTAGCACCAAAAGAATTGACTAAGTGAAAAGATGGTCAGGTCAGGAATCTATGAGCTAGATTCTAATCCAGGTGCTGTAATTTACATCAAGACCAGTTGCCTGTTCTCTCTGATCCTCACTTTCTCCATTATAAATTGTCCTTCCTCCCTTCTTCCCCTCTTCTCACCTCACCTTTCTTTCCTTCCCTTCACTCCTTGCCCTCCCTTCCATTTTCTTCCTTCTATTCTTCCTTCTGATGTGATGAAGAAAACTCTATCCCCAAATATGGCACCTGAGCATAATATTTTTTTTTTAAATGGAACCAATAGAAAGAGAAAAACGAATAGAGGGAGAAAGGTCATTCAAACCTTTCCTCTTGAAAACCTGCATGTGAGAGGTGTCCTGCCCTGTGGCAGAAGGAAGGGATACTACACAGAGAGGCGAAGAGGAATCTGAACAGAGACCTTGTTAAGTTCCGTCCAGTTTATTACCATTAGTTCATAACTCCTCTGGTCCAATCATGCCTCCTCATGAGTGTTCACTCGGCATCAAACCTAAGCAGAGGAATTCTCTCTCTCTCTCTCTTTTTAAAAAATATTCTATAAATTCTAATTTCTAAACAAGTAGATATCAGTCTCCTTAACACACTAAAGTAAAAAGTCCTTCTGGAGTCCTTTCTTATTCTTATTACGAAAGGGAAGAAGGTCCTGGAGGCCCAAAAGTAAGATGACCAACTGGGAGTTATGCCCAGGTGTGACTGGGTCATTTCTTGCTCTTACCTCACAAGGAGACTTTGTGAGGGATTTCAGACAGTCAACATGGGTTACAACCCCTGTGATACCTGGGTATCCATGGCAAGTCCACTATGGCTATGTACCGTCCTGGGAAGCAAGAACTGGGCTAGTGGGCAGGGGAAGTCCTGCCTGCGATAGTGGCTGGGTACTTCACCGAATGCCATGCAGCCTCCCCGTGAACAGCTTCTACTGGTAGAAGGTCATGGAGAAAGAACATACAGGTGTTGGGGAGTGGAGATGTGAAATCTCAGGGATGCTACTTTCATAAAAGCATAGTGCACCAGTGTGGAATTGTTCTTATCTTTGGGTTCTGTTGACACTGAATTTTGCATGGTGAAGTATAAACAAAAAGTAAGAACTACTCAGGTTAGGACAGGAGGCTTCATGCACTTTCCAAACCTGGCACCTCTGCAGCTCTGGGACTCCCAGAGCTACTCTGAAGCTTCTTCCTGCCCTTTCCTTTAGTGGTCAGAAATTAATACGGTTTCAGAGGCTCAGTCCATAGACAACCAGCTCCATTCCTCAGGGCTCAAGGTGAGGCAGGACATCATGGCAGAAGAACGTGGCAGAGGGAGACAGCGCATATGATAATCAGTAAGCAGAGAGCAGCACAGGTTTTTTTTTTTTTGCTTAGATTTGACAATTTGATTTATAATAACTACAAAAAGTAAAATAAAATAAAATGCCTAGAAATAAATTTAACCAAAGAGGTGACTTATATCTACATTGAAAACAACAAAACATTGATGAGTTGGGCACAGTAGTACATGCCTCTAATCCCAGGTATTTGGAAAGCTGAGGCAAGAGGATTGCACATTTGAAGCCAGCCTGGGCAAATTAACAAGATCTTGTTTCAAAATAAAAAAATAGAAAGAAATGAGGATTTAGCTTTGTGGTAGAGTGCCCTTGGGTTCAATCCCCAGTACTGCAAAAACTAAATGAAAAACAAAAATACTGATGAAAGAAATTGAAGTGTACACACACACACACACACACACAAAATGGAAATACATCATCCATGTTCATGTATGTATGAGAGAACCAATATTGTTAAAATATCCATACTACCCAAAGTACTTTAAAGATTCAACGCAATTCCTATCAAAATACCAATGGCATTCTTCACAGAACTAGAAAAAACAAAGCTGAAATTTGTATAGAACCACAGAAAAGTGTTAATAGACAAATGCATCTTAAGCAAAAATAACAGTGTGGAAGGCATTACATTACCTAACTAAAAATATATTACAAAACTGTAGCCATCAAAACAGCGTGATATTGGCATAAAAACAGACACACAGACCAAAATTTCTTTCTATTTTTTATTTTATTTTGAAATAGGATCTTTTTAATGCATTATTGTGACCCACACAATAAAGATCCTATAATTAAATCTGTGCATGTAGAGCCAACTGATTATCAACAAAAATGCTAAGAATATACACTGGAGAAAGGACTATCTTTTCAATAATTGGTGCTGTGGATATTGGATATCCACATGCAGAAGAATGAAAACAGACTGCTATCTCTTACCAGTTACAAAAATCCACTCAAAATGGATTAAAGACTTGAATATGAGACCCAAAACTATGAAACTACCAGGAGAAAACATAGGGGAAACACTTCAGGCTTTTGGAATAGGCAAGGATTTTTTTTTTTGACAAGACCCCCAAAACACTGGAAACAAAAGCAAACCAGACAAATGAGAATACCTTAAACTGAAAATCTTCTGTAGAGCAAAGGAAACAATTACCCAAATGAAGAGGCATCCTACAAAATGGGAAAAATCTTTGCAAACTATATATCTGACAAGGGATTAATACATGGAACATAAATAAATTTGAAAAGTCAATAGCAAAATAACCAAATAAACATTTAATACTGTGAAATAAACATAAGTAGATATTTCTGAAAAGAAGACTTACAAATGGTCAGCAGATACATGAAAAAATGTCTCAATGTTACTAATCAGTGGGGAACTGTAAATCAAAACCACAATGACATACCATCTTGATCCAGTAAGAATGACTATTATCAAAAAAGCAAAAAGATAACAAGCTCTGGCAAGAACGTGGAGAAAGAGAATGTTTGCACACTGTTGAGAGAAGCCAGGCACCGAAAGGAAAGCACCACATGATCTTACTCTGGTGGAATATAAAAACTGGTATTGCAGAGTGAGACTGGAACGGTGGTTACCAGAAGCTGGGGGAGTGGGGGTAGGGACAATGGGAAGGGTGGACATGTTAACCTGATTTAAATATTATGCAATGTCTGTGTGTATGGAAACATCACATGGTATCCCATGGTGTGTCTGACTTTTATGTTTTTAGGTATCAATTAAGATTTTTCACTTAAATTTTCAAATATGCCCCTTTCCTTGGATCTTTAGGTCTTAATTTCTGAATGCTCTTCTATCACATAAAACTTTGTTAAATATATTTGTTGTGCATTCCTCTTACTAGCATGTCTTTGTTACAGGTGTGTCAGCCATAAACCTTGTAGTGGGTAAGGAAAGATATTAATTTTTCTTCTCTACATTTTCTTCCTTCTTTCCTCCCTTTGATTCATATTTATAGAACATCTCTATTCTCAAGGAAAGAACATACAAAATAGATACATTTTATTTGTCAATGAAAACAATTTTTTAAAAATGAAACATTAAAACAACAACAAATGGCCATGTAAAGGACTGAACAAATAGGAATAAATTTTGTATGCATTTATAGAACATTATATCAAGCTATGATATTATTGTCCTGTGAGAATGACATTCCTGGAAAGATCAGATAATGTTGATGTTAAAAACTTGGGCTTTGGAATTAGAATTCAATTCTACTAGTTGAATGATTATGGGTACATTGATTAAAACTTCCAAGTCTAAGTTTCCTTATATATTAAATACTGTTTAATTAAAGTGCTAACTCAAATAGTTTAATATAAAGATTAAGTGAGATAATATATGTAAAATGCTAAGCACAAATGCCTAGCAGATAATAAATACTAAGTAATGTCATAATTTCACTCTTCTTTAAAGCTGAGTAATATTCCACTGAGTATATATACCACATTTTCTTTATCCATTCATCTATTGAGGGACACCTAGGTTGGTTCCATAGTCTAGCTATTGTGAATTAAGCTGCTATAAACATTGTTGTGGCTGTGTCACTATGGTATGCTAATTTTAAGTCTTTTGGATATAAACCAAGGAGTGGGATAGCTGGGTCAAATGGTGGTTCCATTCCCAGTTTTCTGAGGAATCTCCATACTGCTTTCCATAGAGGTTGCACCAGTTTGCAGTCCCACCAGCAATGTATGAGTGTGCCTTTTCACCACATCCTCGTCAACATTTATTATTGTCTGTGTTCTTGATGATTGCCATTCTGACAGGAGTGAGATGAAATCTTAGAGTAGTTTTGATTTGCATTTCTCTAATTGCTAGAGATGAGGAACACTTTTTCATATATTTGTTGATCGATTGTATTTCTTCTTCTGTGAAGTGTCTGTTCAGCTCCTTGGCCCATTTATTGATTGGGTTGCCCACTGTACTCTTAGCAAGCAAGAAAATGTGATCGTATTACAGAGTGTAAGTGAATCTCTCTGTGCAATAATAATAATAGTAATAGTAATAATAAACTGATATAGTATACTGCAAACTACTTGAAGGCAGGAATTATCTTCATCTTTGCACACTTTATCCTACTGTACCTAGTACATCATAGAATTAGACAAGTGAAATTGGATTGTTTGCATTGACTGGAGTTCAATCTTGTGAAGGGAAATGCAAAATAGACCAGCATTTCTGAGTTCTGTTAGGGCCTAGCTAAGCTGACCTAGGTTGCACAACTAGGGAGAGTCCCAGGGCTCTGGCTTCAGATCAAATCCCTCTTCCACAAGCAGCCTCTGGATCTCAGAAACCCTCCCTACTAACTAGATGGCCCTTGGTGCCTTAAACTCTGGAACTAAAGATAACCCATGTGCAATATTTGGATTAGTGCCTTGATGACATACACTCTGGAGATCATGAGGCAATGAGAGTATTCACTTCAGCTTACTCCTGAAGTGTGCTTAACAGGACCTTCAGATGGCTGGAGTTAAAATGAGAAAAGGGTGTGGGATCTACGTTTGGCTAAACGTAGTTAAAAAAAATTCCTAGGCTAAAAAAGCAAAAAATTGTTTCCTTCCTTCCTTCCTTCCTTCCTTCCTTCCTTCCTTCCTTCCTTCCTTCCTTCCTTTCTTCCTTCTCAAGTTTATATAAATTGATCTGAAAAATATTTTTTTTGCAGTGGAAGATAGAGTTTCTTTTTCCTCTGGTCTTGGATGCTTTATCTGATTTTAATCAGCATTGGCCTGACATGATTCAAAACAGCTGAGGCTAAAATTCTCTTGGAAAAAAAAATAGATCTTAAAGTTGGAACTATTAGAACTACCTACCTATTCCATGCCCCCTTCTCCAAGGTAGTACGTGCTATCTAGTACAAATATTGGAGATTATGACTTTTCCCCTTAAAATGCTTGAATGCCCTATTGAGTTTTCTCAGTGATTTTAAAGTCCTGTGAACCAGAAGACAGCCAGTTCTTGATTATCTACAAAAAAGGAAATGAATAGTGGCACAGATAATCCAAAACAGAAAAACAATCAAAATGTTTCTTATATTTTATTTTGGAATGTTTTGTATGGCTTCGGGGGACTTGGATTTTTCTTCCCAGCTATGTTGAATTCAGGAAAAAGCTAAAATGAGTTTGCATTCCCTGAGCCCACACTAAATGGCTAAGGGGGGATGTGGCCCAGCCACATGCTGGGTGGCAGGGAGAAGGCAGCTTGGTATCTGAGGGCAAAGAATTCCACTGATAATCTAGAAGTAGAAAATGCCCACATGAGTAATTAAGTGCTGACTGAAATATAATTCAGCTTTGTAAATTAGTGAAGACAAGTTTCTAGCCCACATTAGTTAAAACTCGGGTTATCTTCTTTAGAAAAGTTAGACTGGTGGTTTAAAAAAAAAATGACCTCAAAGTTCTTTACTGTTCCTGTTCATTGGAACTGGACAGTGTGGCTGGCTCAGTGTGAAGAAGTCAGGACCTATCACTGGGGCCAGGGGGTGTCAGTCCTCAGCCAGTGTACCCCAGCTCCATCCTACAACCCTCTACGATTGAACATATATAGATTTGAATTGATAGGCTATGTCTCATTTACTACCAGTAGTTCCTATCTTATAGATGAGAAAACTAAGGCTCAGACAGGATTATCACTAATTTAAATTCAGGAGAGACTAACTTTTATCTTATGGCTGCTCTACTCAGTTTAATTAAGAAATCAAAAGTTAAGAAATTTCAGCTGGGCATGGTGGCACATGCCTGTAATCCCAGACACTCAGGGAAGCTGAGGCCAGGAGGATCCGGAGTTTAAAGACAGCCTTAGCAACAGTGAGGCGCTAAGCAACTCAGTGAGACCCTGTCTCTAATTAAAATACAAAATAGGGCTGGGGATGTGGCTCAGTGGTAGAGTGCCCTTGAGTTTAATCCCCGGTTACCCCCTGCCCCAAAATGTTAAAATGTTTCATTATTTTGATCAGAATCAAACTTTAATCAGAAATTTAATTGTGTTGATATTTACATGGTTTTCTTCTCTATGATATTAGGAAGTAAATGCAATTAAATGAAGTTTTATGAGCTCTAAATACTAGGTTGCTCAGACAGATGGGTACATAGATTGATTGATTAGATATTTCTGATACTGTGTTTCATTAAAACCAATAATATTGTACACTTTCTGCCTTTATGAAGTTTTCAGTTGAGAATAGAAACCAGATGAATAGAACAGAATGAAAAAGTAGGTAACTATAAAGTAAGGCAGAAAGTGACAGGTAGATATAAGAAATGACAGAGAGGGTAAGTCACACTAGGATGCTGGAGGAAGCAGAAAGGATTTCAAAAAAGGGGGTGAAAATTAAACAAGTTCAAATTAGTGGGCAATTACAATGCAATGAATTTAATGTTCCTACAGTTACCAAGTACATGGTGCTATTGAGATGTGCCATAACAACTTAATACCATTTTATCAAGAGCTCAGATGTGGATGGGATGGGATTTTGAGTGCTAGTGATACCTTAGGTAGGTGCAGGTAAGAAGATACAAGATGAGTTCCTAGAACTGTAGACTGATCTGGAAAAAAAAAAAAAGAATCTGATCAAAAGAAAAAAATGCATGATGATAATAATAATAATAATAATAATAATAATAATAGCAATAAAAGAAGTTTCTAAAGAGCATAATAACATTGACATAAAAAATTGGGTTAGGGAACATGAATGAAAGACATAAGACAGAAGGGAAGGTCTCAAAAACCCCTCATGTTTTCTTGTAAATGCTCACCTTGTTGACAATAAGTGCATCTTTCAACAATTTTAGAGCTAAGAGGAGATGAGAAAAATGGGAAAAGATAAGGAAATGATTAGACCAAAGTCACCCAACTAGCCAAGCTCCCCAAATCACATCTCTTCACTCCTATCTCAGTGACTGACCTGAGCCAGGCTGGCGTTAGGACTTGATGTTAACTCCAAAGCTGATTTTGGTTGGGGAAGGAACTTGGGATAATAGGTTGTTTACAAAATATAACTAAAGGCTTATACATCTTCAATTAGTTCTGAAAATTCCCATGATCATCCTAATGCTATCATGTTCCTTTTCCCATGCAGAACCTTTCATCTTACCTTGTCCCTTTTTTGATGCCTCCCCCTCTTCCTCCTCCACCATCACCACCATCTTTTATTGTCAAATCAGATTTTACTCCCTATATAAAAGGACCCATCTGCTAAAACATACCCTTCTCATCTATGTCTTATCTCTTTCATTTATCTTCCCCAACCCATTTTTTTATGTGAGGCCTTAGATATCTCAGGCCCCCATTCCTTGAACAATTTCATGTCACTAAGGGCATGACATGGGTAAAACTGGCCACAGTGTTCTGGATTCTCAGTGTATAATTCTACTCCTCTTCCTGAATTGGATCTATGGTCCACCCCCTCCTTCAGAACCAAGGAACCCCACCTTCCAGGAGTACAGGCTGCTAACTTGTCTGTGAACTTTCCCTGGAAACTGCTCTCTACCAAAGGAAATGTCCATGTCCAAGGTCATGTATAATTTCCAGAAGTAGCTTCTGTCTAATGACAGTTCAGGCCCTTTGCCACAACAGACAACTGTGAAGAGCCATCAGGGTTGTAGAGGTCCCTGAGGGATCAGCTTCGTCTTTTTTGTGAATGTACTATTGTTTAGCTTCTCTTCTGCCCAGTCCTACTCCCCTTACTCTCCTAGTAGTATTGTTCCTGAGAGCACACCTAATGAACTTCTTGCATGCAAATTGCTACCTCAGAGTCAATTTCCCAGGGAACATTTTTACAACCCTACATTTATTGTGACTTCTCTGTTGTTGCTTTAGTAACCGTCCTATAACAAAAGAAAAAAATTGCAAACTTTGAAGGGATCAGAGGTCAAGGTTTTGGTACCCTCTATATGAACAGAATCCATGAAGTTAGGCAAACTCGCCCAGCCCAAATTCCTTACTTCTTGACCTTGAGTAAGCAATTTATTATTCCTATGTACTGGACTCCCCTGATTCAAATAGATACAAGTCTATATCATGGAGTGAAGGGGAAGGAAAAAATGAAAAGAAACTGAGCATCCTCGGGAGATTGGAATGCTTGGGGAACACCTAAATTCTGTGGTGAAAATTCTGAAATCTAGAGCCCCATAGACAGATTCTGTACAGTCCTCTTTTTTATAGAGAGTTTTGAAAACACTCTTTAGTTCATTTTCTATGGATTATGAAACCACAGAATTCTTCTGGGGAGTAGGCCACACCCTGAGTGTTCGCCTAAATCACTGAGTTTGACACAGATTCGTAGGAATTTGGCAAGGACATCACCCAATTTTTTCCATCAAATTGGATCCAAATGTAGCCTAGGTTGGCTGAGAGTTCAGTCAGAAGAGAAGGAGGCCCAGGCCAACCGACTGCTGAATGGTGATATTTGAAACTCAAACTAGTTTGGCTTTGTTTTAGGACCAGGAGGAAAATTTTTGAATCATAGCGTACGATATAAACCCTAGTCCAATTCAAATGGGTGTCTATTTTGGGGGTGATTGTTTTAGGCCTGTGTCTGCCCTGCTCATGTAAAAGGGTGCCATGCTTATTCCGGATGCCAAGGTGATTTGCAGGAGTCCTAGGCTGCCATAGGGTCAAAGGAGAGCCGGTCAGCCAGTTCTCAGTGCCCGTTACTTTCTTTAATTAACCCTAGATAGAGTACCCATTGGCTCTCAGAGAAAGGAGTGGTGCTGTTTGTAAAGCCCTGGAGGAACCACTGATTATGGCTCCTGTGAGATTCCAATCACCTGTGTGCATTGTGTGTTGCTGCCTTGGGTGAATACACCCTCTTTTCTCTGGATACAAAGAAAATTGTTGATGTCTTGCTCCCTGGAACACTAACTATGGCTAACACAGGCAGCACTGGTTTAGACACAACTGCAAAATAGTTTAGATTTTGCTGTTCACATCAAATTTTCTATCACAACTCTTCTTAAATAATTATCCTACCTCTTTTCTTACTCCTTCTCTTTCTCCCCTTTCTTCTTTTTTACCATAAGAACCTCCAACATAATCTTCCCTGCCTTAAGGCTCCATGCAATAGATCCTCAGACATCCCCTCTACCCCAGCACCCCACCTACATCCCCTCTACCCCAAGTCTGGGCTGATCTTTCCCAGGCAGCACTTTGTGCTCTGTGCATCTTCATCCCAACCATCTTCATCCTAACCCCTGCAACCCCACCTCCCACCTCCACTAAGATTTATTTCTCATAGATCCCATCTCCCAAGGCCCTACCTGCTTAGACAAGTCAATACATTTAAACACATATAGTGATGGGAAAACCCATCAAAATATGTGTGTCCCAGATTTGTCACTGTAGACCTTGTAACACTAGTCAAAGCATATAGACTCTTGAAGTTTCACTTTCTTCATCTCTAAAATTCAGTTATTTTAAAAAATAATGTTTAATTTAAAAGACCTCAGCTTAAATTTAACCTCTATCACAAAAAAACTCTTGATCTTCCAAAATAAGATTAATTGCCCTTCCTTTATAAGATAATCTTTCATCCCCTTATCATAAAGCTTATCACTTTGTATTCTAATAGTCTGTTTACTTTCTCATTCTCTCAAGAGGTTACTGATGGCACAGACTATGGCTGGTCACCTTTGAAGTCCAGAGGCAAACGAATGTCTAACATGTAGTTGGAACTCAAAGTATACATATTGAATGAATGGGCCACCTCTGAGAGCATTTATAAATAGCAGAGATCTTTTCTTCCAGTTAGCAAATTTATTTTGGACTGGTGTCCTTTTTAGACTACATCTTTCATGGAAGGAAAGACCATAATGGAAATGTCAGGTGCAGGAAGATGTTTGGGTGTCCTTCAAATAGCTCCATGTAGGTGGCCTCTGGCTCTCTCCAAACATCAGCTGGCCCTAGGCCTCTGCACCTGAAGGGGGATATCTGAGACTCAAGACTTCCTGCCTCATTAGAGTGACATCAGTTTGGCTCTGTTTCTACTTGCAAGCTGGGATCGAATGTTTCCCATGTGTGGAGAGAAGAAGAAAAATGCCCCATCTTCTCCCTTGACCTCTCCCACCTTAAATACCTTCTAACAACTTTTTTTTTTCATGGAAATTTAAAACTAGATTCCCAGAAAAAAAATACTTGTCCTCTGGTCAGACTAGCTGCCTCCACACCATGGCTTTCACACTTCTCCAAACAGATCAAAGTGCCGGTAGAAAGTTTCTGATGAGGTGCTTGAGCACCAACATTACAAGCAAAGGAAAAAAAAAAAAGGAGGAGGCTACAGAGGATGTGACATACTTGCAACTCCATATTCACAGAGGAAAGTGAGTTTGTGCAGAAAGCCCCTACTGCTAATGAGCCTGGTAAGAGGACAGGAAGGAAATGGACTATTTCTGTTATGCCTTTCGGAATACAATTCTCCATGTGTGTCTGACTGAACTTGCTCTGGACTATCTTTTCAAGGATGTTTCTATAAAGAATAGCCTTAGAAGCTGGGTACGGTGGCTCAGGAGACTGCGGCAGGAGGATCGTGAGTTCAAAGCCAGTCTCAGCAATCCAGTGAGGCCCTAAGCACCTTAGTGAGACCCTGTCTCAAAATAAGAAATAAAAAGGGCTGGGGATGTGGCTCAGAGGTTAAGCACCCCTGAGTTCATTTCCCACTCAAAAAAAAAATAGCCTTAGAAAATAGAGCTAGTTTGAACCATAGAACAGGCATGCTTACTGCCTATTATGTAAGATTTGAGTTCCCTAACCTCAGAGCTTCTCTCCATAATGCACTCCATATCATGTGCAGGTATCACCTGGCTCTCTTCACTTCCTCTTGTGAAAATTGGGCCCCAGGGAACCCATGCAAATATGCTGATGCTCATACTGCTTTCCATGATATGAGTAATTAAATTTAGGTCTCTGACCCAGGAGTCTTTTGTCTTCCATCAGCATCCATGAAACTGTCAGGGTTATCTTCTTGACATGAAGTTTCAGACTCTTTCACAGGCAGCTTGTGAAAAAAAAAAATCAACCTTTATGGATTTATGGAAGCTCCACTATCTATCAAGGAAGAGTAAGAAGAAAAAGAGAATAAAGAAGTATATATTTTTTAATGTTCTCTGTTTTCCAAGCTTGCTGGGCCAAGTTGAGCCTTCCATACATTATTTCCCTCATGATTATTGTCCTTCATGATAACTCTAGAAGGACACATTATCCTACATTGTTTACCTAAATCCCAGGCCTAGTGAGTTGAAATGACTTTCCAAGTTCACACACAAGGTGTGGAATTTACATTTAAGCCTGTCTGCTGGAAGATCTCTATGTGTACATCATTCTAGAAAGTCAATCTTCTCTTGGTATTGATTGGGTGACCAATCCAAGAGAGCAGGAGAGATGCTTGCGAGTTTGAAATAATTCCTCTCACTTATCTGCTTCAGGATTTTCTCTAGCTTTACTCCTGGATGTGGTGCTATATTCCCAGCTTAATGGGTACTTTTTAGTTTCTTAAAATTCAATCTACTCTATCACCTTCCCTTTTCTAAAACATCACTCTCTAGACACTGTCTCTCCCATTGCTTAAATTTGGTCTTCGTGGCTTTGGCCCAGTTCTTTATTCCTCCCCCTCCTCCTCCTCCTCCTCTTCTTCCTCCTCCTCCTCCCCCTCCTCCCCCTCCTCCTCCCCCTCCTCCCCCCTCCTCCTCCTCCCCCTCCTCCCCCTCCTCCTTCCCCTCCTCCCCCCCTCCTCCTCCTCCTTGTTGTCCTCCTCCTTGTCCTCCTCCTTTTCTATTTAGAAGGTACAAGGTGAACCCCCTTTCCAGATCCCACCATAGAACCAATAACACTCTCTAGACTATAGTTCTAAAGAATCTTGTTTGGCTTTCAGATGTCACCAGAATGATTTGTATCTACTTAGATTTGCCATCTGCTCCAAGATTGCTCAGAAACCCTTTTCTGCTGCAGACCAGCCCACCCTGCCTGCAGCTGCCATTGTCCAGGACTTTATACTTATACTTCAGAGTTTAAAGCTCTACTTGAAGAAGTAAAAAACAAAACAAAAATTCTTTACCTGACCTTACTGCACAATCTATATGCAGCACAAGTTGACCTTGTTTTGTAGTGAGTGCGGCAAGGAATGGCCTCTTTTTCACGTGCTGCCTGTTTGTTTTCCAATTAACAGGGTCTGTAGTACTCAAATTATTTCCTTTGATCTCCCAGGACAACCTTGCTTTTCAACTTTAATTTATATCAACAAAAACAATCCCTTCCTAATTAATTTAATTAAGCATCTAACAATCAGTAGACTTTGCACTGGATTGTTTTATGTCTAACAGTATCACTCCCATGACTAGTACCCAAATGACTATGCCATTCTTCCCAGAACACTCAGCTCTTGCCATAACCATCCTTGGACTCATCCTAATAACACATAGCCTCAAATTTGAATCCTCTGCACGCATACACATTTTCTAACCTTCTAGGTTTCTCCCCGTTTGGCTCACTCCACCTACATTAGCAGACATGAAGATGGGAAGACAGAAAAGGAGCAGCCTTTTCCATTGGGACGGAGAGCTTGCCACCTCCCACTACTGCAGCACCATCCCCACACTCACAAGATGGACCAATCAGCAACACTTCCCAGCACTGCCGAGATGGAGCATAAGCAAAATTGGAAATAAAAAGAAAGGATAGTGGGACAGACTATGCTTTCTGGAGCACATAAACCAACTGGAGAGCAAGATGGCAATAGATGAAAAGGAAATTTCCTACACCACCAGTAATGGGTGCAGAAGTTGTAAAAAAAAAAAAAAACTTATCTGTCTCACGGGGTTGTGGAGTCGTCAACTCCCATACCCGCTTCACTCCCACACAGACTCCTGCAAATGCCTCTTGTAGCCTCGTCTTTCTGCTTTCCATGCCTAACATCATCACCTCGCCCCAGGTCTTTATCCATGTATACATAAAGGTTTAAAATTCTTCATTTGTTCCTTGCCAAGGGCCTCCTCCCCTTCCAACTCATGGAGAGCAAATTAACATTCCTGAAAGCACCTCTTTGGTTCTTTTCCTTCCCAGTTCAGGTAACTTCCTAGGTGCTAATGTACAACTGAAATGAAGTCAAAACTTGAGGATTGGCATGGAAGAAGAATTCTGGTTTGAGGTGCTCTTGGCATGGTCCTACTATAGCATCAGTGGGAAAATGAAAGTTCAAGCTACAGTGGATATTTAGAATAAGGGATAAGAGAAGGCAGCATTGCTGAGAACTATAGGCTGGAACTTGGATGACTGGAAAATTGGAGCAGAAGGCAAAACTGGAGAAGAGCACATTTGACAAGAGATATGAGGTGAAGAGATGTAGGGTGTAAGAGTATCTCCCACTTAACCTGTCCTCCATGGACATAGGAGGTGCTCCGTAGGTGTTGGTTGACTGGCTGAGTGAGAGAATGAGTGCCTGAGCCTCTTCTTTGCTTTATGCCCATCCTTCGTTTTCTCTCCAGCAGCCCTCGTTGGTGGCTCTTAGGCTTTCCATCCTAGTGATGTCTAATCCAACTGTCAGGGGGATTTTGTCATTCTCCCAGTGTCCCACAGGGATGACTGACAGTGCCAGAATGTGCAGACAGATCAGCTTGATGTCGCAATCCATCTGTCATGCTGCCCTGTGGAAACGTTCAGTAGTTCCGCACATACAGAAGGGGAGCTGGGAAGACGGGTTGTAACTAGAGGAACCGCGGTGGGACTCTACCAGGAAAGGGTAGAGGTCAGAAATGCAGCCACAGGTGTGAGCGGGATCTGAGAGGGATGTTGTAGCAGACAAAAAAGTTGACACCCTTGACCCCAGCCATGGAAAATACCCACATTTTAGAGGCAGGAAGAGGAAGTGGAACGCTTGCCAAGAGACAAGGAGAACCAACAGAGGGAGAATCACGGAACAAGGGAGACCCAAGATTTGTCAGTGAATATGTGATCAGCAACATCGAAGGTCCAGAAACATCTTGGAAAGGAGAACAGGGCATCTGTCACACGAGGATTTTATGACTTCCTTGCAGGAAGGGTAGGTCTGAGAATTCCAATGTCCATACAGAAACAAGGAAGGGGCCAGAATGAACCTCTTGCTTCTGAGCCCCTCCTAATTGTCTTCAGCTCAAAGTACTTCGCAGTCATATTTTCTGAGCCTTGACACACAAGTTGCCTAAACTACCAGAAATTTATTTTCTTTATTTATCAAACAGTGATAATATCCATTTGGCAGGATTAAATGTGATAATGGAGTGATAATGAAATGAAGGACCTGGCATGGAGCACACGACAGCTAACATTATAAGGTACCAGGCAATAGTTTAATTACTCAACATGTATTAACTCACTTAATCCACATAACAACCCTGTTAGGCAGGTCCTAGTTTAGTCAACTTGTTAGCAGATGAGGAGACTCCGGTTCAGAGAGTTCAAGTACCTTGCTCAAGGTCACACACCTTGCGCGTGGCAAAGCTGAGTGTTTAAACCCACTATGTTATGCTAAATTTTGTTGAATAAATTATCTACAAATATTTTTTTTGTCTCAAGAACAAGTGACTTGCATTGTTGTTGTTGTTGTTGTTTAACCAGGTAGATTATAAATTCTTAAACCAAGGATTAGCAAACAGTTCAAAGGCCCAATCTCACCCATCACCTGTTTTCATATGGCCTGCAAGTCAAGAATGATATTTAAATTTGCAAATGTTTGAGAAAAATTTGGTATTTTGAGACACATGAAAATTATATGAACTTCAAGTTTCAGTGCCCACAGATAGTTTTACAGGAACACAAACATCTCCATTTTCTTCACGCATTGTCTGTGCCATTTCTCCCTTACAAGAGCAAAACCGAATGAGGCCGAGAGGAACAGCAGCACTTGAAATCTAGCCCACGACATAACCAACATTCTTATTTTGCAAATGGAAGAGATTAGGGCTTTTATTTCTCAGGAAACTCTTCTCCTCCCTACACCCCTTCTGTTCAGATTTTCTCTGGGTGGCTCTCACACCTGCCCTTCGTGAGAGGATGGTAGGTGTGGGGAGGAAAGAAATCTCTGACAGTTTTATTTCTTGGGTGGAGAAAGAAGGTGGAAGGAGGCTTGCCAGGTGAGGGGAGGAGAGGCTTCTTTCTCAGTCCTGAATTACAGCCCGATGACTTCATCCCTTTTCTTATCTACAAAATTATAATCATTTTTCATAATGGAGATTGAACCCAGGGGAACTCCACCACTAAGCTATATCCTTAATCCAGTTTATTTTTTGAAAAAAAGGTCTCACTAATTTGCCCAGGCTGGCCTCTAACTTCTGATCCTTCTGCCTCAGCCTCCCAAGTAGCTGGCACAACAGGCGTACACCACCACATCCAGCAAAATTATAACTTCTAATAAGCAAGGACAGTGTGGAAGCTTACTAGCTTCTAGGAGAGACACTGTGACAAGTCACATCACAGGAGTGTTCTCTTTGTGCTAGTCCAGCAGCAATAAAGCAGGCTGCTCAAACTTCTTCCAGGTGTCTACTCTACATGCTCTAATAGGCTTACCTGAGAAATTTCCCTGGGAAATGGGAGATCCTCTGGGGTTTTTGCACAGGGATGGGAGCCTGTTAACTTGGGTTCTGTACTGAGTTTTGTCAGCAAACCTCTAGGGTGTCAGTGGCAAGTCAATACCTGCTTTTCTGCCTCAACTAAAATAATTAAACTGAAGCAAGACAATATGCCATGTTCTTCATTGTGTCCATCACTCAGCCTAAAAGACAACAAATAAACACTGCAGTGATAACAGAAGGTATGACTCTCCTTTTTAATTTTTTTAATTATGGTAAAATATGCACAACATTTCAACCATCAATAAGTGTATCATTCGATAGCATTAGGCACATCCATATTTCTAGGCAGCTGCCACCACCATCTGCCTCCAGAACTGCATCACCTTGAAAAATTGAGACTCTAATAAAGGTTAGCTCCCACTTTTCCCACTCCTTCCAGTCCCAGGTAACCACCCTCTACTTTCTGTCTCTATGAATTGACTCTTCTGTGTACTTCATGTAAGTGGAATCACATAGCACTTGTTCTTTTGTGACTGCCTTATTTTGCTTATCAAAATGTCTTTAATGTTCATCCATATTGTAGCATGCATCAAAATTCCCTTCTTTTTAAGGCTGAATAATACTCCAGTGTATGGGTCACATTTTGTTTATCCATTCATCTGTTGGTGGACACTTCATCTTGATGATGATGCTAGAAACATTGGTATATAAATGTCTGTTCAAATCCCTGCTTTCAATTCCTTTGGGTATATATCCAAATGTGAAATTGTTGAGTCACATGATAATTGAATTTTCTATAGAGTCTATGCCATTTTACATGAAGCATGTGTGTGTGTGCATGTGTGTATGTGTATGTGTGTGTGTGTATACATTTACATGAAGCATATATTACAAGACCAGAAGGAATAGGAGCAAAGATAGCAGATGGGCCCCAGATCCTAGAACCTGAGTTATTACAAATGTGTTTGGGATTTTCTTGTCAACTCCTTCCACGGGCTCTTTGCACCTATAGTTGTTTCTAAGGATGGATCTTAATTGGGTAAAACAATGTATGTCTATTTTCCTTTCAGATTTTGCCTCTTCCTGTTTCCTTTGCGTTCCCCCTTCTTCCTAATATAATTTGCTTCCTCCTTTCTTTTTGTTTTGATCCCTAGTAGCATTCCTATTTTTCTTCCTGAAGATCTATCCAATACAGAAAAACATAAACAACATGAAATACGAATTTAGACAAAAAGTACCACAAAAAAAGTGAGTTCATTCAAGAAAGTTATTAAAGCCACCTTATATAGGTTAGGTTCAGTCTTGCTTCCAAATGTGTTTTAAATTAGGTCATCTCAGCCTTGACTACAAGTTCAAAACATTCAAAGCTGGTTATGAACTCCCAATTTTACCCCAAATACAGATTGCAGAATCACATCGGTTACACATCCACATTTTTACATAATGCCCTATTAGTAACTGTTGTATTCTGCAACTTGAATCTAATGTATGAAATATGATATGTCAAGAGCTTTATAATGTTTTGAACAACCAATAAAAAAAAATTAAAAAAAAAAACATTCAAAGCAACCTTATTGGAATTGCAACAAGGGATATTTGGTTTCCTCTGAAGGATTTTAAAAAGTGTAGTTAAGAGCAGAGCTCTGAAATGTGAAAATACAGGGAAAGACAGCCCATAAGCAAGTCCTCTCCTAGTAAATGACATTCAACTTCCAAACTATTCAAACTGTGATTCCCTTGGTAACATCTCCCTTATAGAAGCAGAGCTTATTTGGCAACCTCACTTATGTGGGCAAGGCCAATCCAGTGGAAGTAAGCAAGGGAAAGATCTGGAACAAACTACACAGATGTCCTAGTCCGAGTCCGAGTCCATATAGAGTTCATGGATTCAGATGGATTTTTCCCTTATTTTACACATGATCCAGGTTGTCCTGGTTCCCCAAGAGAACAGAATAGGAGCAATAAGTTTTAAGAACACAAAGTGAGAATTGACTGAAAGTAGGAAAAAGGGGTTTTTTTTTTCTGTGTAAAAAATACTGTTGGTTTTACAAGGAGGAGGTAGAAAACAATGAAAGGAAAGATCCACAAACTCTAAAAGAAAAATGCACACAACATACAGAGCGGTCTTGGATTATTTCAAAGGATAAAGGCTCCTCACTAACAGAGCCTCCAGGGCATCCCCCAAGGATGGCACAGAATAAAATTTTGATGTTTATAATGATCCCCCACTTCAAGTCACTTATACTTCTAACGTTTAAATCCAAAATAGTTAAACCAAGTAATTCTGGAAAATCCTTGCTGCAGAAATAACTATGTTGTCTGCCATTGTACTAGTAAATGATGTATCAGACCATATCTCCTAATCTGGGAATGTATTCATATTTAATTACAGTCCTACCAGAGTATATATAATTTTCCCAAATGTCTAGTATGATCTTAGGCAAGTCAGTCTCCTTGCCTGTAAAAAGAAGAGAACAAAGTGTATCATAGACCTGCTGGGAGGACAATGTGAGATCATGCATATAAATTCCCCAGCATTTTACAAAGTCCATGGTTCATCGTGGTAAATGCTACTCCCATGATCAGCTCCACCATCCGCACTGCTCCCTCTGCTAGTGTCCACTGTCATTAATCCTATAGCCATGATGCCCCTGTGCTCCTATCCTGCCTCTATCCTGCCTCCTATCCTGCCATTTGTGATTTAAATGACTTGGGGAAAATCACTTGCCTTCTTTCTGCTTCAGTATTACATAAGGTCTATCTTTTGGGGTTACAACAGGAATTAAATGAGATAATAATAAAAAAAAACGCTTACAATAAATACATGAATAGAATGAACACTCAAGGCATATTAGTTGTGATTATTTTTATTTTAAATTAACACATGTAATTATACATGTTTCTGTGATATAGTGTGATGCTTTGATACTTGCATAATGCTAAAATCAGAATATTTTGCTCATCCACCATTTCCAACAGTTATCATTACTTTGTGGTATAATTACTGTTCTTGTCCTCAGTTTTACTTTGAAGGACAGCAGTTCTCAAAGTGTGGTGTGGGGACCCCTGGTGGTCCCTTCTTCAGGCAGTCAATGAGGTGAAAACTATTTTCATAATGGTACTAAAATGCCCTGTGGGTTTTTCTCCCATTGTCTCAGGTGTACCACGGCTCTTACCAGAGGCTACATGAGCTATGATCACTCTACAGATTAAGTGTGGTCTTACTGTCTTCTATCAACCAGTAAAACAGATGTGTAAAAATGCAAAACATGCTCTTTTCTCTAATTTTTTGCAAACTATATTTTTCATAAAAATATGTTTTATGCTAGCCTATGATGGGTTTATGGCTATTATTTTTAAATCAATGATTTTTAAAATATTCATTTTAATTTCTAATGTGGAATATATCAATAGACCCAATCCACAAAAACAAAAGTTCTTTGGGGTCCTCAATAAATTTAAGAATGTAAATGGGTCCTGAGACAGAAAAAAAAAAATGAGAGCCATTATGTTAGTACATTAAGCCTCCATGTTGTTGACATCCTCAAGAGAACTTGCTTGAGATTCAGATGAAGACAGTGACAAGTTTCATCCAAAATTTTCCAATAATGAAAAACCTAGTGGTCACTATAATACACCATACCCCAAGGGTCATGAGGTCCTCAAGTGGGAGAGGAGCCAGGTCATCAGAGATGTTTAATAATTTAGTCCTTTTACAGGGATATGCCTCCAAAGATCTACTTAGCAAGGTTCACTCTTAACATGGTCTTCTAGGTTAATGGATGTGTTTCAACGACTTAAGTTTTATTCCAAGTGGCCAATCATTTCAGGGCAAAATTCACATGCAGTTTTGCCTGGTGATCAGAAAAGGGACCTAGTGTTCATACTCTTTAAGTTTGGTTTCAAAGTCAAAACTGATTCCCATCTTAGGTTTTCAATCTCAAATACCACTCATATTCACCCATTTAATAGCCACTTTAAATATGCCTTTCAGGAGTTCAAAAACTAATCCTTGAAGGAATCAGGTCAATTCTTCCTAGTCTTATCCCCTCACTGCACAGGCTAAAATTTAGCCCTAAGCAAATATCTCGTGATACAAGACATACTTTAGGGAAGAAAAATAAACAGGCACAGTCTTGCACAAACAAGATGTATGTGGTCTCTCTGAATAAGCATTTGATACTTGAGTGCATCACTGGAACAAATTGGTTTTAAGTGTGTAACATTCTAATTTGAGGTTCCCACCATTATCTTGGAGCAACACTGACACCTGCTCAGTTATTTAAGACCTTTTGTCCCACAGGCTTCAATTTTTATACATATATACACACGCATATATAATGCATTTGGTTGGGTTGGATTGAAATCTTCAGTAGTAATTCAGAGTTTGGCTTATGGGGCAATGGCACAGGTTTGCATGCATTATGCAGAATTGTCTGCTAAATGCAATGGGCCTTTGTAAATTAAATTAGTGTATTTCAATCCATGCTTGTTTGACATAAGTGTCACATTTATGCTGAATAACTCTATCAGTCTTCTATTTTTGCTCCAATAATGTTAATCCTTAGAATGTTACCCCAGATAGGGTAATGACTACAGAGTGCCAAATATCCATCTTGAAATAACAAAACTTTGTTTTAGTATCCTGATATTATAAAATCTGATACAGAAAATATGGAGTGAAATCAGCCGGACACATGACTACATTCATTTATACTAAGATGCCAGGACACTAGAAAAAACAGAAACACACATCAAAAGAAAGTCATTTTGATAAAACCATATATCATCACAGAATTAAACAACCTTACTCTAATGTTTGATTATATTTAATAATTTCAACCAAATGTGAGCAGATCAATTTGTGTGTAGAACGCAACGTGCCAAACAAAGCAAATTGACCATTTTACAGTTGAACTAATGTGATAGGCAGTGTCCCAGGAAACGAGCCCAAGACATATGGGGTAAGGTAAAGATTAAAGGAGATTCTCCTCCTCCACGGAGGGTTAGGAAAGGGCCAGCCAGCTGCCCAGGAGCAGGGATACTGACCCTTTCACTCAGCAGAGGAAGCTGCTCCTATGATGCCTTCACCCAACCAACAAGTGTGGTTTTGGAAGGGGTGTCCAAGGTAGAAGATCTGACTAGTGATCACTTCAGGTACATGTTCCTTTCCCCCTTTTCCCAGGACCATGACCCAGGACACCCTAAAACGTTGAGGATAATCCATTCTTTCACTCCAAATCACTACCTTAACCTAAGATTTAGAAATTCAGGCAGTAGACCACTAGAACACCTACACTTCACAATTACTGGATGTTGTTTTATTTTGTTCTAGAAAACCATCTAATTTTTATATTTCTTGAGATATAGACAGAACAGGCTGGCCAATATGAGGACTATCCTATAAAATCTGGTCAGTCTTGAGATAAAAATTCTAAGATTTCTATTTAATTCTGATTTTGGTCCTGCTTAGGGTTTGGCTTTACTGTTCCCCTTCTCTCATCAGACCTACAATATTCAAATGGAAGATTGAGGTTAGTCATTTTCTGATAAATTTGGGGGAAAAAAAGGGCAAGCCATATCATATTCCCAAGCATTTTTCAAGTTTTTCTCAGCTATCTGGGCCAAATGAACCACAGCATGGATCCAGCTTAATGGCCCATGTAAATAATTTACATTTGTGTAATCTTGGTCTTTGTTTCAAACATGTGAAAAGAGAAATCTAAACGAAGCTTTTAAGATAAACAGTGCTGGTAAATTGCCAAAAATGACCATAGTACCCTAATGAAATTGAAGATCGACACTTCATGCATTTATGCAATTGGTTTCAGCAAACACACCATCCAACTTATATTTCTTCAGTGCCTACCATGTGCTAGTTTCAGAAGATGAGAAGTAAAAGAATTAAAGAGCTCAGAACCTAATACCAAACATAATTTTCTATTGGTATAGTATGTGCCGAGATACAGATGCCCATAGATGCATTATGATCAGAGTGCATTATTTTCCTTAAGATGACCATTGACAAGCACCTTCTACATATATGGCACTCTGTGCTTTGTACTCAACAGAAATAGCCTAAAAATAATGGGATCTGCCTTGTTATTTCCTAATTCTCTGTTGACAAGGTTGAAATGATTAATCTTCAGAAAAGCCACAGTTTAGCACCTGTTGAATGATATTAGAGGAAATCATCTGTGTTGCAAATAGAGAATATGTTAGGGAGGCTGGACTCAAATGGATCCAGGTTTTGATATCTTTCTCCTTCTGTTTTAGCAGACAAATAATCTGTTGCAACTTTGCTGCTTCTCTTCCATGGCTTGGCTCTGTTCCCGTGCACCATTTTGTTCTAGGGGATGCCTAAACTGATTCTTCAGTGTTAGCCAAAACAAATGAGGAGCTTGGCTCTCGGTCTGGTTGCAGCAGCTGCTGTGATTGAAGTTCTCTGCACCTAAGACAGTGGGGCAGCTTTCCGTTTGACAGATGAACACATTTTCATTACTAGGGAAACAGGAAGCATTGCATACTAGGCAAGAGAGAGAGAAATTGAGGGGGGGGGAGAGAGAGAGAGATTTGGGAAGTCCTTTGTTCTTTCTTATGTCAGTCGTGGTTATTGTTCAGCTGAAATGTTGGAGTGGAGGTTGACAGAGTAGGAGCCTGATACCCATGCCTCGGGCCTCTCTTTCCTTCAGATTGGAGCTGAGAGCTGACAGCTGTATGGTTCCTTGACCTCAGGTTGCCTCAGCCAGAAAAAATCCTAGCAGATCTGCTTTTGGGAGTTTTTTCATACATGCAGCAAAGGGCATGGAGAGGCCAAGAGGTCTAGGGGAACCCACATATAAAGGAAAGGGAAAGAAACATTTGACTGCTTCCATTTACTTTGGCATACAATGGAGTTCAACTATAAAGTGGGTGTTCAAAGTTTCTCCGAAACTTCCATGGAGATTTGGGAGTTCACAACTAACTCAACCACAGGGGCACTGGATACAGACTGTTTAGAGAACAGAACACATTTTCAGTTGTGCAACATCATAACAGCTTTTCCTTCATAACCAGAATACTTTTTAATCAAAATGGCAGCTTGGGAGGCATGCTAGAGCCTTGGGTTTTGTGTGTTGAGTCCCTGGATAAATGTTGTTGCCATTCACTACTGCAGGGAATCCAAAAAGCAGAGGAAAATTGTGGAAAGAAGTAGAAGATGATGATAAAATGTATAAACCCAGGGTGTGAAAACACAAATGAAATGATAAAAATTTAATGTAAGCATAGAGAGATGTCTTCAGGGATGAAAGCAGTCTAGAGTCCTCACCAGAATATGATTTCTCATTTCAAATTATCACCTCCTGTCTACCATGTACCCCATTGATGAAACTGGATCACCGGTTAAGGAAGCTGACATAGTCATGCATTGCTAACTTAACAATGGGACATGTTCTGAGAAATGTACAATATTGTACAATCATAGAAAATTCTTACCTAAACTAAGATATCTATGACATCACTAGACACAGGACCACTATTATGTATGTGATCATTGTTGAATGAAATGTTGTTCTGTATTCAATGAAAATTACTGTATTGAATAACTACCATTCTTTAGACACTCTACTATGTGCTTTATATAAAGGCAAACCTGTAACAGCAGATGAAATATGTGCTTAGATACTTTGTTATATACATAAGAAAGCTGAGACTTAGGTTGTCCAACGCTATAATGTTAAACAAGACCTGCAGCTTAGTTCTTTTTTTTAATTTAATTTTATTTTTTAAATTCATATATGACAGTGGAATACATTACAATTCTTATTACACATATAGAGCACAATTTTCATATCTCTGGGTGTATACACAGTATATTCACACCAATTGGTATCTTTATACATGTACTTTGGATAATAATGATCATCACATTCCACCATCATTAATAATCCCATGCCCCCTCCCCTTCCCTCCCACCCCTCTGCCCTATCTGGGTTTGTCTATTCTTCTATTCTTCCCATGCTCCCTCTCCCTATCCCACTATGAATCAGCCTCCTTATAACAAAGATAACATTCGGCATTTAGCTTTTTGGGATTGGCTAACTTCACTTAGAATTATCTTCTCTAACTCCATCCATTTGCCTGCAAATGCCATGATTTTATTCTCTTTTATTGCTGAGTAATATTCCATTGTGTATATATTGCAATCAATCAACAAATACATGAAAAAATGTTCATCATCACTAGCAACTAGAGAAATGCAAATCAAAACCACTCTAAGATTTCATCTCATTCCAGTCAGAATGGCAGCTATTATGAAGACAAACAATAATAAGTGTTAGCAAGGATGTGGGGAAAAAGGTACATTCATACACTGCTGGTAGGACTGCAAATTGGTGCAGCCAATATGGAAAGCAGTATGGAGATTTCTTGGACAATTGGGAATGGAACCACCATTTGACCCAGCTATCCCACTCCTTGATCTTTACCCAAAGGACTTAAAATCAGCATACTACAGGGACACAGCTACATCAATGTTTATAGCAGCACAATTCACAATAGCTAAACTGTGGAACCAACCTAGATGCCCTTCAATAAATTAATGGATAAAAAAATGTGGCATATGTACACAACTCAGTTCTTGATAACCTTCAGGGAAATTTTTAGTTTGAAGATTTTTTTGTGTTGTTGTTTCTTTTTTTTTTCCACCCAGTGATGCTCAAACACCAAGCCACATCCAGCTCTTTTTATTTTTTGAGACAAGGTCTCGCTAAGTTGCTTTAGGGCCTTGCTAAGTTGCTAACTTGCTAAGTTGTGATCCTCCTGCCTCAGCCTCCTGAGTTGATGGAATTACAGGCTTGCACCACCACATCCAGCTTGAAGGGCTCTTCTGCACACACACCCCTCCCTTTCTTCCCTATGCCCAGGTTATGTCCTTGTAACACCCTTTCCTGCTTGGGCCAGACAAAGTCCCAGATGTCTCCACACAGGACTCTAGGTTGCTAACAATCTATGGGATTTGGCACACAAGATGAATACCATTTGCAATCCTTGTGGTTTCTACTTACAGACCAAGAATATAAAATTCTCACAGAGGTCTAAGTTTTGGCTAAAACTTCCCAGGACTCCTTAAGTGTTTTGCAAAACCAATTGAGCTTTAATTGTTTTAATAAAAGCGCTGCATCTAGAATAAGCATCTGAGAGGCTTTTTCTCTTCTTATTTTAGCTCCTTCCTCTCTTCTTATCTCTAAATTACACTTTTATCTTTGCTCTGTGCAAATGAATTTGTTCTCAAGTACAGCCAAGGATATTTTGTAAGGAAAATATTGCATGTAAATGTTGCTTCCAATGAACACGAAAACGATGTGCATGAGTTACTAAACTTTGCAGACTCCCCATTTCCTCATTACTGGTATTAGATAGCAGTAATCACCTGAAATGCCATACCTTAAATTAATTAATTGTGTCTAGCAAAACGTCTGACACATAGTAGGTATTTAGGAAATGTTAGCTCTTACTGTTGTTCACATTGACATAGCATGTCTAAGGAATGACAAGGAAAAGAAAAAAGTGTTAGCACTATAACCTCTGCCCTTTACTATAATATTTTTATCATTATAATCCTGTCTTACCATACATTACTGATTGCAGGGTACTTTTGCTTTGATATCAACCTATTGATAAATCTATAACTATAATGAGACAAATCAATGTTAACTATTTTTCCTGCCAGACCCACAACCTTTTCTCAGGAAAACCACTTTGCACATAGCCCTTGCCAAACAGCTAAGGAAACGTACCCAGACATTTATATTCTCAAACAGGTGGCCCTGCTTCCAGTCTCTCCAAATCAGGCCATGTGTCAATAATTGACTTGAGGGTAGCCTATCTGGAGCCTAGCCAGTAGCCTGTGAAGTTACTAAATTTTCTACTTAGGAATAAGCTAGGTTGATAAGATCCTCTCAACCCTGCAACTAGCCTTGGAAATTGTGGGGAAGACTAGGTGTGTTAGCCAGGTTTCCATCACTATGACAAAACACCTGAGATGATCAACTTAGAAGAAGAAAATGTTACTTGGGTCAGGGTTTCAGAGGTTTGCATCCACAGTCAGCTGGCTCCATTGTTTGGGGGCCTGGGTTGAGAGAGAACATCATGGTGGTGAGCATGTGGCAGAGCAAAGCTGTTCACCTCATGGTGGCCATGAAGCAAAAAGAGAAAGAGGTTAGATTTCAAGGGAACTCCCCAGATGACCTACTTCTTCCTACTAGGACCTGCCTTCTAAAGGTTCCACCCTCTCCCAACAGCTTCACAGGCTGGTGACCAAGCCTGCAACACATGACCTTTGGGAGACATTTAAAGTCCAAATCCTAGTACTAACAGTGACAGCTGATTTCTGAAAGGAGGCACAGAAAGACAATGTGAGGTAGAATGAGGGCCTATGTTGAAGTTATGAGAAATGAGGAAATTATTCAGCAGGAAAAAGTGTCAGCAGGAGCCATGAGGCCACTTGTGACTGTGATCTCTTGGTGGCCTCCAGTTAAAAATTCCACACACTTGTGTTCCCCTCATCCCCACTCTGAGTCTGCATTCAGGGGGCTTTGAATACCCAGCTGCCTTCCTCACCTCATGTTGAGGTCTGAAGGATTCATAGCTGCCCTCAGATCCATCTGTTGATTTCCTTCAGCTGTTGCTATAACACCACTTGAAAGCCACATTGGACCAGGAGTCCATGAAGCTTGCAGCCTCTCAGACTGCATAGAACAAAATAGAAATCAGACATTCTATTTTTTCTTCCTCCTACTTGTTTGGTATTTCTAGGGTCTGGGGGATTATCCCGGTTATCTCCAACCACAGATGGGACCTGGGGTACTTTTCAGAGACTTGAAAGAATCTTTATTAATTTATCCTTTCCCTTTCTCTGATCAAATTCTTTTCTCATTTATTGAATTCTAGAGTCATATAGTCTTTCTAGTCCTCCTTACTCTCCAGCTTATAGTCTATATATACACACACCAAATTTTATTTGTTTTTTAGTAGCTGTCTCAGAGTTTGCAATATGCATGTATGACTTATTCAAGTCCACTTTTAAATGACATTATATCACATTATTGGTAGTGCAAAAACCTTGTAACAGAGTATACCCAATACCCCCTCCTATATCTAATAACATTGTTGTCTATTTTTGACTTATCTTTAACCTATGATCTCCAAACACAATGTCACTATGATTATTTTGAAAAAATTATTATCCATTAGATTAAATAAGAATAGAAGAGATTTTATTTCTCTTCATTTATTCCTACTCTTTCTTTCTTCTTTATGTAGCTCTGAGTTTCTGACCACTATCATTTTCCTTAAATTATTTCTATTAATATTTCATATAAGGCAGATCTATTGGGAACAAATCCCCCCCTTTTTTGTCTGTCTGAGAAAATCCTTTTTTCTCCTTACATAGGGTTATTTTCCTGGATATGGAACTGTAGTTTGTTAGTTTTACTTTAACTGTATAAATATTTAATTCACTCTCTTCTGCTTGCAGGGTTTGTAAAGAGAAACTCAATGCAAATCTTATCCTTTTCTCTATAGATAGGATGAGTTTCACCCCACCCCACCCCAGATTTTCTTTTTTTGTATTCTATTCCCACAGTTTAACTATGATATGGCCAAGTGTAGTGTTGTTTGTGTTTATCATGATTGGTTTTCTCTATCTTCCTAGATCTGTGATTTGGTGTTGCCATTAACTTTGGAAAATTCTCAGTAGAATTACTTCAAATACTTCTTCTATTCACATCTTTCTTCTCCTTTATATTCTGATTTCACATTTTTATATCTTTTGTAATTGTCCCACAGTTCCTGGGTATTCTTTTCTGTCTTCTTCATTCCTTTTTCTCTTCCCATTTTACTATCAGAAGTTTCTATGGCATATCTTCAAGCTCACTGATTTTTTTCTTGTCCATATCCAGTTTACCAGTAATGTTATGAAAGACATTCTTCCTTCCTGTTATAATGTCTTTGAATTCTAGCAGTTCATTTTGCTTCTTTTCTTAGAGTGTCCACCTGTGCCTACATTCCCCACGTGTTCCTGTTGTACTAGGACAGAATCTTTTAGGCCATGACTCTTCTGCATTTAAAGTCAGGAAGTAAAAAAAGTTATTTTTCTATTTCAAGTAGTTTGTTCTTGCAACAAAAAGCATGGTTTTTAAAATCTTTCCTATCTTTTGATCTACTTTAATCAATATAAGAGTTACAAAGTGAGTAGTTTACTCTTTGCTCTCTGTGATAGAAACAGAGAAGATTATACCTAGGCATTTAAGTCAGAGATATGGTGGCAAGTGCAACTCACTTTTCCTTTGAGTCTGGCAGCTCATGTGATCAGCTGAAGAGGACTGGGGAACTGAACAGGAGGATACAATCACACTCAGAGAATGCACTAGAAGGCTGTATTCATGGGTGACAGAACGTGCAAGACCAGAGGGTTGACCCTTCCACACTAGAATTCTCAGGAAGCTCCTGTGATCCAGACTCCCAGCAGAGATTGGCCTCTATCTGGCCCTAGGAGTGTGTCAATGTAATCTCTCTAGAGCAGATACTACCCAATAAATTTCCAAAGACCTAATTAGAGCTAAGTCTCAGCCATGAGAGCTTCCCTGTTAACACTCTGCAACAGCCCCACCCTGGGAGCAAATCAATCTGTCCAGACAAAACCCCAATTGACCATCCTTTCATCCTTTCCATTCTGTTCTACCTTATACTGCTGAGAAGGGAAGCCGAGAGCTTCCAGGCCACTCCAGCTGGCTACTAGATGAGCAACACAGAAAGATGACAGTTCAACAACCCCCAGTCCATGCTCTCCCTAAGGGCACATAGCCAAGAAGAAATAGAAAGAAGGACTGTATGGCATAAGCGCTGAACATCCATTCCATCCTCATGAATGGTTTTGACCACCTCAGGGGAGACAATTCTTTCATTTTCCATTAATAATTTTTTCCTTTTCTTTCTTTCATTTTTTTAGCCCTCTTATAATCAATTGCTTGTGTCCTCTCTCATTATTTATTTGGTTTCCATTTATTTTTCTCCTTTTCCTTATGACTATCACATCTCTTCTGCTCTGTCCACATTTTGAACATTCTAAACTTTCTTTTGCCTTTCTATCACATTTTCTTTTATCTTAGTGAACTATATATTTACTATCTTTTAGAACCATTTGGTTTATATAATCCCTGCCTCCTTCATTCATATTGTTGCAGTTATTAGTACTGTGGATAGGGTAGTTGACAACTGATGTTTACTTTATTGCCAGATCTGCATGGCTATATATATTTGTTGTTGTCAATTGTTAATCCTACCATTCCTGTTTTTGTGGTAATTAGTATTGCAAAAGTCATAGTAGGCAGACATTTATTTAATGTGCTCTATATTGTTTACTGCTGTTGTTAATATCCTCAATTTCTGCAATGTGCTGAGAATCTACTAGGACCCCATGAATTCATAGGGCAGAGACTCCACTGCTGAGCTATATCTGAATACCCTCTGAGAGAGAGTGCACTTTACAATATACAACACAATTGCCCAATCTATAAGAATTGTGTATACAACACAATTGTCCAATCTACAATACCATTCTATGAGACCTGTAGAGAAAGTGGGATACCTAGCTTCAAACACAATACAATATATATTGTATCAAAATACACTAATCATTCATCATCAGAGAACTATTAGGGAAACTATACTACAAAACCTACTTGGAAATATATTGAAAAATTTACAATCTGGTTCCAGAACACTTTGCCAAGAGAAAGTGGTACCCCAAATAGGACACACATAAGGGTGGAAGAGAAATCCATCTAAGCAGATACACAAAGTCCAATACAGGAATACAAGAAATATGAAAAAACAAGGTAATATGACACCTTCATCATTCACCAGCAACTGACTCCAAAGATACTGAATTGGATAAAATGCTAGATAAAGAATTCAAAAGAATGATTTTTTAAAAATCATCAATGAATTCCAAGAGAAGACCAAAAAGAACTGAATAAATTAAGGAAGCCAGTACAGGATATGAATGAGAAATTCAATAAAAAGATAGAGATATTCAAAGAAAGCCAAATAGAAAACTTGGAAATAAGTGGTATAATAAATCAAATAAAACATTTTATTGAAAGTCCCTCTAGTAGAGTAGAGCATGCATAAAATAGACTCTCAGAGCTGGAAGACAATGTGGCTGGTCTTGTACATTTAGACAGTATTTAAAAAAAAAGAAAATAAGTAATCATGACCAGAATATACAAGAACTCTGGGACACTATAAGGAGATCAAATTTAAGAATCATTGAAATTGAAAAGGGTTTTGAGATGCAGGCTATTGACATGGATAACATCTTCAAGAAAATAATAACAGAAATATTTCCAAACCTTGGGAAGGAGAGGGTCATCCAGATACAGGAGGCCTTTTAGAATCCCAAATGAACAAGATTTTTTAAAAAAAGTTTCTTTGACACATTATAATTAAAAAGCCTAACATATGAAGGAAGGATAGAATTTTTAAAGCCTCAAGAGAAAAACATCAGGTCACACAAGAAGCCAATCAGAATTATTTTTGATTTCTCAGCACAAATTCCAAATTCCATGAGGGCTTAGAATGATGTGTTCTAAGCCCTGAAGGAAAATAACTGTTAACCAAGATTGATGTCCAGAAAAATTATCCTTCAAAATGGAAGAAATAAAAACCTTCCACATTAAGCAGAAACTGAAAGAATCCATGACTAATAATTTGGCACTACAGAACATATGAAAAAAATACTATATATAAAAGAACTAAAAAATTAACTGCAGAGCTTACAAATGGACAAATCTCATTTGAAGGGTAGCTAAGCAATAAAAAATTGAATCAATTTATACATTAGAAATAAACCAAAATGGCATAAATTAATAAACATCTCTCTATAATAAAACTGATTGTAAATATTCTTAACTGTTCAATTAAAAGACATTGGCTGGGAGACTGGATTAAAAAACAAGACCCAATTGTATATTGTTTGCAAGAGACTCACCTTATAGGCAAAGACAGACACAGACTAAAACCAAAGAGTAGAACTTGAAAATGGAGCCTCAGGATCAAGCAGGAATACCTACTCTCATATCTAACTAAGTAGATTTCATGTCAAAATTAATCCCAAGAGATAAAGAAGGTCACTTTATACTGGTAAAGAAAACAATCCAAAAAGAAAATATAATGATAATAAATAATTATGTCCCAAATGTCAATGTATGTAATTTAAAACAGACATTAAAGATTGACTTAAAGATTCAAATAGACTGCAGTACAATAATACTGAGTAATTTCAACATATCTCTGTCAACAATAGGCGTTTCATCCAATCATAAACTTAGCAAAGACTTTTCAGATCTAAAAATTATTATGCAATATGAACTTAATTGACACCTGTAGAATATGTCATCCAACGTCAGCTGAATTCACTTTTTTCTCAGCTTCTCAAGGGACCTTTTCCAAAATAGACCATATTTTAGGACACAGAGCAATTGTTTAAAAAAATAAAATGATGATAAAGCTTGCATCTTATTTGACCATCATTGAATAAAATTTGAAATTAACACACACACACACAAAAGAACTACAGAAATACATGAAGATTAAACAGTATAGTTTTGAATGATGAATGCGTGATAGAAAAGTCAGAGAGTAATTTAAAATTTTTGGAATCAAATGAGAATAATTATAGAACATACCACAACACTGTAATACTATGGAAGCTGTTCTAAGAGGAAAGTTTATAGTTGTGGTGCTTACATAAGAAAACCAGAAAGAACCCCTCCATCACCATGCCCCCCCCAAAAAAAAACAACCTAATGATGCATCTCAAATCCCAAGAGAAACAAGAACAAATCTAATAGAAGGAAGGAAATATCCAAAATCAGAGTCAAACTCAATAAAATACCCAAGGTATTAATGAAACAGAGTTTATTCTTTGAATTGATAAACCTGATAGATAAGCCCTTAGCCAAACTAAAGAAAGAGAAGACCCTAATTAATAAAGTGAGAGGCTAAAAAGATGAAAATTAAAAATAAGTGAGGTAAAAATAAATAAAATTTGAAATGAATTACCACAAATGTCCTGGAAATCCAGAGGATCACTAAGTACTATTTTGAAAACTTATACTCTTGAAAATTGGAAAACTTAGAAGAATGGATACATTTGTAGTCATATATAACCTGCCAAAATTGAATCAAGAAGACACAGAAAACTTAAACAGACCAATAACAATTAATGAAATAGAAGCAATAATAAAACCTCCCAATAAAGAAAAGTCACAAATCAGATGAATTCTCAGCAGAATCATACCAGACCTTTGAAGAAAAACTAATGTCAACTTACTCCTCAAATTATACCACAAAATAAAAAGGGTGGAATATTTCCAAATTCATTCTATGAAGCCAGTATCACTCTGATACCAAAATCAGGTAAGAACAAACTCATATTTGACAACACATTAAGAAGATCATATATATGACCAAGTTGTTTTAATCCAGGGATGCAAGAATGTTTTAACATATGCAAATCAATAAATATAATTCACCAAATGAATAGAAATTAAAGACAAAAAATGTACTAATCTCAATAGATGCAGAGAAAGCCTTCAACAAAATTTAGCAGCCATTTTACAATGAAAAAAAAATTGAAGAAATTAGGGATCAAAGGAACTTATTTCAACAACCTTAAGATTATACATGACAAATCCAAAGTCAATATCATACTGAACATAAGAGCTGAAAGTATTTTCTTTAAAATCTGGAACAAGACAAGGATGTCTGCTCTCACTACTCCTATCCAATATAGCACTAGAAATTCTATCCAGAGAAATTAAGCAACAGAAGGAATCAAAATAATAAAAATCTTTGTAGATGATTAGATCCTACATTTAGAAAGTCCAAAATTCTCCACCAAAAGATTAACAGAGCTAATGAATAAATTCAGTTAAATAGCAGGTTACAAAACCAACATATAAAAATCAACAGCTTTCCTAAATATCAAAAATGAACCTATCGAGGAAAATAATCCTATTCAAAATAGCCTCAATAAAAAAATAAATAGAAAGTTTAACCAAGGAGATGAATGATCTGTACAATGAAACCTATTGAAGACAGAAGAAAGAAATTGAAGAAGACATGGGAAGGTGGAAAGACCTCTCATGTTCATGGATATGCAGAATTAATATTGTTTAAATGGCCATATTACCAAATGCAATATACAGATTCAATTCAATTCCCATCAAAATGCCAATGACATTCTTCACAGAACTAGAAAAAAAAAATGTCCTAAAAGTCATTTGGAAGAACAAAAGACCCAGAAAAGCCAAAGCAAATCTGAGCAAAAAACAAACAAACAAAAACAAAAACAAACACATAAGCAAAAAAACCAATGATGAAGGCATCACAGTATCTGACTTCAAATTACACTACAGAGCTATAGTAACAAAAACACATGGTACTGACATAAATACAGAGACATAGACCAATGGAACAGAATTGAAGGCAGAGAGGCCAACCTACATGGATACAGCCATCTGATCCTTGACAAAGGTGCCACAAACATATGGTGGTTAAAAAGATAGCTTTTTCAAACAATGGTGCTGGGTAAACTGGCTATCCTTATATAGAAGAAAAAGACTAGATCCTACACAAAAGTCAACTCAAATGGATCCAAGAGTAAGAACTAGATCAGAAACTATGCAACTCCTAGAAGTAGGGCCAACACTCTAACATATAGGCACAGGCAACAACTTTCTCAGTGGAACCACAAAAGCTCAGGAAATAATGCCAAAATGACATCAAACTAACAAGTTTTGCACAGCAAAGGAAACAATGAAAAATGTGAAGAGATAACATACAGAGTGGAATCTTTGGTGTATATATGCCACATTTTCTTCTGTCTTCTATAGGTTTCATAGAATCTTTGTTAGCTATTCTTCTGAGAGAGGATTAATATTCAGAATATATAAAGAACTCCAAAAATTTAATACCAAAAAATCTAATTAATAAATGGGGAAATAAACTAAACAGACGCTTCTCAAAAGAAGAAATACCAATGTCCAACAAATATGTGAACAAAGGTTCAACATCATTAGCAACTAGAGAAACACAAATAAAAATTACACGGAGATTTCATCCCATTCCAGTTGGAATGGCAGCAATCAAGAACACAAATAATCAATGGTGGATAAGATGTATGGGAAAAGGCACATTTTCCTGTTGGTAGGACTATAAATTAGTACAACACTATGGAAATTAGTACAGAGTTTTTTCAAAAGACTAGGAGTGGAGCCACCATATGACCCATTTATATAGTCCTTGGTATTTATCCTAAAGAATGGAAGTCATGCAATACATGCATACCCATGTTTAGAGCAGCACAATTCACAAAGTCAAACTATGGAACCAGCCTTGTATCTGTCAACGGATGACTGAATAAAGAAAATGTGGCATACAGTCACCAAGAAGTGTTTATTCAGCCATAAAGAAGAATGGAATTATGTTCTTTTTTTTTTTTTTTTTGCAGGAAAATGGATGGAACTTGTTAAATGAAATAGGCCAAACTCAGGGAGTCGAGGGTCCTATGTTTTCTTTCATATGTGCAAGCTAGAGAGGACAAAGGAAGAAGAGGGGGTTTCATGAAAGTTGAAGGAAGTCCAGTAGAGTAGAAGAAGGGCATCTGGGGGAGGGAGCGAGAAGAGGGAAAGAGGAAATATTTGGGAATGACATTGATTGGATTACATTATTATATCATGTGCATGTACAAATATATAACAATGAATTCCATTAGTGTGCATAATTATAATAAATCAATTAGAAATATGGAAAAATATTCAACACTGTTCATTAAACAATAGAAGAAATCAAATTCCTGCCCCAGGCATAAGTTCATTACCTATATGTTCAACCATAGGTTCACATTGCGGTGGTCATAATGGACATAAGGAAACCCAGATATATCCCCACTTCTCTTCAAAAGACTGGCGAATTTGATATTGTACTTGGGATTGAGGAAAGCTAATTTATTTGATAGCTAAAGAAAATCTCCAAGGATAGGTCTGGAGTGTAGCTTAGGGGTAGCCTGTGTTCTTAGCCTGTGCGAGACCTTGGGTTCAACCCCTAGCATTGCAAGGAACAAGAAAAAACTCCACGGGGGAAAATTGATATAGAGTAAAATAATCTCGTTGCAATTCTGAATGCCATTTTCCCTACTATGTTGATTGTATGGCATCTATGTCATCTATTTTAGATGGAAATGTTGTCAACTCTAATGCTTCTGTTGATATTTCAAAAAGATTCTAATCTCATTTCAGTAATAGCTTCTGTCATTCCTAGCGACACATATGCCATAACATTCTTGGTTAAATTGACAGAAATATTAATGTGCTCAGACTTTATGTTATTTGGACCACTGTATATATCTCTCAGTATTCGATTACCTTTGCTTTACTCATGATACCAGGGCCCGGGCTTTGTAATCCCAATGCTGTTGATATTGTACAGTCAGGACATTAGCCTTTTCAACTCTGTGGTTTGGGTCTTCTCTAGAAGGTCCTTCTACAGCTCCATGGATTTTCTTCTTTAAACTTTATACTTTTACATCTTGCTATTTTCTTTGTTCCTTATCTTCCTCTTACCCCCACAGAATCATGGCCCCTCCAAACTGATGAATTTATAACTCTTGGCTAAATCTGATGTCTGGCACTGTCCTACACATCCCTGTTGTTGTATTCCTACTCTCTCCTCAGACTCACTCACTACCTCCCAGAGGCATCAAGAAGCATTTGCTTCTCTGGACTAAATATCCCTGGTTCTTTGTATCATTCGTCACAGAATACTGTTTTGAATACCTTCACCACCTGGTTGTTGACTCTGTGTTTGAGTTGCATAAAGAACAATATTTTAGAAGAGCTATTATTTATGAAATCTCCTCACTTGGGCATAAAAATGTGTACTGAAATGACTAGGGGTATATGGTTATCTCTAATACCTTTTCAATTTAAATGGGGCTTTAGAAAATAAATAAAATAAAATAGAGATCAAATAAACTAAATTTTTTGCGTTAGAGTAAAACTTCATATAATTTTCCTATAAATTTGATAATTACCATTTTTAAGCCATAGAAAAGTGATAATCAGTACCAAGCTCAGTGTCTGGCACCTATTCACTAGTCAGTAAATATTTGTAATAAATAATAGACATTTTGATATATCTCACATTTTCCCAACTAAGTATTGATTTAAAGCTATGAGAGGCTAAGAGAATGGTCTAGGAGAAGCAATGATGGTTTTAATGTCTACAGTGGAGGTTGAGTGGGGAAAACAGTAATGTTAGAGGAACTGGAAGATTTTTCTTGAAACAACATTTGCATAAATAATGAAACTTTTGCCTACATTGCACATTAAAATTGGTTAATATAAGTTATCCAAAGGTAATTTTACTCACATATCACCTAAGAAGAAGATATTATCTGTTGTCTATATCAGAGATTAATATTTTTATTCAGGATAGGTTTTGGAGGTGAGGAAGATCCTGAGAAAGCTAAGGCCATTCTCAGACCAAGACACATGTTGGAGCCATCATTACTTGGATTTCTAAGATGCAATTGCTTTTGTTAAGTAATTCTGCATTGGTGTGCAATGTTCACAGACTGTAAAAATACATGCAAAAATGCTCTCAGTCTCTGATGAAACTGTTCCACACTCAAAAAATAGCAAGGTGTTGTTGCAGCAGTTGTAGAACAATACTTCTTATATGTCCTAGAAAGTGTATGCTATCAATTACCTTTTATTCTGCCGATAGTTTATTCTCTCTAGGTACTTCTGCATTTTATGGTCCCTGTGTCTGTCTCTCTATCAGATGCCTCTCTGTTTTATCTGCATTGTGTTTCCAGAGAAGAATATTTTTTTTTTCTCATTTTAGGCCATAACTGGCCATTTCCAAGCTAAAATAAAAAATGTGCATGCTTCCATCAGAGAGACATTTATCCCAAATACTTTAAAGCATTCTTCCTGGCTACAGCTGCTCAACATTTTACTCCCTAATCATTTCAGACCTATTAATCCTAGACTACACATATGACACTTTTAAAGTATGGAATCCAGAACAGAACCCAATACCACAGGTGAGATGTGATCCAAGGTTTCCCTTAGCTTGAAAGGCATGTAAATTCCATTATGGGGGCACATTTTGGGCTTGAAAAACTGGTGACAGATTGTCTTTATTAAGCATCCTTTAGAAAGAGAGCATTACATTCAGCCTTGAAGGATCAACAGACTTACAGACAGCCTTACAGGAGATGCAGCATCGTCCCCTGAGAACTTCAATATATGGCAAACTGAAAATCCAGCCGCCACTGGCTGCTAATCATAACTTCATCATCTAGTAAAATCCCTTCTACTGGTACTGGTGCAGTCATCAAAACACAAGAGATTTAGGTTTATACTGACAAGATTTCTGCTGCCACATATAGTTGATGCATTTCTTACAGGCACTTCTTTGGGAGCAGACTGGAAATAAGGAAAGAATTAATACTTGCTCAGGGCCTGCAATGTACCAGTACTAGCTCATTAAATTTTCAGAACTCTTCTCTAAATTCAGATTGTTATTCCCGAGTCTCAAAGAAAGATTAAGTAGCACACATTTTAATAAATGGCAAAGCCAGTATTAAAACTGATATATTTTACTCCAAAGCCTGTGGTTTGTCTACCACAACATGCTTTCCAGGAGGTAGGCTGTGAATAACATAAAGACTATTCTACATATAGTATGCAAATATAAGGGAACAATATACACCGAGACCATTTATGTCTTCATTACAATTGCAAAACTGACATTTTCAGAACTTACCGTATTATTGCTAAACAGATATCAACAAATTAGTTTAGGTACCTATCATCCATGTTCCTTGGTATACTGTCCCTGTTCTGTGCGTCTTTCATAAAACTGTTGGTGATTGAACAAGCACATTTATATCATGAATGCACGTAACTTCACTAGGCATTGTTTCACTATACTTTTTGGCCCTAGAATGATTACGTCTTGTACCGAAGTGGTGGGTTCCCTTTCCCATTTCTAGTGTTGACAGATGCTGAAGTAGAATCCTTGTCCTAAAAGATTTTTAAAGCAGATAAGAAGCTTTGATACAAAGTAATCATGCAAGAAATTGTAGATTTTAGAGCTAAAGGGCGTTTTAATGTCATTTACTCAAGCATCTCATTTTTATCGGTGAGGAAACTAAGACTCAGGAAAGCCTATAAACAGAATGTTACAATAATACGGTCTTATGGAGGATGACTGTGCCATTTATCTTTCCAAAGTGTGACACTTATGAATTTGAAAGGAGGTGCCAATAGGATGGGGTGGTGGGGAATGGCATTGGTACTGAACCAGGAAACCAGGACATGCACTTATTCTAACTTCTTTGGACTTCTATAACAATAAAATGAAACATCATAATGGATTGACCTCTTATGTTCCATAGTCCTATGTATAGAACACCTATAGAAACTTATAAAATATTATAGGACACTTGAAAAATTATTCAACTCAAGTTCCTATAGGAATCCTATGTATAACACAACTGGACATAATGGATTAATGCCTGGCACCAGGTACCCAGAAAGTGCACAATAAATTTTGTTCAATCTCTGAATCTGAAAGTTAAAGTCACCAGAAAGTTAGTGTGAGTGTTGGGAGCTGGGTCTAGGTTTCTAAAGTCTAAGGTTAAGAATCAGTAGTACCAAATGAAAACACAAAATGACAATTTATCATCAGGTTTTATTTTTGTTCTTTTTAATTTTGTGTTTTCTTTTGTCCCTAACATAGCAAAACCTATCGTCATTTGTTTTCTGTTTTATATGTTGACCAAATTATCTAGTGACTAAGATAGAAACATATTAATAGACCACTGTGCAGACTAATAAATCCTGCAGGAAGGAAGGAAGTGACAAAGGGAGATTAGAGAGGGAGAAGGGATGAAGGAGAAGGATATTGAGAGCAATTGCTTCCTAAGACATGGTTATGTGGACACTGTAACCAAACAAAATGTTTCACATTTTACAGGGAACTGCTTTCAAAGGAAACTAGACTGAGAAGAGACATGTAACGTAAAAATGAAGAGAGTTACCCCATCCTACTAACATTTCACTGTAAAATTTGTCCCTACATCTCCATTTCAACTGGATTTCTTTATTTAGTGCTGTTTTCCAAACTCTTGAACTTGGCCTGACTCTACTTTTCCTATAAGAATTACTGCAGTTCATTCCTTAAATTATGGGAAAACACAATGTGAAGGACCTAGTGTTAAGTTGTGAATACTCTAGAGTAGTCAGAAGGTTCCATCTGTACAAAATGCTTTACTGGGTTATGCAATTTGGAAGCTCCAAGTTCTCCAAGTTTGGATTCTGTCTCCTTCCAAAGAGACAAACATTCCCTTCTCTACATCCAAATCTAAGATGCTTTGGGTTGAAATTCTAAGATACTTTGGGTTAAAAATAATTTTATCCCTGGAAAAGCAGCATCTGGATCAATACCACTCCTTGACATTTGATTGACAGCAATGGATTTTCAAATGTCACCAAGGCTGTGAAATCTGGATCTCATACCCTTCTGTTTTGACCTCTCAATATACCCTGTTCTGGTTGCCTGGTCATTTGTCCATATCTCTTGAAGGTTGGTTGTGTTCAAAGGATCAGAAGAATGGAATCACCAGCTAACCAGTAGGTCAGCTATGAAAAAGGTTAACCCAACCCAGTCTCCTTAGCTGTACACTGGGCAATCTCCTGTAAATACATGAGACTTAGCAAGTAGCACCATTATAGAAAACAGCCCTTTCTCATTTTCCTGGGATAAAGAAAAATAATGATTTTTACTATTTCACCCTTAAGCAAACTAATGTGGGAAAAATGACCTTCCACCATATAATTCAATTATATAGTTCATAGAGGGCTGGGACTATGTCTAACTTGTGCTCAACTTTTGATTTTCTTCAAGCAAATTCTAAGATTTTTCACAAGTGAAAATTTTCAAATAAGATTCCTCTCAAATGACCAACTTTTCCTTGGTTAAGTTTGAGGGTTTTATTTATGAATCAAGCTCTACTTTTCTTCAGTCTTTGAATTATAGCTTCATCTTTATGGTGATATGTTTTCTCCCAAGTATCATCAAGAAGACAGTTGCAAAGTGAATAGTTAAAATGAAAATGTCTTAGGCTTTGATGGTGCTACGTATTTTATAAAATATATTGTTTTAGTACAGATAAGATAGTTTAAGCTGTGGTAACAAATTAATCCTGAAATCTCAGTGCTTAACACAATCAAGCTTAGCTGGGCCTGTGTGCCACATTAGATCATAAATCACAAGCCAATGGAAATTCCATCATCCCAAACACATGCCTTAGTGGTCTGCTGTGTCCCCTTTAATAGACATTTCTCCTTCTGTGTTTGGGAATAAACTGAAAATGTATTACTTCACCTCACAGGCTGGCCCAAGTATGTCACACAGCCCTACCTGGGCTGGAAGTGTGAATGATTACTTGAATATTCCAAAAGCAATAGATATCTCTACCACACAACCTTACATCAATGTCTTCTGTAAGCATAATAACTTTGAGATACTGAAAAATCTTACTACTAGTAATATTATAGCAATCATTTATCATTTCTCAGATCTGGATTAGGAATGGATTTTTGAGACCTAATGTTACTCATCTAAAAACGGAGGCTCCTTCCTGAAGGGTAGTATGTCACTTCATGTGATTCCAGAAGCAGATACCAGATGCCATGTTGCAGTTGGAAGCAGAAGAGATTTATTGGGGGAAAGACCCCTGAAAAACATAGCAGAGAGAGAAAGCAACAGTGGGCACAGAAAGCCTTCAGGTCAAGGTGTAGGTCTGACACTATAAAGGGACAGGGGAAAGAAAGAGCCAGCCTCAGACTGTGAAGGGCGTCTCTGAGTTGTGGATGAGCACAGGTTGGAGGGGGGTGTCTCATATTAGGTAGACATGGCCAAGCCCTAGTCCCTCTGCCATGCTCAGTCACAGGCCAGAGGCCTGTGTTCTTGCTCTGACCTTGAGGCAGATCCCAAAGATGCTGCAGTCCAGTCTCTCAGCTGACCACACAGTCTCAGCAGGTTTTGTGTTGAAGTGTAGCCACAGGTAGCTTTGGGCAGATGGTAACTGGATGATCCAGAATACAAATGGCACCTGACTTATGACAGTTTGACTCACCGATTTTTCAACTTTGCACTAATGTGAAAGTGATACACATTCAGTAGAAACCATACTTCAGATTTTGAATTTTGGATCTTTTTCCCTGGCTGGTGATATGAGGTATCATTCTCTCTTGCCATGCTGGCAGGAAGCAGCTCCCACTCAGCCACACGGTCAAGAAGATAAACACCACTATTCTACAGTGTAATGTGGTCCTAAGTTGTGATCCTTGGTAAGTTAAGTGAATTAAATGCATTTTTGGCTTATGACATTTTCAACTTATGATGGGTTTGTTGGGACATAACCCCATTTGAAGTCAGGAGCACCTGTACATATTCTGGTGGTCTTATGCTAAGTTTTTCTGCTACTCCAGCATGAGTGGCTGGCTATAGCAAAATTTTATATTATTATATCATTATAAATTGGGTAAGAAACACCGTATGAGAGGATTTTTGAAAAGCAATTGGGGAGAAATATAAAGGTCATGCATTTATGAGATCAGTTTTAAACTCACTTCTGCCCTTAACAAGCTATGTGACCCTGGAAGAGTCATTTAACCTCTGTGCCTTAGTTCTCTCATCTGTAAAATTAGATGATGATTAGACGAGCTCAGTTATTCTGAAACCTTATCACAATTGCCCAGAAGGCATGTAAAGACACAGATTTCTGGACCCCATTCCCAGAGCTTTTTTTTAGTAAATCTTGATTGGGACTAGGATTTTCATATCTAACAAGTTTCAGGTGATGCTGTTGGTCAGGGGCACACACTTTGAGAATCACTGGACTAGATGCTAAGTTTGCTACAAATTTATACATACTGTATGTCTGTGATTCAGCCACACTTCTTTGAAGTAACCATTGCTATAGTTATTTTTAACTACCTCACTGTTCACTGTTACAGACTAATATAAGTGTTGCCTTCATTACTATCTGTATGATACCTGCATGGATAACTCATTAAAGATCTACTGCTTTCTTATCACATGACATATATATATTTTTTAAGCATGAAACATTTCCTTTAAGAGACTCACAGGAGAATCAGTATTGTGTCACCATCACCATCACCTTGTCATCAGTGTCATCTCATCACACCAGCTAATGCTTAGGGAACACACAATGTCCTGGACTCTGCAAGCCCCTCAGATTCATTACCTCATTAAGATAAGTACATGATTAAACATTATTCCATGAGCGTTTTAAGGTAAAAGCAAAAATATTTTTAAAGCACACTGAAGCAAAAGAGGCTCAGACCAGATAGACAGGTGGAGGAGGAACAATCCAGTGTAAGAAGTATAGGAACAAAGTCACGGCCATTGGTCAGGGTGGGGGGCACTGGGGATTGAAGTCAGGAGCACTCAACCACTGAGCCACATCCCCAGCCCTTTTTTGTATTTTATTTAGAGACAGGGTCTCACTGAGTTGCTTAACGCCTCACAAAGTTGCTGAAGCTGGCTTTCAGTTTGCAGTCCTCCTGCCTCAGCCTCCTGAGCCACTGAGATTACAAGCATGCACCACAGTGCCCAGCAGTTGCAGCCATTTTTTAAACAACATGGGACATTTGAGTAGGTAGAGCAGTTTGCCAGAGTCTTAGCATAACTAGAGGTATTTGGGAGGTGAAGAAAGGAATACTTTGGATGGGGGAGAGAAAGAAGGATGGACTTAGATGTACAATTTAACTCCAAAAATCTAACCATGGAGTTTGACCACCATGGTTTAGGGCAAGCTGTACTGAACTGTTTTCTGGGTAAGCAAACAGTAGTTGATGATTTGACCACAGAGAAAAGAAAAGACAGCAATGGGAAGAGCGTAAGACTTGTTTCTGATCCGCTGCAAAGCCAGACTTGTGGCCTCAAGCAGGTCACCAAGATCTCTCTGAACCATGCTCTCCTCTGTGGAGTGAACATAGCACTCACTGTGCCTGCAATCAAAAAGTGACAAAAGGCACGGAGTGTGAGCAGTTTGTTAACCACAAAGAGCCATGTATCACTACAACCATATGAAGAAAGTTCTCCTGTGTTTGTATCACATTTTCATGCTAGTTTTTATTTTAAAAAATTTTCCAGATACCTTGTTTGGAAGACTTCAGTGCCTCCCCCAAAAGGCCAGGACTCCCATAGAGAATGGTCTGGCATTTGCCCAATGGCCCCAGGGGATGTCCTATATTTCTGGCAGCAGGATAAATGTAGAAAGGGAACCCTTAAACTCATAACTTGACATCGTATAAATTCCCCCACATGGTTGTCCTTTCCTTATGGAATGCAAATAGGAAACTCCCAGAGAAGTCAGTCCATGAGATATTTTATAGTATAGAACAATAAAAGACGACATGAGCATAATGGAAAACCAAGATATGGTCGTCCAAACATGCTGTAATTAATATATCCCAGGAGCTCAATTGGCTCCCTTCTCTGGTTGGAGCCTAAAGGAACAAAAGAAGAGAAGGGAAAATCCAATCCAATTAAAGAAAATGCAGCTCTGGCTAAGGTCAAAGCTATGCTCTAGGGATCCTTCATTAACCACTTGAAGGCAGGTTCAGAATGGGTTAATAAAAGGCTTGACCCCTGACATTAGGAATATATTGTCAGGGGAAAATCAGATTCTCTGCCTACAGGAAAGAAAAGAAATGTGGTCTACAATTCAATTAATAGATGTAGATGCTTATAGAATGGGTATTTGGAAAATTATTGAGTCCATCTTGAGAAAAGTGCCATAGAAGCTGGCTAATTTAGGGCACATTGGTTTTATCATTCCCTTTAAGCACGTGGCTAAATTGAATTCAAAGGCACCCAAAGCCTGGGTTCTAGGAAATAATTCAGAGTTCAGAGGGGAAATATTCTCAAAGGGTACAAAATATCCAATAATTTGTATTTAAATTTATAATATTAGCCTAACCCATTTTCCTCAGAGAATCTGCCTATGCATTGGTGTTTTGTCAGGTGAGTATAACAACAAACCAGCATTCTCTGGATCCTCGGTGAGAGGGGCAAGCAGTTGAGAGTTCTGGTTTGGAAACTTAAGATGTGAGATGACCGACAGACCTCAGAAGTGATCCCTTCAACACTTAATCGTCTCCTGAGTGACAGTCCCACAGTCTTAACCATGAACTGTTCACGTATTTCCTTGGATGCTTCCTTATCACAGCAAACCCAGAGTATCTGAAACAAAACACATCTTCTTCACAGAGCTGGCAAACCTCGTGGACATCCATACAGTCTATGTTCCTCCTTCTCCCTTTCTACCCAGGTCCTATCAAGTATACTCTGCAATGGTCATCCTATAATATCCCTTCATTCCACTTAATCTTGTCTAGTCCAACATACCGGAATCCCCTTTCCTTCTTTTTTTCCATATTCTTTATGGGTGCATTACAGTTGTACATAATGATGGGATTTGTTGTTACATATTCATACATGCACACAGTATCACAATATAATTTGACCTATCGCTGGGGACCTATCGCTCCCCAGTATTTCCTGCCTTCAACCTTTGGTCCCTTTCCTCTACTGATCTCCCTTTGATGTTTAGGAGATCCACCCCCACCTTCGTTTTACCTTTTCTCTCCAGCTTCCACATAAAAGAGAAAACTTAAGACCCTTAACCTCCAAAATCCTTTTTCATCAATGAACTACTTATCTTGACTACAACGTCTCCCAACATTCAATTTTGTTCTTTGTATTATTTCCATATTTATCTTTCAGTAAGTCTCCTGCAGGTGATAAATTGCAACTCAGAAATATGAGACTCATCACTAGTGGTAGAGACTGTTAAATGACCCTTGTGTCCATTAATTCTGTAGAAAATGAACACAGAAGGGTGCCCTCAATGGAGAAAACCACCTTTCCCAGGTTCTCTGGCAGTTCTATTTGGTCACACGATTGAGTTCTGGCCAATGAGATGTAAGAAGTAATTGTCTTTGGAGTTGCTTGCTTCCAAAGAAAGAAACAGTTGCTTCATTCTTTTCCTTCTTCCCAATTCTGGAATGTGATTAGATTGCTGGAGCTTCAGCAACTGTCTTGAACCCTAATAATCTTGAGAGTAGAAGTCAGCTCCAAAGAGGACTGAAGAGCAAGATCAAAGGAGACTAAATCCAGATGACTTTGTTGAGCTATCACACTAACCCTGAACTGACTGGTTCTGTGCCTTTTCTATTTACATAGAAAACAATAAATATTTGTATGTGTAAGCCATTATTCAAAGAGTGTATTACTTCAGAGAAATGTAAATCTCTTCTGATATACCATTACCCCTAGGATGTTGTCTGAATTTCTTAACTTGATATTTACAATGAAAACTCTGCCTGCTTCTAAGGCTGTTTCTAGAACACTTCTCCCAACAGAAACATCTCTTTAATAAAGTTAATATTCTCTAAATGTTCTACACATTCTCCTTCTTCTAATATTTGCCATATTATCTCAGGTACCCTGACTTTCAATCATTTCCACAACCTCTAGGAAATACCTTGCATTAGGACTCAAATAAATAATAGAATAACAGAGTGTTTGAAGATGAAAGGAAATCTTTAAAATTTCTCTAATCCAAAACTTTCTACACAGTAAAGGAAAAATCTTTATATTCCTGTCGCTCAAGAGTGTTTGGTAACCAACAGCTTTTCCCAAGACCCACCCAGGTGATTTGATGCATTTTGAAGTTAGAGAGACATTGCATCTGTAACATCTCCAATCAAAAGCCAGTCAACCACTGTGTAGGCTGCTCACAAAAGCTGTAATTAGCAAGCCACCCCATATAATAAGCTGAAAATTGCTTCATTGGAACTTTCACCAGAGACTTCCCTATTTCTAGTTTCTGGAAAAACAATAAATAATTCTGGTCCATGAAAGTTACTTGAAGGTAGCTATCATTGGTTCTGAGACTTTTCAAAAGTGAAGGAACCACTTAAATTAGCATTCTTCAAGTAACCTGATTTCTAGACAACGCATCTTCTTTTAATGCATACTAGGTTGTTAGTGCCCTGATAAGAATACAAAACCAGAATATAATATTAGGTTTGTGGAGTGGATGGAACTAGATGCCACAAAAGACAGTGGGCGGCAACTTCCTTCACCTGTAACCTATCAAAATGCAAATATCCATGAATCACTTGATATTGTTTTTAGCATTAACACTTTTTTTTTTTGTATCAGGGACTGAACTCAGGGGCACTTGACCACTGAGCCACATCCCCAGCCCTATTTTGTATTTTATTTAAAGACAGAGACCCACTGAGTTGTTTAGCACCTCACTAAGTTGCTGAGGCTGGATTTGAATTCTCCTGCCTCAGCCTTACACATCTTTTTACTCATATAAATATTATAAAATCAAGCCAGGCTTGGTGGCACATATTTATAATCACAGTGATGGGAGACTGAGGCAGGAGGGTCCCAAGTTTGAGGTTACTCTGAGCAATTTAGCAAGACTCTGTCTCAAAATAAATAGTAATTAGAACAGGTGCTGGGGATGTAGATCAGTGGTACATCATACTTGGGTTCAATCCCCAGTGCAACCAATATCTATATCTATATATCTTTGGTATATATATATATATATATATATATATATATATATATATTATATATAATGGGTATATACATACACACACAATTGGTTTTCAATCTAAAATGTGATTAAAAAACACATGATATCACACCTTGTTTGTTCACATATTCGCTTTATCTATTTATTTTGAAAACTTTTTAAGAGATAGGGTCTCACTATGTTACCCAGGCTGACGTGGAACTCATGGGCTCAAAGGACCCTCCTGCCTCAGCCTCCTAAGAAGCTGGGACCACAGGCATGTATCACCCCTCCCAGCATCACATATTTGTTTTAATCAGAAAAAACTACGTGTGATTCAGGACTCACTCATCTTTTCTAAAAAGAAAACTTTATCTGTTATCATTGAAACCTAAAAAGAGACCCAGTACCCTGAGCTCACTTCAGTGTAAGTCTCAGATTCTGCCTGTCAGACATAACACACCTGCAACTCAGTGGCCTTGAACTTGGCTGTCTTTCTGCTCTTCCTGCCTGCATCTTACTACCCTTTTGGAGTGCAGTCTCTCCGACAGCAGGAATTCATATTTCCCACAACACTAGCACAATGAAGAATCCATGCTAGACACTAAATAAATATTTTTAAATGACTAAGTCACTGTCTGTTCACTGGGACATAGGGTATTACTAGATTTGATTTCATCAGAATGAAACGGGATAGACAAACCAGCAAATACCAAAACTCTCCTTGCTATATTTAGGTGAGATGTACAGCTCCCACTGGGATTGTCCCAACAAAGGAGCTGACCTAGTTTAATCGAATATAAATATAGTGTGCTCCCCAAAGGTCCCCAAACACTGGGTACACTGAAGTGTATCTTCAGTGTTTCAACTGGTGCAACTATACAGATTGACCCACTTAGAATGAGCCTCTTTACTCAAAGAGGGTTCTACTGAAATCAGGACCATTCCACAAAACCCTCACTATCTCCAGCAAGAATCCACCCCTTTTCTCTAAATGTCTTTCTTCTCCACTTTCCACTCCATCACTGGGGATTGAACCCAAGAGGTCTCTACCACTGAGCTACGTCTTCAGCCCTTTTTATTTCTTTTTATTGCCAAGGCTGGCTTCAAACTTATAATCTTCCTGCCTCAGATTCCCAAGTATCTAGGATTACAGGTGCTATCTCCATAACTGGTTCCAAGCGGCTTTTGAAGAATTTGAGTTTGCCAATAAATAAATAAATGAAATCACACACAGACCACCTTCAACAAGCTCACCACAACAAATCTTACCAAAACTATGTGGCTCTTAAAAAGAAGTGGTGGTCAATGCAGAAATGAGACCATGTAACTTTATCATTTTATGGCCTCAATTTATTCATCCTTACTCAGGACACTATTTATATCTTCTGGATATTTCATCTGAGGTTAGATAGCTGTCAGTGTGTGACTGCTATTATTCTGCTTATGATCTCACCGAATGTCCATAAATATTGGAATCTGGATAAAAAATATCATCCTGATGATAGTTTTAGAAAAAGGGACAACTTTACCAAAATAGGCAAAGGTAAATCTTAATCAGTGTTATTCACATACTGTCCCAGTTCAAAGGTGAGTGAGCTGAAACAACCTTTATTGATGGATCCTGTATCTGCCAAGGTTCACACACAATCCTCTTCCCTCCTCTTAGTGCTACCCCAGGAGACTTCCAGTTAAGTAATCAGTAAGGGAGAGAGTTCTTTTGCATTGCTCCCTCTTCTGTCCATCCCAATGATGACGCTGATGTCCTAAAGCTGCCCTGAGGTCATCTCCTACTTGGAAGGGCTCCAGTAGATAGAGAGGCCTATAAGGTGGCCCAGGAGAAAAGGAGATGAAGTAGGTGTCATAGAGCAGCTCTGCTCTGGGCTTAACAACAGGGGTTCATTTTAATTTTCCACCATGAAGCTATAAAAGCAAGCTAAATGAAAAATCAGCCTCTATTCATGGAGGATTTGGGCTGCTTCCAATCCTTCTCTATTGTTAACAATGCTGCGATAGCTACTTGTGTGTGTTGTTTTGCATGTGTCCTGGTATAACTTCAGGATACATTTCCAGAAGTGGAAGAGCTGGGTCAAAGGGTATATGTACTTGCAATTTTAATACATATTACCAAACTGCCCTCCTTAAGGGTTTAGCAATTTACATTCCAACCAACAGATTATACCATGCTTTGAGATTTTGGACAATCTGACAGGTGAAAAAAATAGCATCTTAGTGTAGTTTTTCAATTGTTTTTCTCTTCTGAGTAGTTTTATGTACTTAAAAATACATTAAATTTTCTGTTTATATTCTTTACTTATTTTCACTTGAGTTTTATAAAAATTTAAGAGCTTTTTATATGTTAGGGAGGTAAATTCTTTTTCTTGGTTTTTGTTGCAAGTACTTAAAATTAATTTAACATTTATATTTTTCTTTGTCTAGTGGTATGTTCTCCAATTTTTGTCTTGTGTATGCTTCTTTTAATTTTATGTAGTCAATTTTTAAAAGTTTTTTGAATTTGGGGTTATATTTAGGAAGACTTTTCCTATCCAAGCCTATAATGAAATCCTTCCATATTTTTTCAGTATTTTTATGATTTCATGTTTTATATTTAAATTTTTATCCATTTGGAATTTGTCCTGGTGTGAGTTATGGTATGTAGATCCAATAGTTTCAACCACTCTTATAGAATGTCCTATGTTTTTCCCCTCTGATTTCAGATATCACTTTTGCTATATATATTGGATTCTATTCCTGAAATTTCTTAATTCTTTTTCTTTTTTTTTTTTTTTTTTTGGTACTGGGGATTTAACCAAAGGGTGCTTAACTACTGAGCTACATCCTCATCCCTTTTTATTTTTATATTTTTCTTTTGAGACAGGATCACACTAAGTTGCTTAGGGCCTCGCTAAGTTGCTAAGGCTGGCTTTGAACTTACAAATCCTTCTGACTCAGCTTCCCAAGCAGCTGGGATTACAAGTATGGGCCATCATGCCCCACAAAACTTTTCCTATTTTATCCCATATTTGTTCAAATAATTTTCTCATTTTTAAATTAGGACTTTATCTTCTAAATATTTTAACAATAATGAAATGTAATTAAAAAATAGTAAACTGCATATTAGAAGTATTCAATTGATGAATTTTTTATATATATGACAGCAGAATGCATTATAATTCTTATTACATAAATAGAGCACAATTTTTCATATCTCTGGTTGTATACAAAGTATATTCACACCAATTCATGACTTTATACATGTACTTTGGATAATAATATCCATCACATTCCACCCAATTGATTAGTTTTGATAGATATACAAATCCATGGAACCACTAAAATCTAGAAAATGAATATATCCATCACCCTCCAAAATAAACTTTTCATCCATTATAATGCCTCACTTTCACATCTCCCAACTTTAATCCTCACCCCCAAGCAACCAGTGACATGCTATGCCAATAGAGACTAGGTTACATTTTCTAAACTTTTATAAAATTTTCTAAACTTTTATAAAATTGAAGTTTTTAGTGTAGCTTCTTTCATTGACATACTTATTTTGAAATAAACCTATGTTTTTTCATTTATCAAATGAGGTTGGAAGTGTTCGGGATGGTATGGCCATGGATAAAGTCATTCCATATATCCAAATTTCCTTCCATTTCATTGCTGAGTAGTATTCCATGAAAGGATACTTATTAGTTTGCTTATACATTCATCTATTGATTGACAGTTGACTTATTTCCAGTTTTCTGTATATTAATAAAGCTGCTATGAGCATTTGTATAAAAATCTTTATTTGGACATGTGCTTTCATGTCTCTTGGAAGAATATCTGGAAATAAATGTCATGGGATAGGTGTATATTGAATACCTTAAGAAACATCCAAATTGTTTTTATAATTGTGATATAATTCAAACGCCATAAAATTCTCCACTTTAAACCATACAATTTAATGATTTTTAGTATATTCACAAAGTTACATAACTATCATCACTATTCACTGTGAGAATATTTTTATCACTCCAAAAAGACACAGCTACTTATGAGGTAAAGGGAGGTTTCTTTTATCTCAAAGTTCTGGAAAACTGGGAGGTCCTACTTGTTTGGGCCTCTGGTGAAGGAACCACAGCATACATCTTGGTGGGGGAATATGTCAGAGGGAGCTAGGAAGTGGGGGAAGAGACTGCGACCACACAATCTTCTTTAAGTGCACACTCCCAATGACCTAAAGGCCTTCCACTAGGCCCCACCTCTTAAAGGTCCATATCACCTCCTATGATCACCATCTTGGGTACCAACCCTTTAATACATGGGCCTGTGGGAACATTTAACATCCAAACCATAGCAGTGAGGTTTCCAGTTTTTCCATATCTTCACCAATGCTTGTTATTTTCCTTTAAAAAAAATTATAGCAATCCAAGTGGGCATATAATAATATTTATCTAATTGTAATTTTGAGTTGCATTTGCCTAATAATGATAATATTGAGCATCTTTTCACATTTTCCCCAACCACTTGTCTCTTCTTTGTAAGTATATTTATCTACAAGGTCATTACTTTTCCATCAGGGTATTCATCTTTTTATTACTTAGCTATAAGAATTTTTAATGTGTTCTGGACATAAAACCCTTGCTACATTTATGATTTGTCAACATCCTGTGTGACACATAAATGTTCTTAATTCTTGTGAAGTCTAATTGGTCTATTTTTCTTTGGTTGTTTTTACTTTAGGAAGTATCTCAAAAAATGCTTAGTTATGAATATTTATGAATATTTTTTCTAAGAGTTATGTAGTTTTAACCCTCAAGAGTAGGCCTAATGCATTTGAAATAATTCTGTAGAAGGTGCTGAGCCGGGGTCCAATTTCAACCTTTTGCATATGGACATTCAGCTGTCCCAGCATCATTTGTTGAAAAGTTCATTCTTTTCTCTGTACTATTATTTGGCAACTTGGTCAGAAATTAAATGACCATAGATGTGTGGGTTTATTTCTCAGCTGTATTTCACTGATTTTCATGTTTATTTTTATCCCAGTACTATGCTGTATTAATTAGCGTAGTTGACACTTGTTTTAAAATCAGGAAGTGTCAGTCTGGGAAGGTAGTGATACAGTGCTGGGAATTTGAGGTTCTGATTTCCATCCCCACCACCTGGGTTTGATCTCTAGCACCATTAAATGAAGGAATGAACAAATGAATGAATAAGGGAGAGTGAGTCTTCCCATGTGGTTTTTGCTTTTCAAATTGTTTTGGGTATTCTGGTTCACTTACATTTCAATGGCAATTTTTAGATCAGCTTGCCAAGTTTCACAAAGAAGAAAAGGCACTTAAACATTCAGTAGAGACTGCATGAAATCTGGAGATCAATTTAAGGAACATTACCATGTTAATGATATGAAGTCTTCCCATCCATAAGCTCAGAATGGCTTTCCATTCCGTTAGCTGCTTTTTAATTTCTTTCAACAATGTTTGATAGATTTCAGCGGAGAATGCTTGAACTTATTATGTTAAATGTATGCATAAGTACTTTGTTATTTTTATGTGTTGTAAATGGAATTGTTTCATTAATCACATTTTCTAATTCTTTATAACAAATACTTATAAATATAACTAATTTCTGTTTACTGATCCTATAACCTATAACCTCACTGAATTTGTTAGGTCAAACAAATCTTTTGTGGATTCCTTAGGATTTTTTGTAGGGGAGGGTACGGGGGAGTGAACTCAGGGGCACTCAATCACTTAGCCACATCCCCAGGACTTTTTGTATTTTATTTAGAGACAGAGTCTCACTGAGTTGCTTAGCACCTCATCATTGCTGAGGCTGGATTTGGACTTGTGATTCTCCTGCCTCAACCTCCTATGCCACTGGGATTATAGGCCTGCACCATCGCGCCCGGCTCTTTAGGAATTTTTATGTTAAATATCATGCCATCTGCAATTAAAATATTTTTACTATGTTTTTTTAAAGAATCTGAATGCCTTTTATTTTATTTTCTTGTCTACCTGCCTTGAGTAGAAAGTTAGAAATTTTGAAAAGGAATGGTAAGAGCAGAAATTCTTATTTTATCTCTGATTATAAGGTAAAAGCTTAAAGTCTTTCACCATATGTATCATTCTATTTGAAGGTTTTTTCATTGATGCCCTTCATCATTTTGAGTACCTTGCCGCCTGTTCCTAGTTTGTTTAATGCTTTTTTGTGTTTGTGAGAGGTTATTTGATTATTTTTTCAAATACTTTTGCTGCATCTGTTGATATGATCATGTGTGCCTCCCCTTTTATTCCATGGGTATGGTATATCACACTGATTTGCTTTCATAAACTGAACCAACCTTGAATACCTAAAATAAATTCTACCTGCTTATAAGTAGAATGCTTTTATAAAATACTGGATTTTATTTTGCTAGTATGTTGAGGAATTTCTGTGTCTATTTATAAGATATTTGTCAATAGTAGTTTTATCTCCCTTGTTAAGAGTTTTTTTTTTTTTCTGATTTTGGTATCAAAATAACATTGGTCTTACAGGGCACATTGGTGTATGCCTATAATCTCAGCTAGTTGAGAGGCTGAGGCAGGAGGATCACAAACTTGAGGCCAGTCTAGTCTCAAGTAAGAACTGGTCTCAAAATATAATAACAAAGGGATGGGGGTATCACTCAGTGGTAGAGTGCTTTAGTAACATTGGTTATTAAGTCATTCCAAATTTAGTAACTTAAATCTTTTCATTTTTCTTTATCTCAAAGTATTTTCTAGTATCCTGTGGGATTTTATCTTTGATGCATTGATTATTTAGATCTTATTGATCTTTTCAAAGTTGTTTTAAAAGTTTGGTTTTATCTATATTTTTTATTGAATTTCTATTTTCCACTTTATTAATTTCTGTTCTTCTTTTATGATTTCCTTTATTTTACTTTCCTTCTGGTTTATTCTTGTACTTTTTTTTAAGCTGAAAGATTAAGTCATTGGTTTGAAATTTTCTTCTTTTATAATGGAGGTTTTATGGCTACTAATTCCCATGTAAGAACTGCTTTAGCTTTACTCCATAAATTGTGATGTTGTATCTGCACTTTCATTCATCTCCAAGTACTTTGCAAATTTCCTTTAGTTTAATTTCCACGTTTATGAATTTCTCAAATTACCTTCTGTCATAGTTTCTAATTTCTTTTTGGGGAGTGGAAGGTACTAGGGATTGAACTCAGCAGCACCCAACCACTGAGCTAACATTCACAAACCTTTTTTGTATTTTATTTGGAGACAGGGTCTCACTGAGTTGCTTAGGGCCTTGCTTTTGCTGAGGGTGGCTTTGAACTAGTAATCCTCCTGCCTCAGCCTCCTGAGCTGCTGGGATTAAAGGCACATGTCACCACACCTGGCTTCTAATTTCTTTTTAATTGTGGTGAGAGTACATACTACACAGAGCTACACCTTCTAAGGAATTTTAGGCAATTTTATGGTCTAACATATGGCTATCCTAGGGAATGTTCCTAGTGTGTTGAAAAGAATGTGTTCTGCTGTATGCATGGAGTGCTCCACAGATATCTATTAGGTCAAGTTGATTTACAATGGTGTTAAAGTTTTCTATGTCCTTACCTATCTTCTCTCTGGTTGTTCTATTCATTATTGAAAGTGGATTATTGAAGTGGACAACTGTCATCATTGAATTATCTATTTATTTCTTAATTATGTTAATATTTACTTCCTGTATTCTAGGTTTCTGTTGTTAGGCATCTATACTGTATTTATAATTGTTATATCTTCATGATGGATTGACACTTTTATCATAAAATCTTCTTCTTTCTCTGTTATAAGATTTTCAATCTTAAACTTTTTTTTTCTTAATAATAAGCAAGCCCTTTGAGCTCTCTTTTTGTTAACTGTATTCATGATATATATTTTCCATTCTTTTACCTTCAACCTATTTGTGTATCTACAGCTAAAATGTGTCTTTTATGGGTAGCATACAGCTTGATAATGTTTTAAAATTTATTCTGTCAATCTATGCCTTTTAATTCAAGACTTTCATCTAGTATATTTAATGCTTTACTCCATGAAATTACTGATGAGGTATTTATACTTGCCATATCTGCCATTTTGCTTTTTGTTTTCTGAATGTCTGATGACATTTTTTCCTCTATTCATTCATACTGCCTTCTTTTTTGTTAAAAGTATATTTTTCAGTAGTCATTATGCCATTTTAACTTTTTAGTCTTCTTTTTCTGTGTGTGTGTGTGTGTGTGTGTGTGTGTGTACTTAGCCCAGGGGCACTGTATCATTGAGCAACATGCCCAGACTGTTCTTATTTTTTATTTTAAGATGGAGTCTTGCTAAGTTGCTGAGGCTGGCCTCAAATTTGTGACTGTTCTGCCTCAGACTCCCAAGTCACTGAGATTACACATATGTGCCAGCAAACCCAACTTATCTTTTCTTTTCTGATATATCTTGAGTTATTTTCATAGTGGTTGTCATGTGGACTATCATTAATATCTTAATTCATAACAATGTAGTTCAGAGTTATAGTAACTTAATTTTAATAATGTATATTATAGACTCAATTGTATTCCCCCAAATTTATATTTTGAATTTCTAGCCCCTATATAATTGTGTTTGGAGACAGGGCTGTTAAGGAAGTAATTAAGGTTATGAGACGGATGGGGTCTCATCTGATAGGACCGACTTTCTCATAAGAAGAGGAGGAGATTTCAGACAGAGATTTCTTGTCATGTTTGCACAGAGAAAAGGCTGAGTGAGGATTCAGTGAGAAGGCAGTCAAACCAGAGAGAGGCAATCAGAAATGAACCTGATGGCATGTTGATCTTGAACATCTTAGCCTGAGAACATTCATTTCTGGTGTTTAAGCCATCCAGTCTGGGGTACTGTTAAGACAGCCTGAGCAGACAACAGAGCACAAAAACAAACAAACAAACAAAAACCCTGCACCTATCTGGCTCCTTTCTCAGCCCCTTTTATGGTATTACTGCCACAATTTACTTGTTAATATACTATATGCCCATAAACACAGATTTATAATATTTGATAGATGTAATTGCCTTTTAAAATTACAAAAGATGAAAAAGGAGGTAGAATGCATTTGAACTGTCCTTTATATTTGCCTAAGTAATTAGCTCTAGTGGCACACTTTATTTCTTCATGTGGTTTTGAGTTACTGTCTATTCTTTCATTTCAGCCTGAAAGGTTCCAATTAATTTTTTTTTAACATGGAAGCTCTCCTAGCAACAAATTCTAGGACACTCTGAACTTCTTCTTTGTTTCCTGAAGAATACTTTTTCTGGATGTAGAATTCAAGATTTAAAAGGTTTGGAGTTTGTTTTTCCTTTTTTCTTGTTTTTAACACTTCATCCCTGTGATGATGCCATTCAGAGCTTTCTGTTCTTCATATTTTCTGATAAGAAGTCAGACACTTACCTTATTAAACTCTTGTGAAGCATTTCTCTTGCTGCTTTCAAGATTCCCCCCCCCCTTGTTTTGGGCTCCCCAGTGTATGATAATGATGTATGTGTCTAGTTGTGCTGCTTCTTGAGTTTCTTATTTGGAGTTTATGGAATTTTTTGGATGTGTAGATTAAGGTTTTTCATCAAATTTGGTGATTGGGGGCAATTATTTCCTTTTTCTGATTATTATTTTTCAAAATATCCTTTCTTCCTTTTTCTTCTCTCTTTCTGAGACACTCATTATGTGTATGTCAGTGTACTTGATGATATCTTACAGGTATCTAAGGCTCTGTGTATTTAAATTTGTTCTTTTTTTCTTTAATTTTTTTTCAACCTTGATTCAATTGGTTTGTATTCAAATTCACTAATTTTTCTGCTGTGTAAATCTTTTATGAGCCGTCTAGTGAATCTTTAATTCCATCTATTGTATTTTTCAGCTCCAGAACTTCTTTTTGTTTCTTATTTAAAAACAAAAAAAATCTTTGTTGATATTCTTTATTTCATGAGACATGGTTCTCATACTTCTCTTTAATGCTATAGACATTTTATTTCAGTTTTAAAACATTTTTTTAAGATTGATTTAAAATCTGTGTCTTCTAAGTCCAAGGTCTGTGCTTCCTCGGGGATAGTTTCTATTGACTGCATTTTTCCCTGGCTATAGGCCATACTTACTTGTATCTTTCTACATATTTTAATATTTTATTTAAAAATAAACATTTTAAATAACAGAGTGTAACAATGCAAGAAATCAGATTCTGTCCACCCCAGAGTTTGTTGCTGTTTCTTTGTGTGTGTATGTGTTTGTATGCATATTACTCATTCTATAAATTAATTCTGTACAGTGCGATTTGTTATATGTGACCATTCATGTCTTTAGGTGGTTACTTAGTGGTTAGCTAATATCTGAAGAGATATTTCTTAATTGAATGTCACTTGTTTCTTATGGTTCTTTAAAAATACACCACAAACCTGATGGCCTAAAATAGTATGCATTTATTTTCTTATGGTTCTGGATGTTCAGAAAGCTCAGATCAGATCCGTTTCACTGGGTTTATCATGATGTTGGCAGAGTTGCACTCTCTCCAGAGGATCAAGGGAAGAATCTTTTTCTTTGTCATTTTTAGCTTTTAGAGTTTCAGACTTTGCATTGTCTGGATCATGGGCCCTTCTTTCTCCTTCAAAGCCAGCAATGTAGCATGTTGCTTCATTCCTCATGTTGTTTTTTTCCACGTCAATCTTGGTATGTTTAAGGGCATCTCTCCCCAAGCTCTCTCTCTATATATGTATATGTTTATAGGTTCCAAAGATGATTAGGACTTGGACATCTTTGTTGTCTATCATTCAGCTTGCTATAGCTTAGGACCAATAAATCTAGTCTTTTCTGGGAGGGTCTGTATTTGAGTGTGTGTGTGTATGCTGGGACACACATTCAACACTCAGCCAACAATTCACGCTGTTCTTTAGCCTTGATTTTCTTGCTTGAATAAATCCTCATACCCCAGCTTTTCTTTCAAAGCCTTTTAATTACTCTATTGCTCATCCCAATGATTATTCCTCATATGAGCAGCCACAATATTAAAACACTTGCCAGTAACTGTTTTTGACAAGCAATTTCCAGGGGGGAAAAGCCTTTTAATATTGGATAGTCTCCAATTTAGTTCAAATACTGACAGCTTTGTAAGCAGGGTCGTCTATAAAACCACCACACAGATCAAATAATGATTCTTTGTGTATGATGTTTTGAAAGAGTTTGGGGGTCTCATTCTAGTTCTTCCTCTAGTTCTTCCAGGCTCTTATTGAAATGCAGGATAATATTTTTCAAGGGTACAGCAGATTTGGAGAAAAGGAGATGGAAATAGAATAATTTGAATAGCATAAAACTTACTATTATTAACAAGATTTAGTCATTTTTCTTGAATGAATCCTCTCTAGGTGGCTTCAGACTTTTAGGTGATTTCTGAAGTTCTGATAAGTTAGATATGATAATTTTTGCTATTTCTTGTTTGTTTCTTTTAATATTAATTATTGCAGATTCTTCTTTTATATATTCTGAAAATAAGTAAAATATGATTTTCAAATAATATTTCATAATTGGTGATTTTTCTTTTGATTCTCTTAACATGTTCTTTTAAGAGCAGAAGTTTCTAATTTTGATAAAGTCCACTTATACACTTTTTTACTATACATATGATGCTTTTGATGTCATACATAAGAAATCTTTGCTTAACTCAGTGTTCTAATTTTTTTCTTCTAGAGTTGGTTTTATATATTTACATTTCCATCTAGGCCTACATCCATATGGTTTAATTTTTTATTAGTAAGGTATAAATTAGATGCTCATTTTTTTTCTTTACTGCTTCCATAAAATATGTCTGATTTTTTTCAGAAGAATTTGTTCAAAAGTCTATAATTTCTTCTCAGAATCACTTTTGCATCTTTCTGAAAATCAACTGGCCATAAATATTTAGGATAATAAAGATAGGTGTAAATGTTACTTATGTCCAAAAGTGGTCCTTCTTTGTATGTCATTTTTATGTGTCTGGAAGGGTTTTATTTTGATCTTATCAATAATTGAATTGGGTTTTGATTTCATTTTTGCTAATATAATCCCCACTGTGTGATAGGCTTCACATTCCTCCAGTTATAGGCTTCTATTACCTAATAAGACCTGTGAGTATAGTCTTCCCCTATCCAGTTCCACTCTAAGATTTCAGAAATCCTTTTGCCTATTCTATAGGAAAAAAAAATCTTTTCATGTTCTTGCTTCATTTCTACTAGTAAACTATTGTTCTGTAGTGCTTAGTGCTAGCTCATGGTGGGGTAGGGAAATAGTCCACAGTTCTGATTATGGCTGTTGTATTTTGTCAAACTCTTTTTTTTAAACACCTATGAATATGAACATATGATTTTACTCTCCTTATATCTATCAATATTATACACTACATCAGAGAATTTCTTATTATTGTTCAAAGTTCACATTCATTTAAAAATCCCACCTGGTCATTATGCATTATTTTAAATTTTTTTTGTCAGCTTATGTTTACAAATATAGGTGCATTGCATAGGAATTATAAAACAATATTCGTAAGTGAGATTGATTCATAATTTTTTAATGCAGTGTTTGTCCAGATTTTGTTTAAAAGTAATTTGGAATTTAATATTAATCTTCTTAAGCTAATTTGCAAGATTTCTTTCTTTTACTATTTTTTGGAATAGTTTAAACAGCATGGTGACTGCATGATATTTAACATTTTACTAATATTCTCCTTTAATACCTCTTCTATTGGATTGCATTTTCAAAGCAAAAAGTGATCATTTAAATTTTTTATTTCCTCTAGAGTCAGTATTGGTAAATAATCATTTTCTGAAATAATTTCCTTTACACCCAAGACATCAAACTTGCATAAAATTTAATAAAACCTTTTCATTTCTTTTTTCCTTAATGCTAATTTGTTATATATGACAGTAGAATGCAGTACAATTCATATTACACATATAGAGCACAATTTTTCATATCTATGGTTGTATACAAAGTATATTCACACAATTCATGTCTTCATGTACTTAGGGTAATGACATTCATCTCATTTCACCATTGTTTTTACTCCCATGCCCCCTCCCTTCTCCTTTCAACCCTTTGCCCTATCTAGAGTTTATCTAATCCTCCCATGTTTCCCCTCCCAACCCCATTATGAATCAGCCTCCTTATATCAGAGGAAACATTTGGCATTTGTTTTTGGGGGATTGGCTAACTTCACTTAGCATTATATTCTCCAACTCCATTCATTTACCTGCAAATGCTATGATTTTATTCTCCTTCACTGCTGAATAACAGCCTATTGTATATATATACCACATTTTATTTATCCATTCATCTACTGAAGGGCTTCTAGGTTGGTTCCACAATTTAACTATTGTGAATTGTGCTGCTATAAACATTGATGTGACTGTGTCCCTGTAGTATGTTGTTTTTTAAGTCCTTTGGGTATAGACCGAGGAGTGGGATAGCTAGGTCAAATGGAGGTTCCATTCCCAGATTTCCAAGGACATTAGAAGAAAAAGTAGGCCCAAATCTCCATGTCAGATTGGGCCCCAACTTCCCTAAAGGACTCCTATAGTGCAAGAATTAAAATCAAGAATCAATAAATGCAATGGATTCAAACTAAAAAGTTTCTTCTCAGCAAAAGAAACAATCAATGAGTGAATAAAGAGCCCACAGCTTGGGAGAAAATTTCTACCACATACACATCAGATAGAGCACTAATCTCTAGGATATATAAAGAACTCAAAAAGCTAAACACCAAAAGAAGAAATAGCCCTATCAACAAATGGGCCAAGGAACTGAACAGACACTTCTCAGCAGATGATATACAATCACTAATATATGAAAAATTGTTCAACATCTCTAGCAATCAGAGAAATGCAAATCAAAACTACTCTAAGATACCATCTTACTCCAGTCAGAATGGCAGCTATTAAGAATACAAACAACAATAAGTTTTGGTGAGGATGTGGGGGAAAAGGCACACTCATACATTGCTGGTGGGACTGCTAATTGGTGCAGCCAATATGGAAAATGAAGCCTTTTCTTAAGAGTATGTTCTGCTTGTGTAATTACCTCTCATTTCTCATTTTTTATATTTTTACGCTCTCCCTTTCTCACTGATGAGATTCAGTTGTTGTTAATCTGTTATTGGCTTTTTTCAAAGTGCTAACTTTTGTATGTGTTAACTTGTTTTCTGTTATCCTGTTTTATAATACATTAAAATCTGCTTTCATCTCTTACAGTTCCATTCTTTGGCTTACCTTAAGTTTATTTTTTGATATTTAGTTTTGTTTTAATTTATGTTTATTTTTGTGTTTTATAATCTATCCCATGTTTTCTGATTCTTTAATGTCTGTTTTTTCATTTGCTTCTTACAACTTTGATTTCATTTCTGTGAAGAAATTTTTCCTTTTACTATATTCTTAAGTTTTTCTAGCTCTTGTTTTTATCTCTTCCTTTTGTCTTAGCGTCTCTTCTCTGGGTTCTTGTATTACTGGCTTTGGTTCACCCTTTTAAAGACAGCAGTTCATTTACATTGTTTTATTTCTTTTAATTCATGATCATACTCTTCACCTGCTTTGTGACAGTGCTTTCTGGTATTCTTTGTCTCTTGACAAGTTGTTTTGTTTTTCCTATTGCTGTTTATACATATGACCTGTCTCAAATGTATTTATTTTTTATAGTGAAAGTAGGGATCCAGTTTCTTTCTACCATTTTCTCTCTTCCTTCTTCTCTCTTTCTTTCTCTCTCTCTCTTTCTTCTCTTGCAAATGTTAATATCACTGTAATAGAACAATTTGTTGAAAAGATTTTCTTTCCCCCATTGAACTGATTTAGCACCATTGTCAAAAATAGTTGATTGTATATATGTGAGTCTCTTTCTGGGTTCTATACTTTTCCATTGGCTTCTTATCTATTACCACACTGTTGTGGGAACTCTAGATCTTCAGTAAGTCTTAAATAGTAGACCTCCTACTATATTTATGTGGCTGTTCCTGGTTCTTTGCATTTCTGCATTAATTTTAGGATCATCTTGCTGATTTCCACCAAAAAAAAAGTGCTGCTTGGGTTTTTACTAGGGCTATGTTCAATCTACAGATTTATCTGGGGAGATCAACAACTATGAATCCTCCAATGGCACATCCCTTCATTTACATAAGTTTATGTTTTTGGTTGGTAAGTTTTAATGTTTTCCCCTAGATTTTTACTGGAGCCTTATTCTATCAATGCTCTTCCAGTGATTCTATTATTATTCATTATTGAATGAGCCAGAGCCCCTGGACCTGCTCTTGGCAGGAACTTCCTATAGAGGAACAGAGGTAGGGTGGGCAAACGGGTACAGAGTCAGACTGCTTTCTATATGTATGTTTGCTTGTTTTATTCTTTATATAGCCAATATTTTTAGCTTTTGTTAATTTTTGTTTGTAATTAAGTTGTAATCAGGTTTGTAATTAACTTACTACCCTTGCAAGTTCAGGCACCATTTTGGCAGAGAATTGAGATAGTCCCTCCCCTTCAAGAAATGTATTTTTGCTGTCATTTTCTGAGATCTGCTACTCTTTGATGGCTCTTTATGGCTTTGTTATACTCTCAGCAGCAGTGGGAAAACCCTACTCCTTTTTTTTTCAATTTTCATATTTTTATTTTAGTTTCATTCAAAAATGGAGATTTCAGTTATTTTCTTTCTGACTTTGTATGACTCTTGGGAAGAAAAGGAAAAGAGTGCTGAGTTGTATAACCATGTTCATATAAAAGAAAATAATTTAATTTTTTTTAAAAAATCACATTTAAAATAATATATTGAACTTTCTGGACAAACTTATAAAGTAGAATCTCTATATAACACAATGAAAAATTATCTTACAATATTTGCAAAGCAGAATGTGGGTGTTCTGGAGTCCCATGCAAGAAATGTTCATTTCCAAAATATGTAATCTTTGAGTAGAAAAGCCTATATCTATGATGAATTAAAATTAAGTTAATCTGAAAAATAAGCTAGAGAAAAATTCCTTCAATGTTTTAATTTTTCTAGTGGTCTATCATCTCTGTTCTCTTAAGACTTATACTACTTTAGAATTTGGGAGCTAGAAGAAATATTAATTCATTTCAGTATGGTAGGAAATTGGAGTTAAGCGTTCTCATGTAAATACAACTGCTGAGCAGCAGAACCGTAGCATTAGATAGCCAACTTCCAGCTCTTCATTCTCTCACTGGTATACATGAGCTCCTTTACTACATCTCTGATGAATTATCAAAGGCATTTTGATTTATATGTGAGAAAATCAATTTGAGCTGGATAAGGCTGTGCACTTTTGTTTATAATAAAACCAGGACTAGAACCCAGGTTCTTGTAAATACAAGGTAAATAGTTTAAATTATTGAAAGATCCAAATATTAGGATAATTTATGGGAATCCCTGTCTTCTCCCTGAACATTTATCACTTTCTTTGGGGGCATTTTTCAGAATAGCTGCGATTGCTTTGGTTTTGAAATTCTTGGATATATAGTCCATTAAACATTACCCCCCAAAAATATCTCATCAATCACTTCAGAAAGAATGCTTTGTATTGGGGAAGGTCCTGTTTACGGAGCAACTTATGCTTTAGTGTTTCTTCTTCTTTCTTTTTTTCTTCCCTGATCTCCTTCCCACCTTGGGCATTCAGATCACACCACGACTTTAACAAATGGATGCTCACAAAAGGTAGTTGTGAGCCAAAACCACAGGAGATAAACAAGGGAAGAGAAATTAAATAAGGGCAGGGCAGTAACAGAGAAGGCCAGGGGGACCCAGGAGCTGGGAGTTGAAAAAAATATAGAGATCCAGAAACAAGATCTCTTTAGAGTCCAAATATAGTTCTAGGCTAGGAAAAAGATCAGGCAGGCAGTCACAAAACCAAACTCAACACCTTATGTTAGAGAATACAGGAAATGGAGATAGTACCGAGTATCAGGGAAAACCCTGCATGGTGCCAGTGGGTGCAGGGCCACCATTTACCCAACTTCATGGAACACCACTTTTACTGCTTACTGTGAAGAACGGGTCAGGAACATTAGGAATCTGGCCAGTATCTTTAACAGGCTAAAGGTGAAAGATGGCTTGCCTCTCTTAGTGACTTCTAGTATCAATCATCCTCTGGGTTGAAGTGCTAAAACTCAAACTGTCTTCCCTGGACATATATACGTTTGTGGGAATCCAAGCAGTAAGTGGAAGGACTTAAGCTTCAAATGGGAGAGATTTTTCAGAAAGAGTTATTGGGGACTTCCTGGGCTCCCTGACCCCCTTCAGAGGTCAGTGCTCTGCTTAGGAGCCCAGGTACCAGCCCTGGTAATTGCAGAGCTTGGGGAAAAACACCCCCACTCTGCTCCCCAATTCAATACATACGCCTTTAATTTGATGTTTTTGAATTCAGCTCCAAGACTGTCGTCAGCCATTTTTTTCTCTTTCCTTTAACACTGACCACCTTGTTCCCTTTTATACCATGAACAGAGCCAAGCAGTGTGCATTGAAATCCAATGTCCTTTGTGTTGCTTGAGAAATCTGAGGCCGACATCTCCGGAGCCTTTTTGTTTCCCTCGCCTCCCTCTGCCCGCGACCTGCCAGCTCCTTTTGGCTCTCCTGAGCTTTCGTCATGTCCTATATCGATTGCTGCCCCTTTTCTTTATTCGTGGGATGCTAAGGCTGGACCCTGCAGCACAAGGATGCTGGCTTTGGATGATGGTTAGGTCACCTCTGACCCTGGGCACACATGTCCAGCGACACTTCACCAGACCAGGGTTGGTGTTGGATCGGCTGCTCATAAAGGAACCAACTGATTTTGGTTTTGTTTTGTTTTGTTTTTCCTCAGACTGCTCTTCTAAACTCCCAAGGTCTTTTCTGGGATTTCAGTCTGCTTCTTTAAATGCTCTTTTTCTGCTTCTTTTCCATCATAGTCCTTGTGATCCTCAGGTACCCAGTTTACTAATTACCCCCAACGCTGGCACCTGACAGCAGGTGGCCACAGTTCTGTTAATTATGTCCCCAGGCTTAGAAATTATCTTCTAATGACATCCTATCATCTACCTCTGACTCTTGGGCAGAAAGCAGGTTACAGACATGAATTTCATCCCCTGAGTTCTTAAAATCTATTCTTCTGGCCCAGCACCTTAAGATTCATGTGCTCTGTATGCCTTCAAGGGATGTGACAAAATTGCCAAGTGCTCAAAGCCTTCTACTGCAACTGGTGGAGTCACAGCCACTGCAGGCTCAAATAAAGGTGGTTTGAGACCAGCCAGCACAGCACTGACTTCCCAAAACATGCCAACTTGGGAGGGAGGTAGCATTAAGGCCCTTCTCTCATCTCCCTCAGCCCCCAGAGCTCCCAAGTAAAGTGATCTTTAATCTGAACAGAGATTGCAGCTTTCCAACAGAGTCAAATGAAGAGAGTAAAGGAGCCATGGTTACTGTCTTCATGTTGGGGTGAGTACAGAAGACTATGATATAGGATATGACACCTGGGTGTCCAGAGAAATAGGTGTTAACCAGTTATAATAGTTGAGCAAACAGACCTCTGTTTTTCATTCACAAAGTGAGGGAAATATCCATTTTGTTTTTTTGGTTTTTTTGGAAGTACAGCCAAGAGAATTAATTGTGCAGTATTTCCAGAAGCCTTGCTATTCAGTGAAGAAGAGCAGGAGCTATGTGCGTATATATGTGCACCCACAAAGGTATGTAGATATACAGATAAGCCCTCACTGACTGCTTTACAACACTGAAAGAGATAAATTATGGGTAAGGAAAATTGTCGAGCAGGGAGTTTGGGTCAATTTGTAGGTACTTTGAAGCAATTGTGATAGATGTGGAAGAGAAATCAATGGCGAAATATCAATAGGGATTTCACTATAAATACAATATGCTAATGGTCTAACGAGTCATCAAAAATACTGTGTTTATGTGGGCAAATTAAAAGGGGAAATAAGATCTTAATACAAATAATAAAAATTAAATAAAAATGCACTTGGTTTCTCAATTGACGCAGTGAATATGGGAAAGGAAGACAGATAAAATCAGTTGTGGTCAAGGTCAGAGATCTCTTACCTGGTCTATAATCACAATCACACTTTTTATATATGACTCATTGCAATTGATCCTCATAATGTCCCTGTATGATTGCTAGGGCAGGTTTCCTTTTTATATGAGAGGTGTCTCCAAGATCATACGACGTGCATACAGGAAAAGTTCAGATGTGTCCCATGCCATTCCTCTTGAGCTAGGTCACTTCTTATTCTTCCTGTTATCTCCAGGAATCGTTTTCTTTGAGACGTCCATGGTGTCCTCATAACCTGCCCTCTCTCTTCAGAAAATCCTCTTTCTTTTGATCCTTCTTCAACGACTTGGTAGCTAGTGTAGGCCCACTGAATATTTGTTCTCTGTAAATAAGACCTTCCTCTGGAGTCAGCCAACTCCCCAGGGCCGCCCTAATGATGATGTATGGCCTGGCCCTGGCATGTCTCCAAACCCTCTCTTCAACTGATTCTACCTGAGCAGCTCCCAGCCTGGAATTCTTGTCATTGCTCAATCAAAGAGTAGCCTACGGTAGGAGGGTGATAAGAAGGAAGTAATTTGGAATCTGCCGAAACACTTGTACACTAAAATTCCTGGCAGCTGTGTTTCTGAATGTGGCCAGTCCTGGTTAGAAATAATTCAGATTTTCTTGCTGAGCTTCACTGATTGTTTGTCCGCCATTCACTCTAGTGCTGATAAAATAACTCTCAAGAGGGATTTTTAATTTGTACTCGGTTTTGCTGGGTCTTCTCTTTCATGCTTTCCCACTCTAATTATTGAACTCCGCACTTGCTCTCTTTCTCAGGTTGTTTGAAATCTCCTCAATCAATTAATCCCCTTTCTCCTCCTTCAGATATATTTGGGGGCTTTGGCGCTCACACGGGTCAGTGTGCCATGTGAAGGACGTGGTGAGATATGCAGGTGGGTAAATAGGCCTACTTCGTGACTATGTGTCATTTCTCTGTTCTAGTTTTACACCTGGGTTAAAATGATCACCATCTCCGGTCCCTTCCCTCCCCTCCCCACCCTTGCAGTAATTTTCCCCGGCCACAGGGAGACAGAGGGAGGATAGCAGTGGTAAGGATTCATTACTCTTCCTCAATATGTGTGAACACACTGCATCATTCTAATGAGACCCGGACACATACAGCAGACTCTCCCTGCCGGCTTGGCTGTGTTCTCCGCTCTGCAGACAACAAAAGATGACAGGTTGTAAGTTCCAGCCTCAGAAGAGAGCAACTGGCTTCCGTTGGCAACCTTACTTGTCAACTGGCAGCTCCAAGAAACAAGGCTCCCTGGGTCATCTGAGGACAGGCAGGGGCTGACAAATTTGAAAGTAGAAGAAAAGAAAGGGTTGACTTCAATTCTGCAGCACTACAATGCCCCCCGGGCCCCTTTCCCTCTATACTTGCCTGCTTTCCAGAGCTCATCCCCATTTCTCATCCCAGCCCGATACTAGAGTCAGATTATAAAAAGTTATAACAAGAAACTTTCCATTTCCTGAATATGCTTCATAGACAGGGCCCCAAACAGTCGCTGTGTCTCTGTAATCTACCTGCTCAGTGAATGTCTTTCTTTGCTCTGCAGACCTAGCCAGCCTGGCATCATCTGATATCAGTAAGGAATAAAGTGTCGCCTATTTGATTTCTTTTCAATGCAAGACTCCCAAGTGTTTATTTGAAATTCGATATTCTAAATCCAATGAAGAGTTAGGTCCTATATTAGAGATCAATTATTTGTAATGTATTTTAAATAAACATTTTTTGGGGGAATAATATTAGATTTACAGAAAAGTGGCAAAGATAGTACAGAGAGTTCTTGTATAACCAGTTCCCAGTTTCTAGGCGATGAGTTGTAATACTTGGCTGATTTTAGACTAATAGGAGGAAATCAGACTTGCAGATTTATTTGACCTGTCTAATTTGCAACACCGTTTCTTGTCCTCGTCACCAGAGTTCTTAACTCCAAAGCAGTGTCTCAGTTCTTTTTTGGGCTCTGGGTAAGCCTGACTGGTAGATCCAGTGCCATATTCCGCCTTTAGCAATAAGTTTCCCTCATGCATAGCCCAGGCAGCTCTTGGGGTTCAAGATTTGAGCCACTGAACACTGAGCATTTATATTGGGAGAGGTTGCCCCCCTTAAGCCTCCACAAGGACACCTGACCCAAGAACCATGAGCTTACCTTCTGGGTGAGGGTACCACCCAGACCTTTAATCTTGACTGTGGTTGGTCCTTTCTGTGGGTTCCCAGGGGGCTCTGCTCTGCTCCTGTTGCTTCCCAGGATGCATCTCACATGTTGTCTGTGGATCCAGATGCTCAGCATTTCTTCCTAGCCTCCATCTCTGGCAGTATCACATCAGACCTCACACAGTACACACAGCCTACTTGAAATGAGGCCTGTTGGCATCACATTCTCCAGATTTAGTGTCTTAGCTACCAGTCTAAACCTTCTCTTGATCGCTTTTCTCCCAAATTAACTAATCTAAGCCCACATCCCGGCCCTTCCCCCACTTCTCCGATCTGCTCACACTGACCAAGCTATGCTTGATTATATTAGGCATTATGATAACACTCAACTTCAGTCAGTCACTTTTTAAAACTTTTAAAATTTGTTTTAATGAGCTATACATGACAGTAGAATGCACTTTGATACAACATATATAATGTCATTCTTCTGGTTATACATGATATAGAATCCCACTAGTTGTGTAGTTATATATGTATATAAGGTAATAATGTCTGATTCATTCTATTATCTTTCTATCCCCCTAACCCCTCCTCTCTTTCACTCCCTTATACTTAATCTAAAGTAACTCTATTCTTCCCTAGCCCCACCCCCACCTTATTGTGAATTAGCATTCACATATCAAAGAAAACATTCAGCTTTTAATTTGGGGGGAATGGCTTATTTCACTTAGCATGATGTTCTCCAGCTACATCCACTTACTGGCAAATCATTTTATTCTTCTTTAAGGCTGAGTAATATTCAGTTGTGTGTGTGTGTGTGTGTGTGTGTGTGTATGAGATAGGAGTTTAATTTTACTTTGTTACATGTGGATTTCCAATTTTCCCAGCATCACTTATTGAATAGTTTATCTTTTCTCCAGTGAATGTTTTTGGTACCTTTGTCTAGTATAAGATAACTTTATTTATATGGGTTTGTCTCTGTGTCTTCTATGCTGTACCATTGGTCTACATGTCTGTTTTGGTGCCAATACCATGCTATTTTGGGTACTATAACTCTGTAGCATAGTTTAAGGTCTGGTACTTTGATATTTCCAACTAAGCATTGCTTTGGCTATTATGAGTCTCTTATTTTTCCAAATGAATTTCATGATTGCTTTTTCTAGTTCTATGAAGAATGTTGCTGGCATTTTAATTGGAATTGCATTAAATATATATAACGCTTTTGGTAGTATGGTCATTTTGACAATATAAATTCTGGATATCCAGGAGCATGAGAGGTCTTTCCATCTTCTAAAGTCTTCTTTAATTTATTTCTTTAGTGTTCTGTAGTTTTCATTGTAGAGGTTTTACCTCTTTTGTTAAATTGATTCCCAAGTATTTTATTTATTTATTTATTTTGAAGCTATTGTGAATGTGGTAATCTTCCTAATTTCTCTTTCAATAGATTCATCACTGATGTATAGGAATGCATTTGATTTACATGTTTTCATTTTATCACCTACTACATTGCTGATTTCATTTTTGAGTTCTAGAAGTTTTCTGTGGAATTTTTTGGCTCTTCTAAGTATAGAATCATATCATTAACAAATGACGAGAGTTTGAGTTCTTCTTTTCCTATTTGTATCTATTTAATTTCCTTCTCCTGTCTAATTGCTCTGGCTAGAGTTTCAAGGACACCACTGAATAGAAGTGGTGAAAGAGGGCATTCTTGTCTTGTTCTAGTTTTTAGAGGGAATGCTTTCAATTTTTCTCCATTTAGAATTATGTTGGCTTTGGGCTTAGCATAGATAGCTTTTGCAATGTTGAGGTATGTCATTCAGTCACTTTTATATAAATATTTACTTCTAGCTACTTTCTAGGCTGCACTTTTGAGGCCCATGGCAATGAATAAGGAAACTTGATAGACTAGAAAAGAAGTGAGGACTGCTGGACAGCAGAATAGTCATTTTGAGAATGGGAGACTGGGACAAGTGATGAGATGGTATTCAATTCTCAAGAAAAGAGCAGAGAGGAAGAATAGCAGGTTTGGGAACAATGGGCAATGTCATTTTGGACATGCTATATTTGAAGTGATTATACAGCATCCAGAGGAATTTGTCCATAATTTACTGAATATAAAAGCCTGCAGATGGGAGAGAAGTATGAGCTGAAATTTTGGCCTTATGCAAATACAGAGGCAAATTGAATTTAAGACCACCCAGAGACCACGGGGAGAAAACAAGAGATCTGAAGGCATGTGGTGGACAACATTGAGTAATATCATCAAGTATCCCTCCAACATGGAGCTTGGAAAGTATAGGGAAGGAGAAGATATCGTGTCCTCTCTTCCCACATCTTCCTGTAGTTTCATCTTCCAGGAAGATAGCAGCTAGATGTTGCTCTTTGCTATTGCTAGAAAAAGAGTAAGAAAGCCAAGTGTGGTGGCCTAAGACTCTGTACTTAAAACAAGTATATGTGATCCATATCCAACAAGAAAAAAACTCAAGACAAAAACATGTAATTGAAATGATAGTGCCCAGAAATATAAAAAGTTCATTGATGCTTCCAAATTATTCATTGTTTTGAATTAACTGAGTGATGATTAAGATGTTGGTTAATGGTGAACATTGTTTTAAAGCTCCAAGACATGGAAGAAGTAAGTAGTTTGCACTGTGTATCTTTGTCAGTTCACTGATTTCAAGGCTAATCTACACTATATGGCTTTCCCTGGGAAACTAGAGCAAACAACATGGGCTGCCCTCGTATCCACAAATATTTACTGGAAAACCCTTGAGTCTCCAGCAATGTGTCGGATATTCTAATAGAACCCTTGAGCCACTTGAACTGTAGAAGGCTCCCAGAGAGGTACTTTTAAGTAACACAAATGAGTAATGGCATCCAGGTATGTAAAGACTTCAGGCAAAGGCCAACCTTGTCCTGTTAATGGAGAAGCCCAGAGCCTTGGTAAGTCACAAGTATCTATATGATTAGATGTCCTAGAATGATTTACCTACAGAGAAAAGAGAGCAACAGAGTAGTCCCTGCTGACAATTGGGCCCACTGGTGCTGCAGATGGTGTGAAAAAGTTGGAAAGTTGGAAGGAAGCTGGGAACTGTAGTGAGAGTAGCCTCTCTGGAGTACAAGATTTTTTTCCACCAGGCTGGATAGCTTTCACATTACTGGCCCTAGAACAGTTTCTGTAATCCTCTGCCCTAAGAATAAGGAAAGAAGATTATCTCATTTGATTTTTTTTTCCTTTTTTATTGATGAATTATATTTATATATATTTATGGGGTGCAAATTGATGGAATGATTATTTCAGACTGATTCATATTTGCTCTATAAAGAATAGATTTCAACATGTCCACTTTCAAAATGAAAAGTGAAACTTCATTTATTTATTTAACAAACATCTATTAAGACTAAGATACCTATAACAACTAATATATGGTACATGGTCTTTGCTCATATACTCATGTCCTATAGGACACCCCTGAGGCTCTTCCTGTGGGAACTGAGTGTTTACCTCACTAAGACCAAACTTACATCTGTGGCTTTCTTTTACCAAATGGAAGTTACCTATGTCATATCTAGGCAAAAGTTTGGAGAACTACTGTGTGGTTTTGTAATTGCTTTTTTTCTCTCTGCCTCAAATATGGAGAGTCCCAGATAGGGGCTGCTTTATCTATCTGCACCCTACCTGCATGTAGGAGCCCTCAGCCTCCCTACAGTTTGTGTAAGTGAGACAAGAATGAGAAATAAACCATTTGTTGCTATAAGCCCCTAAGACTTGGGGACTGTTTGTTATTGCAGCATAACTTAGAGAGATCTGATTAGTATAATGGCATGTTTATGTGATGAGGTAAGAGACCTCAGGTAGGGACCTTTTGGATAATCTTTGGGAGCTTGTCTCAGAAACTGACATTTTTACTGACCCACATGAAGTCATTGTGTACCCAACATAATTTTCCCCAAACCTATTTGGGCCATTTCCCCACAGTTGACTCTGCTCACGAAAGAACTAGATTTTAGGGAACTTCCCAGAGCACATAATGAAAAGATGCAAACTGGATTTCCATGCAGATTCATGAAAATTCCAAACAGTTTCCTCAAACATTTACGTTTGAATTAAGTCCAATGCATGATTTGCCCCAAGGTTTCTGTTTCTTAATTTTAAATCTGTATAGATCTTGGAGAAAATGGAATCCACATGGTTTCATTTATTTACACTTACCTCATCAAAACATAGTTTGAGCAAATCACTTGGTGGCTCAAGCTCTTGAAATCACATTTTCATTCCCAAATAGGGAAGCCGCCTTTCCTACGGTCTGCACCTCGAGAGAAAGAAAATGTTTTTACCCTTTTGGGACATGGTGAGGTCCTCAGCTCAGACTTCTCTCTTGGCCTTAATTAAAAGTCCTCCAAATCTGGCCTTCGTTTTCATCACTACATCACAATCTGCCAAATTAATGGCAATGTCCAGCATCTGAGCAAGATGCTTCTTTCAAGAAAACAAGAGATTCAAAGCCAAAGAGTCTGAGATTTCCTCGAGCATCTACTCTTTTCTTTTATTTTTTTATTGGTTGTTCAAAATATTACAAAGCTCTTGACATATCATATTTCATACATTTGATTCAAGTGGGTTATGAACTCCCATTTTTACCCCAAATACATATTGCAGAATCACATTGCCTCTTGGTCTTTCTTTGCCACCAGATCAACTTTAATGTTTCATATCTTATTTCTAGCCAATAAGAAAAGGAACATTTTAAATATTAGAAACACATTAAAAATTTTTTAGCCTGTCATAACCAGCCTTTTCTGGCTCACCCTCTCTTATTATTTAAATCTCTCTCCTTCAATACCAAACCGCTGGTAATTCCCCAAGCACAACCTGTTTCTGCTCCTTTGCAAACGCTGTTCTTACTGGCTGCACATCTTTATGCCCCTAGTCCACGAGGGTCTTTCTGCTGAGGTTTCTCTCCTCTGATCCCTGTATAGTTACGTGCTTCATCTCCAGTGTCCCTTATGGCCCTACGCATACATCTGTTAACATTTATCTCATGGCATTATTTTTATTTATATGTGGAGCAATCTACTCTAGGAGATATGGTCCTTTTGCAGGTGAGGAACCGGCCTTCTTTTTTAAAAAAAATAAATTTATTTATTTGTTCTAATTTGTTATATATGACAGTAGAATGCATTTAAATTCATGGTACACACATGGAGCACAATTTTTCATTTCTCTGGTTGTACACAAAGTAGAATCACAACATTCGTGTCTTCATACATGTACCTAGGGTAATGATGTCCATCTCATTCAATCGTCTTTCCTAACCCCCTGCCCCCTCCCTTCCCCTCCTTCCCCTCCTTCCCCTTTGCCCTATCCAGAGTTCCTCCATTCCTCCGGTGCTCCCCACCACCCCCATTATGCATCAGCATCTACGTACCAGAGAAAACATTCGGCCTTTAAGGAACCGGCCTTATTTGTCCTTATTTCTGTCTTGTCACGGGATAAGAGGTCTCCAATCATTGTTGACTGGTTGATTAAATTCGGGTATGGCTAAGTGACATTTAGTAATCATTATCATGCCTTTTATATGTAATATAAATAGAATATTACAAATATATATACATATATGTTTCTATATATTTGTCTTTAATGCACACACACATATTCTGGGTAAAGGAAGTAGGGTCAAAATTTCATGAATAATAAAAATGTCAGAATTGACACTTTTTTGAAATTAGTTTCAAAAGAAAACAACAGATGCTGCTACAAAAGTGAAAGCAGGGTGGAGAGACAGCCAATTATCCAAAGAATTCAGACACTGCAGAGACAGGGTGGACAGGGGGACAGTCAGTCCTCAGCTGCTCCCTAGGTCTTCCGTGTTCCCCATTAACTATGCTTTTATAACTTTTTCAGGGTTGAACATCCCCCCTTACTTCTCTAGGCCTTGTTGCTAACCCAGTTTAAGTCTCTGAAAGTGCTGAATTTTAGAGAGTTGAACTGAAGGTATAGTTTCTAGAGATAGTCAAGGCGGGAAAAGAGCAGTTTTTGAATAATTTTTTACATGATATATATCATATATGATATCATATATGTGGGGATACATGTATGTAATATTATATGTGTGTTTTGTATATATGCATGACTGTCCATGTTCATTTAACCTTGGATGTGAATATAATTGCCTTAAAGGAAAATTCTAGATTCACATTGTATGGAAGTGAAAAAAGAATTTCACAGGTTAAACATCCATTATTACCCTGATAAGAAGCACCATAAAAGCTGAGTGGATTCTGGCCTTTGAGTTTTGAGTAAGAGAAAGAGGAAACTGATGATATAAAAAAAAAGGAATGAGAAACTAAGAAAATTCATGTGACTCCTCCTGAAACAAAGACTCAATTAAGAATTCCCTCCCTAACCTCTCCTTGCTTCAAAGCTTTGAAAGCCTCTTGCAGGATTTTGTTTTGTTAAAACTACGGTTTGAAGCACAATGAGTGGACCACTTGGGTGGGGAACAATAAACTTTTGGGTATTTCAGAGTCAGAAAATTTTGACTCACCTGGAAACTGTGAGCACTGAGCAGGATGAAGCCGTGATTCTTATCTCCTAAAGAGTTTCACAGTCATCAATGCCCAGAGTAAGCTGATGAACTGGGAGTAGGTGACCTTAATAGATACAACTATGTATGGGCTCATTGTACCATGAAATTAAATTTTAAATCTGAATTGATGAACAAAAATGCTGGTTTGATATTTTTTAACAATGATTTTAATAGTTTGATAACTCTTTCTCTTCCCTGAGAATTGATCTGAATTTGGGACTGTGCAAGGAAGCTCTCCTTTTCTATTCAGATTTTTTCTTTTTCTTTCGTTTCTTTTTCTTTTTGGTATTGGGGATTGAACCCAGGGGTGCTCTATCACTGAGCTATATTCCCGTCCTTTTTATTTATTTATTTATTTTTATTTTGAGGTAGGGTCTCACTAAGTTGCTCAGGGCCTCACTAAGTTGTTGAGTCTGGCCTTGAACTTGCCATCCTCCTGCCTCAGCTTCCCCAGTTCCTGTGTTTGGCAAAGCTCTCGTTTTCTTAGAGACTGAGCTCTACCACTAGCGTGTATTGTGCATTGCTTCTGGGAATTATGGGGCTAATTATCCATGGGTTTGAGGGAGTGGTCTCCATGTCTTAATCCCTTTGCTCCTCCCTCTTGCTCCTTCAAAGTGGTAGTGCCCTCTCCTGCCTCTTGTTCTGTGATCCCCTTCCAAGTCTGTAGGACTCTGCTGCATTCCCGCCTTCAGCTCTTTCTCATCCTGGACCCCTTCCCTCCACTCTTCCTCAGGTTAGGTCTCTCTTTCTGGTCCATGTAAGTGCCCATGCTCCTCTTTTCTTTCATAAGAAACAGACTTTTTAAAAGAGTGTCTGATTGGCTTCCTTCACTTGTCTATCACCCATGCACTCGTGTATTGACACCAAGTAACTTCACTTCCTAGACAATCACTTAACTAGATTGCCTAGTCCAGTGATCTCTTTCCAGCTCTCATCTCCTATCTGCTTCCTCCTAGCATCAGAGGTTGTCAATCATTTGTTTCTTCTCCCATCTCTAGCTTCTGGGACAAAGGCTCCTACTTCTCTGTTGACCACTTTTCCTATTTGCTGGGCTTTCTCCTGGGTTCCCTGAGGCTCCATCCTTGGTCCTGATCTTACTTTCTTTTTTTTTTTTTTCATGCTTTTTAAAACTTTATTTCAACATAACTATGCTTACAGAAATACACTCACATTGGTTAATAGAATGCAATTTAAGTTTTAACTTATCCTACACAATTTCAACCAAAAACTTGGTACATGGTTTAAGATTTTAAAAAGAATTTGCAATCTGGCTTATTTTTATCTATTACAAATGTATATAAAAGATCCACCATCAAATGCTGCTAAAGAAAGCAGCAAGAACCTTGAGAAATATACCTTTGGTTTGCCTCAGAAAAATAACACGTATTGCACTGTAAAAGTTCATAAAATTGGTGCAACAAAACATTGTTGTTATGTTACAATGCCAGTTCAGAAAGTTCAGTAACTAATGGATGCAGAAGGGGATGGGAGGGTGCCTATGTACACATGTGGTACTGTAAAAGCTATCTGATTTAATTAATATAGTATGTAGATTATAAATCTACACAAACCAAGATTCAGATAATTTCTTAAATCTGAATTAACACTATCAGCTCACTTCATCTGCTGAGGTCAACAATTGAACTTGACACCCTGGCTTTAAGTTTTTTTGATATATGCAAAGTAAATTTCCTCCCCCAGCTTTTCAGTCCAGAAGTGACAGTATACTACAGGCAAGGTATTCCTTCCATCTTCAACATTCATGGGGTGACATGTGATGAGGTTAACTGGGGTTTTAATTTGTATCAGCATGCAATGCAAACGGCCCCCAGAGTCAATGACCACATGCCGTTATAAGTGACTACTCTAAAAAATAAAATGGCCCTTCTTGGAAGACTAGAGCAAAACATCCAGCTACTTTCTTACCTGCTCCTTTTCCCCCTCAGAAGTCTCATGCTTTCTTGTGCTTTAGCCATCACAGCGTCAGATGCATTGCAGAACTGGACCCTTGACTTTGGCCTCTTGTCTGAGCACTAGTTCCATATTCCTATTGGCCTTCATGACATTTCCACATGGATGTCCTCCTACCATCCCGGAGTCAGTATGACTGAAACTCAAATCATAGCCTGTCCCCCCACACCAGCAGCTATTCTGACTTCCCAATAGGGAAAGAAAAAGACATGTGGAAATAAAATGAAGAAACTTCCAAGTTCTGAGTGGAAGAGCTGGAATAGGTGTTGGGGAATGTGACGGGATGGACAGTGCCAGTTGGTCCCTCTTCAGGACTGCTCAGGACTGTCTTTTCATTTGTGTCCTCACTCACCTTTCATTCATTCACTACCCATTTACTCATTCAGTCATCATACATCTATTCATTTTTCTCTTCTATTCCTCATTGATTCAAAAAGCATTGTTACATGAATTTTCTGTATCAGAAATACAAACATGAGGAAGACAGCATCCTTGAATTCAAGGAACAAACTACCCAGGTAGGAGATGGTTAATCCTTTGAGGGACATACGAGTTCAAGAAATCTTCAGAATACGTGGCACACCACACATCTATTGGTATTCACCACGTGTCCTAGCTCACAATGTGGCCGTGAGCAAAGGCACTCAGGTCTGAAATAGCCTGTATCCCCACTAAGCAGAGGGTGGAGGAGACTGAGTTAAAACTAGGGAAGAAGATGAAGCTCATTTTCACAGCTCTTAGGATTGGGAGTTTTATCCTGTCATCCCTGAGTTGTTCCTGAGAGCTGGGGATAAGAGGTTCCCCACTGGAAAATACATTAATTTCCTAGGACTGCTATAACCAACTATCACAAACCAGATGGCTAAAAAACAAAACAAAACCCAAAAAGCAAAAACATAGAAACTTGTCTCACAGTTTTGGAGGTTAGGAATCCAACTCAGGGTCGAACACATCCTACAGCACTAGGCAAGGACCCTTCCTGACTCTTCCAGTCTCTGGTAGTGCCGGTGTTCCTTGGCTTGTGACAGCCTACAACTCCATCTCTGTCCCCCTCATTCCATGGGATTTTCTTCCTCGCTCTAAATTCTCTTCTTCTTTTCTCTCTCACTGTCTCTGGGTCTCTTTACTCTCACTAATCATAATGGATTAGGGCCAATGCTAATGCCTTATCTTAACTTGATTATGTTGGCAAAGGCATTATTTAGAAAGAAGGTCACATTCACAGGTATCAGGGATCAGGACTTTAACATCACTTTCTGGGGGACACAATTCAACCCATAACAGGGAGATGTGATTTAATCTTCTCTTTGGGCCTCTGCTGCCTCCACGTTAGCATTTTCTGTTCTGACTTTAGCTCTGGCTGGGGCAAAGCACAGATTCCCCTTCTCATCTACTCTTGGAGCATCTGGAATAGTTGCCATTTTCACTTATTAAACACTAAAGGGGGAAGAAAGGGAAATAATTAAGGGAATGTCATCTGTATAACAATAGTACTGTTTCCTATGTGTAGATATCATTTGTCTACCATCCTATATGAAAGAGCAAAGAGCTTTACTCATTTTCTGGTTTCTGAATTCCCCTACTATTTAAACCACTGTTAACACCAGTACTATTACGTCTGCCACCACCATGATTATTACTGCTGCTATCAACAGCAGAGATATCACTAATAGCTGACAATATTAAGTATCTTGTGCCAGTCACTACAGTAATTGCTTTACTTGTCATGTTTCATTTAAATTTCAGCAAAATAAATAAATAAAATTGATGAGGTATTTATCAACAGCTGCCATGCTCAGCAACCAGGGTCCTACATACAAAGAGGCTTCCTGGTCTGACTCACACTAACTCCTTGTTAGACAGGCTCTTATCTTTTCTGCTCCTGGGCATCTTCTCTACATCTATAATTTTTAGCTCCTTTGTCCAGCTATTAGAACGGGGGCATGGCCTCTCCTGTCTGAAGGTGCTTCCCCAGGACCACGACTCTTGCAGTTCTCTTGAACAGAACTTCCTGTGGGAGGGGTGGGATGGAAGAAGTGTTGACATAACACGTGGCCCTTGGAATATGATCCAAAGAAAAAATTAGTAGATGAGTTTCAAATGTATTTTACTCCTTGACAGTCTCTTAGATTAAGAGCTTTGTGGGACAAGGGAAGGAGTAAAAGACAACTTTATCCTTTTCTCAAATTGTTTTGAAATTCTCCATGCATTATGGAGGTTTTTATTGTGATCATTTTCAATAACTGAACCAATCAAATCAACTTCAGATATAAAAATAATCAATCAATTTCAGATAACATTGCCAATGTAAGAGATCCTCAGTAGTCATATGCTTATTAACTTGACCTATCTCTGGAACTATTCATGCCCACCAACCCTGTTCTGCCACCCATTAGGGAAATTAGCTAGGGCAGAAGACAGTCCCTGTCCTCAGATGATAAATACTGGAATGAGAGCTCATTATAAACCACCATTTATGAAGCATGATATGTTAGAACATGGACACATTTTCTAATGTAACACATACACATATACATACACACACACAGCACCCTATAATACAGAAATTATTATCTCCATTTTTCAGATGAATACATTGAAGTTTTTGTAGTTGGGCAACTTATCCATGTCACACAATGAGTTAAGTGGCAGACTTGAATTTCAAAACTAGCCTGAACTAACTCCCAGGTCTTCCTTAGCTCTGCAAGTTGGTATATGGGGGCTATGTGGCCTTCCTTTCTATTTAAGACCCATGGATGCTGTGTCCCATCAATAAATCTATATCGTCTTCCTTCTCCCTCTGTGCTGAGTTCCCACTCTGGACACCATCCAGTGCTTATGGATTTAGACTCTGTTTGTTCCTTCAATGTGAATGAGAATCTCTAAACACAGAATTCAGCTTATTAACAGCACTGCCTCAATGAGGCTTTGATTTTTTTCCCCATCTCTCTGGTTTAACCTGGAGTCAAAAATGTTGACTCCAGCCTCATGCCCTGCATTCAGGGAATCACACAGCCTCTCTCTACATGAAGCCTCATGCTCCAGGAAAGCCTCTTGTGTCCTGTTCCATCCACTGGACCCACCATGGAATCATTTCTCATCCTCCTGCCTCATTTATCAGATGCCCCTTTCTGTCTCAGACAAAGGGGCTAATGTGGGGGGCTATGTGACAATGTTATTGAGAATCAGAAAGCAGTCAGTGTGAAGAAAAGCCACAATGATCAAGAGTTGTCAGCAACTTTGTCCCAGAAGCAGTGACTTCACTTCCAAGGATCACAGCCACTCAAGTCCGAAGGCTTCAGAGTCAGTCTTTCCTGCTCTGTGTGTGCATGCATGTGCATGTGCATGCTAGCCTGGTGGGTGTGCAATTATTTTTTTGAACATGGAAATGAAATCTTTAGAGAAACAATTGTGTGCAGAACTGACAGTTCTCGTCAAGTCCAATGTAGTGTAGCCCCTGCAAATTGGCCCATTTTCCTCCATTATTCCAATGTCCCATACCTTCATGGGTGCTCAAGTGCAAAGTTTCCCAAGGAAGACAAAGGATCTTCCCATCTCTTTGCCAAGGGCACAATTACTTATAACTCTAAGAGTTTCCTGAAGCTCAGGCATAATAATGTCTCATTATCATCACCATCATTGTATCATTTTACTTTGCACTTTACAGTATGAACACAAAATGTTCCCACATCAAATTTACACTTTGATTCTTCTTTAATCCATCCTGTGAGTTTATATGTGAAAATCTGGAAACTCAAAGAGATCAAACTATGAAAGCATGGTGTCTGTGCTAACCCCCAGGCCTCCTGACTCCTAGGCCAGGCTTGTTCCATTTCATTCTACTGTATGTGGTCAGAACTGGATAATGCCTTACACAGGCCAGTGATGTGGTTTATAGGTTAGGAAAAATGATTTTGGAAAATGATTCAAATATCTTGAGGTCCAAATCTTTTCTTCAGTGCATGTTAATTGTGTGCAATTAATGAAACAACTTTTTAATGAAGACTCTTTCCTCACCATAAATGGAGTTCAAAGGTCTACTTATGAAATTGAAGAGAAAATTAAATAAAATGATGATACCTGTATAATACCTGTAGAGTCTCCAGGGTCAGAACAATGTTTGACATGGTGGGGAATCAATAAGTGGGAGTTTTGGGCTGGGGAGGGAGCTAGGTTGGCAGAGTGCTGGCCTCACATGCACAAAGTTCTGGGTTCAATCCTCATCATCACATATTAAATAAATGTGTTTAAAATGATAAAAAATAAAAGAAACTTCTCCCAAAAATAGTCTGTTGGGCTGGGGATGTGGCTCAAGTGGTAGCACGCTCTCCTAGCTTGCGTGAGGCACTGGGTTCGATTCTCAGCACCACATAAAAATAAAATAAAGATATTGTGTCCACCTAAAACTAAAAAATAAATATTAAAAAAATCATCTGTAAAAAAATAAGTGAGAGTTCAATGACAAGATAGAAGTGAACTTACTTTTTCAATTCAGACATACAAAAAGTTCTACAGATCAAAACCTTTAAAAGAACACGTTTCTGCAAAACCCAATCAAAATGAGCCCAAAGAAAACCTTATATTTCTTATATTTTAAGAGTGATATTGAATTCTATGTGTGCAACTTAGAATGAAAATTCATGCATTCTGATGGAGAACTATTACTGCTTTTGGTGTCATATCCCCCACTAGGTGTGTTACATAATATTCAATATGCATAATATATTACTTTTACAAAATTCAAAACATTCTGAAACACAACTTTCTATAAAAGTATGGGTTAATGATGGTGGATTTTCACTTACACACAGATGGTACTAGCATTAGGAAAGAGCCCCCGTATCACAAGGAGCCAGGTTCCTTGGATATTTGTTTCTTTTAGCTGCTGAAGCTAGACTGCCTTGTCAGTCAATGTGGAGTTCTGGAGGCCTGGAGCTGGAAGATGAAGACAGCCTGACACAGGGTGAGCTGTAGGATGGTTAAGCTGGGGGTGGGGGGTGGGGGAGAGTTGGTAGGGGGAAGGCTTACTCATTTGAGAAAGCAGGTGTTCTGGTTTGGATAAATGTTCCCTAAAGGCCCATGTGTTAAAGGCTTGGTTCCCAGGGTAGCATTACTGAGGGGAGGGTGGAACCTGTAAGCAGTAAGGCCAAGTCTTTAGGTCTCTGGGGACACATCCTCAAAGGGTGCTGTGGAACCCCCAGCCTGCTCCCCACTCTCTTCTTTTTTCTTGGCCAGGAGGTGAGAAATTTGGCTTCCCCATGCATCCTGCCATGATGTTCTGCTTTGCCACAGACCCAAAAGCAAAAACAAACCTTATTATAAGCTGATTCTCTTAGATATTTGTTACAGTGAAAGAAAACCAACTAACACAATAGGGAAATGCACTGAGAACAGGGGCTAGAGAAGTGACTTTGCCGACGTAGGCAAACTCTTCTCTAATAAATATTTAGTATCTAAACTCTTGGAACAGCAGCGCTAGTCTGATACCTGTAAAAGGTAGGGGGGAGAAGAGGGCTGGTCAGACAGAAGGTCAGGTGTTAGTGCAGCTCTGAGAAAGTCAAAGCCAGGCTGATGCAGAACCTAGTACTTATTAGGAGATTTCTGCACCAGACAGGAAGGACCCTGATCTAGTACCTTCCCAGGTCATTCACTGGCTGCAAGCACCATGTAGAGACTGTGACCTCAGCTCCAGATCCAGAGGGCAGCCCCTAAAGGTTGTCAGTCAACCACATGCTTCTTAGTGGTTCTCTTGAAGGAAGGTCTGACCACATATCTCTAAATCTGCCACAAGTTAAATTTTGTCAGAGGAGGTATTCTGAGTCTGGCAGAAATGCTTTAGAATGAGGGTAAATGAAAATCTAATTAAAGTGCATAATATGATAATTTTACAACTTACCTCTCTGGAGAATGACTTTGTGTGTGGGCCAGCTAGCTTCAGTATCAGGGAAGTTTTCTTGATACATTAGGAATTGGCTTCCAGGTCAGCTCACCCCCAAAAAAGACAAAAAAAAAAGAGTGGGGCACCCATTCAATCCCTGTGGTCATCTAAGACCCGCAACCACACCATAGTGGCTCTTTTCAATCCTTTTCCAGAGTGCTGTTCTTGGAGGTCAACACAATGCTCCCCTGCCCCTGTAGATTTCCTGCAGACACAGGCCATGGCCTAGCGCTAGGGCTGGAAGTTGTTACCGGAACACAAAGAGACACTGTGTTCACTTCTCTGTGTTGAAATTATTGCTCACTACTCTGTCTGGAAATTGCTTCCCAGGTCTGGTAGCTCCACTCAAAGCTGAAGACCTTCTCTATCCCAATCCCTCCTTTTGGGCTCTCCTGCCATTTCTGGTTTCAACAGAGTACTTATTTTAAGAAATACTTTGGGAATTTATTCCAAGCTGAGGGCTTTGGAACTGATCTTCATCTAGAACAAAGACATTTACTAGAGTTGGCAGACTACAGTACAGTTTAAGGGAATGGAAATGAAAAGTCAATAAGTATTTCCTTCAAAAATCAATACTAATATATTTAGTGCTATTGGAAGTCATTAAATATGTATTGGTTCTTTTTATTCTCAGCTTAAAATCATTCTGAGTGTATTCTGCATGCAAATGAGTATTTAGAGCTGATGAGCAAGTTTAGAGTCAGATTGCATTAATATCTTGTCCCCAAGTATAAAATGTTTGCCCAAGTTCAGACTTCATTCACAGAATGAAGATGCACTGAGCTCTGCATTGAGCTGACTTAGCATGAGCCTTGACATACCTCTTGATACTGTCCTGCTAACTGGGTAATACCAGTGGAAACTGAGAATGTGCATTGAACAAGACCTGTATTAGGTTTAGGTAAAAGTAGTCTTTGGACCCTGCCATTTTGAGGGTTGTACAAACTGAAGCCCACCATGTACTTCCATAGGCAACCTTGTTTGGGTCTACTTGTAGACCATGTCTGCCCCTCAATTTGCATTTCAGGAGAAAAGAGCAGCCCAGCTTGATGTGGATTAAGGAAGAGATGACTTTCTAATTTTATAGGTCAAGTGACCAATGTGTCGATAAACTATGAGCAATGTAGCTCATCATATTTGAAATCTCTTCTAAGGCAAAAATTCCAAGACACTCTTTAATAAAAATGTTCAGAAGATGATTGTTCAGGAATTTTTAAAAAACTACCAACTTCTAGTTGTTGAGTCCACTAGTGTGTATACAGTAGTCTGTGCTGCCTTACAGATGTGACCTTTTGAGTTTTGATTGGAAATTTTCTTTCTCTTCTAGAGTATTTTTTTAGTAATATTTTTATGCTATGACTACAAGACCTAATCAGAACAATTTTAGGGAAGGTAATGTTTATTTGGGGGCTCATAGTTTCAGAGATCTCAGTCCATGGACAGCTGGCTTCATTCCTCAGGGCACGAGGTGAGGCAGGAACAACATGACAGAAGAGTATGGTAGAGGGAAGCAGTTCACATGGTTATCAGGAAACTGAGATAGAGAGATCTCCACTTGCCAAATACAAATATATAACCAAAGCCATGTCCCCAAGGCCTCACCTCTTGCATCCACACTCGACCTGCCATCAGATACCACTCAATTAATCACATAAGGTGATTAATTCACTGATTGGGTTAAGCTCTTGAAACCCAATCATTTCTCCTCTGAACCTTCTTGCATTGTCTTACATGTGAGATTTTGGGGACACCTCACATCCTAGCCACAACAAGTATATGATAGCTCTGTGCCCTAGGAGAAAGGGAACTTACGCCCACCAGATCCTAGGAGACTTCATGATAGAACTTGAGATTTGGAATCATCAACCTGGGATCAAATTCTGCCTGTCCCACTTCAAAGCTCTCTATCTTTACACATCCATAAAAAAGGCACAATGAATATGGACTTTGCATGAACAGTATATGACCTAAATGTGCTAAATGATATGAGTTGCTTGCAAATAAGATATGATGGAAAGCCAGGCGTGGTGGTGCATGCTGTAATTCCAGCAGCTCGGGAGGCTGAGGCTGAGGATCATGAGTTCAAAACCAGCCTCAACAACTTAGCGAAGCCCCAGACAACTTAGTGAGACCCTGTCTTTAAATAAAATATTAAAAATATAAAAAGTCCTGGGGATATGGCTCATGGATAAGCACCGCTGGCTTCAATCCCTGATACCAAAAAAAAAGAAAAGAAAAAGATGTGCTAGAATACTCCATTACGAAAACCAGAGTCAGGATGGATTTTGTTGGCTCTGTATAATTATTCTTAATTTAGAAGGATGAATAAAATGAGCTTTTGGGTAATAGAAGGAAAAGTATAACAAAGTAGAAAAGAATGCTGTTTTGTAAGTGTGCAATGAAATCCCTAAGGACATATATGCTCAAAGGTGAAAATCAACACCACTTTTCCTAAGAGGGTAGCCAGCTGTATACATAGAAGGCAAAGGAACATTCTCCATGTGTATACCTGGCAGCTGCACTAACACATGATTCCAGGGACAGATTACGCAACCCAAGAGCCTACAGCCAATAGTGAACATCAGCTCTGAGAGATCTGCTGACAAATATTACAGGAAAGCTCGGAAGAATGTTGTAGCTAGAAGAATGCCCAGAGACCCACATAACAGCACAGGAGTAAAAACACACTGTTTTAAAATTTCATTGTGTTTACAATCTATTTTCTCTGTATCAAATGATTCCAAACCCAGAGATTTACAGCAGTATATATTTAGTGTCTCACAGTTTTTGTAGATCAGAAATCAAGGAACAGTTCAGCTGACTCAGAGTCTGGCTCAGGGTCTCTCATGAAGTTGAAATCAAGCTCTTGGCTGAGGTTGTGATTATTTCCAAACTCTCCTGGGGAAGGGTCTACTGCCTGCTCAGTCATATGGTGAAGCCTTCACATTGTTCTGTGTTGGCTGCCTGAGGGTGCTCACACCACAGCCACTGGCGGCTCAGGACTTGACAGCTGTTTTCTCTCAGAGCAGGTGATTCACAAGAGTCAGGAAAAGTGACCACAGTCTTTTTATAATCTAATATTGAAAGAGACATCCCATCATTTCTACTCTATTTTACCCACGAGAAGTGAGTCACTCAGTGTGGTCTACAGTTAAGAAGAGAGGAATTAAACTCCACACCTTCTGAGGAAAGACCAAAGAAGGTACAGATATATCTTTAAAACCACTGCATGCACTGAAAAGGAGAATCAGTTAAAGGAACAGTGGGCCTGTTGGTAATCGTGCTATGAAAAGGAGACAATAAAATCTGAGTGGACTCTGTCTTATCTCTTCTAAATAAGAAGTTAGTGAGATATCAAACTGGGTTCATAGAATTCATTTAGTTTCTATTGTGGACAGAGACTATTTTCCAAACCCCTTATAGAAATCTGGTACCATGTGACTGAGTTCTTAGCCAATTGAACATAGGCAGAAGAGATACCAAACCTCACTAGAAAGGCATCATAAAAACGTGTTCCACACCTTCTTTTTTCTCTACTGAATGAAGATACTAATTGGAGAAGACTTGAGAATCTACAAAAGAATGGAGCCATAAAAGAAAGGAGGCCAGGTATACATCCAAGCAACTGAAAGTTTGATTGAGCAACTACATCTGATTCAAATCAACAAAGCAAAAATAGTCTCTTATTGTTTAAATCATTGGAGGGAGCTTAAGGGACTGTTGTTATAGCAGCTACTGTAACTTAGTTTAACTACTTCACTGTTAAAGGAAGATGGCTAAAATATGTGCTAATCATATTTCCATTACTATAATGATATACTTGAGATAATGAGCTTGTAAAGAAAAAAAAAAGTTTATTTAGGTTACAGTCCATGATTGATTGTCTCCATTGCTTTGAGCCTATAATAGGGCAGCAAATCACGGTAGGAGCATGTGGCAGTGGTAAGCCTTCACCTCGTGGTCAGGAAGCAAAGACAGGAAGAGAATGGGGCTGGGATTCCACAATTCCTTCTAGGGCCCATTCTTATGATCTCTATAATTTACATGAGGCCCCTTCTCCTACAGATTCCAACACCTCCCATTGGTGCCATTCTGAGGACCAAACCTTTAACACATGGGCCTTTGGTAGAACTTTCAAGACCCAAATTATAACAAAAGATAATCGACTAAATATTGTTAAGTCTATAGAATGTTCTAAATGTGAATTAATAAGATTATATTCTTCTAAAGACTTTTAAAGAAATTCAAGAATAACCTTATGAGATTGTTAATAACTGTGCTCTGTGACTGAAGAGTTGCTAGTGTTACACTGAGTCTTGAAAATATTCTGGTAAGTAGACCAGCAATTTTTTTCATACTAATTATGATATGGAATCCATTATAAAGCATAAGATTATTAGCCAATAAAACATATATAATTGGCTTGGCTTTGGAGAAAATTGGCCAGTAAGCTATAAGCTATATAGCATAATGGATAGGAGTTAGTTTGACCTGGGATCCTATCTCTTCTAACACTTGTAACTTTTATAACCTGTTTCCTACTCAATTCTTTGAGTATCAGTTTTCAAAACTATAAATCTATTATTATGATATTAGCAATTATATCATTAACCTGATACTATAATGAGATAATTAATATACATAAAAATACACAGAAACTACACATAGTGTTTAAAAAAATATTAGCCATTACTACTATCATTTTTCCAATATATATATTTTTTTGGGGGGGGGAATTCATGTTTTTCTAGTTTTCAATTGATTGTTTTTTTAGAAGAGAAAAATAAGATTGTAGATTAGATACAGCTAAACATTGTAATGAATGGAAAAGTAAAAATGACCTTGAATGAAGGTTCATGGCAACAATCATCCACAGGTCTTTAGGAAAGATCTTACCATGATAGGAAAATTTGGGGGGAAATTCTAAGAAATAACAATCCAAAACATATTTTGCCAGATGAAAGAATCTTTTTTCAGAAAGGATAATCACTCAGAATCTCCAGCCATTTGAATAGTCCTCAGGAGACAGCCATCCTGAAGTCTGAAGGTCACTAATGTGTACAGGAAAGGTTGAGGGCAATAGCTGGAACCTGGCGAATATTCAGAGGGAGTAGAGAGCTCAGCCCTGGGTTAGGCAGATACAGTCCTAACAGGGAGCAATGACACAGTAAGAAATCAAAGTGATTCTCAGAGCTTTACTTTTTGAGAGGCCAGGTCAAAGAGTTGGCTATTAAGACCTAGGGACCCTAACTAGTGTGGTTGGAGGCAGAGTCAGATTTTAAACTAAGGTTAGAAAGAAGAGTGAAGCAGAAATGTCATTGTACTGTCTGAGCCAATGGAGATGGTTGGAGTGGGGAAGCAGGAAGTGGATATCAAGCAATGTTCTACCATGCCAGGAGGCAGGTCAATTTGGCAAATATTGGTCACAGCTGAGGACCTCATTCACTTCTTTCAGACAATGAAATTTCCCAGAATTTATAGAAAGGACTTGTCAATCATAGATAGAGCTATCTTTATCTATGAGAAAGGTAGGGTAGGGTAAATAGTCACAGAAGAAGTATCCAAAAAGTTCTAAACACATCCCAGTGAGCATGTCAGAATGATAAAACCTGCATTTCACAATGAACAATGCTCATGACTCTCTGTGAACCAGATACCATAGCTTCAAAACTCAAAACCCCCAGAAATTACAAGAAAATCATCTGTAGAAAGGAATTTACTAGGTCTCTAATAAACAAATAAAAGCAAAGCTCAGAAGGAAATCCATGGTTTTGAATACTGTTTACATTAATTAACAGATTAAAAGTAATTGGTTAAGTATAAAGCTCAAGAGTCAATAAAAAAGTAACCTGAAAGAATAAAGCAGAAAAAATGAAGAAAATCATATGAATATACCACAGTGAATTTCAACATCATATATATCCATAAGACTGAGATCCTAATTAGAATAAGATACATAAATATAGCAAAACAGATTCTACTGTTATGTATAACTAAAAAGAACAAACAAAAACTTTTAAAAATAAAGAAAATCCAAAACAGTAAAATAAATGGATAGACTCAAAAATCTTTATTTTAAAAAAAAGGTACAAGAGATACATTAGCAAATTATAACATAAATACATTTTAAAACTAAATAATAATATAAAATAACCACAGAGAAGAATCTTTAATAACCATTTTGCTCAACTTTTTGCACATAAACAGGAGCACCTAATTGAAATGTGTGGTTTTCTAAGAAATATAAATTGCTAAAACTAACCGCAGAAGAGATCAAAAGTTTCAAGCAACCAATATCCAAAAAGGAATTCAGAAAAATTTAAAAGAAATTGGCCTAGATATTTTCATAAATAAATTCAACCAAACTTTAAAGACAATTTCAATATTATTAAAGCCTTTTTTATTCACAGTGATTGAGGTCCAGCCAATGGTTATCACCTGAAATCTAGTTAGAAATACAGAGTCTAAGGCTTCACTTCAAACCTACTGAAGGGAAAGCTGGTTTTAGCAAGATTCCTAGGAGATTGTATGCACATTAAAGTGAAAGCTGATTAACACCAGGGCTTAGCAAACTATGATCCGTGGGCCAAATTCAGCCCACTTATTTGTTTTTGTTGTTGGTGTGTTTTTTTTTTTTCCTTAACACATAGCTTTTAGTTATTTTCTTATTTGTTCTTTTTAGTTATACATGACAGTAGAATGTATGTATATGTCATATACACATGGACTACACTTCCCATTTTTGTTGTTGTACATTGATGTGGAGTTACACTGGTCGTATACTCATATATAAACATAGGAAAGTTATGAGTTATGTCTGATTAATTCTACTGTCTTTCCCATACCCATCTTCCCTGCCTTTCCTCTGCCTGCCCCCTGTCCAATCCAGTGAACTTCCACTCCTTTCTCACACCCCACTATTGTGAATCACATCCCCATATCAGACAGGACTTTTGGCCTTTAGTGTTTGGGGATTGACTTATTTCACTTAACATGATAGTCTCCAGTTCCATCCATTTACCAGCAAATGCCATAATTTCATTCTTCTTCATAGCTGAGTAATATTCCATTATGTACATGTACCACATTTTCTTTATCTATTCATCTATTGACGGGCACCTAGATTGTATCTCTAGCTTAGCTATTGTAAATTGAGCTGCTATAAACATAATGTGGCCATATCACTATAGTATACTGATTTTAAGTCCTTTGGGTATATGCCAAGGAGTGGCATAACTGAATCCAATAATAGTTCCATTCCAGCTTTTTAAAGGAATCTCCATACTGTTTTCCAGAATGGTTGCACCAATTTGCAGTCCCACCAGCAATGTTTGAGTGTTCCTTTTTTCCTCACATCCTCGCCAACATTTATTGTTGCTTATATTCTTGATAATTGCCATTCTGACTGGGGTGAAATCTTAGAGCAGTTTTGGTTTGTATTTCTCTAATTGCCAGAGATGTTGAACATTTTTTCATATATTTGTTGATCGATTGTATTTCTTCTCCTGTGAAGTGTCTGTTCAGTTCCTTAGCCCATTTATTGATTGGGTTATTTGTTTTCTTGATGTTGAGTTTTTTTTAGTTCTTTATATATCCTGAAGATTAATGCTCTATCTGAGGTGTAGTTTCACCTACTCATTATATAAATAAAATTTTATTAAATCCCAGCCATATTCTTTGCATATTATTTATAGCTGCTTTCTCTCTATGCAAGCAGGGTTAGGTCATTAGATAGTGACCAAATAGCTCACATAATCTAAAATATATACTATCTGGTCAAAGAAAAAGTTTACTTACCTTAATTTATACTGTTCCAGGAACAGAAAAAGTGATAAAAGCTTACATTTGTTTTTATGGCACATGCTTAGCATTGATTATAAAAATGACCAAAATCTTCATAAAAACTTGAGACTTAGAAAAGATTTCACAAGCAATAGCAAATTAAAATACTCTCACTTATGAATATCAATGAAGAAACAGAACTCAATATAATTCAAAAAAAATTGCAAGATAATATTCTTAAATACTGAAAAGGAATTTAACAAAGTTCAACATCATTATGTTTAAAGGCTGCTAATAAAGTAGGATTAAATGAACATACTGCATGAACATTTTTAAAAAATCAAGAATTTTGCCAGACATGGTGACATATGCCTATTTATTCCATTGACTCAAGAGACTGAGGCAGGAGGATCACATATTCAAGCAAGGCTAGTCTCAGACACTTAGTGAGGCCCTAAACAACTTAGAAAGACTGTCTCACAATTAAAAAAAAAATTAAAGGCCTGGGAATGTAGTTCAAGGGTAGAAAACTTGTGGGTTCATTGCCTGGTACCCCACTCCCAAAATAAGAGGAAAAAGGAAAAGAAAAAAAATCAAAAATTTTAACTCAAGTCTAGCATTGGGCTTGATAGTGAAATAATGAAATTATTTCTGTAAAAATCAGGTCTATGATTATATGTAGATAATATTGCAATCCTAAGAAATAAAAGAAAATCAATTACAAAAAAAAAGATGACAAACAAAATCATTCATTAAGGTATGTATCAGTTATCTATTGCTGCTTAACAAAATATCCCAAAATTTGATATCAGCAGCTGCTATAGATTTTACTCAATAGCATCTACTGTCCGCAAATTTAGCAGTTGCTATAGATTGAATGTTTGTGTTCACCCAAAATTCATATGTTGAAACCAAACGCCCAATGTGTTTGGAAGTGAGGCCTCTGGGAGGCGATTGGGTCATGATGGCAGAGGCTTTGTGAATTGGATTCGTGCCCTTGTCAAAGAGCCCTTCAAGAGTTGCCTTGCACCTTCTACCACGTGAGGAAACGGTGGGAAGGCACCATCTGTGCACGAGGAAGCAGGCCCTCCCCAGATGTTGCACCTGCTGGTGCCTTGATCTTGCAACTCACAGCCTCTAGTCTGTGAGAAATAAACCACTCAGTTTGTGGTATTATGTCATAGAAAACTGAATGAACCAAGGAGCTCAGAACAACAAACATTTATTATCTAACACAGGAGCAGCTGGGCTGGGTGGTTCTGGCTCAGGGTCTCTTGTGCATTTGCAGCCCAGATGTTGGCCAGGGCCACAGCCATCTGAAGGTTGACAGGGGCACGAAGATTGTCGTCTAAGATGGCACACTCACATGGCTGTTGGCAGGAAGCCTCAGTTTCTCCCAGGCCATGGGCCTCAGTTTCTGGACACATAGGTCTCTCCACAGTGTTGTCTGAGTGTCCTTGCAGGATAGCAGCTGGCCAGAACAAGTGACTGAAAACAAAGGACAAGCAAGCAGGAAGCCACGTGCCTTTTATGACCTACATTATGAAGAGGTGAACCATCACTTTCACATCAGAAGTGAGGCACAAAGTCTGTCCTACACCAAAGGGAAGGAGAAGTCACCTCCACCTCTTGAAAGGAAAGACACTGAAGAATGTAATACCATCCTAGTACCACTTCCTGTGCTACCGTGGTATATGATACATAATTCATATACAGAATCAATACAATAGGGGGCTGGGGTTGTGGCTCAGTGGTAGAGTGCTTGCCTAGCATCAGTGAGGCACTGGGTTCAATTCTCAGCACCGCATATAAATAAATAAAATAAAGGTCCATTGACAACTAAAAACACATATTTTTAAAAATTAATACAATCGTATTCCCATTCAAGGTGCTTTTAAAATATAATGGGATTTTTTTAAAAAAAAAATGTAAAAATTATGATAAACAAACAATTCATTTTTTTTTAATTAAAAGGAAACCTAGAAGGTTAATGAGCACATGAAGATACTTGGGCTGGGGGTATGACTCAGTGGCAGAGCTCTTTGCCTGGGTCTGTGTTCCATTTCTAGAACTGGGGGGTGAGGGGGGACTCAGATTCTCAAATTCTCTAATAAACAGGGAAATTCAAACTAAATGGGATATTCTTTTACACCCTCTCAGATTGACAAAATGTTAAAGTTTCACAATACCAAGTGAAAGTCAGGATGAGAAGCATAGGAAACTCTTAAACATGGTGGATGGGAGCATGTCATCTTCAAAACAATTTGACTCTGGCTGCTAAATTGCATGGTGAGTTACCTCACAACCCTGCAATTCAATTCCCAGAGAAACTCTCCTATTCAAGGAGATGTGAACAGGAGTTTCCCTAGCACCATTGTTTCTAACAGAAAAAAAGAAAAGAGGGGACTCCCTAAATGTCCATTTCCAGAAGATATATAAATTAATTGTGAAATACTCATTCTGTATTATGAGTAAACTAGAACTAAATATATCGGTATGGATGGATTTGCACACACACAAAAGCAAACTACAGAAGACTGAATACATTCATGTAAAGATTAAAAACACGCAAAACAGTTCCAGGTGTTAAAAACACACATCTGTGTCATAAAAGTACTTTGAGAAATGCTCTGGAATGATGCACACCAAGTGCCGATGCTGGTTATTTCTGGGAGAGAATGAGAAGAATGTGCTGAGTTGACAGATGGGGGTTTCAAGTTTATCAGTGAAATTTTATTTAAGGTAAATGATGGACACATATGTGTCTGTTTTATTATTCGGTATGCCTTTTAAAAGTCACTTCATAATGTATTTCATAATACAATTTTTAAAAGCAATATAATGAGAAAAGATATATCATTTAAAATTGCAACAAAGGAAGAAGTTAAAAGATACCTAAGAATTTAAAATAATCCCACAATGGAGAAGTGATGAATTTCACTACATTTTTGGCACGGTAAATTAAATATGAATAAAACTTAAAAGATTAATGAAAACTGGGAGAAATATTTTAATTTTCCAAAGGGCTGTGTCTTTAACACATATAGTGTTCTTTGTTATAAGTCATACGATCAAGTATCCAGAATAATAGCACACTCAAATCATGAACTCACAACCCACAGAAATATAAATAATATTAATACATAAGAGAAATGAAAGGGGAAACCATGAAATTATATGTTTACCAATTAAATTCTCAAAAATATGAAGGTTGGGGAGGGTACAAGGAAGAAACCACGCTTGTGTGGCAGTGTCACCCAGGAGTGTGTGTTGTTGGATTGTCCACAGGGGAATCTGTAATGATCTATGGAAATGTGAAGAGTGCATATCCTTTGACCTAGAAATTCTCTCTCTAGTAGTCTTCCCTGGTGGTACACTTGCACATGTGTGAAATGATTTATTACATTGTTTATAATTGCAAAAGTTCAAAACAAATTAAATATCCCTTGATAGGGGCTTAGTAAAATAAAATATGATACATCTGTTGAATTGAATACTAGGCAGCGGTTTTATAATGAAGTCACCTCTTTGTGTATACTGAGGAATGATCTCAAAGATAAATTGTAGAACAAAAAATGTTGTGAGCTATAGTGTGTATGCTGCCATTTGTGCCGGAAAAAAAGAATAGTATACACAGGGGCTTGTTTACATATAGAAATCCCTGAAAGGAGATAAATAAAATGAGTAAGAGTGCTTTCCTCCAGGAGTGTCATGTGGGCATGGGAGAGCCATGAATTATGAAAAACAAATAAAAAAATTAATAAAAACCAGCTCTAAACTAAGAAGCTAAGAAAACTGATCTAATTCAGCACCTAGGTACAAATTTTAAAATCCACAGTATTAGCCATCTGAAAATAGAGGAATTGCTGATGTGCAACTCTGCCTTTAATTACTTTCTTGCTAGCCTCTAAATATTTCTCATTGAAGGTTCTGCTATACATTTAGTTAGAGAGAGAGAGAAATGTGGCTTGTTACCAACACCCTGTTCCCCCCACCACAAATCCAATCAGCATCCTCGAATTGCTTACCTTGTGCCTTTGAGTCATTTCTAATGAGAGATAATGATAGCAAGTGGTGAGGTCTCAGGTGTGTCTAGAAAGGGTACCAGTGTAGGCCAGGTCAATTTTGATTCATTGCACATTGAACTTTTCACTTTCCCTTCCTTGGCACATTTATAGCCATTAGTGAGGAATCTAGGAGCACTGCAAACCCAAGCCAGTCGGCACAATTGACTATAGATCCTCCCTGGATGTACCTGGGAAGCGGAAGTCTAGCTGAAGAGAAATAATGTCTATCCACAAGGAAATCCTATGAGATAAATGTCTCTGCTCTCAGCAACCTAGAGGACATGCTCCAGGGCTTGGGTGGGGGGAGAACAGAGCAACACTCCTTACCAACATACACACAAAAAAGAATTTGCCCATATGCTGACCGCAGATTGAGAGGAATATGAAGTCAGTAAAACTGGGTGATGTTCATTAGCAAATGTATCATGGCTCTGGAAATAAAGGAAAACTAGGTGATTTATTATACAATTAATAGAAATGTTCTTCATGCAACCATTCAGTCTGAGTGTTTCTTTGAGTATCTACAATGGGCCTGGCACTGTTCTGGGTCTTGGGGACGGATCAAAAAACAAAATGAAGTCCTTTTTTTTCATTATTTTTAGTTGTCAATGGATCTTTTATTTTATTTATATGTGGTGCTGAGGAATGAACTCAGAGCCTCACACATGCCAGCCAAGTGCTCCACCACTGAGCCATTCCTCCAGCCCCAAAATGAAGTCTTAATGTTCATCTGCTCACATTCTTCAGGGAAGGGAGGGAATGGTAAGGAGATAGATGATTCATGACAAGTAATATGATATAATGCTAGGAAATGATGGATCTGAGTCCATTTTTATGGTAAGGGAAGAAAAAGACAAGGAACTAGGTGAAGACAGGGACTATTCTAGATAGAGGGTCAGGAAATCCTTTCTAAAATCCTTTAACTTCACTTATCAGATACCACCTAATAGGTGAAGTTAAAAACCAAACCATGAAGCTATATGAGGGAAGTGATTGTACAAAAACCCTGGGGCTGAAATAGCATTTCCCATACACAAGCAGATTAAGGGAAAGTGTTCAGAAAATAGTTAAAACACAAAACTGTCTATTCCCTATGTACATGCATAGGGCTACATATCAGGGAGGAAAAAAAAAAACCTTGAAAAATTACCATCCTTATAGTTCTTCAATTAGGAATGAAGACAGGTCATTCTCAAGAGCAGACAGTGTCTTCTAATTCCTTGTCTGATCCAGTCCTGCCTAGTGTCTGTACTATCTACCTAATATCTGATGACTAAGTGGATGAGTCATTGAAATTCTTCTGAAAATGTTTTATTCATCATTTTAAAAAATGAAATTGCTACTTCCAAAAATTAAGTTTGTAATAGCACATTGAATACTCTTCAAAACAGTGGGATTTCTCTGAAGGGATCTGACTTTAGCTCAGGGGCTGCCCAAAATATAATTGAGTAGCAAGAGAGAAGCAAGGGTTTATTGACTGGCTAACATCTGCTATGGTCTTGTGCCTGCATCATCCTGGGCAACCCCCAGAACAGCTCAAGGAGGAAGATGTTGTTGTGCCCATAGGTTAGTTTAGGATGATGAAATTGAGAGAAAATTCAATGTCTGTCCCACCAACACAAAACCAGCAGATAACAGAGCTGAACAACTGAGCTTTAGTTTCTAGTTTCTAGGTTCTGATGAGCACCAAGACTCTCAGACTCTTCCCTTGTGGCCAACAGCTTCTGAGTAGCACTTTTCTGTGCCCAGTACTCTCAAGGAGTTTCCTAGACCTTCCCAGGGTGACAACTCACTGGGAGCTATTCCCTTTGCCTTTTCTTCTCTGATCTTAGTGTCAAAAGAGCTGAATCCAAAACTCACATTCACCCCTTACTGGTGGTGTGATTTGGCAGGTTATTTAGTCTTATTGTGTCTCACCTTTGATATTTTAAAACAGAGGTAACTATGTGTTGGAGCTGTGGTGCACCGTCAATGAAATTATGCAGGCAATGTCTCCGGACGAGCCTCTGATACATGTGGCAGGTACTCAACAAACAGGTGAATCTACATGTGGCCAACTTGTGTCTGGGTCCTATTGATGATCAGCTAATTTGATAAATGAATCCTGGATTAATTATCAATGATGATAATAGCACAAAATATGGTGTCTCCCCAATAACATCTACAATTTAACATAACTGACATTAATGGCTAGTGGTGGAAGGGCTTCCCAGGAGGATCCATCCCCATCCCTGGCCTTGCTGTTCGCTGGGAAGGCAGTCCATTCATTCAAATTCCATTTGGCCATGACATAGGCTCTGAGTACATCTAACATGGGGGCTGACTCTCACCAATGAATAGAAACTGCTACTCAAAGGCAGCCATCAACATATAGAGCCCCAAAGTTAAAGTGCAAGGGAAAGAAGTGAAGTTCTTCAGAACACTCTGGAAATGAGTCAGTCTAGTGAGCCCTGCTTCCTGAAATATAGAATGTATCTTTTTATGTGACTGTTTTGTTTTCTTGATCATCTTGACTGAGGGCAAGAGAATGGGAAAGGTAGGCAGTCCCTGGGGGCTGCCAGGACAAAGTGCCACAAACTAAGTGGCTTCAAACAACAGATTTCTAATCGGCCAGTTCTGGGAGCAAGAAGTCCTAGGTGGAGGAGGCATCAACAGGACCATGCTCCCTTTGACACCTGTGGGGACGATCCTGCCCTGCATCTCCCTGGCTTCAGTGGGAGGGATGATCTTTGGCATTCCTTACAAGCAGATGCCTCACTCTCATCTCTGTCTGTGTCCTCGCGTGGCTCTCTCCTCCCCGCTGTCCTTTTTAAGGACACAATCATATAGGCCATAGTTCAGCCTACTCCAGTACAACACTGTCTTCCCTAATTACATCTGCAATAGTCCTATTTCTAATTAAATTCACGTTCTGAGATACTGGGGATTGAGGCAGTCCATGAATCTTTGGTTCAGCCCCTAGCAGTGGGCAACTGGCCTTCCCTGGGGCTCAGGAATAGAGGTTTGAGAGTCAGGGCATGGTTTCAGTTGTAGAGGGCCTGTGCATCATGTCCCAGAGCCTGTGGGGACACCAGAGGCCTAGAGGTCACCCTTCCCTTCCTCACCATGGATGGCGTGTTTTTACAAATACCACAAGTGTCCAAGGGGGCTGCCCCATTCAGGTGGCTTAGAGTTATGGAATGTGTAAATTCTGAAGCCAAAGAGTTTCACCCTACTATGCTTCCATTTTAATAGCAAGAGTCTATTTCTTGTGGTTCTGAGGATTGAATCCAGGGGCACTCCATCATCAGCCTCATCCCCATCCCTTTTTATTTTATTGTATTTTATTTTTTTATTTTCAAACAGGATCTCACTAAGTTGCCCTGGTTGGTTTCAAACTTACTATCCTCTTGCCTCAGTCTTCTGAGTTGCTGGAATAACAAGCATGTGCCACTGAGCTCAGCTTTAAATTTCTATTTTCATCCCATGTGTGAGAAAAACATTTATTTCTTACCGCTGATTATCCTGCTTTCATCAAGTTGAAACATAAAATTTCCATTTTTATAGATAGAAAATGGTCAAATACTGGCAATTTCATACAGTTTGACCTCTATATTCCATTAGATGCTGTCCTGATGATCTCTATTTGGCTTCAATCCTTCAAATTAGACCTAGGACTTCAAATTTTAGACTATGTGTAATCCTTCCCCTTATATCCTTGGGGGCACCACCAAGAACTTTAGCACTCTGCCATTACATGAATACTCATGAAAGAAGTGAGAGTTGGGAGATTCTGAAAGGAATGGCTTCAAATTATCCCTCTATTATTTACTAGGTGCTTGACCTTTGGGAACTACATCCTGACTCTCAATCCTCTACCCCTCTAAGTCCCAGGGAAGGCCAGTTATCCACTGTTATGGATTAAATTGTACAACAGTCCTCATTTATAAACCCCATAGAATTATTGTAAAGATTAAATTATATACTATATATGATTTAATATATATTACATATTTTACATATATACATTCATATATTTTACCATATATATATATATATATATATATATATATATATATATATATATATACCAAATGTGTGTGTGTGTGTGTGTGTGTGTGTATCTCTGGGTCAGAGCACCTAGAAGGAATAGAGATAGATAGAATAGAAGGACAAGGCAAATATGCTGGCATATATATATATGTATATTTTACCATTATATATATATATATATTTTTTTTTAACCATATACCACATATGGTATGCTTCTGGCATATAGTAGATGTTGAAAGAAGGATATTTCCCTACATTCTTGAACTCCATGTCCTCTATTTTTCCCTAATAGTTTCAGTAACTGCTCAGAGATTAACTGAGGTGATGAAAAAATCTATGAGCTTAATGAAGATAACTAGAATTAAACAATAATGGCACAAATAAATAGGTTGCATGCAACCTATTCTTTTGGGTCTGAGAGAAAGACACCATCTCAAAAAACATACCCTGGAACTCAGATGCCAGGAGACTACATCCTTATGTAGTCTTTTCTCATCTCACAATAACTAAGCTGCATTTGCATTGCATAAATGATATGCCTGTGTTTACATCAAATGTCATTTTCCAGCATAGTAGTTCTCAACCTTTTTTCCATTGGGAATACACGTGACATTAACATAAATTAGCATATCTGACATTCTCTCTGGGGGGCTATTCAGCAACTTCCCTAATTCCTGATAGGCACTTCTTTCTCTACCACTCTAGAAATCCTATTGGAAAGGAGATGGTGAAGGTGACATTATACAGATAACTTCTCTAATTCTTTTCCAAATAAATTATCTACAAATTTTAGCAAATCATCCACCAATGTTCTCATAACATATCCGAAACTTGTGTGGTAAAATACTCAGTTTAAAAGTTGCTCTCCCAGGGGATGCTGTTGTCATGACAATTCAGAATGGTTACAACACTCTTGAGTCCACCAGTCCTTGAGATCCAAGTAGACTTTCGCAGTCTCCAACATCTGAGCTAGATGCTTCTAGGTGCTCTGACCCAGAGCGGAGGCACAAAGTCAGGATGCATTTTCTCTGCATACTTACACTGAACAAAAAAGTCTATTTCCACGACAGTGTGTTGGCACTAATGGTTATCTGGCCTCAGTGTCACTGAGGCAAAGCACTGACATATGAACAAAGCCACTCCAGGCTCCCCATCTTCCAAAATATTCTATCTATACAATCTTGCCATGGATATGGTCAATTCTATCTAACCACCAGAAGCTTCCTCCCACACCTTTATGCACTTAAGCATTCTATTCAACAGATCGACTCTCCCCTCTGGTCAAAGCCATTTATTATCAGTCATAAGTAATGTGACTATGGGGGATGCTACCTGGGGCCATTGGAAACCTGCCATGGTTTACAGCCTTGGAACAGACTCAGGAATTGTAAGTTAAACCTCTTTAAGCCAAACTCAAACCTTTTATAATTGAAATTACAATAAATCACACCTCCTAAATCTTCCTGGAGCAGACTCAAGAAAGGTCTCCTCTTGGTCTAACTGCCAAAGAACTTCCTAATAAGGGAGCCAGATCAAGAAGGACAATTTGAACTTTAGCTGTGCCTCCGGCTAATGCAGGGAGTATTAGATTTGGTCTGTTCTTATATTATGGAGGCAAGGAATAGAGATAGATAGAATAGAAGGACAAGGCAAAACTGTAGATGTCAATGGCTCCCTCTCTAAGATCAAGTTCACACACCCAAGTGTGATGTATAGTGTCCCCAGGATCTGTCCTGCCCTAAAGGAATGTGTCCTTCCAGGATGGCACTTACCTTTGTGCACTGCAATGATTCAAATGCATTTCCCTTTGGGTTATGAGGGCTTCAAGGGCAGACATCATGACTTAGCAAACTTTAATCCTTAGTGACCATCAGAAGCCCAGAGGGTGTATCATCAATTCTGAAAAATGAGCAAAGTCACTGCAGGAAAGCTGCAGGGCAAATTTGAGAAGAGAACCTCAGATTGTGCATAATTGGAAGAATTCGTGGGCATATCCTTTTCTTCTAGAAGGAGTGTAAGTACATCAGGGAAGGCTGTTATAAACTGTGAATACAAAACATCGAGCTTCAGTTTTCTCCTACAGATACATCAAGATCTGTGATCCTGTCTAAGCTCTCATTTAGAATAGTAGTTAAATTCCATTTATGGGCCATAAAAGAAAACAGATATAATTCTTTACAGGTGCACTTGTTTCTAAAATAATGTTCCTCCAACTTGAATGCCCACCACATTTATCAGACATGGCTTCAGGGCAACTTTTAATATCTCCCCCAAACAAATTCACCCTCCAAGGATGAAGATGTGCCCATGTTTGAAGATATTTAAAGAACAATGTCCATACATAATTATAAAGAATGGTTCCCAAAACCATTCCCAATGCTTTGGGGCAACTTTTCAGTGTCTTGGAAATAAGCATAAATCTATTAAGAAGACGGCTTTGAGGACAGTGGTGCAGCTTTAGAATTACACATTCTGATGGGCTACAGAAAAATAACCAACTTACTATGAACTGCTTACTATGAACCAAAGATTCTGTTAGCCACAGGTACCTGAAAATAACCACACCCACAAGAGTTAGTATTTATCGAGTGCTCACTATCTGTCAGCCATGGTGCTAAGAGTTATTTTATTTTATTCTCCATTTTTTTACAGACAAGAAAACTGAGGATGAAAAAAAAACTACATATTTTGCTAAGGTTACAAATCCACAAGAATCAAGATTCATGGGCAAATTTATCTGGCTTATTTGTAATTACTATGATTTAAATGCTACCTCATGAGCTTCGCTCTTAACCACTGCAATACAGCTTCTAGATTTTTCCTAAAATATTATAGATACACATGGATTCTAATTTATGCTTCTTTTCAATTAAAACATTGTCTAATTCAGTGCTCAATCACATTATCAGTGGCAGTGGTCCCATCAAGACAAGGAAGGAGGACAAATAAGAACAACAGGCCAAAGTGACAAGAGATGATTCAGCTCACATACTCCCCCAACAAAAGCCATGCTCATTGGACCGAGCAGCAGAGACAGAGAGAAAGTCCCTAGGTGGCTTCTTGCCAGCGACAGCATGGTTCATTGAGACTTGCTTGCTACTTCATTCCAGGTGAGCCACAGCAGGATCCTGAGCCTCAGTCGCTCCACCTTGGCATCAGGAATGGGTACATCCATCTCCCTTCTTCAGCCTTCCCCTATGAATATTTATGAAAGGTCTCTAGAATCCTAGTACCCCATAAAAATGCAAAGTACAATGATTATTAATGATACAGTTAGCAAGAAGGACATTTGTTATTTCTACTCAATTGGTTTCCCCCGGGAGCAGAAACAATTTTTTTTTGACATAGTATTAATGTGCCATCGTTGCAACTTTGATCATCTGTCATTTTCTTTTGGAGAAAGTTGGGCCACAACTCGGGTAGCACCCTTCCCTCTCCTCTGCAATACGGGCCCTAGCTGAGCTCTGGTTGCTTCACGGTGTAGATAAAACTATGGATCTTTATTTGATTTCTGGTATCAGGAAACAATTTATTAGGATCCAGGCAGTTAGGCTACTCGACTTCCTTTCTTGCCGAGGTAGTCACCAGTCGCACGGGCAGCCCTGGCTCATAAATCTAGTTTTATTTCCCCATCTATTCACCTGGAACTAAGTGATTTTTTTTTTTCCAAAGGCAAAGGGGAGAACGCATTTCCTTATGTAAGCACTCTCCCTCCAGCTCCTAATCACCATTGTTTCTCCGACAAAACAGCGAGCAGCTGAAGCAGGGAGCCATCTCATTTCTCCTGCATTCCACTTGTGTTTTCAGAGTTTACAGAAAAACACTGCAACCAATTTGGGATTTCCCTGTAATGATCCACTTCCTCTAAACAAGCCAGAATTGATTCAAATGTGAATTTCAGAGACTGAAAGGGCTTTCTGAAAATATCCATTTTCATATGCCCTTCAGAACTACCTTGCCTTTCTTTCTGCTCCCATCCCCCGCTCCCACCCTCCCTCCAGCCCCCCACCCCGCCTTCCCCTCCTTCTTAAGACTTTCCCAGGTCCCTCTTGGCTGTGGTTGAACGACGTTGGCTCCTGTCCATGCTGCAACAAAGACCTGGCATTCCAGCTGTCTGCGTCTAATCTCCAGTGTCAGCTCTCGTTAATGTGTGAGCGTGAAATCAGAGGGGGCAGAGCTGCACGGAATATTAAAACCATGATCAGAATTCCGCTGAAACGCTGAGAGTCTGCAAGCACCATTAGAGGAGGCTGTCAAATCACGGCTTCGCATTAAATAAAAGAAAAGATTTCTATCAGAGGAAAGTACAATCAGTGAATCGCTGAGCTAAATTAGCATTTTTTCAATTGGAGATCGAAGTTGATTTATTGTTCTACACGACATTAATGTAACTATGTGCTTGACCTGCTAAGGCAGCTAATTTTTCATTTAAATGGTTTCTTTCCTTCCCGGTGCAAAGGCTGCAATCATATTTCAACTTTGCAGAGTGATCAGAAAAGTCGTGGAATGCTGCAGAGATGTCTTAGGACGGCCTTCTCTTCCCCTCCCCTCTCCTTCCTTTCCTTTTTCCAGCTCCTGCGCCTTCCTCCTCCCCTCCCCTTCCCCCTCCCCACCCCTTCCCCCCTAACCTCATGGCTGGTGGTCAAGGTCACAGAGGAAGAGTAATCTCAAAGCCACCGACTTCAAAGCCTCCATCAAAGAAGCCCCTACGTAGCCATTGAATTAAAAGGGAGTGGGGGGAGGGTGGGGTCTGGGCACTGGCCGTTCGTATCAGCAAAAAAGGACCCTTTAACTGCCCTGCTGGTAGGGCCCAATCTGGGGCGTCCTGGGTCCAGTCTCTCCTGCCAGCCTCCCAATGCGTCTCCTCTCATCTTCCCCAGCCCCCTCCCTCCGCGCACACATCGCCTGAAGATAATATACATTTCCAATTAGCAGAGCACATTCTAGCCATGTTCTCTTTTACTGCCCTAACTATCTTCCTTTTGGTTAAAAGCTAGGCTGTCATTAACGAAATCCTGCCGTTCTGTTAATCCCAGATACAATGCTTCTTTTCTTTCTCAGGCTCTCCGGAACATAAAAACTACAGTTACTCAAGCGCCCCTTTTCTATTTAGATTCCTTGTCATTTGTCTTTCATTACATACCTGATGTAGCACAGTAGCAGTCGAAGTTCCTGGACATAGAAGGAAAGGACACAATTATATTTGTTTCTCTATATACCCTTGCTTGCACAAGGCAGCGGGCATAATCGGTTTTATTTATTTATTTATTTATTCAAGCACATTGATTTTAATCTCTGGGAATTGATGAGAATGTTTTAGGATGCTTTGAAGAGCACTATCGTGTGGGAAACTTGTTGGATCTAAAGCTAGCTGGGGGTCCTGGATGAGCCCTGATAAATTAGACTTCAGTATTTATCTGAAATGCTTCTTATGAATTAAATCATTGTATTCCACAGTGAGAAGGCAGGGATTGGAAAGTGGGTGGTGGGCAGTGGGGCTGACATTTGCCACGCTACCAATATAAAAATGTGATTCCCCAAACAAAATAGGCATTGTGTCAATAGTGAAATTATAAATTGGGAAATTTTCAAAATTTGAGGGAGATAAGAGGGCCTTGTCAATCCCTTAGAACTGGAAAACAGGAGGAGGTGAGGCTAAGAACAGGTCCAACCGACCACTGCATAGGGGCTGCTTATGGACAGAGACAGGGGAGTTTTGTCCACCCTACCCCCTCTAAAAACACTGAAGTCCCCTCAAGGGTCAATGAACTGGGGGGAAACTTCCCTCTCACCTCCATCACAATTGGACCTAATTGGCACCCCCTAGTCAGCCAGAAGGTCATGGAGTGATTGGGTCAGGGTGCTGACCTCTGCTCTGATTCAGTGACAGGGCCTCTCTACAGGCCAAAGGGGGAGGTTCTGGGAAAGAGACTGTTTTGTTGGATGCTGGAGCATGTGCCACTTGTCACTTCGTACCTGCTGCCATTTTGTCAAAATTGCTTACCCTTGCTTATCTTTTACTCCATTTATAAAGTAACACCATCTCTCCCCTATGTTGATTTTTGTTCAAATCAACCACTCTAAACAAGAGGTGTGGATTTCATTCTCCCAAAGGCAAGGAGACTCTGGTCACTAAATACAAAACACGCCTCCCTGCATAACACACTAGTCCTCTGCTTCCCTCCTAGGTGATTTCCACAGTGAGTGGGTACCAACCAACAGTCAGTGTCTATTGATTGAGTTTCCTCTGTCCCCTGACAATCCATTCATTAGCCAAGAGGTGGCGTCACAGCATGTCACTCCCACATTTCCAATCTGCAGGGCAATCCCTACCAAAAGACCCAGACACAAAGCTCAAGAATTTCCTGCACTCACCATTTCCACGCACAATGGTTCCCCAAACATAATGCACCTCTCTTTTACGTCATAATCTCTTTCTGAATATATTTTTATCTGTGGAACTAAGGACTTTTGTATGGTTTTGGTCACTTTTGATGCATAAAATTAAACCTTAACACCTGGGAGAAATGAGGCACACATTTAGTCAAACAACCCACAGGGCCTGCATCATGCTGAGAACTCAGCAAGCAACCAGCCTCAAAGGCCAGAGGGACCATTCTTTGGGACACAGCAGGTTCTTTGGGATGGGGAAAAAAAAAGGAGGGGGAACAAATCTGGAAGAAGAAGCAGTCTTTACACAGTACAGCCAGGCACCATGGTCCAAGGGCATAGTTGAAGGAATTTTTAGCATCCAAAGACAGGTCAGTGGACAATCAGAAGGACGACAGACCAAAGGATGGGGTCATGAGATCAGTCCACTTCAACACAAAAGCTCAATCCACATGGTTTAACACACAACACACACACACAAACACACACAAAGAAATACTCTTATGAGTGAGACAAGCAGCAGAGCCATTACTACCTTGACTTTGGGAACAAGAGCCAGTTCTCAAGGACAATGGAATCACTACCAGAATGGATGCATGGAAACACTGAGAGGAGTAGAAAGAAAGCAACAAGCCAGCCTTAGAAGTAGTCCTCATCTTAGAAGAGGATTGTAATAGTACTACTCCATAGGACCATTGCAAAGATTGAGTGGCTTGTACTATCTATATTTAGATCTCAATATAAATTTAAAACTATATTTAGATCTGTGTATGGGTGTGTTTATGTGTGTGTGCATGTGTGCAGTGCATTTATGCACACATAAGGATCTATGTTTCTACAGTTAGGCACTATCAAATGCTTGAGGTTCATCCCAGATGTATCAAATTTCAGATTCTGGCCATAGTAGTCTTCTCTCATTTTTTAAAAATTTTTTATTTGTTTTAATTAGTTATACATGACAGTAGAATGCATTTATGCACTTTGATATATCATACATAGATGGGATATAATTTCTCATTTTTTTGAGTGTACATGTTGCAGAATCACATTGGTCATGCAGTCACATATACAGAGAAAGTAATAAAAGTCTGTTTCATTCTCCTATCCTTTATATCCCCTCTCTTCACTTTCCTCTACCTAATCTAAGGTAACTCTATTCTTCTCTAGTGCCCCAACCCCTTTATTGTGAATTAACATCCACATATTAGAGGAAACATTTGGCCTTTGTTTTTTGGGGATTGGCTTATTTCACTTAGCATGATATTCTCCAACTCCATCCATTTACTGGCAAATGCCATAATTTCATTCTTTTTAAAGCTGAGTAATATTCCATTGAATATACATACCACATTTCTTTATCCATTCATCTACTGAAGGACACCTAGGTTGGTTCCATAGTTTAGCTATTATGAATTGAGCTGCTGTAAATATTGACATGGCTGCATTACTGTAGTATGCTGATTTTAAGTCCTTTGGGTATAAATCGAGAAGTGGAATAGCTAGGTCAAATGGTGGTTTCATTCAAAGTTTTCTGAGGAATCTTCATACTGCTTTCCAAAATGCACCAATTTGCAGTCCCACCAGCAATGTATGAGTGTACCTTTTTCCTCACATCCTCACCAACATTTATTCTTACCTGTATTCTTGATGATTGCCATTCTGACTGGAGTGAGATGAAATCTTTGTGTAGTTTTGATTTATATTTCTCTAATTACCAGAGATGTTGAACACTTTTTATAAAAGAAGAAAACAAACATATATTGACACTCACAAGTGATGTTTGACACATCTATGTTTTATTTACTTGACTCAATCCCACAATACTCATTTGATTGTTATATAGTAACCCTATAAGTAAGGTATCTATGGTTACCTCTTCTTTCTAAGTTGAGGAAATAAGAAGGCTAAGTAACTTCTTCCAGGGTAAGGTACCCAATAATGGTAAAAGTATTGAAACTCATGTTTCTAAAGTCTGATGCCAAATAATTCATTCTTCAAAAATACTATGAGGATGTGAAGTATCTATTCCCAGAAGTGGCCTTTTGTAAAATTGAGATTCAAAGCATAATGAATATAAATCTGATCAGAAAGACCCATCAATAGCACAACACCACAGTAAATTGAGTATGAATTAATTCATTTGGAGAATAATAAACTAATTACTAGCATCTCTTGAACATATATCAAGTACTACAAAGTATTTCAAATATGTACATATATTAATACATTTTATTCTCCTGCCACCCTGTTAGATATATTCTATTATTATCCTCATTTTAAATATGGGGAAACCTAGGCACAAACATGTGAAGTAACTTTTCTAAAGTAAAACATTCAGTAAATGGCAGAGCCAGGATTTGAACTCAACCAAATCTGGACTTCAAATTCCACATTCTTTGCCAACATGTTTTGTTATCTTGGAGAAGAATGCAGCATGGTTCTTCATTCTTATTATAGTTTAGTAAGGAGTTCTGAGGAAGGGAAATTAAAGTTCTGCAGCTATGAGTGAACCAAAGACTCTGAATGCAAAGTTATAAGCTTAATCACAAGCCCTCCTTTTGTGAAGTTTAAGTAATTAATGTACTTCCTACTTCTATTATAATTCCCCCCAAACCAGGGAAGATCTTATCCTGCACACTTTGAGGAAATGGAAAAAATAAAGGCAGGAGAAATAATATGGTAGTGGGCACTTCTATCAGTTACCAACTGTGCAACTTGGGAATGGAAGCATCATGCTGTTGGAACACTGGAGAAAGAATGATTCATTCTCACTGTAGGGAAGAGTGGGGAATATGAGAAAGAAATACTCCTGACTGGCCCTTAAGGTGTGGGAAGAATTCCCATAGGCAGAAAGCAGGTGATCTACAACCCAGGCTGAGGGAGATGCATGAGCACAAGCAGAGAAGCAATGAACCTCCCAAAAGGTAGTTCATTGTACATTCATGTATCTTATTTCTGCATCCTTCATGTTAACATCTTTAGTGCCTGCCTAAAAATGTTGAATGAATTGCATAAATAATATGCAATATGTGTGCATGATTGACTGAAATCCAAATGCATGCTATGTCTAAACAATAGCAAGAAATCCAATATCACCTAAGGTAAGCTCCCGAAACACACATGCACACGCCACACTCACATATATGTATTGATCCTGGATACTGGTTTAAACAATAAGCAAGTCTGGTTCCTGGTGGTCTCTGTCTTCAGTCTCTCGCCATGCCACAGCATCATCATGATGTGTGAGAGATTTGTTTGGAGTGGGGGAAGCATATTTTTGTTTGCATTTGCTTAGCACATTGCTGTCGCACATTTTGCTATGAGATGTAAAGTCATCTGCATGCACCGGTTGTGCAGTTAGAGAAAAGTCAAAACAAGCGTCAGGCGGGTTGTCAACCACATGGCCTAGGCAGATTGTCATACTCCTTTGCCCGTAAGTGGTGCCACCTTCTCTGTTTTCCTCCCCCACTCTCCTCCTTGTCCCTGAATCCCCACACCTATGTGAAGTATATTTCCTACATTCCAAGGGTTTGATTTCTAATTGCCTTAATTATATAGAAGACAACATCTATGCAAAACTCAACTGCAATCCACTGAGATGGCAATGTCTAATCTCATTCGTACCTGGGTCTCATGGAACCAGTTTTGCAAGGGCCTCCACTGCATTAGTTTGGTATCCCAAACTCTCAGGAAGCTTTCCCACATGCAACATAACATCTTCCAGAAAATGAATTTACTTGTGTGCAAATGATAACACTTTCTTTCTTTTTATCATCTGTAAATTATGTAAACTGTAGACTCCTGATATTTCAAGTTTATTTTCATCCCAAATTGCAAAGGAAATAATCAGACCCAGAGCATCAACATCAGGATTTGTAGTGTTGCAAACAACACTGACTCAGGCTAACAGTGGACACAACTGTGCCATAGAGGAAAATGAGCTGATGATTTAGAGCCAGGAGACTTCCTTTTGAGTGTCCAATCTGTAAACTTTTAGGTAAACCACCTATTTTTTCTGAACTTACCTATAAATCAGTAGTAGGATTGAATTTACTTTAAATTTAATTTAATTGAAATTACTTGAATTTAATTGAAATTACTCTAATTTATTCAATATACCTTTAGGCAATGCCCAGTTTGTGTCAGAAACTATACCAGGATCCAAGATATAGCATACAACAGAGCAGGCTCACTTGACACTCTCATGGAACTTAAGCTGACAGAACAAATACTCAACAAGTATAATGGTTACTATTAAAGAGAAATATCAATGCTTGGAAGAGAGCATTAGCCAAAAGGGAAAAGAGCATGTGAAAGTTCTGTACCACCATAAGTATGGCATTAGGGAACACAGACACTGCATATGAGAGAACTTAGTAAACAGAAAAGAACTGTGTGAATGCAAAGGTATACATTTTAATAGAGATAACATCTTTTGTGAAATATCATCTTCAATGTATGCTCCTAGATGATTGGCAAAGGAGATCTTTAGAAGCAAGAGGAACAATTTCCATTTCTTTTAAAAATCTCATTTTTAGTCTATCATCTATTTTATCTACATTAGTGGCCAGATCCACAGAAAAGTGTGGGACAGGAGCACCCAACCACTTACAATACTGCTAAACATACATTCAATTTCCCAGAGCCTTCTGGATGCCCTCTGGCAATTTTCAGCACACCATCCCAAGTTCCAGGGTTAGAAAATTTTATTTCACATATATTTTACTATTGCAACATCAAGGTCTTGCCATCTTGAACTCATACCTGTCCATCATTTTGCCATTGTTTTGAAACAATGAGTATGGATTTGCTCACTTACTATGTACAAGGGTGCATCAAAAGCTATGTAACCTTAGTAAGTGGTTCAGAAGTTCTTCTAACCCCAGGATGCCCACAATTTGTGAAAGATGAGCATTGTAGGGTTTTGTTCATCTATGGATACCATTAGGAGGGAATCATGCCTGGATAATTATTAAAGGTATTTAGAAAAGTCCCTTCCCACTTCCAGAGCATCAGAGAGTCATGGAAAAGAACTTCAGGGTCTTCGAGTACCCCTCTACAAAATTCAGAAATCTAATCTGCATCAACCCTGACAAATAGTCAGTCTCTGATTAAAGATTTCCAATGACTGGGAAGTTTCTAAAGTTTGGGTCTGGAATGTTTCCCAAGAGCCCATGTGTTCCCGGAGTGGTGCTACTGAGAGGTTGTAGAATCTTTGCAAGGTGGAGCCCAGTGGGAAATCTTCAAGTCATTGGGAGATGTACCCTTGGAAGAGATGATGGGATACCAACCCCTTTCCCTTCCTTTCTTTTGCTTTCTGGACATGATGTGAGTGGTTTTATCAGATGCTATCATCGAGCTGTGCTGCCTCATCACAGACCAAAAACAGAGGGGGCCAACTGACCATGGACTGAAGCCTCCAAAACCATGAGCTAAAGATAATCTCTAAGTTGACAGTCTCTGATATTAGGTATAGTGACAGAAAGCTAACACAGATGCTTCCTACCTTGTCAAGCCACCCATTCCACTGCTGAGCTGATCTGTTAGTTTCCCACTAGTCACCCCACTCATTGGCCTTACCTTCCTCTGATAACCCAGGGAATAAATCTACACTTTATTCAACAAGCATTTGTTGACTATCTTCTATGTTCTTGACAAGATTGCTTGCAGAGACTTGTAGGAAAGGGTATCTTCCTCAAAAATATCTGCCATCTAGAGGACTCAGTATACTCCCAGGATTAGTGTACCAAGGAGTATCATAACAGAGTAATGCACACTGGATAGCATCCCCTGAGCACTCAGTATTTTCACCTGAAAAACACTGTGTCAGGGACAATCAGACAGAACCAAAGGATCAGCAAAGGTGGGTGGCATAAAGTCCCTTGCAAAACCAATACTTCTTGATCAGATGGCTCTGACTGTGTTTTGTTCAATTAACTGCCAGTTGTTGATACCTGACATCTGAACAGCCCTGTATAGTTTGCAAATTGCAATCACAACTATTCTTCTTAAAAACCTTATAAGGTTCTTAAGATTTTTATGGTTTATAGATGAGGAAATAGCAGCTCAACAAGACCAAGTCACACATCTGAAGTCCTATGGTTATGTGGAAGAAAAGGGAAGGTAACGCCTCCCTTCTTCGAACACTTTTATTGTTCTTTGAAATGAAAAAAAAAATCTGAGGAAGGTATCAGAGAAATATTGGAAGAAAAATCTGTCTAGTAATATTTCTAAAGACAGATAATCAGAAGGGAGATATGAAAGATACAGGATGTAGATAGTCCTTAAACTAAATAATGAAGAAAAAACTGCAAAAGTCTCTTTTATAAAGCTCCCAGTAATTGTAGAACAGACCTATCTCAGTAATAGTTTCAAAAATAAGGAATATCAGTTCCTCTATTTTACAGGTAAGGAAATTAAAGCACAAGAAAGAGAGTATCTAGAGATATTTTCCTGATCAGAGACAAAGCTCCATCCTCTCCCTGACAGATATGAAAGCAACTCCATCACCCAGTGGCCACCATACCTGCTCATGGTAGACATCCTCTCCCACTCTGAGCTGAGCACTTAGGGAAAGAGAAGGCCCTTGTTTAATAGAAGGCAGTCATTCTTCATACCATGTCCATTTGACTAGCAAGTAGAAACCAGAGTGAGTATGCCTGCCTCTGGCATCTCAGTCTCAATTCTTTATACCTTATTGCTGAGAACAATGACAACACACAATAGGGGTGACAGTGTAACCTGCCACAGCCTCACCTACCTTATCTTCCTCTTTCTTTTCCACATTTTGTGTTTAGCTATGATTCTTTCCCAAGAGTGCCCTTGAGCACTTTCTCATTTATTACTTTATTCCACATGCCTAGATAAATATCCAGATGGTTCATGTTCTCCAAACCCTTCTACTCTGACATATCAGGAGATTCCTACCACAGAACAATTGAGCATTCGCCCAGGAAACTAGTGAACTGAATTTGTTCTACTCTAATAAGATGAAGGAAGAAGCTTAATATACACCAGACCTCTGGGAACTTCACTCACAGGCTATGTATCAGGGAACTTTCCAAAGACTGCCCTGGAGAATGTCTTCTATACTTCTGGACCATCCTTTAATCAATCAACCAATTGATAAGATCTATTCCATGTCTAATGGCTTCTTGTTGTTGACCTGAGTCCATTCTTTCACTCAATTTCTTAGACACCTTCTATGAGACAGATAGTTACCAAAAGCCCTGGAACAGATACAGAACTCCTTCTCCTTATTAGAAGGCAGCAGGGAATGAATACCTGGGATGAGTCTGTGTAACTGTCATAGTTTTGTTAGCCCACAATATTTATGGAAAGTTGTTCAGAAATGTCCATAGGAGGTATTACTTTAGGAGTATAGATAGAACATTCTCCAAGGAAAAAAAGCAAGTGAAAGAAATCCATATGTCGTTTTCCTTATATATGGTCAAATCCACTCCAACCCTTTGGACTCACAAGCCCCTGGAATTAGGAAATGGAACTTTTTTCAGACAGCCCTTGGAGAGATAAATGGATTGGAACAGTTGTCCCAGAAATATACAATGTACTCTTACAAAGCCATGGCATTTCTTCAACTTGAATAATGCATAGATGTCTGTTTTAGAGAAAACCAACTCTTCTGGAGCACCATATTGACTTCAATTTTTTAAATGTAGCATTTCTTAAAGATATGTAACCATAAAGCTAAACATAAACTCCTTATGTATACATAGCCCTCATGCAATAGTAAAAATTAATTTGCAAATTAAAACTGAAAAATTAATATTGAAATTGTCACCATTAATTTAATATAGCTCAGGAATATTTGATAAAAGTTGACAATTGATAAAAATGTGAGTATAGATCTCAGGACTATTATGTGCACTTGTTTTCTGAATTTAGTCTGCCTCTACTATAATTTGTGTTGTAGTGACTCCATTCCCTCAGTACCTCTTTTTGTGAAAATTCTGAGAAATCATCATTTCTCCACCCTTTGATATTCTTTGGTCTTCACTGGGGTGCAGATAAATTCTGTATCAGCCCTGTTTTTATTCGTGAGACAATATGGTGCCCAATGGCCCTTCCCTCTACCCCAAAAAGGTGTGCATACTCCTGCTTAACAAAATGGCTCCAAAATGATCTTAGTTGCTATCAGAGCCCCAAATAACAAGGATCCTGTACCAACTTCCCAGAAGAGTGGGATATGCTGATATCGTAGAAATGAGAACAGTGATGGAAAAGTCATGGTCAGTCAGACTGAGTGATGACTAGAGTCTTCTAGATGGGAATCAGGCAGAAACCCAGTTCATTTGGAATATTTTTCTCTTGCCACAAATGGCCAAGAGATTATTATGATCTAAACCTGAATAGGGAGCTTTTATGGGATGTTATGAAAGAGAAAATACACACACACTAGCTAGCAAGAGAGCCCGATGACATAATGGCCTATTTCATCTGTAATTTCAGTGATTATATAAATGATGAATAAAATCCAACTGCAAGTGCTTTTTTATTATCTTCTCGCTGGAACAAGATCTGAAAGGTTGACCCCTGGAACATAAGAGCCTCCTTTAGATGTACCCAAGAGCTAGAATAAAGCTTAGAATCTGTACTTTGACCTGAAGCTCTTAAAGAAAATGCTGCTTATTACTCCCCTGAGTAATAAGAGACATTTTTACAATTATATCCTCTTACACTAGAGGAATCATGTAGATCACTCTTAAAATCAAAAGAACCCTACCTCAATGTGGCTTCTGCTGGGGGAAGTTGGGATAGCTGATTGACAGTACCAAGCTATTCACCCAAGGCCTAGGATAGAGAAGCAATGTAGACAAGGAACAGGTGATCCCGTTTCTATATTGAGGTCACTGGATAGGACCAGACATGAGTCATTCTCCCCTAAAGTGTCTGAACTCCAATCAAGTATCTAAAAGCTGGCAAAGCAACTGTTGGGAAAACCACCTAACCACATATCAGATTAGATATCCTCTAGTCAAGGTGAGCAGAATTGGGTGGAGTTCTCTCCTATAGAATGACATTTTGGGGTAATACCCTCAATGGCCTAGCATCTTGGAGAAGTACTTGTTATTCTTAGCTGTAGATATGTTGTTGCCTGTCAGAAAATTGGACTTGAAACATGGCTTCTAATGGTAGCTAACTGAAAAAAGCTTCTTCCAGTGACTACTGGCTGTTTCAAAGTATGATCTCAGTATTTCACCAGCCCTCCAAATACTATGTCCTATCTTTGAATTCATTCATTGTACACGAAAGGGAGCAGGCAGATCTACACAGCACTTCTCAGTAGAAGTGGGCAGCTGAAAGGAAGGGTTTGCAGATCTTTCATACCTCTCATGGTAATGCACAGTATCCATTAGAGAGACACCTAATCATCTGCAGCTGTCAAATCCAAACTGCCCTCCTTTAAGAGCCCATTTGTTTTCTTGCCAGATCAATGCTCTTATCTGTGGTTGTGTGGACCACCAGTGACAGCCCATAACCAGTTAACATGCAATTCAATTTCCAAAGAAAAGAAATGTCTTAATTTAAACATTTATTGTACAACTGTGAAAATGCCCTAAGTGAAATTAATTGAAGCTCAGAGACTATACCTTATAAATCACTTTGCCCAACTGGAACAAAATGATAGAAGCAAATAATATAGGTTTTGGAACAGAAAAAGGTAACTTTGCTCAGGCTTTCGATTATTAACCCTAGGGCTGCTGTCATTACTATACTGTAGTGATGGTGGTTGTCAGCATGGCTGGATCTTAGCTCGTAGCAGGAACAACACTTCAAGTGCTCTAGCAAGTCTTCCCAACAGAATAATGCTCCTTTAATTACTCTCTACAGCCTCCTGTTCTCTTCACATGGGTGGTTTTTTTCCCCAATGTTTTAGTCAGCTTCAGAACAATTGTAGAGGAGAAAGATTTATTTGGGGGCTCATGATTTCAGAGGTCTCAATCCACAGAAGGGCCAGCTCCATTCCTGGAGCTCCACGTGAGGCAGAACATCATGGCGTCAGAGTATGGCAAGGGAACCAGTTCCCATGATGATCAGGAAGCAGAGAGAGGTCTCCACTTGCCAGGTACAAATATATACCACAAAGCCACTCCCCCAATTCCCACCTTCTCCAGCCTCACCCTACCACTTCAGCTACCACTCAGTTAATCTCTGTCAGGGGATTAATTCACTGATTGGGTTAAGACTCTCACAACCCAATCATTTCTCCTCTGAAACTTCTTGCATTGTCTCTCTAGTGAGCTTTTGGGAGACACCTCACATCTAAACTGTAACACCCAAACGGGTGCATCTAGATGCCTATCATTAGAGAATCTGTCATTAAATTATATCCCTAACTTTTATGAGTGAAAGAAAAATTTCTAGTTATTGAGACACTTTTGTTGTATAAAGATTTTTATAATTAGATGAATCTTATTCTAATGTTCCAATGTATTTGAACATAAAACAAAACACCACTGAAATACTTTAAACAAGTGAAATTTTGCAGTTGAGAAAATGCAGAAGCAGGTGGCAGATCACACTTTCTATCACATTCCTACTCTTGAATGTGTGTGTGCCACAGAATGGTTAACTGTTCACCAAGACTGAATACTCTTTTTCCTAGTCACATAGTTAGATGATAGATACTCCCACCTTCCCTTTTGGTTGGAGGTGAGCAGGTGACAGAGCTTTGACCATGGTGTTTGATCATAAAAGATGGGCTTCTCTGTAAAGTCTGGACCAAGAACATATCTTACCTAGCATTCTTCATGTTCCGTCCTCTTCTATAAGCTTGATGCAGATGAATGATGACTATTTTGAAAGCCAAGTGTTGAAGATGGAAAAAATCTGGGCCCTTGAATCACCATTTGGAAGAGACATTCCTGTAAATCAGGGACATCAATGTTACACTTTACCCAAGATAAAAGAAAACTCCTTTGACGTTTGAATCGTGAATGTAACTCTGAGTTCATTTGTTATGGCAGCAAACATTAATGGAAATAATGTGTTCAATGAACATAAAGATAACAAAAGTCTAGATCTCAAGATTCCTAACAGTTTTAGAATATTTTTCTGCAAAAATTAGGGTTAAATATATATATATATATATACCTCATTTTTATTTTCTATGAGATTCAGGTTCCTTACCTTTAAAAAAGCAAGAATTACGGACTTAATTTCATGAACCTATACAGTGCTACCATTTTTTAGCTGATATAATTCAATTTTTTTAAGAATGAAAATAGAAGTAGTAGGGCTATAGAATTAAAAATCTAAGTAGAATGAAAAAAAATCATGAGACCAAGTCAATGGAGAAAGTGAAATCAATACAAAATCTATCAGTATCAAATCAATATGCTACTTTACACACATGGCTTTGAAGTTAGCTTTGGATTTGTAGCTCAGAACATATATATCATTTGTAATATATATTCTGATTTGTAAAACATATCAGACATATATATTATAAATAAATCCAAGAATACACACACATATATACTATATAACAAATACGTGTATTATGAAGGGTAGGAAGAAGGGATGGAGGAAGGCTGTTATAAACTGTAATTGGATTAGGAAACAAAGCAAATTTTAGCCTTCATTCCAGGATTCTCCAACTAGTCAGCTCTGATAGAATGTGACCCATCTGTTAATAAGAAGAACTACTCCTTGGTTCATGCATGCTCCAATGTTACTCCTCCAACAAATGAGTCTCCTGTGTACACAGGCCCATAGACCCTCACACTCAGCACACTCGGGCAACAGCTCCTAATTCTCCTTCAGCATTAATTCCAAGAGCTGCTATACTGTTCAAGCCCATCTTCCAAACAAACTTAACCTTCATGTGTGTATGATTTAATCTCATAGCTTTTCCTACTAAAGGGAAAATATTTTATAACACACTGCTTTTAATTAATACCCAGTATGAAATATGACTTTACATGAAATGTTTAAAACATTTCCGGGCACACCTTAATCCTTTTTCTGATTGAAGAGTCTTATACAAATCAGCTGCCATTTATCAATTCAATAGAGCTGAAACCCACAACTCAACACTTCATTGTTTACAGGAGCAGCTCCTGTGGTTGGCATGACATCATAAAAGCGCTGTGGAATTCCACATACCCAACTCTTGGGATGAAAAGCACAGTAATTCTATGAAGTTTTTTTTTTTTTTCTCTAATTTAAGAGAATGGTTCTGTAATGACTCGCACTTCTTCAGATTCATCAGAGTAACATTTATGCCTGGCATTTTATATACCTATCTTTTTTATTATTCTCCTGAGGAAAGAGCAAATTTAAGGTTGCTTTGTGGACCCTGTCTTGAAATTCTTGTTACTACAATTTAATTTCAATGTCTTAAACATTAAAAAGGGTTTTTTAAAAATTCAGGAAATAGAAAAGACATTCTTCTTTAGCGTACTAAGCATTAAGCACGTTCTAGGTTCTAAGCCATGTTCCAGGGCTGAGCAGTGGGGAATGAAGAGATTTAGCAGGATTTGTCCATGCATTTTCTGACCCTCAGATGTCACTGCTTCTGACCTGCACTGACACCTGGATGAGACGGCTGCAGCTGCCAACAGTTTGACCCATTACTGGCCCCTGGACATTCTCTGTTGGGCTATGTGTCAGCTTTCTGTGACTTGCCTGTGGCAGGACAACACATTCGAAGCAGGGAGTGAGTGATGAAGCCAAGATGCTCACCCCATGGTGGCCAGGAAGAGAGAGAAAGGGAGGAGCCAAGGTCCCAATATCCCTTCAGAGGGCAGGTGCCTACATGACCAACTGACATCCACTAGCCTCTACCTCCTAAGCTTTCTGCCATCTCCCAATAGTGCCACAGGCCTGCAACCAATCCTTTATCACATGGACCTTTGGAGGACCCTTAATGGGCTGGGGATAGAGCTCAGTTGATAAAGCATTTGTCTCACATGACATGGCCCTGGGTTCAACCCCAGCACCAGAGAGACAGAGAGAGAGAGAGAGAGAAGATTCAAACCATAACAAGCTATTGTATCTATACATGGGAACAAGTTCTACCTGAGAGGGGGAAGGTGACACAACCGGGGCCTACACCAAAGAGAAGTGAGTGCGGAAAACCCCACGACAGAAGATTCACATTTCGTTCCATTTGCCTGTTGTCCCTGTACCATTCCACAAACATTAAAATATATCCCAGTGGGGATGGGGGTGGACAGTGAGGACTTATTAATAAACTTCAAATTAGAAAATAAGAATTTATAAAGGAAGGATAAAAAAAAGCAAAAAAGCCTTGCAAATATATTGGCCAGAACATTGATGCCATAACAGAGTCATGTTTGGTCCTGGCAAACCAGGACATAATCAGAAATATCATTTTCTTTACTCATGTTTTTTTTGTCTGAGGTTCTTGAATTTTCAGTGAATAAAGAAAGGTGTAAATACAATTTTAAAATAATTTGTAATCCCATAACAAAAGCATTCATAACTGTAAAAAAATTATAACTGTAAAAAAAAATCATAACTGTTAAACTTTAGCTGTGCTTCCCTGTCTTCCTCAGTCTTCCCCTCCCTGTCCCACTGTAAATAGGTTCTATTGTGTTCTTTCTCCCACGTCATTAACGACTTCGTGCAAACATAATTTGTTCTGGTCTTACATGGATATATCATAATTTTTCTAAACTTCTCATTATTATTGGACATTTTTGATTGCCTATAATATTTTGCTATTATGATAAACTGATGATGAATAACATTATATTTTTTTTTACTCATTTCTCATAATTTTCCCTAGATATATTCTTATAAGTCAAATTACCAGGCCCAATGCTAGAAATTTCTTTATGGTTTTAACAACTATTATAAAATCATTTTCTAGAAGGTCAGTACCCTTTTCCATTCTTTTTTTTTATTAATTTTTTAATTAGTATACATGACAGTAGAATGCATTTATGCACTTTGATATAGCATACACAGATGGGATATAATTTCTCATTTTTCTAAGTGTACATTGCAGAATCATATTGGTCATGCAGTCATATATATATATATATATATATATATATATATATATATATATAGTAATAATGTCTGTTTCATTCTATTATCTTTCCTATCCCTTTGTCCCCTCCCCTCCCCTCTCTTCACTTCCCTCTGCCTAATCTAATGTAACACTATTTTTTTTCTAGTGGCCCCCTCCTTATTGTGAATTAGAATTTACATATTAGAGAAAACATTTGGCCTTTGGTTTTTTGGAATTGGCTTATTTCACTTAGCATGATATTCTCCAACTCCATCCATTTACTGGCAAATGCCATAATTTCATTCTTCTTTAAAGCCGAGTAAGATTCCATTGTGTTTGTATACCACAGTTTCTTTATCCATTCATCTATTCAAGGATACCTAGGTTGGTTCCATAGTTTAGCTATTGTGAATTGAGCTGCTATAAACATTGAAGTGGCTGTATCCATGTAATATGCTGATTTTAAGTCCTTTGGGTATAAACCAAGAAGTGGGATAACTGGGTCAAATGGTAGTTTCATTCCAAGTTTTCTGAGGAATTTCCATACTGCTTTCCATAGTGGTTGTACCAATTTGCAGTCCCACCAGCAATGTATGAGTGTACCTTTTTCCTCACAACTTCACCAACATTTATTGTTGCCTGTATTCTTGATGATTGCCATTCTGATTGGAATGAGATGAAATCTTAGAGTAGTTTTATTTTGCATTTCTCTAATTACTAGAGATGTTGAACACTTTTTCATATATTTGTTGGTCAATTGTATTTCTTCTTCTGTAAAATGTCTGCTCAGTTCCTTAGACCATTTATTGATTGGGTTATTTATGGGGTTTTGTTTGTTTGTTTTTGGTGTTAAGTTTTTTGAGTTCTTTATATGTCTTATAAATTAATGCTTTGTCAGAGGTACATGTGGTCAAGACTTTCTCCATCTGTAGGCTCTCTCCTCACACTATTGATTGTTTCCTTTGCTGAGAAGAAGCTTTTTTAATTTGAATCCATCCCATTTATTGATTCTTGATTTTACTTCTTGCACTTTAGGAGTCTTGTTAAGGAAGTCAGATCCTAGGCTGACATGATGAAGATTTGGGTCTATTTTTTTCTTCTATTAGGCACAGGGTCTCTGTTCTAGTGCTTAAGTCTTTGATCCACTTTGAGTTGATTTTTGTGCAGGGTGAGAGACAGACGTTTAATTTCATTTTGATACATATGGGTTTCTAGTTTTGCCAGCACCATTTGTTGAATAGTTTATCTTTTTTAATGAATGTTTTTGGCATCTTTGTCTAGTATGACATAGCCATATTTATATAGGTTTGTCTCTGTCTTCTATTTTGTAGCATTGTTCTACAAGTCTATTTTGGTGTCAGTACCATGCCAATTTTGTTACTGTAGCTCTGTAGTATAGTTTAAGGTCTGATATTGTGATGCCTCCAGATTCACTTTTCTTGTTAAGGATTGGGTCTCTTATTTTTCTAAATAAATGTTATGATTGCCTTTTCTATTTCTATTAAGAATGTCATTGGGATTTTAATAGGAATTGCATTAAATCTGTATAATGTTTCTGGCAATAATGCCATTTCCATAATATTAATTCTGCCTGTCCAGGAGCATGGGAGATCTTTCCATCTTCTGAAGTTTTCTTCAATTTCTTTCTTTAGTGTTCTGTATGTTCTGTAGTTTTCATTGTAGAGGTCTTTCACCGCTTTTTCAGATTGATTCCCAGGTTTTGTTGTTGTTGTTTTTTTGAGGCTACTGTGAATGGAGTAGTTTTCCTAATTTCTCTTTCAGTGAATTCATCGCTGATGAATAGGAGTGCATTTGATTTATGGATTTTGATTTTATATCCTGCTACTTTGCTGAATTCATTTATGAGTTCTAGAAGTTTTCTGTTGAAATGTTTTGGATCTTCTAGATATGGAATCTTGTCATCAGCAAATAGTGATAGTTTGAGTTCTTCTTTACCTATTTGTATCCTTTTAATTTCTTTTTCTTTTTCTTTCTTTCTTTTTTTTTGGTCTAATTGCTCTAGCTAGAGTTTCAAGGATGATGTCATATAATCATCTCAATAGATCAGAAAAAGCATTTGACAAAATACAGCACACCTTCACATTCAAAACACTAGAAAAACTAGGGATAGGAGGAATATACCTCAACATTGTAAAAGCTATATATGCTAAACCCAAGGTCAGCATCATTCTAAATGGAGAAATATTGAAAGCATTCCCTCTAAAAACTGGAACAAAACAAAAATGTCCTCTTTCACCCTTTTCCATTCTAACAGATGATTTGTAAGAGTAATTTTGAATATCCTTTTCAAAATTAAATATGATTATTTTGAAAACTTTCATAAGTTGATAAGTAAAAATAGTGTGTGATTATTTTGACTTTCTTCCTTTGATTTCTAATGAAATGGAATAAACATTTGATTTTTTCTTTGGAGGATAGTCTATTTATAGGCCTTGCCAATTTGTGATTATTTTTGAGGCTTTTATAGTGACAAGCTTTCCCATTTTTTAATATTGGCTTTCACCTATTTTATCGTAATTATTTATATTATGTTCTTTCTATGTTTTAATCCATTATATTTTTATGCATTTTATTTATTCATTATATTTTTAAATACAGTAGAAGAGTAATTGAATATCATATGTGTTCTTAGAAATGCTTAATGCTAATTCATTCTAATTCTAATATTTTTTAGTTCATTGTCTAGTAGACAAAAAAGTATTCTGAAAATTGTAACTATTATAACTATTTAGTTTTCTCCTTTTAAATAATTCAACTGCTTAATTCTGTTTCATATGTCAACATCTTCTCTTCCAAATTGTGCTTCATATTTTCTTGAGCCTGATATTTATAATTGGTTTAAGACATAGACTTTTTCATATTAAGAAAGAATATTATTTGTCCTACTTCACATAATATTCCTTTTCAATACTAGATATTGAATTTCATCACCTGCTATTGACAGGCTCATGGGGCATTTCTTATTTTGTCAAACTGAGAAACACAGTATTTTAATAAAACTGCATTCTCTTTTTCTGGAATATAGTGTTCTATGTCAAATTGGTGGGTCTTTTATTTATTGATATTTGACTTTACTTATTGGTGCTTTATTTAAAATTTTATCCACATTCACAAATGAGTTTGCTGAACAGGGATTATGTGTACCATATGTAAGATTTTCATGTCAGTGTTACGTTAGTTTAGTAAATAAATTAAGCCATGTTTATATTTTTCTCTTTCAACATTTTACCTACTACATTACTTTTAAAGAACTTGTCAGTGATATTATCAGTTCCTGAATTTTTCTTTTCTTTTCTTTTCTTTTTTTTAATTGTACCACAGATTGAACTCAGGGGCACTCGACCACTGAGCCACATCCTCAACCCTATTTTGCATTTTATTTAGAGACAGGATCTCACTGAGTTGCTTAGTGCCTGACTTTTGCTGAGACTGGCTTTGAACTTACTATCCTCCTGTCTCAGCCTCCCGAGACACTGGGATTACAGGCATGTGCCACTGTGCCCAGATGAAATTTTTATCTGATAGAACACTCCCACAAACATTGTTGGGATTTTTTTTTTTTTGGTCATATAGTCTCATCAGTTTAAAATTTCTATTTCTTCCTGAATCAGCCTTGGTAATTGTAAATTCTCTAGAGATTTTCCATTTTATTGTGTTTTTTTTTTTTAAGTAGCAGGGATTTTCACATAGAACACTTATTAAAATTATTTTAACAACATATATAATTATATTCTTTTCTAATAATTTATTTTAAATAGATATGTTTTGCTTTTTCTTTTTAATTAAATTTCCCATATTTTGTCTGTCTCAGAGGATTTATTGATTATTTTTGCTTTCATTTTTTTCTACAAAAAATTTATTAACTTTTGTTGTCTTTATTATTTTATTCCTCCTGCATTCCATAGGTTGATATCCTTTTTCTAGCTATTTGACATGAGTGATTATCTATTTTTTTCATAACTAAATCATTTTAAGTGATAAATCTATTTATAATTAAAATTTTCTATAAATTTTAGTAAATAAACTGTGATTATAACTGTGATGTTTTTGCTCTTACCTACTCATCCAGGGACAGTCTAGCATGCTTTCGTGGTTCACCTTCCCCTACACACATTCATTGTTCACGTATGCACCGCTTCTTGGTTTTTGTTAATATGATCTGAATTTTACAAATATTTTAAAGAATATTTCAAAAATAATTTTGATGTCTACCTTCACTTTTATACCAAAGTTCACTGCAAATGTTATTAAACCCTGTGTTCTACCAGCTAAAGGTTTAACATGAACAATAGTGGGTTTACTTTAAAAAACATTATTCTACCCATCAAATTTTACAAATTAATAATTCATACAAAACTCTTAGGCCATTTGGTAGTGAGCTAAACCGTCAGATTTGGTAGAGTTAAATTAATCTGTCCAGAAAACAAATTTAAAGTGATATCCTACAGAGATCGCCTCTGTGACAGTGACTATGCCATTGGCATCACATTTACAAATACAAATTGATCACCTTTGATATAGTCTCCCTTTTATCAACTCAACGCCACTTTTGCATTGAAACTCAGCAATAAATAAATAAATATACAAATCCATAAATAAACTCAGTTGAAGTCCCCCTTGTCCATAAAGCCATTCTTAATTTCCAGTTTTATTTAAATAACTCCCCTTCAGGATTTCCAAAAGCATCCTCTATGTGCATCTAACTATCCCAGTGTTGATTTTATATGATCACTCTTTTACCAAACAGTTTGAGAACAGTATTAAGCATGTTAGTTTGTAGACGGTGAGTTTATATATCATTTTAGGTGATAAGTCATTATAGGTTAGCTTATACATCAAGCAGGTTTAAGTTAGTACAGATGACACAAGGTTGACCCAATCAATCATTTTGAATGTTTACCAATCCATCCTTCTTCTCTGATTGCCTCTTTAGCTTTGAGGAAGAGTAGAAATGAAACCTCCTATCAAGTAGGACAGACAGCTCCCTTTGGGAAAGTGATATTCTCATGAAGCCAGAAGGACACCTCCCTATGATGTTAGGGAGGGAAGCTGGATGCAAGGGAATGGCCATCCCCTCTACTAGCAGGTGAGTCACTCTTCACTAGAGGGACAATGGCCATAAGAAAATTGGGAGATTTCTAGGAGTTTTTCAACTTGTTCCTGTCTGTTGCATTGATTTAACCCCCCCCCCCCCATCTATTTTTAAAACTATTTCTCCCAGTGGCAATTTTCAGAAACATAAAACAACCTCTTGACACTTTAGTCTTCCCTGACCAATGTAGGCAAGTGATCCCCACATGTCTGAATTTCTTCCCTACATAGTCACATGGCTCTAACACTAACTGATTTACACTTGTTTTAGTCAGCTTTTCCATCACTGTGAACAAAATACCTGCCAAGAACAATTTTAGAAGAGAAAACGTTAATTTGGTGCTCCCAGTTTCAGAGGTCTCCATCCACAGATGTCCAGAGTCATTCCTCAGGGCCTGAGGTGAAGCAGGATATCATAGTTGAAGGGTGTGGCAGAGGAAAGTGGCTTGGGACATGGCAATCAGGAAGCAAAGAGAGCACCACTCACCAAGAATAAAATATAAAATTTAAAGACACAATCCCCCAACAATACACCTTCTCCAGCCACACCTTACCTGCCTAAAGTTACCACCCAGCTAATGCATGCATGAACATATATGGACATTTATGATTTTGTATTGGCATGTGTATAAAATTACACAATACACAAATACTCACTTCATACCTTTCCTCCTAAAACAAAATCAGAAGACAGATGTGGAGAATTTGTGTAGGGAGAGTGAGGTAATCCCAACTCAAAAACTTTCAAAAACACCTTCAACCTCACTTTCTTCCATTCTGCCCTAATATACAAAAACAATATTCTGAAAACTTTGACTTTGCTCTTTTAGAAAAGAGAAGCACAAACAGTTATTCTGGACTCTTTCTGTGCTTCCTTACGTTAAATTTGGAACGTTTCTGATTCCCCATGAAAGTTTAAAACCCTTTTCTACCTGACTTATTCCAAAATCTTCATCAAGAGGTGAGCATGTCCTCATTCTCTCTCTCTCTCTCTCTCTCTCTCTCTCTCATACACACACACACACACACACACACACACATCCAATACGCACAGATCATTGTGAACATGAAGCCATGCACACGTATACACGCACCCCCCACCCCCACCCCACCACATGCACACATTCCTATCACTGGCTTAGAAGGACCTTCCCTGAGAGAGTGGGGAAGGAACTTGAGGGCTCTTGAAGCACAGTTGGTTTCTAATACCAGCTGCCATCGAGCCCTGGTCCAGGCAGGCAGAGAGACCATGTGGCTGAATTTCAGGGTAATTAAGAATGTAAAAGGGAGCCCTGGGTGCCACTGGGCACTTAGCAGCATGTGCAAAATTCTCCCAGCAGATACTCAGGTGGGCATGAGGCCAACAATGTTCCCACCCCTGCCTCCTTTGGCAAGTGAGGCTCAACCTGCTCCGGGGAGCATAACTGTAAGGGCAGTGGTGCCCAGGAAGGCTCACATTAAGCAGCCAGCACATTTCCCTGTCCGTGCTCCAGTATCAGTTGCATGCTGTTCGCCTTTTAATCTGTCAGCTCTCTTTAGCAGCCTCTCGGGATAGACCCTCCCTACCTAGCCAGATTGTCTGCATAAATAGTTGTTAGGGAGATGTTACCAGCAGCAGTAGCCCCCTGATTTCTCCTTATCTGCACCACACCTGCTGCTGTGGCAGGCAGCTGTTATTCCAGGGAGGGCATTTCCTCCCTGACCATGTTTCCCTTCTATCATTCCCTTGCCTTAAATTCTGGCTGGGCTCCATTGTCACGTGACTCTTCTCCAGGGTCAGGTAACAGCCAAATTTACCTTCTTTTTAATGTCCCTGCTTCTCATGTTAAAAGAATAACACTCTCAATGAGAATTAATACATGTATCTATGGTAGAATTTTAGGTCTGTTGATAACTGGATAGAAGAACAACTGTTAAAAGAGGATCCCCTTGAAGCTACTTGATTATTTATAGGGATGACTGTGATATTTTTGTATCTTCTTCCAGTACCACCTCCTTAGAATTGCCTTGATCCTCACTTTCCGCCTGAAAGATGTATTAATGGGTACAATGCTTGCTTCAACATCTGTGTTTATACAGGTGAATAGCTGGCCGACATATTCCCCTCTTCTTGTTTTTCTTCAGAAAGAATATTCTAAGGGAACGGAAGAGAGTTGAGATACTGAGCTCAGCAGAAGAGAACTTCTGCTAGCAGACTCCTGTTTAGCTTCAGCCTCTCTACCCATGTCACACCTCAGCTGCGCCAAACTGTGCAATTCACTGGATGCCAGTCTCTGCCATGCCTTGATGGCCTTCTGCTTGTTACTTCTGTCACCCTCTGGGGCCTTGTCTAGTCTCTTTCTCATTTAGGTGTCCTCAATTCAGAGCACTCTGAGAACACATTTCTCATAGCACTGGCCTTTAAGAGCACAAGAAAGACAATCAACTAGCTGTGCAAGCATTTTAAGAGTTCTCTTTGGGCAAGACTATCTCTTTGTCACTATGACATTGACTATGAAAATACTGTTTCATCAAAACAGGGAAGGTCTTGGGAAGTGGCAAGAAATGGGTGGGCTCACACTTAACCATGTTGTCTGATCTGTCAGTTAAGAACAGTGAAAAAAAAAAAACATGGTAGTGGCGTCTACAAGGTATTCTATTTCTCTCTCATATATAAGTCAGCCCAGACAGACAGCCCAGAGCTAATATGGTGGGAGGGATATAGACTAGCCACATTTCCAAGAAGTTTCTGGTTGTGGATCCCCACATGTGGCAGTCACATGGCCACATCTATAAGGAAGCTAGGAAAAGTGTGATTATTCTGGGAGGCCATATACTCAGCTAAAGTCCTATTACAATAAAAAAAAGAGGATGAAGAACATTGGAGGACAAACATCAATGTTTACTACAATTTTATTCTGATTTTTCACCTCATTAGCAAATTATGCCATGACATCCTACATTACAAACATTAAAAAAAAAAAAGCACACATATGTCTTCCCTCATCACTCGTATCCAACATCATACTGGAAGTTCCAGCTAGAGCAATACAAAAAGAAAAAGAAATCAAAGATACATAAAACCCACATATATTTACCTACATCAGTCAGCAAGTATTTATTGAGAACATTAATTAGTTTTGAGAATTGCAGAAGTCTAAGAGAGAGTCCTTTTATATGTATAATCAAAGCTAATTTTCTGATGCAAACTGTGACCAAGAATCCATAGCTAAGCAAAATTAAACTTAACAAATAGGGTAAGTCCAGGTTTTTAAGGTATATCTCTTTCGAGGACCACATACTGGTACATCAGCTTGCCTGGAGAACACAGCCTCCCCATTTCCCTTGACACTCATGTGCACCTCTGAAGGAACTTCTCATCCTTCACTGATTCAGCCTCTCCTCTACAGCTCCTTGTCTGCACCTATGACAATGACTGCCATCCATTAGGTTGTCCAAGTCAGCAGACTTCATCCTTATGGACTTATCTTTAGTAAACTACCAAATTACATTGATTTTTCCTCCTCTCGCCTATTTCCAATGAAACTGTCATTAAGCACTCCAAACAACCTTCATGTCTAACTTGACTATTGTTGCTGCTCAAGTCTTTTCTAGACACAATTTTATAAGGAAAAAATAAAAATGGAATGTGATATCTGTTTTATTGGAAATAATATCAAAGGAAAAAAATAGTGTAGCACAGAAGAGGGAAAAACTCTAATTTTGAACATAGCTTTGGGGAAATACCTTGAGGAAGAGTAAATATTTTCAGAAATATATCAGCTAGAAGTGGGCAATAAGAAGAAGGAACTATATGAGCTAAAGTGCAGTATGTTCCAAAATAATTGTCTAGACTGAGCAATATACTGTATAGGCTGGGTATTTGTTTGCAAGGCCTAGAAGAGTTTTTTAGATGAAACAAATTTCACAAGTTGGGTGTCTTAAACCATAGAAATTTAGTCTGAGAACCCCTGGGGTGATTTCTCCTGAGGCTTCCCTCCTTGGCTTATAGATGGCCACCTTTTTCCTTTGTCTTCACATGGTCTTTCCTTCCTCCACATACATCTGTGTCTTAATCTCCTTTTTATAAAGACACCTGTTATATAATACATTGAGTTATACCAATGACCTCATTTTAACCTAATTACTTGTTTAAAAACCCTATCTCCAATACAGTCACATTCTTAAGTACCAGGACTTAGGATTTCAAAATTTCAAGAAATTAATTTGAGGGCTGGGGACAAAATTCAGCCTATAACAGGCCTTTATGCATCAGGGTCCTGGATAAAGTAGTATAGAAAGTTGTAAAGAACTTGAAGGTTGCACTGAGGAGTTAAGACTTTTTCCTGAACTAATGGGCAACACAAAAGGGTTTTAAATAAGGACATTCCTTTGATCAAATGAATATCGAAGATAACTAACCATAAGAGGCTGGTAGCCCAGACCAAGGAGAGACTGAAGGCATTTGGTTAGTTAAGAGTCTGTTGTAGAGAGGTAAGGGGAAGATGATCAAGTTTAGAGTGACAATATTGTCAATGGAAAGTGGAAAGAGGTCGTAAGTTTGAGAAACATTTTGTGAATAAATTGGAGAAGGCATAGACGAGAAATCTAGAGACTGCAGGTTTCTGGCCAAGACAGATGTTGTCATGAACTAAAATCAAGAGTACATGACAAGTATGAGGTATCATAGAATATTTAGGTGGGGACATTCAGGAGACATGGACCCACAATGCAGGAGAGAGAAAAGTTGAAAATAAAACACACACATGATAGCTGAGGTCAAAATTGAGACAGGCCTGGAAGTGTGTTAGGCCAAGGAAAGCCCACATCCCCCTGGAGTAACCATGGAGAAAAGCAACGCGTTAAGAGACCAGTGAAAGAGAAGAAAAGTCAGAGGGAGAGAGGAGGACAAGCAGAACAGTGTCAGTTAAGTAAGACAGCCTCAAAAGGCCAGGACACAATTAACTTAAAAAAAAAAAAAGCAGAGTAAGAGAATCTAAAAGACCATTGAAATTGGCCTTCAAAAGATAAGTTTAGTGGAGAAAAAGAAATAGAAACTGACTACAGTAGGTTTGAGAAGGAGGGGAATTATGATTCTGGGAAGACAGACTGCAGACCATTTCTAGAAGCTTGGCTTAAGGAGAGGAAGGAGCTAGGAGGTGGTTGGAGGGGATGTGTGGGCTGGTACCCCAGTCTGGCTCTCATAGCTAGAGTAAGACATTGCTCTGCCCCTACTATGTATCAGAATGACAATCTATGAGAACCTCTAGCTACTTTGCCACACAGTTCTTCTTTATGTCCCCACTGAGGACTGTTAAATGTTTCCTTCTTAAACTCTATATACATTGATCTTGTTCACAGTCTGTCCTCCCATATTACACCATGAGCCACTCAGGCACAGGAATCATACCTAATTCTTCTTTAAATTCCTTGCCATGTACACTGTATAAATATACAGAGAAAAAAATAAAGGAGGAATAACATAGTTAATTTCTGCACCACTTGCTTTTTCATGAATTAGTCATTACATCAATGCTGTGAGGTAGGTATTATTATTATCTCCATTTTACAGATGAAGCAACTGAGACCCTGTTATAAGAAGTAATCTGCTTAAGGCCATAGAGTCAGCAAACAGATGACAGCATCTGAACTCAGGCATTCAGAATCAAATGATCATGTTCTTAAAAAAGTCAACTATAGTGCTATGATAATTAATTTTATGTGTCAACTTGCCTGGGCCACAGGATACCCAGACATTTGATCAAGCATTCTAGGTGTGTCTGTGAGAATGTTTCTGCATGAGAATAACACTTTAGTTGGTAGAATGAGTCAGGGTCATGGCCTCCCTAATGTGGGTAGGTCTCATCCAACCAGTTGGAGGCCTGACTAAAACAAAATGCTAACTCTCCCGTGAATGACATATGACATGGAAATCCTCCTACCTGGCTGCTCTGTGCTGGGACATCAGTCTCTTCTGGCCTTCAGATTCTAATCGGAATGGCAGATTCTTGGATCTCAAGCCTGTCAGATTTTGGAATGACACTTACCCCATCAAATTTGGGGGGTCTCAGGCTTTCAGACTCAAACTGGAACCACACCTTAGTCCTCCTGGGTCTCCAGTCTACCGACAGTTTGGGACTCATCAACTAGTTTAATTGCCTGAGCCAATTCCTTAAAATAAATCTCTTTCTACATATACATCCTATTCTCCAGAGACTCCTATGCAAGTATTTTGAAAATTTGACCTATATGAGGGGGTAGACTGGAAATAGTTTGAAATATTTATCTTATGAAAGAAGTAGAGCAAAAGCCAACAAGAATTGGTGTTTGATCTGCTGGACTGCATTTCAGTTGCCGTTTGTGGCACACAAAGAACATATGACCACCCCACCACTCCAGAGCATCCCGTTATGGTCAGCTGTCAGTTTTGTTGGTTTCCTAAATCAACCAGTCACAGACCATCACCTGAAATATTTTTCACTGTCAAGTTCCAGAGCATAAAATTAGTCTTTATTGCTTTGACTATTATGATTTCAAAGGCCAAGGAATGATCATGTAGCAAAGGCAGCAGAGCCTGGCCTGGAAGGGTTTTTTAGATGAAATAAATTTTTGCTGATGGCTTTCATTTGAGCACTGACAAGAAGGGATTGTCAAAGCTCTGAGATGTTTCTCTTGGCCTTGGAAGCCCAGAAAAAGGATGCTGGTCATGTGGTTTCTTTGTTCCCATAGCACTTCTTCCCAAGGATGGGGCAGTGTCCCTAGGTTTGAACTCAAGGACAAGGCACACAAGTGAAGTCTTGGAACCATCTGACCATTGTTCCATTGAACCTCAGATCCTAAAATCTGGAAGATATTCAGGATGGTATCAAGGTGTTTTCTGGGAAATCTCCAAACTAATGAGTCCTATTAATCACACAAGAAGGAAATAAAGTGAAACTGGAAGCTTCTCCTTCAAATGGTACCTGTTTTTAGTATAGAGACCTTCTGGGACAGATTCATAAAATTACACTGAGATCAATCTCAATTGTGGTTTGACATGTAATAGGGTCAGATCATTGCTTTACTTTTTCTCCTTTGAAAGTCATATTCCCTTTGGTGATGTGTCACTAATTATTGCTGTCCTTACCACCTGAGTCTAAGAGTTTCTGTATATGTATATGGTGGTTGCAGTGAGTTTAGTGAGAAATCTCAAGGTGAAGGTGTATTTTGGAGAATAGAAGTTGATAATGCAAAGATGAGCTGCTACTAGTGATGTTTATGGATGTTTTAGAGATTTTTATCAAGCATCATGCCTAACATTTCAAATTTGTTACTTAACGGAATCTCCACAATCTCTTTGATGTTGCTACTATTTTATTCCTCTACTTTTCAGATAAAGAAACTACAGCATAGAAGGATAACTACTATTATGGGTCAAATTATGTTCCCCTGAAGGATATGTGTAGGACTCAAGCCCTAGTGCCTATGAATGTGACTTTATTTAGAAATAGGGTTGTTGCAGATATAATTGAGTTCAGATGAGGTCATTTAGGTGGGTATAATCCAACATGACTCTTATTCTCCTAAGGGGCAACCCTCATAACATAAAGGGGCATTTGAAATGAACAGAGGGAAGATAATGTGGAGACACTCAGGAAGAAGACAACCATCTGACAATGGAGACAGAGTGGAGTGGTGCTTCTACACATCAAGGAGTGCCAGAGACTTCAGGCACATACCAGCAGGTAGGAGACACAAGGAAAGACCCTCCACCAGATCCCCCAGAGAGAGCAGGAACCTGAAAACACCTTCTTATCAGACTTCCAACCTTCAGATCTTTGAGATAATGAATTTTCACTGTTTTAAGCTATTCCAGTTTATGGTGCTTTATTAGAGCAACTCTGGAGACTAACATAACTGCCTTGCCCCAAATCACAGGATTAGTAATCTCACAAATCAAGATTTGAATCCACACCTATCTGATGGTAAAATCCATAATCATAGCCAATGGGCTAAAACAGCATTATAGAAGCCATAGATTCTACCTTCAGAGATTTTACAGGAAAGTTGCCACTGCAGCCTGCTTCTGTGGATGATGAGTTCTCTAGGTGAGGAAGGAAGAGGAGAGAAATCCAGATAGAAAGAACAGGACATGCATGAAAGACAGGAAGATGTATGCTTGCTGTGCTTCAGGAATAAATGCCTGCATTTCTTGGGACAGTCCTGGAAGCACACTTGCATAAATAATTCTGTAGAAGAGGAGCATCTAAAATAGTAAGATGGTCACAGTCTATACCTGCATCATGGGACCTCTCATTTACTGTGGGAGCATTCTTGCCAGTGAATTCTTCTGGAATAGTCATCCTCTTTAGCCAGGGTGGGCTGGAAGATCCGATTAATCCACAAGATAAGGAACATTTTCCTTCCATGTCATTAAGCACCATCTCTTAATTGTCTCCTTACTCCCCATCAAAAAAGAATACTAAGAAGTCCTTTTCCAGGAAAAAGCTTATTTCTCCTCTCATCTGCTCTATCCCTGCCCCTGCCTCTCCACTTAGTGATGGACTAGTGCAGACAGGTGACTGTGGAATGTCCCCTATATATCAGCATGTATTCAAGTGTGTGCTCCAGAGGAGGAGCACAGGCCTGAGCACACTGGCAGGTGTGAAAAGTGTGCTCACAGCTTGAATCACAGATGTAGCCTTGCCACGCTGTATGATCACAGCAGCCGGTCCTTTAATCTCACATAGAGAGAGGAGGTCACGCGCTTGGTATTAGAGGACAGCACTGCCATGCCTCTGGATTCTAGCTTCTGCCTTATTTCCACCAGTAAAAACTCTTCCCTTGAACACTATACATTTTGATCCAATTCATGTGCAGTTAATTTAGCTAAGGCAGCAGAGGCTATGCAGGCAGTGGCTACTGGTCCTGAAATATCTTTACATGAATAAGAGGGAGAGAGTGAAGTCCTCGGAGCCATTTACAGCCTCTCTCTTCCTTTGTTCCCTGCCTCACAGTGAAATAGGAAATGCTGTGGATTCTTTTTCCTCCTGCCTTTTTCTTTCAATCTGTTTCCAGTACATAGATGGCATGCACTTATTCATGCTTAAAGTCGCAGCTCATACTTCATCCCTCCTCTAAACACTCACTGACCTTACCACCTTCCCTCCCATGCTGTGCTGGCAAAAATCAGGCGTGTCCCTTTCCTGTGCTTCAATTGCACAGTGTCAGCACATCTACTGAGACTTGTCACATTGAACTGAAATTATTTACTTACCTGTCTCTATGGCTGCATAACTAAAACTTAGTGTCTGAAAGCCATAATCTTTATTAATACTGTTTTATCTCCAGGGCTTCCCCACAGCTGCTGTCAGGCTGGGGCTGGGGCTGAGATCATCACCAAGATAACCTCACTCACATGCCCAAGTTAGGAAAGCTCAAGCACCTGGCCCAGAGGGCATTTCTCCTGATCCATGTGGTCTCTCCTCAGGGTCTCCCCTTCATGGAAGCTTCAGGGGAGCTGTGTGTCTTACATGGTGACTCAAGGCTCCAAAGGCAAGTGTCCCAAGACTTACTGAAGTAGGCAGAAACTATTGCATTTTTTTTCACTTAGTCCAATCACACAGCACCATATTTGCCACAGACCCAGGTGCACCCAGAATCAACAGAGTGGGAATACAATCTTCTCTCAACCCCATGGAAGAGGGTCAACATCACACTGTAATAAAAGCATGCAGCATGGGATATATTCATGAAGCCATCTTTAGAAAACACAACCTGCTGCAGTTACAAAGCCAGTGTTTGGCAAGATGCCTGGCACTTAATGGTCTCTCTATGAACATAAATGGTGCAATGAATGAATGACCCTTATCTCTCTGCATAAGCCTTATTCTCTTATGTCCAACTATTACAAAGGCTTCTATTCTTGCTTTTTTCCCTTTAGCTTTTCTTATATCCAATTTATCACTTACCCCATTTTCTGAAGATCCATTTTCTAAAACCTCTGCTTTTTCTGATGATTCATTTTCAAAAACTTTCAACAGTCCTAACTGCTTACGGCAGAACGAAGGTGTTATACCAGTTCTTGGGGCTGTGCATTTCCTGTGAATGTTCCACAAGTGTACCTGTCCACAGATGTGTCTCAACTCACCTACAGACCAAGAGAAGACTCAACTGGCACATGCATGTGCACTTGCATTTCATATGGAAAGCTTCCTTTGTCAAAAGCAGTACTTGAGTGATGGATTAAAATCATTATGTTGACTGCTGCCCCATCAATAGCAGAGAGAGGGAAAGGACACAAATCCCCAAGAGACTAGAAAGAGACATAACCTCACAAGCCAGTGGAGAGCAATGATGGAGTGAGATGATTTGCTAAACTGAAGCTGCTTCATGTCATAGAGCTTCATTCAAATTTAGGAATTGGAAACACCAAATACCTCAGAAATCTGGGGAGAAGATGGAGTTGAAAACTGAGAACACCTTAAAAGGATACATGAGGAAGAGCAGTTACTGTCCCTGACCATGGAAAGGATGTAGGTATATTCTGGAGAGAAGAAAGAGAAGAACACTAGAGATGGATCAGTAGGCCAGCTGATGGTAAGGTGTGTTACCAAAACAGAGGGAATTAAATAAAATTCTGCACATGCCACAGTATAGATCTTAGTGCTCCTTTTTCTGTTAGGCTTATGAATGTTAGATAAGCTTTTCTTCATGCCTCCCTTCCCCACATCAGACAAGAAATTGATATACATTCCTCTTTAGGCAGTAGAGGGACCCAACTTAGCAGTCCTTGGAAAAAAGACTTAGCGATTTTGACTATTGGAGTTTCCCACATGTTAACCTACCATGAATCACACTAGTGAACAAAGAGCAGCCCATAGAAATTTTTTTTCTTTTGACTAGAAAGAGATAGTCAAAGATCACCTTATACTTGAAAAAGAAATAACCTACCTAAAAATTTACAAACCAAAACAAATGTGTTAGAAAAATGTACTCAGAGGAAGTAGAAGTAATCCTAGGAGTAGTAAATTCTAGGAAAGGCAGAAGGAGAAAGAAAACTATAATTAAGACCCTGAGAAGGATTTTAAAAGATGGCAGAGAAAATATGTTAATATGAGAATTGGAAAATAGGCAGTATGTAAAAACGTGGATGTGTAACCGATGTGATTCTGCAATCTGTATACGGGGGAAAAAATGGGAGTTCATAACCCACTCGAATCAAATGTATGAAATATGATATGTCAAGAGCTGTGTAAAGTCTTGAACAACTAATAATAAAAAAAGAATTGGAAAATAAAGCTGAGGATATATAGCAGGAAATGTGACCAAAAGATAGAGATGGAAAATATAAAACCTAACAAAACCAGAGGCTTCGTGACCATCTAGTATCTGAACATAGGAGTTCCAGAAAGAGGAAGGAGAAGACAAAGGAGAGAAAGTTATCAAAGAAATAATTCAAGAGAAATTTCCCAAACAGAAAAGACATGAGTCCCCTTATAGAAAGGAATTTCCAGAAGGATTTAGAGGAAGGCCAGAAACCCATTGTGATCTAGAAAATACGCAGTTCAGCTTAGAGCAGGGACCCAGAGGAGCGCAGAAGTCCTCCAGCAAAACATGGGACAGAACCCTAATGTGTTTGTACAAAAGCCCTGAGAGAATATTCAACCCTCAAGTGAAGTTCAGGGGCAAATTGGTAGTAGGTACATCACAAATGAATTCATAATAATGCAATTAATAATTCCAGGGAAAAGAAAATGGAATCTCGCTGTATATTTATAGTTGAGCTATGGAGCTCAAGTATAAATGAAATGTAAATAATTCTAGCTATATGAAATTTAGAACTTAGAAAAGTGAAAAGAAGAAAGGGAGGGAGAGGGGGAAAGAGCATGTCAAGAAGAACAAGGAAAACATTCTAAAGTGTTGCTTCCATAAAAGTTTTGGGAGTTCCTGCCCACAGGATGAGATCTGAATCCTGTTCTGCATGACATTTCAGTCTTTCACAAGAGCCTTATGTTAATTCACTATTGATCAATGATGTGGGTCACTTTCCCACTCCACAGCTGTGCTCCTCTCTCCTCTCCAAACTTGGAATTCCCTCTCTCACCTCTCTTCTCCAAGTTTATTCATCTCCTAAGTCATTTTTATCCTTACCACTTACATAAAGCCTTTCCTGTCCATCCCCCATACACAGATCTTTCCTTTTTCTAAATTCCCGCAGCAATTACTATCTGTACCCAGTTAGCTAATTGGGCTCTTTGCACTTCGGTTTTCAAAGTATTATGGTTTCTGAACGGAGCTTACAAGTTCCTTGAGGACAGATTCTCCCACAGTGGTTCCTGCAGTGCCGCAGAGCTATCGACATGGTGGGAACATTAACATTTTTTGAACAAATTAGCTAATTAATAATTAAGTTACTCCACCTCATGTCTCTCTCATGCCAGGCTTTTGTTGTTTCTTCCACTGAGCAACAGGGGTTTGTTGTAACTTTCCATTGATCTCCTCTGCCTGTGGTTCCAGGCTATGACGACCCTGCCCCCGTCTGTACTCAGAGCTAGGATCTCAGAAGATGAGGAAGAGTTGGATGCAGATGGAGTAGCCATAGTACAATGGCTTACTGGTGTCAATTTGATTTTGGAAGATTTATTCCTACCACAGTCATGGCGGGATTAGCCATGGCAGACGGGGTCTACAATCAAATCAATTCTTAACTCCACTTAATGGAAAGAAGAAGAAAGGCAATAGAACAAGCAAATGTTTAGAAGTGGTTTTGGAGTTTACCCACCCTCAAAAAAATTTTTTTAAAAAGTAGTTCTGGAGATGTCATAAAGAAATCACCCAAGGGTTTTTTTCTTTTTTCTTTTTTTTTTTTTTTTGAGAGAGAGAGAGAGAATTTTTTTATATTTATTGTTTAGTTTTCGGCGGACACACATCTTTGTTTGTATGTGGTGCTGAGGCTCGAACCCGGGGCACATGCATGCCAGGCGAGCGCTCTACCGCTTGAGCCACATCCCCAGCCCATCACCTAAGTTTTTAAAGACCATTTGCTTAGTCTGTTGGGCACCCCATCTAAACACCTTGATCCAGAGACCCCCATCCTCCATCACCAACTCTGTCAGATTCGGACCCCTAAAAACAAGGAAGGCAATAAAAATGACATCTTCCCTTCACAGAAGAGCAAGACTAAAGTACCTTTTGCTGGCCCGAAGCTCTCATTTCTGGGTCGCAGTTTACTGAATCCAGGAACTTTGGAGTTGGAAGAGACCTAGAGATCATCTAGGCTAGTGTCTCTCTTCCTCGGCTGCTTCTGATGACAAATCCCCCTGGTTTGCCCAATGTGCAATGCTACCACTTCTGCTGGGATACTACCATGGAGAGAAAAAAACTTCTCTCAATAAATCAATGATGGAGAAATTACATGGCATTGTGCCAGGGATTCTCAGTCAACAGAGGGACCATTGAAGACAGCTGTCCTTGAATTCAATGGCTGGTTATGTTTTACAATCACAAACCTCCCTCCACTCCACCAAAAGAACATGAAGAAGGCTTTAGACTATCTCCTTCATGTCAACAAGAGGCAGGATGAGCATCCCTAATCCAAAACGAAATCCCAAATGCTCCAAAATCTAAAACTTGTTGGCACTGGCATGACATTACAAGCAGAAAGTTCCACACTATGAAACTTTGTTTCATGCACAAAAGTATTTAAAATATTATACATAATTATCTTCAGGCTACCTGCATAAGATGTATATAAAACAAATAAATTTCATGTTTAGACATGGTTTCTATCTCCAAGATATTTCATTATGTACATGAAAATAATCCAAAATCCAAAAAATTCTGACATCTAAAACACTACTAGTTCCAAGCATTTTGGATAATGGATACTCAGCCTATATTTTAAACATAACTTTAATAAGTTCAAAGATTCCTGAATCTCATCATGGATCCCATGCTAAGAATCCATACTTGTATATCATTTTTAAGGAGCAAGCAAACTTTACAGATCTATGGATTAAAACAATAAATTATTTTAACCTTGGAGGAAAAAAACTCAAACCTAAAAGCAGAGTTTTATCTTAAAATTGCAGCATCACACATTGTTCTTAACACCCACCAGGACCAAATGTGTCTCAGGGATACTGAGGAGGTTGAAAACACTGAAAAGAAGTGGGGCAGCTTGCAAGCAATTTTTGTCGGGCTGAATATTTCCTCGAAACGTCATGTGTAGAAACACCACGCTCTTTGCCAGCATGTTGGCAAAGCGCAGGATTCTGAAAGTTAATGATTTTATGTGTCCAGACCTCACACGGGTTGCACCTTTAAAAAATTTTATTTCTCTTTTGTTTGGAGGATTTCCCAATAACTTTTAATTAAGTGTATTCTCTGTTGGCAGCAATGAGACAATAAAGGGAAAGGGCTTGGACATTCTTGTTCACAAAGCCAATCCTATGTATTTGTTGTTGATTGATAGGTATAGTGCTGAAGTTGTAGTTGCAAAGTAAAACCCACAGTTAACTGATGCTTATGAACACAAGCTTGGAAAGAGGGCTCCTCGGCATAGAGGTGGTATATTCCATGGTCTGTTTGAAGTCTTGAAGGTTTCTAAGGCATTGGGTTCTTGCTCCTGGGAACTGATGCTTCCCAAAGAACTCCACAGACAAGAAGTCAGTCTGCTCAAATGAAACTATGTTGATAAAGAACTGAACCAGATGTTTGGGGAAGATGAGAAGTGTGGGCAAGATGAGAAGCATAGGGCATACATGTGTGACTTCTTACAAGCATTGAAGAGTTTTCTGTTTTGCAAGGTGAGATGTGACAAGAAACAGATCTGGCGTCTCAATATCAGCTCCTTGGTCCTAAAGGAACTAATTCATTTTTCTGCCTCCATGCAACACAACATTAACATACATTTTTTCTTTTTTTCTTCTTCTTCTTTTTGCAGTATTTCCAAAGAAGGGTATTCTAGCCTTTCTTAACCTTGCATTCCAGACTCTCACAGTGCCTACACTCAGGAAATACTTCCTCAGGTTTAACTAAATCCCTCTCCCTGCAATTTGAGACCATTGCTATCCTCCAAGGACTAGCAGAACAGCTGCCTGGCACCCGGCCAATCACACCATTCCACGTTCCCATTGTTCACCTAGGGAAAGAGCTCTGGGCTCTTGTGGACTGGCTTCCCACCACCCAGCAGGAGCCCCACCCTCCTCTAGGGGTTGCTTTGCTGTGACATCAGGTACTTATGTGGGGTGCTATTCTCGCAGGACTCTAAAATCATCATGAGTGACTTATTACCCTCTGAAAACAGAATTATCTGTGAGAGGCTTTGAAATGATGGTGTAAGAGAATGGTCTAAACCTTTATAGTGCTTTACCTAACCTGTGTGTGTACACAAGTTCCACTACAGGTATTAAAGCCACCATTTTAAAGATAAGGGAAGGGATCCTGCAAGATTGATTCAACCAAAAATTGCATAGATAAAAGGAGGGAAGCCATGAGATAACCCTCAAATTACAATACTCAGGTTCCGTTCTCTTTTCATGACAACAGAGTTGCTGGCTGAGGAGCAAATCAAATCCTAGACCAGTAACCATGCATGTCCTATCTTTGCGATTCTTTGTGTAAGAAACAAGAGGCGGATACCGAGGAAATAAGCATAAAGGCTGATTGGAAGCTACCAGCAAATGTAAAGTCTTCAATCACAAGAACTGTGGAATAGGTTGGAGCAGTTGAATGGGAGGACAGTACAGGTGGCACTGCAGGATGGCCAAGACAGGTATCAGAGGCAGAAAGACCTGACTCCCAGCCCTGGCTCTTACACATGCTGTGTGACACTGGACAAGTTCCTGTACCTGTGAGCTTCGGTTTCTTTATGTATGAAATGAGAAGAATAATACTTTTTTCACAGGTTATTTTGAAAAGTAAATGAGATCATTAATATTAAGTGCTTAGAACAGGGCCTGATAGATAGGAAGAGTTAAATAAACGTTTAAATAGTAATTATTCATATTATGAAATGAATAGAGCAATGAAACTGAATGGAGTTAGATCGGGAAAGGTTTTAAGGATGAAGCAAAATTGCAACATGAATATGAAAGCAAAATGGGGGTATAGGAAAAAAAGTCAAAACGGGGTGCTGTTTCTTTGCCCTCTTCCTTCCATATTAATTAAGGCCCTGATGGTCTTTGTATGTAAGTATTCACACTGTCCCCAAGGATTTCAGATTTTTAAACCCATTGTGGAATAGTAAAATAGCAGTATGTCTTAGGAGAGGGTGTGGATAGATGGCTTCCAGGATACACAGGGAGATGTGTTAAAGCAAATTCTATCCTAGAATGAAGAATCACTTCTGCATAACTCCATTAAAAATTGAGTGTGCCATAATGTTGAGCTATTCTTAGTGTGGATAACTTCTTGAAAGGTTAAATCTAATGACTTGGCTTGCTTGCCATAGATCTGCTGCTTCTGATATAGATGGGAGAGATGACCTCTCCCTACACTCCGCAAATTATTGGAAATAAAGATATTGCAATTCTTGGAAGAATCTTATTGATTGATTAAGTAAAACATCTGCCAAATGGAAATATAATTTGAAAGGTATACATTTAATGGAATTAATAAGCAGACTGATAAGGCAAAATGTTAAAAGTAACCAAAAAAGACTCTAATTGATTAGAGACATAAACAGGCCAGAAAGAGAAAGGAACCCAAGAGGAAAATTGCTGGATGCTCTTAGGGATTGTGGAAACACTGTCTTTGACATTTGTCCACTCCAGTATGGATCTGTGAAGCACAAACCACAATGCCACAACTATTTCCAAAGGCATGTAAATCAGGATGCACTACTTGTTGGTATAGGACAAGCTGGTTACTGCGCCCAGCCTAAAGGATTGAGGAAAGGCCATCCTGAGCTCTGGTGCTGCCCATTCACAATGTGGGTTTCTGTGGCTGGAGAAGGGAAGCCAACAAGCTGCACAGGCTGTCCTAGCCTGAAAGTTGATGCTGTTTGGACAGCTGGCAACACCGAAGGGAAGCCTTGGTCTGGGAAACCCAATCCATAACTTGCTTCAGAAGAATGCTCCTCAAAAACAGATGCTTACATTAGCGAGTGAAGGGCCAAATAGAGAGGGAGAGAGAGAATCACATTTATTTAAAATGCACTCTATGCTAGGCACTTTATACACACCATTTTATTTAACCCTCATGGCAATTTATAAGATAAAATTTACCAAACTCATTTTACAAAGGTCTGGTGGCAGAGCTGGGATTCGAATCCAGGTCTTGCAGACTTCAAAGTCTATAAATCTATGGCCTTTCCATGAGCAAGTTTACTTTGGGGAATAGGATGCAGACGGATTTCACCTAGAATGAGACTGTGTGATCTGAGCATAGGCTACAAAGCAGGAATCAGATTATGGAAACCTGAGTGAGTATCAGGTTAAGAGATTTAAAGCTTGTTTTCAAGGCAATCAGATGTCAAAGAAAGTTTTAGGACAGGGCTGGTGTGAGAAATTGTTATGGTTTAGATGTGGTGTCCCCCCAAAACTCACCTGTGAGACAATGCAAGAAGGTTTGGAGGAGATATCATTGGGTTACAGCCTAAGCCTAATCAGTGAGTTAATCTGGGATGGGATTAACTAAAGGGGTAGGGTGTGGCTGGAGGAGGTGGGAACTGGGGCATAGCCTTGGTGTATATACTTGTATCTGGAGAGTTGAGTCTCTCTCTCTCTCTCTCTCTCTCTCTCTCTCTCTCTCTCTCTCTCTCTCTCTCTCTCTCTCTCTCCTTGACCACCATGTGAGCTGCTTCCCTCTGCCACACACTCTGCCATGATGTTCTGCCTCCCCTGGAGCCCCAGGAATGGAGCCAGCCTTCTCTGGACTAAGACCTCTGAAACAGTAAGCCCTCACATAAACTTTTCCTCCCCTACAGTTGTGCTGGTCAGATCCTTTAGTTACAGCAGCGAAAAAGCTGACTAAAACAGGAATAATCAGAATTTTCCTTCCTACATTTATAATAGAATCCAGTGTGGAAGGGAGTAAAGAGAGACCAAATGAGAAAACAAGTAAAAAGGAGGAAAAAAATATTCCTAGCCACTGGCAAGTTAATAATAAAGGTCTGAACCAGATGGTAATTAAAAGGTCTTAGTGGAATAAAAGGTGTGGCCGACTGCATCTTTATCCAAATGGCCATAACAACATCTCCCATCCCACCTACTTTTCCGGAAACCTGTCATTCCCCATCACAGTATAGTCTATGCTCCCCTCCCTGCACAGGGCAGGCCTTTGTGACTACTTCAACTAACAAGGTATGACAGAGGGATGCTCTGAGGCTCTCAAGGCAAGGTCATTAAAAAATGATACAGATTCCACCCCGTTCACTCTATCTCAAGATGCTACCCTTGGAAGCCAGCCATTGCGCCATGAGAAAGACCAGGAGGCCACAGAGAAGCCTCCGTGGGGAAAAAAAAAAACAGGCTCCCGGCCATCAACCCTGGCCGAGCTCCCTGATGACACAGAGCACTGCTCACTCACTGTCTGCACAAGGAGTCAACCTCAGATCCTTGAGACCTTCCCTCCAGCTGCCCCAGGCAATGTCACTGCAACAGAGTCCAGCCTAGCAGGCCAAGCCATGCCCAAATTAAAAATTTGTGAGAAAATATGTTACTTACGTTACTAAGTTTGGGGGGGACGTTTATAAACAGTGTCTATAACAAGAACAAAAAGGGCCCTATGGGGAGAAAATTCACACGTGCATCAACCAACTCACATGCTGACGAATCCTGCCAATAGTTACAAAAGTGGATTTTATTTACTTGATTGTGTCTCCATTAAAATTTTAGACATGGGAAACAACTGGGCATCCACTTATAAACAAATCATCAAGTTGTTGCATTTCTCTAGTGTCCACTGTAATGGGGAAGGGTGGGGAGGCAGGAGCTCCTCCCTAAGGACCCAGGATCCAACACTGGAAAACCCACATTGAGCATGTACCATGTTTTAGGCAAGATGTTATGCATTTCACAATTCTTTTCTCTCCACATTATCAGAAAACTCTATGCAGAGTTCTACTCCCATTTTGCAGGATCAGAAAAACACCTAGAAAAGTAATTTAAAAAATCAAGTCGATGAGTGTTCGGGACAAGATTCAAACTCAAGTCTAATTCCAGTGCTAGTCTCTTTCTAGTACATCCACCTCCGTGTTTGCCAAAACTGGTTTCTCTTTGATTTTGACACATATGCACTATTAACTTTTTTTTTCAGTGCTGAGGATTGATCCCAGGGCCTCACACATGCTAGAAAAAAAGCTACCACTGAGTTACATCCCAGACCTACTATTAACATTTTTGTGTGTTTTGTTTGGAGTGGATTTTCTCCACTTCGGCAGCAATATATTTACCTTTCTTGGCTGCTATTTAAAAAAAAAAAAAAGTTTGCTTTCCTGAAGCATACACAACCCAATGATGTTGGAAGCAGATGGTCCACAGTATGCTGTGAGACATGGAAATCAAAATTAAGAGAAAATTTTGTCACAGTTATGGAGGGCTATGGTGCTACACATAAGTACATAGAATGTATAATGCGTCATTAGCAAAAGTGGCTTTTTCTTCTTAATAAGTTGGCTATCGCCCTGACTGAAAGGGTTCTTGCAATGAAAGCTAAGACATTTTACTCCGGTGTATGAATGTCTTATAAGTTGAAGTGCAGAACGCAAGAGTTAATTGTGCAAAACATATGGATGTCTACCCTGATAAGTCCCTTCAGAATTCTGTCAGGGGCTTGTGATTGTTTGAATGGGAAGAGTTCCTTCTCTGATTTCTTAGCTTGAAAAGTCATGTGAAGGGCAGGAGGTGCCAGTCTCCCCCTCTGACTGTCACAGAGTTCAGTGACAGGGGGACGAGGGCATCCGGGCTCCTCCATTTTGTCCTGGCACAGCCTCTGCACACTGAGACCTTGCTCTAGTTATTAACCCCTAGTCTTTACTCACTGGTTCCTAGGGGACAACAAAACTGTGCCAGCCCTACTGATTGTAAGTCATTACTTTAGAAAAAGTCATCAGTTCTTGTGCAAATCCAAAGGCCCTTTTAATGAACAGCCCTTTTCCCCTCAATAGTAATGCATTTCTTTCCTCAGCATGCCATTTTCAAAACCTTTGACATTTCACCATACCTCATCATTGCCTTCATCATGGATCATGCCAATTTGTCAGTTTTAATCTGTCTAAAAACTTGCATCTGCCAGCATAAACCTTTTTGTTTCTTATATGTTGATACAAAGATTTCACACATTGATTTTTGTGTAGCTCTGATTTCATGCAAGCTAAGCAAACAGTGACAGGTTGGTACTTGGGGTAATGAATGCTCCATCAGATTAATACAAATCAATGGCATTGGCAAGTTTTGGATGAGGCACAGGGGGTGGGGTCTGGACAGCACATGCTGCCAGAACAAGACAGATGGTCAGAAGCTGACTCTCTTACCTCTTTATCTTGATGGGCTCATTAGCAGATTTCTCTCCTTTGGGTCTCATTTGAGTTTCTTGGTTTTAAATGGCACCCCATAGATTGCCTACTCTCCTGGAAAACTACTGACAAAGCCTTCTCATGATCTGGCGCAGAGATTATTCTCGTGCTGGGGATCTATTTAACAGCCTGAAGAACCAGAACATAGGTAAAATGGTGCTGGGTCTACTATTTATCCAGGAGGATCCTTGGAGTCAAAAGAGTTAACACTTCCCTGTTAAGAACCTGATTTTCTAAATACAACGATTTGTTGAAGGTCAAGTTCTGTAGGCACATTATTTTATTCATTCTGCATAAAAGCTCTAAGAGGTAGTTTTCATGATTGTTGTTGCACCTATTATTGTTATTTCGTAGATGAGGAACTGAGGATTCATTCATCTGTGCAAGAGGGTGCAGTTGGTAAGTGGAGAAGGCAGAATCATCTCCGGATCTGTTGGGCTACGGAGCCCTGTGGTAGGTCACTGGGGTGGCCCTACATTGCCACTCATCTCAGTTGACATTGTCACTTGTCTCATAGGCAAAGGCAGATGGTTAATCCTTTTGAATGTTTTCTGGGTGCTGAATTAGCTCCTTATACAGCCTTCCTTCCTTCTTGTAGACCTCAGAGAACTTCAGCCATCTCTTCCCTCTTATTTTTGAAGCATGTGTCTATCTCCTTGGCTTCCCTCTCTCCTACCTTTGTTCCAAATGAGCATCAGCACAGGAAAAAGACAGTAGACAGTCAAAAGTTTTCAGAGACCCTGTGGGATAGAAAATTCATTGATCTAGCAACTAGAGATCCTGACCTCCTATTTTAATATTTTTTCATTATTGTTTTTAGTGATTTCCTTTCTACGTGGTGTCCCAAGCTCTCTCTTAATTAACCTGACTGCTTCCACTGTTGTTGGAAGATTCAGCTTGAAAGAGTTGCTAAGTGAGATTGCAAGCCTGACCCACATGTGTTTCACAATCTTCACCCCAAGTCTAAGTTACTTTTGCATGTCTGCATCCCTTCATTCCTGGGCAGCTTCTCTGATTGAAAATGTTTCCACACAGCTTTAAACTGGACCTTTGCAGATGCTTCTCCATGCTCACAGTGATCTCCTAAACCCAACTGTGCCTCTCCCTGTGTCCTGCGGATGTGCCAGGAGAATGTGGACCAGCCAGGCCCAGCACTGCGCCTACCTTCACCAGCACCAAGCTGTATGATCTAAGGAGCCTCCTTTACAACACGCACAGATGCTGCTCTGCCACACCATTTCACAGCTACGCTTCTCTACCCAGGATTCTTTGATGCTAATTTCCTTGTTTTCCAAACTCCACAGTTTCTTCTGTTTTTCTACCACTGCTCAAGGTGTCAATCCCATTGCTCAGCCTTGCCTTCTATTTTTCAGACTTTACATTAACTGTGCTCCAGGCTTGTGGTTTTAATTCCCATTGCAGTAATGATTCACAAGTCTCCACACCGAAGCACACTCTCTGCTTTCCTCTTAATTCCAAATAGCATCCAGTGGGAAATTTTCAGGCAAAGATTCTACCACTATCTTATCATACCATGCCTTAACTTCCAATTACTGTCCTTTTCATTCTTCCAAGCTCATTGATAACAGCTTGAAAATCTGTCTCTCCTAAAAGTCATTCCTTTATCCATTTATTCACTCACTTATTCATTAACTTATTCAATAAACATTTACCAAGTGCCTATTCTGAGTCAAGTTCTAGGGGAGGCATTGAGGATACAAAAGCAAATAACATATCCTGAATCTAATATTGAAGATCCTCCACCCATCAATATAATCCCATATGCAACCTTTTCTCTCATGATTTCCAACACCTTTAAGTGCTTTAGCCAAACTGGTCTCCTATCCCTTACCCTAACACATTCTTTCTTATCTCCAGGTCTTTGTTCTTGCTCTTCCTGCTGGAATAACTTCCATCAATCTTTCTGTCATCTAAAATCAACATTGCGGGCTGGGGATGTGGCTCAAGCGGTAGCGCGCTTGCCTGGCATGCGTGCGGCCCAGGTTTGATCCTCAGCACCACATACAAACAAAGATGTTGTGTCCACCAAAAACTGAAAAATAAATATTAAAATTCTCTCTCTCTCTCTCTCTCAAAATAAAATAAAATAAAATAAAATCAACATTGCTTGCAAATCCCATGTATTTTGAAAGTAATTTCATCGTGCTTTTGCTATTCTCTCAATTCCTGTAGAATTTTGTGATTCCATGGTTTCTCCTCCCCAATGTGATCATAGGAAGTAGGAAGGTGTGGCAAAGAATGTTCTGGTGGCAGAAAGTCTTAGAATTTGTAAGTGAAGTTGTCATATTTTCTGAGCAAGGGCAAGATTAGTTAATTTCTTTATTCACCCATTTTTTTTCCATTCATTTTTGATTTTGGCAAAAGACATAGGTTCTCAGAGGGCATAAGGCCAGCAATAGGGTGGCTGTCCATGATGCTGGTACCCATAGGCCCTGCTGCTCCGTAGCCTGGTGGCACTTGCTGACAAGGATCAAACCAGGTTGATGGAGGAGTTGACTGGGATATCAAACATCTGTTCAGAGTAAAAGAACTGCATTGTGAAAGGCTCATTCTGATCTCCACCCAACTTCATGATGGACCTCTCCCAACAGGGTGACAATAACCCCAGTACACAATATGTATACACAGTAGGCTTTGAGATTTTAAGGACAAGGAACATGTCAACCAGAAACATTTTCTTCAAATCTCCTCAGTGTACAATCACAAGAAAGTCCTGAGAGTTTTCTGTGTTAAAACTTCAGCATCTGCATAAAACAATATCCATGACAAGAACTACTTAGATCCTTCCATCTATTCTCTCCTTTTTCTTATTCAATGTTCATACTATGTCTGGGTCTCCTGAGACAGGCCCTCAAAAGAAAGCCCAGATCTGAGCTTGATCTAGGCATATAGATCTCAGAGGAGACTAGTGGTCCTCCCAAGACTTCTAACTCTAACTTCTGAATCTTCTTTCTCTTCTACCATGATCCTTACCCCAAGCCCTAGAATAGGAATGATGTTAACAGTCTTTGTTTAACTCCCTGAATGGCCAGTGCCCAAGCCAACCACACTGAACTCCTACCTCACAGCAAACTATAACGGGGAGTACAGCACCAACTTTGGTCCAATCTGAGATATTTACAAAATCAAGTACTAGAGAAGGAAATAGGGAGGCAGAAAAGAAATGCAACTATTCACCCAGCTTTGAAAAATCCATTCATAGCCATTTAGAAAATGAATGACTGCAGAAGTCTCAACCCATTGTTTTTTTATTTGAGGCATAGTGAGTGCCAACTATATGCATTTCACTCTGCTAGGTCCTCGGGATACAATGGAAAGTAATAACTGGAGAAAAATACAACAAAATCCCATTTTACAGCTATATGACCTGCTCCCTCCGTGTGGCTTGGGCTGAGTATGGAAGGAGAAGGCTAGTTTGACAGTTGCCATTCTCCTCTCTTGACATTCCTACTTGGGTTTCAGAGCTCTATCTGAGTCATAACTACAGCTCGACGTTTCCATTAAGCTTCCTAAATTACCAAGAAGTAGTGGTAGATGATCCATTGTGGATGTATATCATAGTTTAGATTTAAGTAAAGCAAACTTAAGAAATGACTGACTCCTGCTGCCAAATCTATAAGCAGGACATCAACAAGTAACCATTTCTTTGAGACCTCTAAATGATTTGAATCTGTAAATCTGCAGGGAACTTGCTGAAGAATGATTATCTACCCATCTGCCCATCACAGACAAAGCAATGGAATCACCTTTTAAACAAAAAGGTAGACTACTAGAAAAACTATATGAATAGCTTTTCTCTATCTTTCAGTTTACTATGTCCTAAGGGTTACAATTGGAGTAGTCATACCTTTCCAACACTCTTTTATCAAATGCTCTACAGAAGAGAAAAATGTGATGACCTTGGGACAGGGGAAGCCCCAACCAACATCCTAATGTGCAACCTGACATCCTTCTGCTCTTCACAGTCTTATCCCCCCACCATTCACCTTGAAATCGGGGATCGTGTCTTTGCTTCCACTTGTAGGAGTTTGTAGGACAGTACTGCTCATGATAAATAATTACTAACAGTGTTCACCAATATTCCTCTGTCACCAAAATCATTCCACTATTTGTTAACATTGTACAATTATCCACCAATCAGGATAAAAAAAGAATCATTGGCTTTCAATTGGCTAAATAGAATTGTTAATATAGTGAATAACTATTCACTAGTAAATGAGTCAGCCTATTTCACTTAAGTGAAGGTCATAGATGCAACATCTTATAACCATTATTTTAAAATATTGACATAAACAATTAAGTCCTTTGGGTATAGACCAAGGAGAGGGATACCTGGGTCAAATGGTGGGCCCATTCCCAATTTTCCAAGAAACCTCCATACTGCTTTCCATATTGGCTGCACCAATTTTCAGTCCCACCAGCAGTGTATGAGTGTACCTTTTCTCCCACATCCTCACCAACACTTATTGTTGTTTGTCTTCATAATAGCTGCTGTTCTGACTGGAGTGAGATGAAATCTTGGAGTGGTTACAGGGACACAGCCACATCAATGTTTACAGAAGCACAATTCACAATAGCTAAACTGTGGAATCAACCTAGATGCCCTTCAATAGGTGAATGGACAAAAAAAAAAGTAGCATATATACACAATGGAATATTACTCAGCAATAAAAGAGAATAAAATCATGGCATTTGCAGGTAAATGGATGGAGTTAGAGAAGATAATGCTAAGTGAAGTTAGCCAATCCCAAAATACCAAATGCTGAATGTTTTATCTGATATAAGGAGGCTGATTCATAGTGGGATAGGGAAAGGGAGCATAGGAGGAATAGATGAACTCTAGATAGGGCAGAGGAGTTGGAGGGAAAGGGATGGGGCATGGGGTTATTAATGATGGTGGAATGTGATGATCATTATTATCCAAAGTACAGGTATGAAGACACAAATTGGTATGAATATACTTTGTATACAACCAGAGATATGAAAAATTGTGCTCTGTGTAAAAGTAAAAATTATCATGCATTCCACTGTTATACATAGATAAAAACAGAAATATTTTAAAAAACCAATAAAGTCAAGCAAAGGCCATGAATTCAACGCCAGTGAAGAGCACATTAATTTATAGGCACATAATCCACCCAACATGGCGCCAACTGCCCAAGGGACAATGAACGTAGCACTGCCCCGTCCTCTAGGAGCTTTGAATCAGATTGAGGACAGCAGACATTCCTGGCAATTAGGAAATAACGAAGATGCTGTAGATTCAAAACAGAAAGATATGGAAAAAGCCAACCTTTTAAGGTAGAAGAATGTGACTTAAAATGAGAGATTTTTATTTGGTTACATTAACATGTGTAATAAAACAAATATATTTATTAAATTAGGGGAAATATATAATCAAAAATTAGACATAAACATTATAAATTATTCAATTACTCATAAATAAGGACTATGATCATTTTGGTACGTGTTCCATCAGAATAACTCTTATACAAAAATAGAGATCTTAAATAAAATAAAATTATACTATAATACTGTTTTTAATTTATTACTTATACTCAAAAACATATTTCAAACAAAACTGAAAATATGCTCACAAAATTGTAAGTGACACAACGCTAGGGAGGAAAGCCAGTGATGAGAGTCACAATCTGGAACAATCTAGAAAGATCTTGGCAAGACAGTACAAAAGCCAAAGTAACACAAACAAGTTTAAACAGAGAAATCATTTGACTTTCTAAATGCAAGAGGAATCTAGACTGTATCAACAGAAGCATGATGTGTAACACTAGGAAGGGGAAAGTCATTTAGGCTGTGCTGACCTGGCTTATCCTGAGCTGTATGCTCAATTTTATGACCAGCGTGGGTCAAGAAGATAATAAGCAAGATGGAAACTATGCCATGTGAGACATAATTGTAAGAACTAGAGGTGCTTAGCTGGGAAAGGGGAGACTTTGAGACTCTGAGAGTGTATTTGTGTGTGCAGGAATTCTTAGCATACATACACACAAAGAGCTATCCTGTGAAAGGATTTGATGTGTACTGTGTAACCTCAGAGGGCGAAAACAGATGCACAATTTTGAGATAATCCTCATGTCACCTGAGGAGCAGTAATTATATAAACATCTAAGCTGTCCAACAATGGAACAGATTGCCTTTATGGTAAGGAGTTCCCCGTTCTCTGAAAATTTAAGCACAGGTAGCATAAGGCATATCAGAGAGGGATCCCGGCCACCAAATGTGGAGAGTCCTGTGGTCCCTTCCAATTCTAAAGATGTTGAGATAAAGTGAAGGGAACATCATCAAACAAAATAAATAAGATTAGTTCTTGATTTGTGGGTTTGTGCCCATGCATATATATATGAGTTTATGGGTGTATAAAATTATCTATATCTAAAAATATTTATATCTTGGAAATATATCTTGAGCTTACAAATATATCTTGAGCTTAAATTAAAAAAAGAATTGCCTACTTATTTCTACAAGATGTAAAGGAGAAAGACAGACTGGGTTTGAATTCCCAAGGTCATAATCACAGTATGACCTTGGGAACAAGGTTAAACCCACTGAGTCTTAGTATCCTTGTGTCCAAAATAAAGAAACAACACACAGTCAAAGGAGCATTTTAAAGATCAAAGGACTTACTAGGCTATCATCCTGCCTAGCACATATTAAGTACTGAATACACAGAACATTATTATTATTATTATTATTATTATTATTATTATTATTATTCTCTCCCATCCTTCCCAGTAGCCATTCCCTTTCTCTTCTTTCTCCCCAAGTATCTCTGCTCACTTTCTCACTCTGACTTTCAAGGTGCTCCCAGCTTATCTCTGTGTCAAAGCACATCTGTCTCATCTCTCCTTTGATGCTGTAAGTGGTGTTTAAGGAAGACGAGACGTAGGGTGTGCAGGATATAGAGTGTAAACAGGAAGGTGCAAGGGAGAAAAGGGAACAGGAGAGCACAGGAGAACCACAACAGGCTTTCCCACCTCCAGCCCCTTAACCTGTATAAAGAGGAACAAATACAGGAAGGAAAACCCATGAAGGATAGACATTGTCAAAAGAATAAGAGTGGAAATCTTCGATCAAAGCAGGATCTCACACTGGAAAGGGTCAAAAGGAAGTGAGAAGCAAAAGAGAAGCCACTAGGACCAATGCAAGAACAATGAAAAAGATAGATGGTCTTAAAAAGGATAACAAATGCGTCTTCGGTAACTTTAATTTTCTGGGCTTTGGTGAGCTTTGCCTAAGCTTCAACTAAATGGAAATATAAATAGCTGAGAAAGAAGCCAGTGGATGGGAACTGACATAATGGACTCTATTGACTCTCTGAGAGATATAAGGGACCTTCTTAAAAGCATAATATTTTACATGATCATTTGTCAGCCTTCCTCTGGGTGAATGATCTCCTTTGGGGGAGGTAAGTGGAAACTAATCTCAGTGTTTTGTTTAAAGTGCACCCTGTATTGTGCTAGAAATCAGATAGCTTGACTGAGCAGATGGGAGGGGGGAGAACACAAGTGCCCACACCTCGTTTCCTTTTTCCTGAGGGGCTCTCATTACCTGACTGCCCAACCCAAGGCCAACGCCCACTTTTCTCTGCACTCCATGTGCCTCTAACTCATCACCTCTCCGTCAGGGCTGCTATTTGAAGGAAACAAGCCATTCTTGGTCTTCCTGCTCTCACAGGGTGGAACTAATCCACAGGCCCTGCAGATATTTCCCCAGTGGACACCACCACCTGTTAAAATCACTCATCTTACCCTGTTGATACTCAGTGATAAACTCTCAGCTCCATGAACTTGCCTCTTCCACCTCTGCACTCGGTGCCGGAAGCTTCCCTTACTGTCCCAGTCCTTTGGTTCTCATTCTTTTCTTTACCACAGTTCTGCAGTTGACTTGGAGCTTCTTAAAAGACCCAGATACAAAGGCTGAATGAAACTCAGAATTTCCAGGAGTAGGCTCTGAGGATCTGTACTTCTACAAGTTCCTGGCTCATTCTGATGCACAACATAATTTGGGAACTAACTGACTCTGAATGATTTGTTCAGAACTATAAATAGACATGCTTCGAATGCTAATTTTTCACAAGTTGAAGCTAGTCTTCAAAATTAAGCCATGATCTTCTTCTAGATTAAGACCACAATATAGTCTTCTCAATATTTCCCATCCATGGCACAGTGAGAGGTGCTGTAGATGAGGCTATAATTTGGGTTGTGTTAGCTTTAGAGAATGGCAAGATGAGGATGTACTTGTTTTACAGGATTCCATCTTTCTGAAGTTACAAAGCCTATCAATTTAGGCCTTGAAGATTTTCCCTAAGGATTAGGCAAATCTTAGAAAACTTCTTTGAGAACTTTTCATCCAGCTTTCCCTCCAACTTTTCCAAACTTCCCACATCTAATAAAGTAAAGTTAGTGCTATCTCACTCCCAAGATCAACTTACTCCTATACTTCTACTACTTCAGTGAAACAACTTCTTGAGTTCAAAATTATCACATCACAAAAGCCATAGTCCTCCAATCTCTCCTGTTACTTCATCTCCTAAGAGAAGAGAAATCTAGAGCAAAAGAAGACAATATGATCCTTGGATCCACATTAAAGTTCCAGAGGCAAATAAAAAGTTGACATTGACTGGTACTTGGAATGATTAATTGTATGCTGACTTGACTGGGCTAAGGGATGCCCAGATAGTTGATAAAGCATTACGTGTGGGTATAGCTGTGAGGGTGTTTCCAGAAAAGAATAGCATTGGAGTCAATAGGCAGAGTAAAGGTCACCCTCACTAATGTGGGCAGACATCATCTAATCCATTGAGATCCCAAGTGAAACAAAGGCAAAGGGCAAAACCTTCTCACAGTTCATGATCTAGGATGTCAGTCTTCTCCTGCCCTCGGATATCAGAGTTTCTATTTCTTTAGCTTTTGGAGGACTCCATGACTTATACCATAAGCTTTCCTGGTTCTCCTGCATATAGCCAGCATGTTGTGGGTGTCCTCAGTTTCCTCAATTATGTGAACCAATTTGCATAATATATCTCAGGAAAGAAGTAGACATCTTGTATTGAAAAGTTAGTAGTTCTGAGGTGACATCCACAAACATCTTCCTTTCACAGATGGGGGTTGAATGACTTCAAGGGAATCCAGCACATAGCACAGCAGCCTCAAAGTCTGAGATGACAGTGTTAAACATGTTTTTCACTGAGAACATCAGATGATTGATTGTGTAGAAAGTGTTTTTCTGTCTCACTCACACTTCCACTCAGACTGCGGCTCCACTGTAAATAAGAGTAATTCCATGCCTGTCGATCTGCACCCACGAGAGCGCAGAGACAGAAATGCTGTTGGCTATTCACAATTAGTACAGTTTCATTATACAAATTCTCACCAGTTGACATAAGAGCTCACTCTGACCCTGATGAACTGCCTGCCACCCATGAAAACGTACATTTAAATCCTATTCATCCTGAGATTCAACTTAAGTTTTCCTCCCCTGTCAAGATTGAGTCCAATGCCAACCTTGACAAATATGAATGCACTGTCCATTTTTGTAGTTTTAAACCCTAAGAAAAAGGGTGCCAGTTTTCTTGCTCTTTTCTGCACCCAATTTGCAGCTTCTATTTCAAATTCTGTGACATTCTGTTTCCCACCTCTGCCCCCTTTAAAATCTACCTATACTTCAAAGCCTGACTCTGGTAATACCTTTTTTACAGGGCATTCTCCAACAACTTATCCTCAAATTGATCACACCACACTCTTTTAAACACCACAGCTTCAAATCAACTGCACAGGTGGACCATCTGGTTTTCATTTTTAGGTGTTTGTGTTTTGTCTTCTCAGATAGATTGCAGATGGACCTGGATTTTAATGTCAGACAGACACATCTTTCCCTCAAAATGGCTTTGGGACTTTGAAAAAAGTTGCTTCTGTATGCCTCAGTTTCCTCTCTATAAAATGAGCGTAACATACCACCTTATACAGTTATAGTGAGGTTTGATTAAAGTCATTGCTCATTAGGGGTAGAAATTATTCTTAAACTGTGCCTAAAATATGGAAGGCTAGCCCAATGTCACAGCACAATGGCCTCACCGTGCATGACTAAGCCACTAACTCTGATGGCCATTCCTCCAGCAAATCTGATATAGTTTGTGAATTTTCTGTAAAGTTCTCAAAACTCATGGTAGAATAAAGCCTTTCCACATACACATAACACACACACACACACACACACACACACACAATCTGGTGTGTCTATTATATACATCAAGTTATCCAACAAGAAGAAACTGGCTCCTGAGACACATGGGCATGTCCCTTTGGTAATCCCCCATACCTCCAGCAAATGCCATTTGGGCATCTTCTAGAGTTACACTATTGGAAATTCTACTACTCTACTAACCCACCCTATGAGACTCAGGAGAAAATTCTTTAGCTGTTCAGATCTAGCTATGCTCATAGGCAGCCTGAAACATGAAAGAAGGAGTAGACCCCTTTGTCCCAAATACTCCTTGCTGCTTGTGCAGATGCCTTTTCTTGTTGCTAGCCTGCACATCCCTTCAGTAGAGAAGAGTCATCCACGGGCGTGCTGTGGGCTAAGCTGTGTCCTTCCAAACCTCATACATTTAAACCTTAACCTCCAATGTGACTATAGTTGGGAGACATAGCCTTTAAGGAGATACTTAAGGTTAAAAGTCACAAAGTGGATCCCTAACTACTAAGGCTCACATGCAAGCACCCAGCAAGAAGGCAGCTGTTCACAGGCAAGGAGAGAGGCCCCAGGAGGAACATCTTGACCCTGCCAGTATCTTGATCATCGACTTCCAGTGTCCAACACTGTGAGAAGATTGATTCCTGTTGTTGAAGCCACTCGGTCTAAAACCTTACAAAATGACTTCTTCTCTATATTAACAAAAATGTCCTCAAATAGACCAATAAGTGAGATACCTGCAGCCACAATGGGGAATCTCCAGGGACAGCACTGAAACTCCTATCAGGACAGTTGAGCAGGAAGAAGGGACAGTAGATTAGAGAACATTTCAGCATCGAGTGTTGTGAAGGAAAGCAGGGCACAGGTGCTTGGTGGGTAGCCCTGAGCCACTCATTTGGAGTTTGGAGTGAGGGGATCAGAGGCAGCAGGCTCCAACACCCACTGAGCTTGCAGCTTACCTTGGCCATGGCAATGTAGTACCAGGGGAATGGAACCCACTGGCCTGCCTCCCCCTCCCCCTGCTCTTGTCTCCCGAAGCTCTCATTATCAAAGTTTCCAGGAACTGGTCCTGATCTGATTCATGGGCTGCACTTAAGCTGCATATTTGAAGTAATTAACTACTGTGACCGGAAGTGCTGTGTCAGAGCGTCTTTGCAGCATGCTGTCTCAGCACTCTGCCAGCCTTGCTCTCTGTAGAGAAAAATAAAGCAAGTGATCATTCTGAAGATGGTAGGATTAGGGCTTAAAGGGGACGAGGACTCACAGAATGTGGGGGCTTGGTGAATTTTGAGCTATTGCCACTCCATCCTTGATTTTCCCAAATACATCTACACATCACTCAAGTACTTTGCCCATAGAATGATCCTGGTGTGGGATTCCAGAAACATGAGTTCAAGACTGATCTTTGCAAATGACTTCTAAGCTGATCCCTTTCTAACTACAACACTCTAAGTTAATCAGTCTTGCAAGTCGGTTTTTCTTCTTCAGAAAGAGTGAGGATTTTAGGTGGTGAAATGTCCAAAGAACATCAGACCCGAGTTGGAATTTGTATTTTACTCTCTGTGCTCCCTGGCTAGAACTGCAGCCTTTGGCATCCAGGCTTTTTTCCTGTCTAGGTCTCAGTTTCCTTGTCTATAAATAATGGGAATAACTTTTATCATCTAAAAAGTTCCTGTCAATTTCAGAATTTGAGTATGCTACTTTAAAAAAATCCTTGAGGGCAAAAAACAGAATGTGTGTGTGTGTGTGTGTGTGTGTGTGTGTGTATCCTGTTAACTCTGCAAGAAATAAATGGGCAGTGCAGGATGTACACTAATAAGGCACAATCATTCTTGCTTTGATTTTTTTGACTGTAGACAGCACACATTGCTATGGTGCCCCTACCATACACTAAACAATACAACCAGCAAAATGTGTGATGCTCCTTTAACAGTGAAAATACACATGCAGAATGGAGAAAAGCCCACTCAGGGAGGCTACCTGCAAGAGGCAGGCCCTATACTGCATATGCCAGAAAAGAAAGGAGGAAAGAAATCCACCTCACTTGCCCTTCTGGCTGCCCTGAAATGCCAGGGCCCAGCACGGTCATCCAGAGAACCCAGAGCACACGACGTGTTGCATTCATTGCTTCAGAGCCATCCATTGTCCTCCTTGCTTTGGCATGAAGACACGGTGTGCATGCCAATCCCTGAGCTCCTGACAACCTGAAACAGCATCCCCTGAAGATTAAATACAAATTTACCAGGTAAAACCCAAATGCGATAAAATTTCCAAAGAGAGGATTTGGGAAAGTATATTAAGATGAAAAGAAAAAAAAAAAAAGAAGAAGAAAGAGAAAAAGGAGACAGACGTGGTCAAAACAAGGCAGCCTTTGAAATTTACCAAGTGGCTTCTTTAATTAAGGACAGTCTCCTTAAATTACATTCATTTCTCTTACCCTTTTCAGGCTAGTCCAGGGTGAATAATGTGTTTCTTTCTGGCTGAAGAGATGCCAAGTTGAAGGCAGTTTGGGGTTGATAAAATGTCCCTGTGCCCTCAGCCAGAAATCCTGTCTACTTTGAGAAACCAAGAAAAACTAGTTTAAACTTGATAGCGAAAAATGAAAGCACCTACTATTCCATAGCACTTTTCATTTCAAAGCACATTCAGGCACCTCATAAGTAAAGGTTAATGACACTTGGGCCTACTTTTCTGTTCCTCGAGCCTTCTTCTACCTCACTTAACAGAGGTTTAATATCATGACTCATACTTATGCCCAAGGTAGCCTGTACACAGCCACCACACAAATCATTCTAGAACCTCCCTTAATTATTTCTCTCCCCTGCTCAAGAACAGCAATGGTTTCCCATCATGTATCAGGAAAAAAAAAAAAACCCTCATTCTTGATTCTGCTGGTTAAGAGCCATCATCGGTTGCCTTCTGTGCCCACCCTTGCTGTCCCTCTACTAAGCTAAACTTCCGAGATCACAGACTTTCCTGCTGTTGTGGCTGTGATCCTGCTGGTTTCGTTCCAGTTGATTTGTCCAAATCACTGCTTTCCTCAATCCTAGCAGAGAATCGGGCATGTGGAAGACACATAGTAAATGCATGCTGAAGTAACAATGAAGCAGGAGTGGGCAGTGCTTCAAACTATTCCACAGCTCCCATTGGTCTCTATCCTAATTGTTCCGGAAGGCCACTTCAAGTGCCATTTCCTCCTTGAATCCTTTACCCCTCCTCCCTAACACCGCTCCTGTCCCTTAAAGTAGTAAGTACCTTGTTGGTCCTCAGAGGATAAATTGGACTGCTTCTTGCTTTCCTCACAGTGCCTACCCTAGTCCCTCAATGGGTGTCCCCAATGTTCTACAGGAAGAAAGAGATGGAAATTGGTCTTTAGATGACCTGCATGCTGAATTTAGCTTTCAGTGAAGGCCTGAAACTGAAAGGACTTAATTAAATGAACTTCCTTCTTCTTTTCCTGATCTGGGTGATGTGGTCCTCATCCATTCCCATTTGCCATATCTGCATGTTCACGCTGTATTCAGAGGATGGGTCTGGAGCTGGACTGCCTTGACTCTTGAAACACATGTGAATTTCCTGGCTGTGAGACCTGGGTTAGTTCCTTAACTTGCCTGCATTCTCATCATAGACTCATGGTGAAAGTTAAATCAATAAAGTGCTTTGAACATTACCAGGTACATAAAACGCCAAGTTAATATTGCTGATTATCATGTTCCAGCTGATTATCTGGTACATGAAACACACCCACTCTTTTCTGTCTCAGAACTTTTGCACATGTGAATATTCTAGACCTGAATCTTGTAAGGTGCAAGATAAAGTAGATTAGGTCAGCCACCTGGAGACCAAACAGCAAATGGGTAGTCAAGGAGATGAGGACACACCTAGACCAGGCTCAGTGGAGTGGAGTAGCCTTTCGTATAAGCTTTGCAAAACAGGGATACAAAAAGCTCAGCAGTGTGTTCAATAACAAGTATTTTTGCCACATGTAATAAGTCATCATGGAACACATCCTGAAAGCTTTCCTCTCCAAAGGGAGTCAAGGATCCAGTTGCCTAGGATCCAGTAATGACTCCTTTGGCACAGACCTGAAGGACAACAGTTTTCCCCTGTTGCTGCTTTTTTCACTTATTGGGCTGAAGGGGAGGGGCAGGGCAGGAGGTGGGAGCAAGTAGGTTAGCAGCACCAGCCAAAAAGGAATAGAGACTCATTCTACCATCTTTCCTATCCCCCATGTTCCCTCCCCTTCCCTCCTTCTTTGGCCCAAAGTTCCTCCATTCTCCCCACACACACCCCTATTATGGATCAGCATCCACTTATCAGAAAAATGCATTTTGCTGTTGTATATAACTAATTAGAACAAATAATTTTTTTTAAATAAACAGGAGACAAAAATCCATTTTACCATAGACAAATGACCCCTCCCCCACCTACCTTTGGATAGAAAGTAGAGCAGCATGAAATATTTAAAAAGCGAATTTGCTCAGTGCTACATTCACCCCCAGCACAGTTTCTAAAACACACTTGCAGTTTTCTAAGACTCCTAATTAATCAGAGGAAGTTGGACCCTCATGGCGTTGTAGACAGCTCTAACAAGCTTGTTTTAAAGGAGTTAAAGCAATGTGTTGATTGGAGCAAGTCAGGAGCATGGACGATAAAGACAATGTGTCACAAAAGAGGGGAGGCAGTTCTGCAGCAGCAGAGAGGGAAGGTAGGGATGGGCCCACGAGGAGATGCACGCCTTCCTCCAGAACTGCAGCCTCCAAACTTGCTTGTCATACTGTTTTTACAGCCTCTTGTTTGGACAGAATGGAAGGTTCCCACGCACACACTTTAGTTTTGGGTCTTCAGAATCTGCAGGTGGAACAGGTACAGAGGAGCAGAGAGTGGCAGAGATGGGAGCACGGGAAGAAAGGAGCAGAGCGTCTGACGCCCGCCTTCAGAACCACACAGAGAGGAGAAAAACTATCCTGCTCATTTCTGCACAGTGGGAAAGAGGAACTAAAAAGCCTCGAATTAATTCATCATGACAACCTTTGTGAGGAACCTCTGCGTTTGATCTTGAAAAGATTTCATGATTCTTTTGATAGCTTTGAGAGGAGAATGGGTAAAAAGTTAACTTCCTTTTGATTTTCTTATCAATAGTAAATAAAGTTCAACTTTGCACGTTCTCTGTTTAGCCAGTCCCCCTTCCTGGGACCCAAAGATCAAGTCTGCGATTGAGATTCAAAGAACATGGGGAAATGGGACCCTTTGGGACCCAATGTGCTCCTCTCCAAAGGGAAACTGACTCTCTCCTGACACAGGCAGAAGCCTTGGCTATAGAAGACTTCTTTCCTTTACAGACAGGTGCTGGGCCACCAGGTGAGGCTGTCCTGACCCCAGGATGCAATTTGCTTCTCTTGCAAAAGAATCGAGTTGGGCTAGAAGACACAAAGATAAAGCCTTGGTAGAGTTGGTTTAGCTGGCTTTCCAAATTGGGTTCCTCCACTGTCCCTCTCCATGACCTTGTCCACATAATTCTCTCTTTCTAGACCCTGGATCCCCTTCTTCTACAATGGGGATAGCGTTTGCTGATTCAACACCAAGACAGTGACATTTCATCTGTCATCAAGCTACACCAGTGTAGTGAGGGGGTCTGGCCTTTATTTGAGATTTTATAATATCAGACAAGCTCATGAGGATTTCCACTCAGAGCTTTGTTTTAAAATAAAATAAACTTTTTATCCAAATCACTAACAGCCTTGAAAAATACAAAGTAGGCATTTCCAACAAAAGTTTTCAAACATCTTTAAAATCTTATACTTTGTGTATGTATTTCCTACTCAAATATAATTATTTATATTTTTAAATCTGGGCAATAATCTGGAGTTTTCCCATTAATTCTTAATGTATTCTCTTACATCAAGGCTCAAATTTATGCATCAATTTAGACTAGGCTGATGTTTTGTAATTGATCAGTGTTCTCTTACTTTAAAATCAATAACCTTCCCCAAGATAACACAACTCAGGGGCTTCTACCGCCCCAGATGGTGAGATGTCCCTTCCACTTCAGCCGGGGGTCTTTACCATGAGTGATCTCAGAACATATGAAATATCCTTTAGGGACTTGTTTAAAAACCTTTTGTGTACATAAATTCAGAGCAAATAATAGCCTACTCCATAAAAGTCATGAGGCCTTAGAGATTATCTCATCCAATTATGGATGAGATAACTAAAGCTCAGAGAGGTTAAGTAAATTGCCCAAATGTATATAACTAATTGGTGTCCAAACCAAGTTTAGAATTGAAGTTTCTAGAAACCCATTAGAATGCATTTTCCAATATATTATATTTCTATTCAAATTAGGTCAATGAATATTTACTGACTGCCTAGAAGGCAAAGGCAGCATGCTAGGTGTGGTGAAGAATACAGAAATGAATAGGATACACTGCACACCCTCCAAGGACTCACATAATAGAAGAAAGACACATAGTGCTATAATTCCAGGTGGCTTTAGAAACACTGCCATTTTCCAGGTTAACTCCAAATGGTTGGGAGAGATCAAAAAGAGAATAACTCTAACTTGAGATTTAGGAAACTCAGTAAGAAAGGTTTGTTTTGAGCTAAGCTTTGAAGGATGAGTAGAATTTTGATAGGAGATTGTTATAATAAAGAACATTCTAGAAGCCCAGGGCACAGATGCAAAGGCAGGCGGTTTCTGAGCTTGCCACTGATTTTAATAGTTAACTTGAGGAGACACTTCTGCAGCTCTAGTGACTGGGTGGACAGTTCAGCACTCTGACCTGACTTGGAAGTCTAGATAGTTTGGGTTCATAGCCCATCCCCATCATTGATGAGCATATGATTTTGCACAAGCTATTGAACTCCTCTGCCTCAGTTTCCTCACCTGCAAAGTGGGGTTTATAACAATATCTAACTCATAATATTATTAAGAGAATTAAATTAGTTAATATAGGTAAAACACTTAAAACTATGAATGCTAGGTAAGTGCTAAAGCAATCCAACCTGACTGAGGGCAGTAGTTCTTTCAAATCAAATATCCTCTGTACAGGCAAGGAATATTTCTGAAAGGTTCCCATTCTGTTACTCAGAAATAACTTGGTATGCAATTCTGTGATGATTCCTGGAAAAGATGCTTGGTCAGATTGCACAAGTGCTCTGAATCACCTCTGCTAGAAAATCCCAGCACCTTGATGTGACCCCGGAATACTCCTCACCCTGAGATGATGGGTTTGGCCCTACCGGAACTGTAGCCTGCCCCTGATAATGCACTGAAGTCACAAGGAGCTCGATTCTCCACTGCTCAGAATAGACTCTGACCTCGCTGCGGGCTCCCGTGTGCTAATGGTTTCATGTATCCCAGATTGCATTACTACCAGGAATCGATTTTTTAGCTCTTTAAAAACAGTCTATTTTGGACATCTTTCCCCCACTCTTAGAGATGTATTTATTTCCCAGAATGTATAGCAACTCTTAGACAAAATAAATTCTGATTACTGAAATGGAAGCAATCTGTTGTCCAGTTGTCAGGAAAGCTGGGAAGTTTTCCTTAGGAAATTCTTTAATAGGTCAAAGCAAAGGAAATCTGCTTCTCTCCTGCATTAGGTCCAAAGTGAAACAGTGTTATCATCCAACTGAGATTTGAGAACTTCAGTACAAGCAACCATGTGCACAGAGCTCGCAGTGCACACAGAAGCACCATTCAGTATGGTAGCCACGAGCCACAGATGGCTATTAAGCACTTGAAATGTGGCTGGTGTGATAGAGGAACTGAATTTCTAATTTTATTGAATTTTAATTACTTTGAGGTAGGGAGTGCAGCTCAGTAGTAGAAAACTTGCATAGAATGTGTGAGCCCAGGAGTGCAATAGCTAGCACTGGAAAAAAAAAATTAAAAAAACAAAGAAATTTAAATATAAGTTATTTTACTTTATATTTTTGTAGTGCTGGGGATTGAACCCAGGGCTTTGCATATATTAGGTAAGTGCTCTATCACCAGGTTATTCCCCTGCCTAAATTCCTGGAAAAACTTTTATTTGGAAAAATTTTTGAGATGTAAAGCTACTTAATCAACTATAACTGGTATGTAATTTAAATGCATATCAAATATTTCCGATTAGAATTTAGCAACCAAGTTGAGATGTACTATAAATATAAAACACATCGGATTTCATAAGCAGTATAAAAATGTACAACATCTCCTTTATATTCAAAATGACAATATTTTGGTTATGTTGGGGTAAATAAAATATGTCATTAAAATTAAGTACATTGATTTTTTCCTTTTATTTAATGTGATTTAGAAGAATTCAAATTTCACATTTTATGTATTTCTATTGAACGTTGTTAGAGCAAATTGAATGTATCAATCCATTTGTTCTTTACAACAACCCTGTGAGATGGTCAAAACTGGCATTATTATCTCTGTTTTTGTTGTTGTTGTGTTGTGTGCTGTTGTAGTGTTGTGTGCTGTTGTAGTGCTAGAGATGGAACCCAGGTCTTCACACATGCTAGGCAGCTGTTCTACACTGAGCTACACCCCAGCCCATTACCCCTGTTTTAAAGCAAGGGAAACACAGACTGAGGCAACTGTGGCTCATGAAACCCTGGAATGAGAGCTGACCCCCATGGCTTCTGATTGAAATCAAGGGACCCACCTGTGCACTGAGTTGTTTAAAACTGTAGATGAAACTTTGGAAATCCTCTTGAACTCTCAACCTGAACTTTTAGCTCCTTACATAAGCAGGTAAAGTCTACAGGAGCACTATCACATAGGGAAACGTCACATGACCATGTGCTCAATCACCCTCAAAAGCACATCACATTTATTTGTCTTTCCTATTTGGAGATTAAGCTACTATGGGTAAGTTTCCCAGGAAAACCAGTTCATAGATGCACAAGAAGACACACACTAGAATGTTTCCCTCAGCATTGTGTGCATGTGTGTGTGTGTGTATGTGTGTGTAAATGTGAGCATTAGGTAGTAATTGAAGCATTCTTGCTACAGGAATAAATAGAAAAAAAATCTGAAACAGAAGCAATTAATAAGAGACACATTTAGCTGTGTGGATAAACAGTGTTGAAAAAACAAACTAAAAAGGAAATAGAATGAGATTTATTGCACAATTCAAGTAGATTTGCCCAATGATTTCAAGACCAACAGTAAATTTCTAACCCAAGAAAGTAAAAATATGGGCTCATCATAGCAAGAAAACAAAAACTATAAATAAACAAATAATAAAACAAACAAATGTTCAATTCATCAATGAAAAAAAAGCCCATAAAACTTTGCAGATGATAAAAGTAGAACTTAAAAACTGAAGGACAATATGTTCATGAATGGGGACATTCATGAATGTAAATCGTCACTACTCCAACAACCAAATTATAGCAGGGAACAGGTTAAACTACCACATAGGGCTGCAATCAGCAGAAGTCAAACTATGAGAACATCCAGGACAAATAGAATGAGCACACAAGAGTCTCCAAAAACAATACATTTTAAGAGAAAACAAAAGAAGTGGAAAGTTAGCATGGAAATTAAGAGACACTCAAAGACAGATCAACAATCACAATTTGAGAGTCTTGGTCAAATCCTGGATTTTTCTTTTCCTGTGGTACTGGGGATCCAACTCGGGTCTTGTGCATGCTTACTACACAAGTGCTCTACCACTGAGCTGCATCCCCAGTCCTGAATCCCAACATTTAGAAAACTGTAAAAATATTAAGGCATCATTGAATATTGAATATTTATATTTGATAATATCAAGAAATTATTTAATTTTTCACCTATCATAATAGAAACTGTAGTTATTTTTTTTAAAAAAAGAGTCTTTATCCTTTAAAGGTACACAGTAAAATATATATAGATAGAAAATATTTGAGATTTGCTTCAAAATACTATAAAACAAGTTTAAAGTCTGGCACCATCCTAAAGTAAAAATAATTGAGGACAATGAATAATATATGCCAGTGGTCTTACTACACAATCAATTTTCTCCTAAAAAGCTTGCTATTAGAGATTTCTACTTTAGTCCATGATGGAGTACATAGCAGGAGATTAACTTTCTCACTTTAAATTACCAGAAAAGTCATCAAAAAATATAGGAAACTATTGTGGTGTCTGTGATCTCCAGATAATAGGTAGAATAAGATAAGCCAAACAATTGGCTTTGCTTTCCAACTGAAGGCACATTGAAGGACATAAAACTGAGCAGTGGGTTTCTTAGAAGAAAAAAGATTCTTACTGAGCTGAAAAGACAGATGTCCAAGTTTCGGGAGCCTGGATGGTTGGATATGCAGGCTGGGGTACTTAGCATGTCCTGGAGTCTGAAGGGAGGGAAGGAGAGCATGATGCTGAAAAGAAGCTCCATAAATCTGGAAAAGGAATCACCTTGAGTTTTGTATAAATACTAAGCTATAAATGCATAGGGGGAGACCACAGAAGTTTGTATAAAGATAATTAGATCAATTAACAGAAAACTGTAAACTGAACAGCCATCAGGTTTTACACATAACTGAGAGACATTCAAATTCCATCCAGACAAATAGTAAATTTCATTAAACCCTTGGACAATTATACACAGACCACAAAAAGATCTTAGTAGTGCAGCTATTATCTCCCTATTGAAAAGTCTCTTGAACCACCCTAACAAAACTTATAAACTAGTCCCAGAAGATCAAGCTGTTTGGGAAGTAAATAAGCTACCTGCCAGAATAAAGCCCCAAATTTTTTACATAAAGATAGCAAAATCTAAACACTCAACAAAAAGCTTTCTAAATGTCTCACATACAATCAAGAATTACTAGATGTGGAAAAAGCAGGAAAATGGAACCCATGTCCATCAATACAAAAATTAGGCATTAGAAACAGATTCATAAATGACCTATAGTTTAAATTAGCAGAAAACACTTTAAAATATGTAGAATAAATATGTTCAAAAATTTAAAGGAAAACATGAACATAATGGAAACTTCATGTTGCTTTTGATAACAAGTCTGAAAAAGACAAATCTAATCTACAATGACATAAGGCAAATCACTGGTTGTGTAGGGTAGGTGACAAGAGATTGACCAGAACAGAGCTCTAGAGATCATTTTGAAGTGATGTAAATGTTCTATAATGTGAATGGATTGGTGATTATACTCAAAATTCATCAAAATGTACACATCAAATGGCACATTAGTACATTTTCTACTGCTATAAAAGACTAACACACACTGGGTAATTTGTAAAGAAAGGAGGTTTATTTTGGTTCATGTTTCTGGAGGAAAAAGAAAATGGCAATGACATCTGCTTCACTTCCAAAGAGGGCCTCCTGCTACACCAACTCACAGCAGAAAAGAGAGGAGAGTGTTGTATGTGGAAGAGCATTTGTGCAAGAAGGTCTGAGAGGAGGGTCAGCCTTGATTTTTTTTTTAATTTTTTTATTGTTGGTTGTTCAAAACATTACATAGTTCTTGATATATCATATTTCACACTTTGATTCAATTGGGTTATGAGCTCCCATTTTTACCCCATAGACAGATTGCAGAATCACATCAGTTACACATCCATTGATTTACATATTGCCATACTAGTGTCTGTTGTGTTCTGCTGCCTTTCCTATCCTCTACTATCCCCCCTCCCCTCCCCTCCCCTCTTCTCTCTCTGCCCCCTCTACTGACATTCATTTGTCCCCCTTGTTTTATTTTTCCCTTTCCCCTCACTTCCTCTTGTATGTACTTTTGTATAACTCTGAGGGTCTCCTTCCATATCCATGCAATTTCCCTTCTCTCTCCCTTTCCCTCCCACCTCTCATCCCTGTTTAATGTTAATCTTCTTCTCATGCTCTTCGACCCTACTCTGTTCTTAGTTACTCTCCTTATATCAAAGAAGACATTTGGCATTTGTTTTTTAGGGATTGGCTAGCTTCACTTAGCATAATCTGCTCTAATGCCATCCATTTCCCTGTAAATTCTATGATTTTGTCATTTTTTAATGCAGAGTAATACTCCATTGTGTATAAATGCCACATTTTTTTTATCCATTCATCTATTGAAGGGCATCTAGGTTGGTTCCACAGTCTTGCTATTGTGAATTGTGCTGCTATGAACATCGATGTAGCAGTGTCCCTGTAGCATGCTCTTTTTAGGTCTTTAGGGAATAGACCAAGAAGGGGAATAGCTGGGTCAAATGGTGGCTCCATTCCCAGCTTTCCAAGAAATCTCCATACTGCTTTCCAGATTGGCTGCACCAATTTGCAGTCCCACCAGCAATGTACAAGTGTACCCTTTTCCCCACATCCTCGCCAGCACTTGTTGTTTGACTTCATAATGGCTGCCAATCTAACTGGAGTGAGATGGTATCTTAGGGTGGTTTTGATTTGCATTTCTCTGACTGCTAGAGATGGTGAGCATTTTTTCATGTACTTGTTGATTGATTGTATGTCCTCCTCTGAGAAGTGTCTGTTCAGGTCCTTGGCCCATTTGTTGATTGGGTTGTTTGTTCTCTTATTGTCTAATTTTTTGAGTTCTTTGTATACTCTGGATATTAGGGCTCTATCTGAAGTGTGAGGAGTAAAGATTTGTTCCCAGGATGTAGGCTCCCTATTTACCTCTCTTATTGTTTCTTTTGCTGAGAAAAAACTTTTTAGTTTGAGTAAGTCCCATTTGTTGATTCTATTTATTAACTTTTGTGCTATGGGTGTCCTGTTGAGGAATTTGGAGCCCGACCCCACAGTATGTAGATCGTAGCCAACTTTTTCTTCTATCAGACGGCGTGTCACTGATTTGATCCATTTTGAATTCACTTTTGTGCATGGCAAGAGAAAGGGATTCAGTTTCATTTTGTTGCATATGGATTTCCAGTTTTCCCAGCACCATTTGTTGAAGATGCTATCCTTCCTCCATTGCATGCTTTTAGCCCCTTTATCAAATATAAGGTAGTTGTAGTTTTGTGGATTGGTTTCTGTGTCCTCTATTCTGTACCATTGGTCCACCCGCCTGTTTTGGTACCAGTACCATGCTGTTTTTGTTACTATTGCTCTGTAGTATAGTTTGAAGTCTGGTATCACTATACCGCCTGATTCACACTTCCTGCTTAGCATTGTTTTTGCTATTCTGGGTCTTTTATTTTTCCATATGAATTTCATGATTGCTTTCTCTATTTCTACAAGAAATGTCGTTGGGATTTTGATTGGCATTGCATTAAACCTATAGAGAACTTTTGGTAATATCGCCATTTTGATGATGTTAGTTCTGCCTATCCATGAACAGGGTATATTTTTCCATCTTCTAAGATCTTCTTCTATTTCTCTCTTTAGGGTTCTGTAGTTTTCATTGTATAAGTCTTTCACCTCTTTTGTTAGGTTGATTCCCAAGTATTTTATTTTTTTTGAAGATATTGTGAATGGAGTGGTTGTCCTCATTTCCATTTCAGAGGATTTGTCGCTGATATACAGGAATGCCTTTGATTTATGCGTGTTGATTTTATATCCTGCCACTTTGCTGGATTCATTTATTAGCTCTAATAGTTTCTTTGTAGAGCCTTTTGGGTCTGCTAGGTATAGAATCATGTCATCTGCAAATAGTGATAATTTAAGTTCTTCTTTTCCTATTTTGATGCCTTTAATTTCTTTCGTCTGTCTAATTGCTCTGGCCAGTGTTTCGAGAACTATGTTGAACAGAAGTGGTGAGAGAGGGCATCCCTGTCTTGTTCCAGATTTTAGAGGGAATGCCTTCAATTTTTCTCCATTCAGAATGATGCTAGCCTGAGGCTTAGCATAGATTGCTTTTACAATATTGAGGTATGTTCCTGTTATCCCTAGTTTTTCTAGAGTTTTGAACATAAAGGGATGCTGTACTTGTCGAATGCTTTTTCCGCATCTATCGAGATGATCATATGGTTCTTATTTTTAAGTCTATTGATGTGGTGAATAACATTTATTGATTTCCGTATATTGAACCAGCCTTGCATCCCAGGGATGAATCCTACTTGATCATGGTGCACAATTTTTTTGATATGTTTTTGTATCCTTTTCGCCAGAATTTTATTGAGGATTTTTGCATCTAGGTTCATTAGAGATATTGGTCTGTAGTTTTCTTTCTTTGAAGTGTCTTTGTCTGGTTTAGGTATCAGGGCGATGTTGGCCTCGTAGAATGAATTTGGAAGTTCTCCCTCCTTTTCTATTTCCTGAAGTAGCTTGAAAAGTATTGGTATTAGTTCCTCTTTAAAGGTTTTGTAAAACTCTGCTGTATACCCATCCGGTCCTGGGCTTTTCTTAGTTGGTAGTCTTTTGATGGTTTCTTCTATTTCCTCAATTGATATTGGTCTGTTTAGGTTTTCTATATCCTCCTGACTCAATCTGGGCAGATCATATGACTTAAGAAATTTATCGATGCCTTCACTATCTTCTAATTTATTGGAGTATAAGGATTCAAAATAATTTTTGATTATCTTCTGTATATCTGAAGTGTCTGTTGTGATATTGCCTTTTTCATCCCGTATGCTAGTAATTTGAGTTCTCTCTCTTCTTCTCTTCGCTAGCATGGCTAAGGGTCTGTCGATTTTGTTTATTTTTTCAAAGAACCAACTTTTAGTTTTGTCAATTTTTTCAATTGTTTCTTTTGTTTCGATTTCATTAATTTCAGCTCTGATTTTAATTATTTCTTGCCTTCTACTTCTTTTGCTGTTGTTTTTCTCTTCTTTTTCTAGGATTTTGAGATGAAGTATGAGATCATTTATTTGTTGGTTTTTTCTTTTTTTAAGGAATGAACTCCAAGCAATGAATTTTCCTCTTAGAACTGTCAGCCTTGATTTTTAACAACCTGCTCTCATAGTAACATGTACACGAATTTCTAGAACACACTAAACCAATCTGCAGTAACATAAAGCAGAGCAATGGCTTCCTGTGACAAGGGGCAGACCATTGAATTTTAAGGATATGAGGGAACCTTTTTGTTGAGAGCCACAGCCGAATCGGGATGACGCCTGGCATTTTTGCCAGAAGTAGTGGTTGAGAGGTGACGCCAGCGAGCCTTTAAGATGATGACTTTTGAGTTCTCGCGGAGTTCCCGTTGAGTTCCGGTTGAGCTCTCGCAGGGATTCCTAAAGAGTTCGCATTGGTTGGAGAAGTGCCGGAGGAGGGATTTTCTGGTTGGTGGTTCCTGGAGGAGCTGCCTGGCATTTGGGAGAGTTCCCGGGAGCATGTGTGGAGTGTGCTGGTGGAGTTCAGAAATAAAGTTTGTTCCTGCTTCAGTGGCTCCTGATTTGTGCCCAGCCAGACTGCAGCACCTTTTGAAGAGATGGACATATTCAATGTCACAGTCGGGTCCCACAAGATCCAGCTCACTCACAAGAAACCTAGTCCAGTCTTGAGAGAACCTAACCCAGTCTCTTGAGAAAGGCTTCTTATTCCATCATGAACATGGAGTCTGTAGGACCTAATCACCTCTGCAAGATCCCGCACTCCAACACCACACTGGGAATCAGTTTCAACATGGGTTTTGGTGAAGACAAACACATCCAAATCGTAGCATGTGCATTTTATTAGATGTGCAGATTATATCCCAAAAATGGTTTAAAATGCCCAATAAATAAATAAGAACAAGGGGGAAAGTATTTATGTTTTAAATGGGGCTATATTAACTATAGATTAATAATTTAGGGGTTGGATAACAGCTACATGATGACTTCCCACTTTGTTGAATATATTTTTTTAATCTTTAAAATTGCTTATAATTTTTTTAAGGAGAAGACAAATTAGGCTATTGTTCTATTGGAGGGAATATAAAATCGCACACTTATTTGCTTGCCTCCCTATAGCTTTTCTCCTTTCAAAAACTTCACTTATTTTCTCTTTAAACCCAATTCTCATTTATTTCTCACTGTCCCTTCATAGACACCTACACTAAATTGGCAACATCTCTTTGAAAAATATTAATTATTGTTTGTATGTGTGTATACATATAATATACTGTGCATTAAATCTCACTCTATTTCTTTTATTTTTCTTCAACATTGTTTAAACTACCCACAAATGTATATATCTCTCTTTAATTTCTTCTGCTTCAAGAGTTTTACATATTCATTCATGGAGCAAGGAATGCCTCAACTACACTCTAATATTCATGTTTACACACACACACACACACACACACACTGAAAGAAATGTTCCTGTGGATGTCCTCTTGTGCATCTCTGTACTGGTTTCTCTGTGAAATTTAGCCAGTAGTGGACTCACTGTGTGCTAGGCCATATGCATACCTGGTTTTATAAGAATTCCTTTCACAGAATTTTCTGGTGGCTTTCCATCCTATTCAGAGTGGAATCCAAAGTTCATCAAAGCATCTACAAGGTCCTACCCTGTCTCCCTCCATTTACCTCTCTTACCTCATTTCCTCTATTCTCATCTTCATTTTCTCTAATAAAGTCAGACTAATCTTAAATATATTAGGCATGCTCTCAACTCAGGCCTCTGTGCTCCTTCTCAGTGAGGAAGTGGCTAACCACCAAATTTAAAATGGTAACTCTTCCCTTCTCCTTTGATCACCCTTTACCCCCATCCATCTTTATTTTCTCTGCAGCACTTATAAACCATCACCTAATGTATCTTAAGTTTGCTTTTTAATTGTATTCACTGTCTTCTCTTTCCACTAGACTGCAAGCTTAAAGAAGGCAAACATTTTTATATATTTTGTTCACCCACTGCTGATTTCTCCCCACTTGGAATAGTTTCTGGCCCATGATTAGCGCTCAAGTATTTGTTGATTGAAATATTGCCAGATCATGTTTAGAGTGATTATGCCAGTCTTTATTGCTATGAGCAACATGGAGACTTTCATTTCCCTCATATTAATTTAACATTTGCTATTTTATGACTTTATAGTCTCTATGACACATAAAAGCAGTATTTATGTTGTTGATGAGCAATGTTTTCTGAAAATTTGAGTATTCTAGACATTAATCTCATTTGTTTTTGACACTGGAGTATCTTCTCTCAATTTATCATCAATAAGACCCAATACTACTATTCAGCTTTTTAACAGTGTCCTTGATGAAGCAATAATTACACTTTTTTGTTTTATAACTCTTTCTTTACAAAATCAACTTCAATGAGCTATCATTTACATACAGCAAAATACACTTTTAAAGTATAGAGTTCAATGATTTTTAACAAATAAATAACCCACATAACCACCACACAACTGTGACATTGAACGTGTGCATCTCTTCAAAAGTTCCCTCATACCTTTAAAAGTCAATGGTCTGCCCCTTGTCGCAGGAAGCCATTGCTCTGCTTTATGTTACTGCAGATTGGTTTAGTGTGTTCTAGAAATTCGTGTACATGGGATCATATGGTATGTGCTCTTTGGCACTGCTTATCTCACTCAGCATATGGACTTTGAGCTATGTCCATGTTGTGTGCATCAATGTTTTATTCATTCTTCTGCTGGTGGACATTTGGGTTGTTTCCAGCTTGGGGGTTTACAAATAAGGCATTGAGAACATCAATGGACAAGTCTTTGTGTGGACATATGTTTTAATTTACATGGGGTAAATATCTAGGAGTGGATTTGCTAGGTCATATGGTAATCTCATGTTTAACTTTGTAAAAAACTGCCAAATAAGTCTCCAACTGGTTTCATTTAAGTCAACCAGTTTTCCACCATTTTTTTTTCTGTGCATTTGTGGTATTGTTTAAGAAGTCTTTCCTCCCCAGGGTCATAAAAAAGATAGTCTGTGGAGTTTTGTTTCCATAGTTTCATCTATTACATTTAGGTCTTTAATTTTTCTGCCATTCCCTTTTGTAAATGACAGGAGGAAAAAAAATAGAACTTTACTCTTTTGTATGAAGTTTACCTCTCATCCATTTTATAATCAATCCTTTCTCCCCTGATTTTGCTGGTATCTTCATACTATATCACTTCTCTATATATTTAATATATAAATGCATAAAATTCTATATATTTAAGCAGTAGACCATGTTTCATTTGCCTATTTCTCTAGCAGTATTGCACTTTTGTTTTGAAATTCCATACCTCAGAGTATGCCTTGATAGTGAATAATTCATATTGTAGTTCTATTTCTTCACTCTTTTTTAAATGAAATTTACCTTGTCATTGGATCATTTATTCATGAACTTTTAACATTAAATATTAACTTTGGTTCATTTTGTTGATTTTTTTCAAAATAATTTTAATGTAAATTTAATTAATTTTTAATTTTACTAAATATAGATACATTTTATAGGGAACCCATAGTTATTAGATGAATTGTTATAGTAATGAAATAAACTATATATTTATAATCCTAACTCATTCTATAAGCAAATATAGTATAAATCTTCATTTACATCATTTAAAAGTTTTAGATTTGCCACATGAAGCCTGGGAGTTCCACTAATCCTTAGATACTTTATAGGTTTTCATGTTATTTTGTTAGCATTTTATTGTCTATTTTTATTATGAAAGTAGAAAACACTACCATTTTATAGAACTTTCAAATTATTCCTAATACCTGAATTTATTATATTTTCTGTGTAAATAATCTTATCTTCTGTGAATAATAGGAATTTTATCTCTTCCTAACTTTACATATTTTTTTCATTTTTTCATTATTATATATTAGAAAGGATTTTCAATACTTTGTTGAACTGTAACAAAGATAGGCAAACTTGTTTTATTCTTGATAGTATAGAAAAATAAACCCAAAACAAGCAGAAAGAAAGAAATAATAAAGGTAAGTTCAGAAATCCATACAATTTAAAACAGATCAATAAAGAAATGATAACAAGACAGAAAATTCATCAAATCTAAAGCAGATACACTGAAAAGGTCAGTGAAATTGATAAGCCTCCTGTAAGACTAACAAATTACAAAACAGAAAAGTCACATAAAACCAATATTGGAGACTAAAAGAGGAGATATCACTACAGTCCCTACAGTCATTGAAAGAATAATAAGAAAAAACACTAAAATAAGCCTGCACATGTAGATTTGACAATTTAGATGAACAGTACACTACCAAAAATAATCCAAGATGAAATAGTCTGTTCTATTGCAATATTAGAGATATTAAATTTATAATTAAAAAAAAGAATGTAAATTTCAGGCTAATATTCCTCTTAAACAGAGATACAAAAAAAATCCTCATCAGAATTTAGCATTTCAAATCCAAAAATGTGTAAAGAATGCTTCTACCTGAAAAATAAGCTTAAGGCAAGGATGTCTGCTCTTACCCCAATTTCATAGTACCTGAAGCCTAAGCCAGTCAATAATGCAGGAAAAGAAAACAATATTTATTTTTCTATACTATCAAGAATAAAACAAGTTTGCCTATCTTTGTTACAGTTCAACAAAGTATTGAAAATCCTTTCTAATATATAATAATGAAAAAATGAAAAAAATATGTAAAGTTAGGAAGAGATAAAATTCCTATTATTCACAGAAGATAAGATTATTTACACAGAAAATATAATAAATTCAGGTATTAGGAATAATTTGAAAGTTCTATAAAATGGTAGTGTTTTCTACTTTCATAATAAAAATAGACAATAAAATGCTAACAAAATAACATGAAAAAACAATCAGAAAAGAAGAAGTAATATGATCCATACTTTCAGATGATGCAATTTTTCTACAAAGAAAACCCCATTGATCTGCCAAACTCTCATAGAACCAATAAATAATTTAACAAAGTATACAAAGCCAACACACAAAATTCAGCCATGTTTCTGTATGCTAGCAATGAAATACTAGAAAACAAAAATCACATCATACCAATCACCCCCAAAATGAAACAGTCATAAATCCAACAAATCATGTATGAAATCTACAGACCCAAAACTGCAAAATGCTGTTGAAAAAAAATAAAAGTCCTACCTAAATAAGTAGGTAAATAAGTATAGAGGTATATCATGATCCAGGTTCAGGAGATTCAACATAGTTACCAGGGTAACATAGTTACCAGGGTTCAGATGTGGTTTTTCTCCTTGGTATATATGTGTTGGAGGTTTAGTCCCAGTGTGGTAATGTTGAGTGGTAGGATCTTTAAGAAGTGGGGACTGGTAGTATGTCCCTGGTGGCTGACTTTCAGAAGGGATTAAAGTAGTTTCTCATGCAAACCCCTAGTACTAATGAGAGAGTTTGTTATAAAAGCCGAAGTCAACTCCCTCTCAGGTCTCTGGCTTCCTATATCAATATGAGACTGATTGCTACCACATGTCCTTCCACCTCAGGCAGGTGCATTGCCTTGCAACTCCAAAACTGTAAGCTAAATAAACATCTTTTCTTTATGAAATTAGCTACCTTGGATCCTCAATTACATTAATGAAAAGAAGACTAATACAACAGTAATGGTACCAATCTTCCCTAAATTCATCTATTAGTTTTAAGCAATAACTATCAAAATATCAGAAGGATTCTTTGTAAAAATAGACAAGTTAATGCTAAATGTTATATAAAAAAGGAGCCGGTACAGTGGTTTGCAACTGTAATCCCACTGACTTGAGAGGCTGAGACAGGAGGATCACAAGTTCAAAGCCAGTCGCAGCAAATTACTGAGGCCCTAAGCAACTTAGTGAGACCCTGCCTCAAAATTAAAAATAATAATAATAATAATAATAATAATAATAATAATAATATTTTTTTAAAGTGGGGGGGGGCTGGGGATGTGGCTCAGTGGTTAAAGCACTCCTGGTACCAAAAAACAAAAAGCAAAAAAAGATAATAACCAAAACAATTTTAACAAGAGGAGTAAAGGTAGAGAAACAGCATAACCTAGCTTTGAGTTACTACATGGAAATATAATCACGACAGTGAGGTATTACTAAAAGGACATAGATCCTAGGCCGATGTGGTGAAGATTTGGGCCTATTTTTTCTTCTATTAGGCACAGGGTCACTATTCTAGTCTTTGATCCACTTTGAATTGATTTTTGATGAGATACAGAGATTTAATTTCATTTTGCTACATTTGGATTTCCAGTTTTGCCAGCACCATTTATTGAATAGACTATCTTTTCTCCAGTGAATGTTTTTGGCACCTTTGTCAAATATGACATAACCATATTTATGTGGGTTAGTCTCTGTGTCCTCTATTCTGTACCATTGGTCTAGATGTCTATTTTGGTGTCAATATCATGCCGATTTTGTTACTGTAGCTCTGTAGTATAGTTTAAGGTCTGATATTGTGATGCCTCCCACTTCTCTTTTCTTGCTAAGGATTGCTTTAGCTATTCTGGGTCTCTTATTTTCCAAATACATTTCATGACTGCCTTTTCTAATTCTATGAAGAATGTCATTGGGATTTTAATAGGAATTGCATTAAATCTGTATAATGCTCTTAGTAGTATGGCCATTTTGACAATATTAATTCTGTCTATTCGGGAGCACGGCAGACATTTCCATTTTCCGAGGTTTTCTTCAATTTCTTTCTTTAGTGTTCTGTAGTTTTCATTTTCCTTAATAAGACTTCTAAAGCTCAAGAAGTAAAATCAAGAATTAATAAATGGGATGAATTCAAATTAAAAAGCTTTTTCTCAGCAAAGGAAACAATAAAGTGAGGAGAGAGCCTACATATTGGGAGAAAATCTTTACCATTATCCACCTCTGATAAAGCATTATTCTCTAGGATATATAAAGAACTCAAAAAAACTAACACCAAAAAACCAAATAACCCAATCAACAAAGGGACTAAGAAACTGAACAGACATTTCACAGAACAAGAAATAAAAAACTGATCAACAAATATATGAAAAAGTGTTGAGCATCTCTAGCAATTAGAGAAATGCAAATCAAAACTACTCTAAGATTTCATCTCACTCTTATCAAAATGGCAATCATCAAGAATATAGGCAACAATAAATGTTGGCGAGAATGTGGGGAAAAAGTTACACTCATACATTGCTGGTGGGACTGCAAATTGGTGCAATCACTATGGAAAGCAATATGGAGATTACTCAGAAAATTGGGCATGGAACCACCATTTGACCCAACTATCCCACTTCTTAGTTTATACCCAAAGGATTCAAAATCAGCATATTATAAAGATGCTGCCACGTCAATGTTTATAGCAGCTCAATTCACAATAACTAGACTATGGAACCAACATAGGTGTCCCTCTATAGATGAATGGATAAAGAAAATGTGGTATATACACTCAATGGATTGTTACTCAGCTTTAAAGAAGAGTAAAATTATGGAATTTGCCAGTAAATGGTTGGAATTGGAGAATATTATGCTAAGTGAAATAAGCCAATCCCACAAAACCAAAGGCCAAATGTTTTCTCTAATATGTGGATGCTAATTCACAATAAGGCAGTGGGAGTGGGGGCACTAGGAAAGAATAGCATTACCTTAGATTAGGTAGAGGGAAGTGATGGGCAGGAAGGGGATGTGGGGATAGGAAAGACAATAGAATGAAACAGACATTATTACTGTATGTATATATGTGATTGCATGACCAATATGATTCTGCAACATGTACACTCAGAAAAATGAGAAATTATATCCCATCTATGTATGATAAAGTGCAAAATGCATTCTATTGTCATGTATAACTAATTAAAACAAATAATTTTTTTTAAAAAAGGACATAGATCAATATAGATCAGTGAGGCACCAAAAATGCCTTTAAACAGACCTACAAAAATATGGCCAACTATTCTTTGACAAGACACAAAGTCATTTCAATGGAGTAGGATAGTTTTTGTTTATTCAACAAATGCTATTGTAACAAAGACACACAGATTACAAAATGAACTTCAATCTACACGTCATGTGTTATAAAAAATTAACTCAGTATGGGTAATATATAAAATTTTAAAACATAAAACTATAAAATTTTCAAAAGAAAACATTGAAGGTCACTCTTGGGGTGAGGGGAAGGTAGAGGACAGTGTAAAAACCAAACAAACTGGATATAGGCAAACAGCTAAGAGGCTACTGGATCAACCCAGGTAGAATATGAAAGGGGCCTGAGCCATGTGATAGTTGTAGGAAATAAATGGAGAAGATTGGGTGGACCCCAAAGCTGCAGACATGAACTGGCAAATAGGCCCTCAAGAAAGGTACATGAGAGACAACTGTGCCAGCTGCTGTTTCTGGTTTGAGATGAGGTTTTTAATTAAATGAAAACTACAATAGAATCATACATATGATTATTTCATCTGCCAATGGTGACTTTTATGAGACCTTTCCTGATACTCTCAGCTGTAATTGATATTCTCTTCTCTGTCCTTCAACACTCCTTGTGAAAATAGCAAATTCCACTAATTGGGAAGCTATAATTAGGCTGTGTGTCAGATCTTACAACTTATGATATTATTTGACTCCTATAGTAACCATGTAGGATTGCTATCATCATCCCATTTTAATGATAAGAAGACTGAGGTTTGAGTAACTAATTTCTTTGATATCAGAGAGCTGGTAATTGGCACAACTGGGGTTCAACTCAGGACATCTATGGCACAGACTATCCTCTTCTTTCTCAGTAATGTAACTTCCAATACCGACTTCATTTCCCAGCCTCCTTTGCAGTAAGGTGTGGTCATGTGACAAATTTCTATCCAATCAGGTATTGGCATTCTACTGGGAATTGCTTTTAATGAGAGGAATTGTCTCTTCTTCTCCCTTCTCCTCCTTCCTGGTGGCCAGATGTGCATGTGATGGCTGGAGCATAAGCAGATATTTTTGATCATGAAATAGAAGCCAGAAGTATGGAAGGGCATACAGGGAGCCCAGCTTCCCGTTGACTCATGAAGCTATACTGCTAGCCTTTTCATACACTTATTTTTGGTGAAGAAAAGAAGGAGTGTAACTTTTTTAAGCTATTTGCGTGGTGGGGTTTTTTTGAGTTATTATTAGTCATTGAGTCAAATCTACTTCTTAACACTATAGACTTCAAAACCAAGACTCGACTTATATTTATGTATTCTTTCAAACAAAATGATAGTGCACTGTCGTACAGGTCACAGAATACCCTTTCTGAGGCCTCAAATTAACTATAAGCAATTGGAGGACAGGGAACAATTCAAATTTACAATTATCCTCATTCCCTTGCATAGTGTTTTTTGCAGAGCAGAAATTCACCCAATGCTATAGATTAATTCATAAATAAGGAAATGAATATTTTAAATAATCTGGAACCAACATGTACCTCTATGCTGGCCTCTTGTGAGACCCATCATTCTCTTCAGTATTTAGGGGTCAACACTGAAGCTGTGCAAATTGACATGATATTGACCACAGGAAAGCAGAATAGGAAGATGAATTTGCCTACAACACAAAATATTTGAACTCATTCCTTTTGGATTGCTGAGCTTCCTTCCCAAACCCAGCTCTACAAGGATTCTACTGAAGAGTTAATTCAAACTTCCCTGCCTTGTTGTGGTCCTGGCATGAACCCCTGAGACATTCCACAGAGCACGCAAAGGCTCATGAGCCGTGCAGTGCTGATGTCTGGGACGGAAATAGAAGAGGCTTCTGCCCCCAACCCCTCATCACACTGAAGAGTAAATCACACCTACTACTTATGTATACCTGTAAGGAAAGGAGGAAGAATAGAATAATCCACCCCGAATCATCAAGAGGAAGGACTACCTAAAAAAGAATCCTTGGATTTTGGTGCTGCAAGTCAAGTGATTCAGTAAAAATGCTCCACATTTAAGAGAAAGAGGAGGGTTAAGTAAGATCTAGGGCTCAGAGCTGGAGCTCATGATGTTCCTAGGGAGGACTCTCTTCTGTGTGGGTTCTTAAAAATATCAGATAATAGATATTTTTATAAAAAAATAAATAAAAGGCAGATGTGGATATACACCCACATCTGGAAAGAAAAGGCACAGGGCTCTCCCTGATGCGAGGAATTAAGCTGGAATTTGTATTTGTATTATGGCGATTGGTTTTCCCTTCTCATTTTGCATAATCTCTTTTTCAATGGTGAGGAGTGTAATTTCCCTTCAGTTCATAGAATGGTACTTGGAGAGGACAGAGAGGAAGTCTCTGCATTTTGTGAAAGAGAAAATTACCGGCATCCCTTTTGTTCCTTTAGGCAGGATTTGGATGGATTACTCATACTTAAAAAGGAAGGCGGCTTTTAACCTTAAAAAAAGAGAGAGAGAAAGAAAGAAAAAGAAAAGAAAGAAAAGAAAAAAGAGAAAGAAAACTCCTTGCATTAACACAGTGCATTGACATGTTACTAAATCTAAGGAATTTTGAAGGATAAATTCCCAGACTTTATCCAAAACATGAAACAAATTCTTCAAACACAAGCTGCCAAGCTCATCAACTTGTTCAGATCCCTGCAACTTTGGTCTCACCAAACTGCTCGCTTAGCTCCTTGATTGACTGCTTAACCCTCCCAGGCTGATTGAGATGGTGGGCAGGGGGAGACCAGAGGGGGCTGCTCAACAAGCTCAGAGCGTTGGCCCCTCTCTGAAGATCAGACTTCTGGAATCGATTTGAGTCCAGAATTGCATTACCCATGGAATGCGGAGTATGCACAGGCCTGATGGCTTGTGAACCACACTTCCTGGAGCTGGCCAGGAGCCAGAGCTAGGCCATCAGCATCTTAAAAATGAATTCTTTATGAGACAAAGAACAATCCACCCAATTTCTGAAATCACTGAAGTGGAAAGCTTGTCTGTAAGTAACCTAAAACTTGGTTGACATTTAAGCTCCTTTGTATTTTGAGCACATAGGGGGATCAAATGTCGCCCCAAAATGTCTTTTACTTTTCACGGGCAGGCACTATAAGACATTGAGCACCCTGGGATTATATCTTACTAAACTCAATTGCTCTGGTCGGAAGTCTGTTATTTTGTCAAAAATATTGCCTACTAACTTCTCCAAAGGTAGGACAAATAAGACTAAATGTGGTAAATAAAGACAAAGAGAGGCACTAGTTCTGCTTCTCCAAGAGCTTAAAGTCCAAAGGACAACACAAGATGAATATCCATGAAGGATGCCTACCAGTCCAAATAAGGCAAGTGTTTGCAGTGGTATCCTGCAGGAGTTTTGTAGGAAATGGTGAGATGAGTAGTTGTGACTAGAAACAAAGAGAACATTCTATTGAGAAAAGATGGGAATGCAGACTGAGAGGCAGGAGTCTGTGGAGCAACCCCAGCAAGAGAGGAGGAGATAAGCACAGGGTCAGGGGAGGGATGGAAGGAAATGGAAGAGGGATGAAAGAGAGAATAGGGACTCAATTTTGTTTTATTTTGCAAGTAGATAATTATCTTATGGGTATATTCTAATGTTCTACTTTGGCAAGGAGTAATTTGCACCTGATTTCTTTCAGATTACCTTATTTCATTTCTATCTCTTATTTGGATGTTTGCTTCAAAGTCAATGTTATTGCTCCTAAAAAGGAGTGGCTGGCTCACTTCTGGCTCTCAAAATCTGTAATACTGCCATAGGTCACCATGCTACATAGCTCTTCTTTTTGCAAGGAGAAAAGTAGTTACTTTGGATTTGATGGTGCCTACAGAAGTGAGGGCCAGATTTGTGTCCAAATAATTGAGTAACTGATTATGTAGCACTCCACGGGCAGGTCCCAGCAGCTCCATTCCCCTCTCCTGAACCACAGCATCTGAGATGTTGATGAAAATGACATTTCCTAACTGAATTCCCTTTTCTGTTTATGAAGAAGCCCAAGAAAAATCCACCTGAAAAGTAAATACTTTATTTTTTCTTAGGGTCAAAATCACACACCTGTTGAGTCAACTTCTCATGATATTATTAATCCAAGTAACATTCTTAAAGTGTATTAATTGAGACTCTGGCGAGGTCAGTGTTTACAAATAGAACCCTACTGCTGATCACAGTACGCTGAATCCAACAGTTTCATGGGAACCTAGAGCCAGCCCAACTGAGAATCACCCCCAAGCTGGATGAATCTTTTGTAAGATTTATTATTGTTGTTTAAATTTCTGCTTTCTAAAATAATACAAGGAAGTGAAGCACAACTTCAAAAGTCATACTGGAAAATCCAGACAAAAATTGACCTAGTTTCTAACCAGACTTTAATTCATGAAAATTAAGTTGGCTCAAGTAAAAATTCTTTGAAGATATAGATAATGCCTCCCATAGTTCTTTGGTGAAAACTTGAGTGAATGAATGGCTTTTTAAAAGAAGCTCTTGTTTATTAGGGATGGGTCAATCAATATGAGAGGTCTGGAGATGGTAGTAAATAAAACTGATTAATTCCTAAGGTGGAATTAGCAAGAATTCAGAAGAAAAATATCAATCCATTTGGTAAAAAAAAAAAAAAAAAAAAAAAAATCAAGGTCATTGGAATTGTTATCACCATGAACTACTGCAAACTGATTCAACTAATTTTCCGCTGAGTGGGACATTCCAGAGCTTTTGAAAGGCCCCAACATTTCACAGCATGTCTCCCCAGCAGGAAGGGCCCCTTAAAGATAATTTGATCAATTCCATGTGTTTAGAAAGAAAAAAAAAAAAAGACAAAGGCCCAAAGAGGTGCTCTAACATGCCTGAAGTCACACAGACAGACCCACCCACACAATGCTCCTGTAATACCAGGGCTCCCTTAGGAAGGAAGAACAGTCACACAAGGGAACTGATGGGCCCAGGGTGCTGGAGCCAGGAAGCCTGTTAAGGAAAGGCTGAGCTGGCTGCAAGTATTGAGGAGCAATTGAGCAAATACCAAGGAATGTTAAACTTCTGTGCAGTCAGCCACAAGACTCTGTCCAGGGAGGCAAAATGCAGGACAAGGAGAAAGCAAGGCTTTGTTGGTAAAAGCCTAGAGAAGGAACATGGCTAATGATCTAGTCCATGAGCTCAAGTGCTGCAAATCCGTCCAAATTCGGGAATGTCACAAGCCTCTAAATTTCTCTTGCAGTTGGCTGGGAGAAGTATAAAGTGGCCTGTGAGATTTTCTTACGAAGTGAGATGCTATCGTTTCCAGTGATGCCAGAATAAAAATAAAACCAAGGACCACAAAGAAATGACAGGGTGCTCAGATCCAAGCAGAACAAAAGGGCTGAGAATTTCCAGGAGTTGTTTTAAAAGAAAATATTTTCCCCCTAATGTCAAGGATAGAAACATCACAAAGAGGAACTGTGCTAAGATTTGTCTTTACATGTTACTGTGGCAGAAAAGGCAATATAGCAAAAGAGGGGAGTATAGAAGAGAATTAAATTGGAATTGAGAGGAACAGGAGGGAAAGGTTTAAATCTTCGGCCAGGGTTTGAAAGATAGAATGTCAGAATACCCCACTGAGAGGAAGGTCAGAGCTTCACAGCATTCCAAGGGTTGGGCTCAGCAGAAAGCCAGGACAAGAAGGACTGCTTGTCTCTCATGTCACCCTAAGTCCTGGATGAAAACATTAAAATTCAGATCATGTCTAAAAACACAGCAGCAGAACATACCCAAAGGAGAGAAATGAGGCTTCTTCAGAATGAACTAAATCAGGCATGTGGGCCCTCCTGCTCTGACCGCGCAATGCTGGAACTGGCAAAGGTCAAAACTCACAGTTGTCTGGAACCAGGGCTGATTGGTTTGGCTTTCAGCTCCGTGGTGGTTTGGTTGGTGTGTGTGTAAATGAGGCTTTGGTTAATTATCTAGATGTTTGGGCTACATAAGGTCAAATATGTGGAGAATTAGAAAAATCCAAAAAATGTACCAGATTATTTTTTCTTTGAATTTTTTATCCAAATGCATTCCTACCATTGATGAATAAAGTATGAAGAATATAAAAATACAGTTAAAAGGCAATTTTACATCTGTGTGTGTGTGTGTGTGTGTGTGTGTGTGTTTAACTCAGTGCTCTGAGCCACAGTTATGACTATCTGTGCGCAGGTAAGGGAAGTGCAACATTTAAGTCATTGGATAAGAAATCGCCTCAGGTGCCTTAATGCAATCTCATCTGAATTCATCAAGAACAGGCATATTTAGGCAAATGAACATATACATGCTCCAGAAGGGATAATTCAGGCTTTGTTCTTTGTGTAGAAAGTGGTTCAGAACAAAGAATTTGAAGTCAAATTGATCTAGTTTCAAATCATGGTGCTGTTGTATGTTCCAAGGCAAATTGCTTAACTTTTCTGAATCTTAATGGGCACATCTTTCAAAATGGGTTGCAAAAAGCAGAATTTTATAAGGTCATTGTGAGTATTAACTAAGATCACACATATAGAGCATATAATATAACCCCTAGAACAAAGTAGGTGGTCAGGAATTATTAGCTGTGATATAAACAAGGTCGACCTGAATTGAGGGGATGGGACCTTAGACATCTGGATGGAGGGTTTTTGTTTGTTTTTGCTTTACCTTGGAGTATTATGCAGACTATGTTTCCATCTTGTACGGCATTGAGGTACATAACCTCTAAGGGTCACTCCAATTTTAAGGTTGCAAGTGTTTCTTATTTCATAATTAGTATCTCAAGTTGTCACTCCCCTTTTTTACTATTTGTCCAATCATCATTAATTTCTTATAAGGGTACAATCAACTTATGTTGAACCAAGTAAGAGACCATTACAAGCATAACAGTAAAGGACAGGGGCCAATAAAGAGTGGTAGCTGTGTACAGGTCAACAAATGCAGAAAGCCATCAAAAGGTCCTAAATCACTGTATGGTGCATGCACACAAAATAGTGGCTGCCATATTGAATGGGATGATGAATGCCATGCTGCATTTGGCACTTGGCACTTGGCACACACAATCTCAGTTAATCTCATTGTCCCCATTACCCAGAAAGGAAATTTAGGCATAGAGAGATTTAGAATCTTAGTTCAGGTCATATAGCTAGCAAGTCGCATAAACCAGCTTGTCAAAGCCCACGTTTAAACACTCCACTACCTGTCTATCACACCTCTCTCTCGGCCTTTTAAGAGAGTAAATGCCACACTACTTTTTTACTTTAATCTATGCCATGTTATGAACTGCCTCTGTGAAGTGGAAAATCAGCAAAGACTATGAATGAGGTAATGGACTGGAAAACTAGGTTCTGATCATAACTGGAGCACTTCGTACTGAGTAAGTCATTTAAAATCTTTGACCCTGCTTGTCCTCTATGTTAAAATAAAGTTTTAATGGTTTACCTCCAAAATCCATTTCATCCCCGCAAATTGACTCAGACGGAGAGTTAGTTCCGTGAATTAAAAGTAAGCATTTTCCTGACCATCACAAAACGTCTAGAGGATGGTTCCTTGGTTTTGACCTGGAAGATCCAGTAAGATAGGGCGTTATTTCATTTAGATCTCTAAGGTCTGGTGCTTACCTCCGTAATACCTTTGCTCCTGGGATTTCACTTTCCACTCTTCAGAGCTGCAATGTCTCTTCTCCTAAATCTTCATCATCTTCACCCAGAGTCACTTTGTAACCAGAGCAATTTGCATGGAGCAATTCCATAACAAAATTCATCTGCTGTGTTTATCCATGGACAAGGATTCTCTTCAAGACAAAGGACATTATTAATTGTTTGCTTCCCTACCAAAGGATACCAAGCCTTGGTCTTCCTGAGAAACCATGGCATGATGCTACCCATGGTAGCCAAATCATTTAACATGATTAAATAATCTCATTTGCAGTGTTGCACATGGGAGGAGTGTGGAATAGATGAAGTTCTCTTAGCCTTGCATTGATATTCTCTGCCAACAAAAATATTTTTTTCCCAGATCTTTACAAAGTATTATCTTCCAGTTCTTAAGAATGGAACAAGGGCATACCAAGTGATATCAACCTATGATCATTATTTTTGTTCTCTCAGTACCAACAGGTAGATTCTTGGCTAAGAATCAGTAATAGTTTTCAAATTCCTTCAGTAGGAAATTCTTTGAGTTTGGCTTTTGAGTTTATATTATTGTTGACAAGTTGAAAGGCCTGGCCTTGTTGTTATGTTAAAACTGAAGCACAGGCCCACTGTTCCATTGCCATGTAAAAGACTCACACAATCTTAGTAGGCAAAACAGACTTTTGACTCTGGTAAGTGACTACAAGAAAAGCTAAAAGACATCAAAAATGTCCCCCAAATTTTGATAGTGCAAAATGACCTCCCCAAGAAGTATGGAATAGAAGAAAACTAGAGATGCTAGAAATACTACACAGAATTAAATTTGGAGGTGGGTATTTCAACTATTGACACCTCAGAGGAGTTTACACACTTAAAAAAAAAAAAAAAAAAAAAAAAGCTTTATGGACATTTACTTCATACTCTCTATCCCTTTTTTATCTTTTGTGACATGATTTTTTTTTTGTTTGTTTTTAAATGCTCTTCTTGCCTCGGGGAGTTCAAGTGTACTGAAGGAGACAGTGAAGTAAATGGATAATTCTGATTTAGAGCTGAGGACTGTCCCTCCATAACCCCACACACTCCCAACATATCTGCACAGGTTCTAAGCAGGAATCAGCTCACGTCAGTCCTTCAACAGTGGGACCCACAGCTGGAAAACACACAAAGCAGCCATCTGTCACAGCCACTCCAGCCCTCCCACACCCGCAGAGGAAGGCAGGGGCCGAGTTGGAGACTCTGCCGCCCCTGCTGCTGGCTCCCTGTGCGTCCTCAGCCTTACCATCAGCCTCACCATCACACCTCCGCAGCCCTGGGGCGCGCTTCGCACTCACAGCCCTTCAGATTCCAAAACTCACGTCTGTATTGCTGGGATGTCATTCTCCTCTCACTGGTTTGCTGCTTCTTTCCCGCAGCATCCCTCAGTGTGGAGGCCGGGGTGTTTGAAGGTAAGACGGCAGGTAACCCTTAACGTCACGGAGACCATCCACTGGGGTTGAGCAGCTCCTGGCTTCCTGTTGCCAGCCCTGCCTGCTCCTGCATTGGAAGCCTCCACACCCTTTGCCCTGATGAAGGGAAGCCTCGGGAAGCTGGCTTTGCTGTCCTCTTCTTGCCTCCCACCTGCCAGCCTCCCATCAGGAGACAGCTGTTCTGCTTCCTGTGACCCTCATGATTTCCTCAAAAGAATCACCCCAAGTCCATAAGAAGCTTCTCCCGACACCCACCGATGGATAAGCTAATGTTATGTTCTTTTAATTCTATCATTTTTTAAAAACTCATTACAAATCAATATTATTATTGTTTTATACAAATAAACTTAATTTACATTTAGCACATATTTACTGCTTTCTTGACTCCTTCCCCCTCCCTCTCTTAGGCCTTAGGCCTTCTATCTATAGTAAAATTTCCTTCTGCATGAAGAATATATTTTAGAATTTTCTTTAAAGTGCACTGGTAAAAAACACAGTTTTTGATTATTTGAAAAATATTTATTTTTATCTTGAAAGAAAGTTTTGTATGAAATTCTGTACTAGAAGTTATTACATAAAACTGAGCATACTATTCCACTACCTTCTGGGCATCTACAGTTACTATTGGAAAGCCAACTTCAGACTCACTACATAGATGTCTTTTTTCTCTGGCTGCTTTTAATATTTTTCTCTTTGTTTCTGGTGCTGTACAGTTTTACTGGGATATATCTACCTGTAGTGATCTTTTAATTTATTCTGTTGGGATTCATTGTGTCCTTTACAACTGCTACTTGCATTCTTTCAAGTGTTCTGGAAAGTTCATTTTTCCTCTTGTTTGGAGACACTCTGCCTTCTGTAGGCCTTACCTCCTCCCCGCCCCCATGGTTTTCAATGTTTTCATTCTTATTGTCAGATGACACTGTATGCTATATCACTTCTTCTGGCCTGTCTTCCACTTTAATGGTTACTTCTTCACTTTTGTTAATTCACTGATAACCACTGAGATTTCTATTTCATTATGGCATTGTCATTCCTAGCCATTTTCAGTTTGGTTTTTTTCATCAAATTTGTGATAGCATTTTTTAAAAATTTTTATATAACAGCGGAATGCATTACAATTCTTATCACATATATAGAGCATGATTTTTCATATCTCTGATTGTATACACAGTATATTGACACCAGTTCGTGTCTTCATACATGTCCTTTGGATAATAATGATCATCACATTCCACCATCATTAATAACCCATGTCCCTCCCTTTCCCTCCCACCCCTCTGTCCTATCTAGAGTTCGTCTATTTCTCCCATGCTCCCCCTCCCTATCCCACTATGAATCAGCCTCCTTATATCAGAGAAAACATTTGGCATTTGGGTTTTGGGTATTAGCTAACTTCATTTAGCATTATCTTCTCTAACTCCATTTACCTGCAAATGTCTTGGTTTTATTCTCTTTTATTTCTGAGTAATATTCCGTTGAAAATAGACACCAAAAAAACAAATACCCCAATCAATAAAGGGGCCAAGTACCTGAAGAGACACTTCTCAGAAGATGATGTACAATCAATCAACAAACACATGTAAAAATGTTCATCATCACTAGCAATTAGAGAAATGCAAATCCAAACCACTCTAAGATTTCATCTCACTCTAGTCAGAATGGCAGCTATTATGCATACAAACAACAATAAGTGTTGGCAAGGATGTGGGGGGAAAGGCACACTCATACACTGCTGGTGGGACTGCAAATTGGTACAGCCAATATGGAAAGCAGTATGTAGATTTCTTGGACAATTGGGAATGGAACCACCATTTGACCCAGCTAGCCCCCTCCTCTGTCTATACCCAAAAGAGTTAAACACAGCATACTACAGGGACACAGCCACATCAATATTTATAGCAGCACAATTCACAATAGCTAAATTGTGGAACCAACCTAGATGCCCTTCAATAGATGAATGGTAAAAAAAAAATGTGATATCATTTTTACAGTATCTTATTACTTTAAGTCACTTTCAAACTTGTATTCTATATCCTTGGGCATATTCAACATGGCTGTTGGAAAGGCTATGTCTGATATTCCAGCATCTGAAGTCTTTTCAAGACTTTTTCCACTTCAGGAATTTGTTGCTTGTTTTTGTTGGTTATGATGTATGTCAACTTCTCTACTTTGTTACCTTTAGCAGTGTGCTGATCTTTGTACTTGAAAAAAAAAATTTAGGAATGAACTCAGACCTTCTCCATAGAATACTTAAACTTTCTTCTGTTGGTTGGTCAGGATAATCACCAGCCCAGACCCACTTGTAGTTCTCCTAATAGTCTCCTTACCTTGTTAGGCCCTAGATTCTTATTTCTATACTCCATAACTCATATTAAACAATAGTTTATTCATGCATGGTGGCACATGCCTGTAATCCCAGCAACTTGGGAGGCTGAGGCAGGAGGATGGAGAGTTCAAAGCCAGCCTCAGCAAAAGCGAGATGTTAAGTAACTCGGTGAGACCCTGTCTCTAAATTAAATACAAAATAAGGCTGGGGATGTGACTCAGTGGTGGAATGCCCCTGAGTTCAATCCATGGTACTCAAAACAAAATGAAAAACAATAGTTTAAATGTGCAAAGATACCTCAGGACAAAAGAAAATTCCATGTTCAGCTTCCATTCAAGATTTCTGGTCTCTCTTCAACTTCTCTTGTCTGATCTTTGATGTTTTAAAATTTTGCCATGGGTTGATCAGTATAACCCAAAAACAAAGAAATTCAATGGTAAAGGGATTTTATATTACTCAAAATTATTAGAAGCATACAACTCTGTATATATTTTAAAATACAACAAATTGAATTTCATTTTTTTCACATGGCTTTCACAGACCTCTAGCTCCCAATTATGAGGATTTTCTTTAGATTGGATTCAACATGATTGACAGAATAGAAGACAGTGAAAGCTTTGGTAGTTGTGTATAGCCAAGGACTTCATGTGAAATATGTATATATATATATATTTCATAAGTCATTTTGTCTTGTAAATTTGACTCAATTCTTTATCTCATTACATAGCTAAATCATACTTGCTTGATTACTTATCTATCATCAAACATTTTATTTTCCAATTTCCTAGTTTTTCACTATAATAATGAACATGGTTTTGAGTCCATCAGTCCCTGAGTCTCTGAGAGAATCTCTAATATTTGTAGTGAAACTAGCTGATCAAAGAGTATACGGACATAAATCTTGGTAAGTATTGCCAAATCATCCTCTGGTGAGGTGCCTCCAATTTGCCCTCTCCAGCAACAAGATCTGAGTCATTGTTTTAACAATATTCAGTAACATTGATTATTATCACTAAAAAAAATATGTACTTGCTTTTAAGTTAAATAAAACTAAAAATACTTTTATTGTTTGAATTTAATTTCTTTCATTATCATGACCTTAAACTTCTTGTCTTATTGGACATTCAAAACTTCTCCCACAAGTTATCTGTTTGTATTCTATGCTATTTCTAAATAGGAATGTATACCATGTTCCTATTTAACTTATTACAAAAGTTCACTTTGTAAATTAGGCATATTGACCTTTCACAAAATCTGCAAATATTTTTAGACTCTGTCCTTTAGATTGATATATAATACTTTATCACATACAGAAATTTACACTCAAATATCCTTTTTCCTTTATGGTTTCAATAATGATGATTGGTTGCCAGAACATTCATTTTTATAATTTATTACATCAATAATTTTTGGAGACACAGAATAGAATACAAATTTCTGTATGTGATAAATCTTGAGAAAGGAAAACAAGATTATAAGGCTTAAACTTCTCTATTTCAAAGGGTACTACAAAGCTACAGTAATCAAAACAGTGTGGTGCTGGCACAAGGCATAGGATGAGCATGTCCATCAATGGAATAGGATTAACAACCATGAATAATCCCATGCAGTTATGTCAAAGTGTCAAAGACAACTTAGTGGGGAAAACAATAGTCCAGTAGTCTTTCTATCGAATGGTACTGGTAAAAATTAATATGTACATGTAAATGGATGAAGTTGGACCCCAGTCTCATGTAAACCACAAAATTATTTTAAAATAGGTCAAAGGTATGAACTAAGAACTGTTTAAAACTCTTAAAATATAGGAGTATGCCTTCATAACTTTGAATGTTTTTAGACATAATACTGAAATCACAAACATCAAAAGAAAAATGGATAAATAGGACTCTATCAAAATTATAAATGTTTTTGCTGTAAATATTACCGTCAAGAAAGTGAAAAGACAACCCATGGAATGAAAGATAATACTTAAAAAATCATATGTCTGATAAAGGACTTATAAGAATCTAGAATATGAAAAGAACTCATAACTCAACAATAAAAGATATATACTTGAATTTTTAAGTTGGTAAAATATCTAAATAGAAATTTCTCAGTAGATACACAAATAACTAATAAGTTTCTAAAAAGATAGTCAATATTATTAGTCATTCCAAAATGTAAGTCAAAACCATATAACTGTATACCAGCTAGGATAGCTATAATTAAAAAGGCAAATAAGGATGTGAATGAAACTGGAATCTTCATCCAGTGCTGATGAAACTTTTAAATGGGGCAGATTCTTTTGGTCTGGAAATGCCTCAACGTGTTAAACGTAGAGTTAGTTACCTTATGACCTAGCAATTTTACTTCTAGGTATATATAAAAGGGAAATAAAACATCCACACTGTGATATACACATGAATGTTTATAGCAGTGTAACAAAAAAATAACCAAAAGCATGAATGTTTATAACAGCATAACCAAAACAACCCAAATATCCATCAACTGGAAAACAGATAAACAAAATGTGTTATATCCATACAATTAAATGCTATTTGAAAATAAAAGGAAACCAAATACTGATACATGTTGCTACATGGATGAATGTTGAAAACATTATGCTAAGTGAAAAAGCCAGAAACAAAAATGTTACATATGACATGCACAGAATAGACAAATAGATGAAAAAAAAAAAAAAACTACTGGTATCTAGGAAATAGGCAGAGGTAGAAATGAGGAGTATGGTATTTCTTTGGGAGGTATGAAGAAGTTTAAAATTAGATTGTGGTAATATTTGTATAAGTCTTTAAATATAATAGAACAAATAAACATTGAATCCTAAACTTTCAATGAGTAAATATATATATATATATATATATATATATATATATATATATATTCATATACACATGAATTATATCTCAACAATACTGTTAAAAATAAATGCTAGGAAGCAATTTTTTAAAATTGTAAATATATTCATGATAGAAACATTTTTGTGAAATAGAATATAATTTTTAACATGATAGATAATATCAAACCAAGATTATATTTTACCATATTTAGTAATGAAATACCGGAGGCACTTCCATTAAGTGGATAAAAAGTGTTTTGATATTTAACATATTTCTGGAATCTAGAACCAATGCAATAAAGCAAGAAAAATAAATGAGATATATATTTTCAATATTCACAAATGATATAATGTGTCTACAAAATTTAATACCTTAAAAAGAAATAATATAAATTCTGCACAAATTCATCCAAAAAAACTAAAAATGATGGGAATACTCAGTGATGACAGACTTTGTTAAAAGTCCTATAGTCTCACAAATTGTTGGCAAGGCCCAGCATAAAACTACCTATCTAATGACTTTTCTAAAAACACAACATTATATATTTGTGAGTGACTTCTACCTGCCTAAAATACCTTGAACCTTAGAACCATAATTCTTGTTTGTCACTATGTAGTACTTGGAGATAGTAAGAAAGTGACAAATGTGTAAATTGGGTTTGTTTGTTTGATGCACAATATGTTGGTCTGTGCTGAGAAATTTATACTTGTTTATTCTCAGATAGGGTTAATGGAATTAACTTGAAGTATGCATGGGACAGAATTCTGTAGATTATCTGAATAATCTAGAACCAAAAACTATGTGAAACTAAGATACTCTTGACCTCACCAATACCAATGGATAGAAAAAGAAAATAAATAAATAAAAGTCATTGCCGCTAAAGCATGTGTCCAAGAAAATTAAGTTGGGTTTTGCTTACTAGGTTAGACTTGAGACTTGAAGACAAATGAAAGAAGTAAACACCCTATTTTTTTATTCAGATAATTATCAAAAGGGATCATCTGCCATTATCCAGGCTGAAAAGTGCTAATTCAGAAGACCAGCCCAACAATAAACTAAATGCCCCCATTCAACCCTGTCAATATGAGTGAAAGAAGTTGTTTGATGCCTTCCAGGAGTTTGTGAGGGGAGCTATTCCTTGCTTCATATAGGAAACTTTCTTGTCCCATCCCTGAGAATCATTTTGTACTATTTGAGGACGTCAGCAAGGTGGGAAAGCTGATAATTCATTCCATTACTAGACATGAAAGGAGGAGATTACAAGCCACAATCTCCCTGGGATTGACACAGCAGGATAAGAGAGGCACATAGGGGCACAAGAGGATGAGATGCCACTCCAAGGAGTCAGCAGGAAAAGGTACCCAATTCCTGCAAGACACCACTGATAACTAAGAAAGCTACTCTGGGAAGTTCCTCCCTGAGTAAGCATGTCAAAGCAACTATCCATGCTGTTAAGAGTTCATGCACAATGAGCAAAAATGATCAAGAAGGACCGTCATGGCCAACAAAGGTCAAAACTGCTACATTGCCTGGTCATGGAGAACGTTTCCCTTTCATTTTCTATTTCCCTTTTTTCCTGCCCTAACACCTAAGAAACATCAGCCAGGAAGGTTAACAGGGGAGGGGTATCTGAAGGCCAAGTCAAACAACCCTCATCTTCACTCCAAACAATAATACCTCATCACTGAAGAAGAGAAAAGAAAGAACCACTTTCAATGTAATATGGGATTGAAGCTTGAAGATGAAACAATTGGATCTGGAGAAATTGATATAAAGCCATTTAAGTAACAATCATCAATCAAAGTCATAGAACCAACAGAAGATATCATTAAAAGAGTCGCCATTACAGAGGAAGATAAAGATTGAACACAACAGTGACACTTATAGAAAAAGTAAACCCCTTCAAATTTATATCTTCTAATAAAATACAGTTCATCAATAAATTGGCTACATATATTAGTGTATTATATACATAAATGCTGCCAAAAAATTCCAGGTTTTAAACTTAAACCTAGTCTTTCTCCACCTGCCTAGTTTATAAACTAAAATTGACCAAAGAAAAAATTAGGTCTTTAGAAATCTTGCATTGACCATACCCTCAGCCCTGACTAATCTCATATAAAATTTTCATCCTGCTCCCAATCATGAGAGGTGTGTGCCTTTGACTCATCTTTCCATTTACAACTTTAGACCCCAAATTGACAAAACTTCCCTGGATATGAACTTTTGATTCTCTCTTCAAATATGATTCATAAATTCCCTCCAGCCCCTGAACCTTCAATCATCCTGCATCATCATCTCACTGATTTGTCCTGACACCTGGGCTTGCAGGCTTCCGTGCCACCCAAGCCACCAAAGCTCCTGTTAGTTTTGATCTACACCATGTTTGGGGAATCACAGCATGCCAGAACATGAAGAGGGCTATTTCACTGAGTGACAGTTTTGCGTTTGTCAGTTTGTTTGTTTGTTTGTAACCTTAAGTTACTAAGTTTGATGTTCTCTCAGTCAAACTAGTACCCGGATATTCCTGTATCTAACAAGTCTTGTGTTAGAAGGTGTCAGAGTTAACCTCATTAGTACCAAGCTTCATCCAACATGGAGAGTTAACCAGAAACATGTTACAGAAATCTTCCGTTTCATAGTTAATCTTAGAAGTCACTTAAAATAAGGATGTGTGGATGGGGACTTACCAAAAAAGTACTATGAGTTTTAATTTCAATGAAAACAAATAGAAATGTAAATTTGTTTACCATATAATAATAGACCCATAACTTTTTTCTTTGAGTATGAATCTTCTAATCAGACTGCTGCTTAGTTTTTACTACACAAATACTACACTTGTAAGTATCATCCACAATCTCTAATTTTTATCTCTTTAAAATGAAACCAAACTTAAAGTCATTTATTAAAAAAGTATAGTATAGAATTTTAGACTTTTTGATTTTTGATCAAACTTTTTATAGTTGTCTCATAACTATAAAATCAATAGCAGCTTTTTAAAGTAATCCATCTTTATTGAGTCAAAACAATTTTAACTTTGTTTCAAATAAAAAGAAAACACCTTTTCACATTCATATTCTACTTCTTTATGTAAAATCAAATTAAAATTTCCAATTATAATTCCATGTATGGCTGAAATGAACAGGTTTGGGAAAAAACTCAGCTAGCTCTTGGTAAGCATACCATTTTTTTTCTGAGCCAACTTGTATGAGTTTACTAGAAAGTGTCCTTGCTGTGCTAAGGACATTTGTAAGAATGTCTTACAGTGGAAATGAAGAACATTCATTAATCCAGCAAGTCAATTAAGTAGAGGTATGTTTAAAGAACTCCTGCTCTATACAGTAATACGCCTAATGATCATTTATCAGATGCTTTATAGCCTACAAAGTGCAATCTTGTATGTTGCAGGCACACTCCACAGCATATTCTTTAGAAATGCTTTTTTTTTTTCCAAATGTTTACTAAGTGCAACAAACTACAATCAAAACAATTCATGAATGGTTGCTTTTATAGTTATTTCTCATTCTTTTTACTTCACTTTAATTTTATAAGAATTGAGACATCTTTATTCCTTTGATCTTTTCCCAAACAATTTCCTGGAAATCTTTCTCATTTCAAAAACTGAGAGAGACAATTTAAAGTTTCTAGTAAGGAGGTAAGAAAAACTGAAATGAATAGATTAATTAATCAGATAATTAACTTAGCGTGACAGCATTTAAGAATTAAGATACATTATGGAACCATGTATTTGATCCCTGAAAAATCAGAAAAGCTTCATGAAAGATGAACTCTCTATATTAAGCTTTGATTTAAATAATGAACAGTCATTTGAGTCAGACTTTTACTAATAGGGCATTATGTAAAAATGTGGATGTGTAACCGATGTGATTCTGCAATCTGTATTTGGGGTAAAATTGGGAGTTCATAACCAACTTGAATCTAATGTATGAAATATGATATGTCAAGAGCTTTATAATGTTTTGAACAACCAATAAAAAAAAAAAAGAATGGATGTGAACTCTACAGCATGTACAACCACAAGAATGGGATCCTAATTAGGATATATTCCATGTATGTATAACATGTCAAAATACAATCTACTGTCATGTGCATCTAAAAAGAACAAATAAAAAAAAAAAAGAATGGATATGATTTCAATTACTAGCCAGAAGTTGGGAGGGAAAGGCATTTCCTCCAAAGTGGATGGCATGAATGGAATATTGGAAGCTATAGAGTACATCTAAATGTGCATGTGTGCAAGGGTCAAGGAGAGGAAGCAGAGTGGTGGTTGAGAGTCCTGCTGCCGAGAAAGACTCCAACACTCTAGGAGGGAATGAGTAAGAGCCCAGAAGGCCCATTCCTGAGAGACAGATGAGTAACTCTCTCCAGAAGCCACCAACGTGGATTTTATTGGGTTTAGATTTTCTGAAGCAAACTGAGAGAGATTTATCTTTTCTGGGTCTGGCGGTTTTAAGTTTTTGAAACCATAGCCTCAAAGACAGGAAAACAGAATCGTCAGTCAGATGGGGCCACCCATGCAAAAGCGTGAAGTCTCCAGCCAGGCCATTTATTCCGGTCATGTCTTTGGGCACAAGACAATTGTTTGGGATAAAAACTTGGGCTTCCACAGCAAGTGTAATACAATATAGTCATGATTGTGAAGGGAAGTTTGCTTTTATAGTGTTCAAGCTTTCCAGTAATCAAATGGGTGACATGACCAAGCGGTATTTCGGGGGGTTCCTTCTGGCATAATCTCTCAGTGAACTATGGGGATGAAATGTCCTTTTCTTCATAGGACGTTTTAGAATTTAGTTTACTGTAAAATATGAACTCTAAAGTTAATAAACAGGGTGGCATTTGGTGCCAAGGATTAAATATTTACTGGCAAAATATACAGTGATGAAAAGGGTTTTCAAACAGGCCATAAATCACAGGGTCTTAACTCTCTATTAAATATTATTTTTACCAGGGAAAAATAAAGCATAGCTCAAGAAAAAAAAAATTAACTCATTGTTGTGGCTCCCTCAGACTGCAGCTATGAAGAATCATCAAACATTCCTTTGTAAAACCAGGTAAATAGCAGAGATCTTATTTGATGTTTAAATCGATTCACTCTTTAATGATGTAAATACTAACACCCCAGACTTCATGCAGCCACTGTTGAATATTTCTTTCACAGCCCTCTCCCATCCAGTCTTTCCTATTAAAACTATCTTGTCTGCTAACTGTGCAATTGTTAGGAGGACCTGCCATGCAGTCAATCTGCTGAGGTTCAAATTTTTGCTCATCTGGTTCCTAGGTGTGTTACTTAATCACTCTGTTCTTCAACTTACTCATCAACAAAACAGATATATTAATAGTACTACAATATAGGTTTCTATATGGCTTAAATTAGTTAATATGTGTATAAAGCACTAAGAACAGTCTAGAAAATAGTTAATTTTCCGTATTACTGCCCTTTAGCCTCCACTTTACTTATCCAATTAGCCATCTTTCAAACTCTAGCTTAATTCTTTAATGAGCTTCCTTTGATCAATGCAGTTCTTTCCTAAATATGCATGACTTCTTAGGCCTGCACCTATCTTTTTTGATATCTAATTGCATATTGCGTGCTACTCCAAATTGGTTCACGATTTTCCTAATCAATCAATCAATCTCCTAGAAAGAGAGACAAGGACTAACTTTTTAAAAATCTCATTTATCTGGATGTGCCTCTCAAAAAGAATGATATTGATAGTGAGCAGAAATTTGGCATTTGTAGAGAGCCTACTGTGTGCATGCAGCTCATAGCTAAGTATCTCTCTCTACCCTCCAACTTGCATAGTGAGTACAAGGCATAAATCATGCCCTCTGTGTTACTGCTAACATTTTGTCTGAATGTACACTTGATAAACCAATTCTTAAGATGATTTAAGATGGATGGTGGGTGGATGGATGAATAGATGGATTGATGGATTAGGTGGGTGGGTGGATAAATGGTTAGATCAATGTAGGACTGAGGGGTAAAGTCCTGCAGAACTAAAGAAGGGAGTTTGCTCTGGAAATAATTTACTAGACAAAGCAGAAATAAATTTTAGAAGATAACTGTTTCACATTATCTGTAAGATACAGGAAAAGAATATGAAGGAAGAATGAGTTGGAGATGAAAGCCCAGTGGGCAAGGTGTCAGTTAAGAGGATGGAGTCTAGACAATCATTGTGGTTGAAAGTGGAGAATAATGAATAAGAGAGGAAGAGAGAGAGAGAGGAAAGGAGGGAGGGAAAAAGGGAGGGAGGACCTGATAATGTGATACTGCTCTGTGTTGTAATTCCATTTCCTTTAAATTTAGCATTCATGGAGAGCAGCTAAGTGGCTTTCTGTAGTCTGAAACTTGTGTTCCTAATTAGACTCATTTATGCCACAACATCAAGAACATAAAATTACTGGAGGCAGTGGAAGGAGGGGTGTAGTTGAAGGTCAGTGTTTTTCTTGGATTAATAGGAATCACAAGAATGGCTGAATGCTATGTTCTCTGTTTTCCTTATCATTGTGAAGACACATAAATTAAAAAATAAAAATAAAAACTTGTTCAACTGAACCTTGGGACCATAGGTCATGATCAAGATTATTATAGACATATCCCTGCTTCAGTATAAGAAGGCCTTCTTTTAAATTATATCAAAAACTTTCCTCAGAGACCTCTAGAGAGGTAGATTCTAATGTTATAAAAAGGTTTTGCAAATGAAACTATCTGTCAGTCATATTTTTATCTGATATCCTATACTCTGCACAGGGATTTTTCCCAAGGAATGAAAGCAAGATACAGACTACTGTGAAGATTTTCTGCAAAATTCAATAGATAGAAAGACACAGGACCTGAATTTTAGTTCCAAATTTCTTTGTTAATTTCTTCAGCAAGTTTGTCGAAATCACCAAATTTGAGTCTTTGTTTTCTAAAAGAAAAAAATAATGATTCTTATCTCTCAGAATAAATGTGGGATCCAGAAACAATTCTTCAGGACTTTATAAGGCAGCAAGCACTTTTGATATCTTCTAAAGATGATATATTTGAATAGTAAACACTCAAAATATAAGTTTCCAAATTATCTGTGGAAGTTCAAAGGAAGATACAAAGTATGCAAATATGCTAGTTTTGCCAGTTTGCTTCCCCATTCAGTCCTTATTCCACAGCCCCAACGAAAGCCTCTTGCAAATTAAACTCTCCAACAATAACTTGATTTCAGTATTTCCTGATTTCTTTTATGCATCCTGCATATATATATATATATATATATATATATATATATATATATATATATCAACTTGTTTCTGTTTGACCATATGAGTATACATTCCAAATGATTTTCCCCAGAGACCATAACTCCATGGTCCCCCAATGACTACAGGAATCTATAGGCCTGTGGCTGAAAATGATGACCATAATAAGGATGTTTAACACCATGTTGAAAATGGTACCACAGAGTGACGGAGCCCTATCATGAATCCAATGGAAGGTAGCTCTAAAGCTGCCTTTGTGACTTGAGTTTTCAAATCTTCCATGAGGTTCCACTTAAATACACAACAGATGCACACAAAGCCTCAGCAATTGGCAAATTATATTATTGTAACTAGCAAACCAAATCTGAAAGCCTTGGGCAAAAGTTTTCACAAAGTGCATTGGGGAAAATGCCAGCTCAGAAGATGGTAGAGGTTCTGATTAGGGGTTTGCCCACATCTTAAATAAATAAATAGCAAACCCTCCTTACCACCCAGAATGTTTTTTTCTTGAATGGAATTATTACTCAGTGGAAAGATAAACACTGAAATTTGAAGCAGAAGTTTTCTGTGCATTGATATTAAACTATAAGAAATGAACCCACAAGACAAAGAGGCGAAAGGAGAAACAGCTTCTTATGGTCCCTGCTTCTTCTCCGTCCTGGTACCCATAATTGCTTCCTGACTTTTTCCCTCCTTCTTCCCTCACCTATGGTGGGATCTTCTCATTATGGTGCCTCCTGATAAATTCCCCCACTGACCTTCCATTTCCCCTTCTCTAAGAAACCTATTCCTGCTCTCTGTCTGGTCCATGAGATACTTCATCTCAGGAGTAAAGCCTCCGAAGAGTCAGGACCCCAGGCTTCTAAACAAGGCTTCACTTACTTGAGCAGGTAGCTTAACCCATAGGCTTCATCTGTAAAATCAGAATAATAATAGGACTGCCTCATCAGGTTGTAGTGAAGAACAAAGAGACAGTATACATCCAGAGCTTTGTGCAGTGTGTGAGAAAAAATAATCAAGCTATAAGTTGTTTGCTATCACTCCATCACTTATATTCAAGCATATTTCATTCATCTTTGTATCCCCAGCACCTAACATGGTACCTAGCACAGCATAGGCTTTAAGATTTTTTTTCATTTAGCAAATGAATAAATATGTACCATCCTTCACACTTTAAAAAGAAATTTCACATATGTGGTCTCACTGGCTCCTTATTCTAACACTCAGAGGGAGGAAAGGCAAGCCTAGCACTCCTTCCTTGGGAGAAATGCCTTGCTCTGTCTCCACATACATCTGCTAGGCTGCCAATCATGGGGCACCATCCTCTTGAGTGCAGGGAAGACCACGGAACAAGATTGAGCCAAATAAATTATTTCTGGCAATGTTGCACTTTGAAGAAAGAAGCAATGGACAGAAAACTGCTGGGGCTATTTTAGTCAAAAATGTAGCATTCCTGGAAAAAATTTGCCAACCCCTGGAACTGAAATTCCAGAAGCTGTCCTTATCCAGCCCTTCCTGCAGTCTGGTTGTTGAGTGCCTCCTTTGAATTTGAGAGTGACACTGGATCCTTCCACCAAATGTCTTTCTTTATAAGCCCAAGACTAGTTTCTGTTGCTTAGAAGCAAAGAATTCAAACAAATAAAATTAATATCTCCAATTTATACTTAAGAAAACCAAACTTCTATATAAAATTGAAATCATTCATGTGACGTCCAAAACATACAGAATTTGGTAATGTGTCGTCAAGGCACACATACATAGATATTAAATTATAATAAGAAGAAAGGAAACAAATGCAACATTTATTAGAGCGTTTATACTTGGGAATAGGGAAAATGGAAAATGATCAGAAGAATCGGATTGTAAAAGTCACCAAACACACACACACACACACTCATCAAAGGCACTGGGAATGTTCTCTTTAGCTGGGGAATGAGGTAGAATGGCATGTGCTGTATTAATCATTTATACATCCATGTGCTTATGCATGTGTGTGTGTGTGTGTGTGTGTGTGTGTGTGGTCTGTATGGAATATTTCATAATAAAATGACTTTTTTCATAAGTGAAAAAAAATCTAAGGTCCAAATACATTAAATGATTTGTAAAAATAAATTAAGTGGTAAATCATAACTAGAACCTAGACTTTGGGGTTCTTTTCCAGTGCTCTCTCCATTTAGTCACAGTACAAAATGGAAAATAGGACCTCTTCAACTGAATTTGGGACAAAAAGTTGATGAGGATTAATTAGCTGACCCATAGTATTAGAGAGATGTAAGGCTTACTTTTCATATCCTGAAACAATCAGAGAATGGGGTTGGGAGGTGGATGTGAGGCTCAGAAATCACCTGGCCAGATTCCAGGGAACATCTTCTTCCACACTGAAGGTGAGTCACAGCTGGGTGGCATTTCCATAGGCATTACCTCCTGCAGCTGCTCCACTGATCACAAGTCACTTGCAGACTTAGTCCTGCTCATTCGTACAATCAATGGCAATCAGTGTGGTTAGACCACTAGTCTTCTCCCCGTACCCCATGTCCAAGTGCCTGGACAGGAATAGGAATTTAAGTGACTTTAAGAATATCATCTATTCCCTTTTGGGGGATCAAAACTGGACCTTCTATCAATTGCTGCTCTGACTTCCCCAGTGGAGACAAAAACCCAAACCCCAAACTGTAGCCCCAGTCTGAGGTCACCATGACCCCAGATGCTTTTCTCCCAGTTCCTTCCTGAGTTGGGATTGTCTTCCTGTCTTCTTGGCATTCTTTCAAATTTCTAACTCAAAAGCTAGAATTCTCACTGGCCCATTATTCTAACACCCAGAGGGAGGCAAAGCTCACCCTCCCCTCCTCTGTGGGAGGAATGCCTTGCAGGAGAGAAGCCATCCAGGAGCCTTGAAATACTCCCTGATCAGATCCACCAGAAGTGTGACATGTTCCTCCAATCTCTGACTTGTGACATTGGGCCTGGACTTGTGCCTCACCCACTTGGAAGGGGCTCTTCTCTCTCCTCAGAGGTTCCCAATGTCCACTCAGCACTCATTGAGTTTTCGGTCCCTGGTTAAGCAAGTACAAGGACAAGAAATTTGATCATCTGGCCCACATTCCTTGACAGTGATCTGAGAATGCTTTCAATAGTCTCTCAAATTCCAGATTCACGTTGTCTAATAACAATCTTCCTAATCTACTAGTCAAATACTGTTATGCTTTTAACTATAATATCACAAGCAGCTAACATCTGCATTAATTGCTCCTAGTGAACCCACCCTTGCTCCCCGAGTCAGGCACCTTTTTCTGATGGTTTGAGAATTACATATTTAATACTCTGCTTTAAAACATCCTGAACGCACCTCTCAGCTTGGTTGCACCATGAATTCAGTTCCTAAGACATGAACTTTTGGAGACACATTCATACCACCCCATACCCCAGGCTTGGTTCTCCCTACAACCTTTCAAATAGTAATCAAACACTCCTGCTGAGAGAATTTTTTTTTTTTAAAGAAAATCCAATAAAAAAGGTGCAGTATAGAAAGTAGGAAAAGACATTATCCTTTAATAAAAGACAAATTCAGGTAAAACTATGACACTTATCAAATGGGTAGCTTTCCAGAAGTATTTGGACCCTTGTCATCATGTTCATATTTCTTTTTCAAAATCATTTACCTAAAGGTGGTGATAGTAAGGTCACCCAAACACACCCCAGAAAACTAATTTGCATAGAATTGACAGAAACTTCCAAAACCCTTATCTAAATATATTCATTTGGTCCATCACCCCCAACATTGCCTTTATCTGTTCTCTAATAAAGTCTGTGTCATCAGGGATTGCCTCATCTATGGAGAAGGTTGTAATAGGATCTAACTACCAATTTACAAGAAGAGCATAATAAATGATACCACCAGGATGCCATTATGGAAAATAGGAGATTCTTATAGGATAAATGGCCTCATTTTTTCAATGAATAAACAACAAGGGCAGGAGGAGGAGGGAAGGGGAACTATTACAGATTAAAAGAGACTTCAAAGCCATATCAACCATGTATAGAATTTGTTTGGATCCTCCTGTGGGCAAATCAACTATAATTACTTTCATTTGAACACTGACTGAATATTTGGCGATAGTAAGGAATTAATGCTAATTTTTAGAGATATTAAAGATACTATATAGATGTTTTTAAAATATAAATGAAAAGATCTAAGCATCAACGTCAAATGGACTGTCTGTAGTTTACAGACCATCTTCCTTCACAAAAATGGGATAACATTGCCTAACGCTAATATTTCTCTAAGACTTATTAATTCCTTAATATGTTTTCACCCTTCAGATCATTGTTTTCAGCTGTAATTTTCCCTGGTATTTTAGGATGTAATCTGTCTGAATTGGGGCACTATGAACAGCTAGGGGCTGACTTACCAATCTCTCACTCATCTTGTGTTACAGTTCTTTCTATACATGGCTATTGAGTATATGATACAACTGACAGATATCATACCGAGAAGCACCAGGAGTTCTAGGTCTACCTTTGCCATTAGTCACTATGGTCAGCAATCCTAATCTCTTGTTCTGAATTTCAGCGTCTATTAAGTAGAAACAATATTTCCCATTCTGCATATCTTTTTGGGTCGTTGAAAGGTTCAAATGCAATGATTTATGCAAGAGAGTTTTGTAAACTATAAAGCATTATCCAAATAAAAAGCAAGAGTATTCCCACTTTCCAGGCAGTAGGTCATTTCCATTCGTAATATAGAAAATTGGGTTGGACTCAGCCACTTGAACATAGCCAATGCCTAATAAGAATAGGCTTGTACTTGCTCTTGCCAGGCTCTTATGTCCTGACCTCTTGGAGTGTCACCCATTTCACAGTCTGCTTCCTAAACTGCTGCTGCTGGTCTCCCTTAGCCCTAGACAAAGTTCTTATATATAGTCTGAGATTGTTCCCCATAGCTGTCTCTGGATATTAATTCCAGCACAGCCACCTTTGAATGACGAGAGTGGAAGGAACTTGGGCTTTTCTGGATACCTCTTAGGTAATAAATGGTAAGCTATGGACCCATGGCACAGGCCAGGGGACAGGGCAAATGAGGAGCTTCTCTTGCAGTCACCTTTGTTCTTCTTGCTCAAGTCACATTTTTTTAAAGGTGCTTTTAGTACCCAACCAGCCGTCTCAATGACAAACCCAAAAGTAAATCCTGGGGAAGATCCCCGCTACGAAGCGCAATTAGCTTTCTCTAGCTGTGTTACTTTTTATATTTATGATGAGGGAATCCCCACAAAGCCAAAGCACTGGAAAATGTTTTCAGAGCCCAAGATGTTATTTTTTTCTAGGAAAAATGAATGGAAACAAGCGAGTATGGATTCCCTTCTGATGCTTGGGGCAAATATTCTCCTAGTAGTTAGGCATGGGGTGCTCCCTTCCCTCCCTGCCATTCTCAGAACCTTCTTTGGCTTCAAAGAATTTTGCTCCATTCCCACTGGAGCTCTTAAAAGGCATCTTCTAGGTCTCCTCAAACAATCTGCAAGTCAGAGGGAGCCCAGGAGGATCACAGGAGGATAAAATTCCTAATGCCACAAATGGAAGTCAAAGTGGAACGTGAATGCATGTGCGCACGTGTGTGGAGGGGGATGGAGGTATAAACACAAATTATAAAAAGAGAGGGCAAGGACTGTGCAAAACCTGCTCTGGTTCTTGAGTAATTTGGTTCTGAAAGCCTTATTCATTAGTGGTCTCCATCACCTCCGGCTCCATCACCTCCATGAGAAAGCAAGGGAAGCCCAGGATAGGCAAGCTCCGAAGCAGAAGCTTCTGCTGACAAGCCCTCGCACATGAGGCCTCAGGGCCCGTGCAAAGGAATTCACTTCTCCAAGGATCTCCTTACAGTACCAGCCCCAGCTGTCTGCAGCTGTGTGCCTTCCAGCTCCTCACAGCTGGCTTTTCAAATAGAAATGGCCTCTAAGACAGCTTACCAGAAGAGACTGCTTCAATCACACAGTACATTGAAACGGGATTCTAAAGGCAGTGATTAAACTAAATGAATTCCAATATTAACTATATAGGTGTGCCTGGTCCTCTCCATCACACGTAGCAGTAAGTGCTTACTCAGTGACTGGCAGGTTTTTCTTTCATTTCTTCATGCAGTATTGCAGAAGGGTGCAATAGTGTAAAAACACTTCCCCTGAGGAGCTCGAGACATTTCATCCGATATGCTCATTTATGCTTGTGTATTGTATACATGTGTGGGTTCATAGTCTGCAGAGGAAGCTACCCAGGGGCTACAAATGCATCTGCAGTTGTACGTGGGCATACATAAAGCTTGCCTCCAAGTATTTTCCCAGTACCAATCATATATATTCTAAATGTGTAGTTCAAGGCCATGTAAGAGAAGAAAGGGTTTTAAGGGCTTTTCCTCATGAAAACAGCCTGGGAGTTGAGTTTCATGCTTTTATGAGGTGGATTGGACTGGGTTCAAGATAATAACTGAATTAGAAGTAAGTCATGGTGTGAACAATAGTTCACGCTGTATCCTATTTTCATTTAAATCAGAGGTTGTTGCTTTCATCTGTTCTTATTGACATATAGCTCAACTATTGACTTCTCCTTGCTTTGAGTCTGAAGCTCATATTCCCTGGGGAATCTCCCTGCCTAAACAAGAGGGTTGTTGCTGTTGTTTAAAAAAAAAAAAAATGTTTTCAGTGCTATAAGCTTCCAACCTGTCTTTTTTGAAAGTCAGGTTCATGTCTATGTTAGATGGTTTGTTTGGAGCTCAATAATTCTAACAGACAGTGGTGGACAATTTGAAAAACAGATCTATAGTATGAGTTCTTCTACTTCATTTTCCCATGTACTTATTTTCCTGGGACCTCACACTGTGGTTCTTCACCCTTTCTTTCTCATGTCTTTCCCTTCCTCCTTCCACTTCTTTGTTCCTCCCTCCCTTCACCCCCTACCCCCTTAACTTCCTGCCTCTTTCTTATTGTGTTTTTCTTTCCTTATTTCCTGAGCACTGGTTTTTATCTCATGACACAACTTCCCTTTGCCAGATTACATAAATATAGACAGCTTCTTTTCTGTTCCTTTGTGAAACATCTTCTTTCCAACTGTTTTCCCTCAAATGTACCTCTTCTAATGTATGGGGGCTCTGGGAGACCTAAGCAAGGGAAGAGAAGAACAAAAGATCTTGTTTTGCAAAGTTATAGGTCTCCCAACAATGGATCTCACACAAAAGCCTTTCCAAATCTGGATTTATTTTCTTGTAGCTGAAGAAAGTGGTGTCCTTGAGTTATTCCAACTTGGCTGGTCTCCCTTCTCACCTCCCTCCTACCTGTCTTCCTCGTGGAGTACAGAAGCCGATCACAGCAAATTAAAAGAAGAAAACAGAGAAGGCAAATAGAGTATGCAGGAAAGGAGTTGAAAATCTAAGGGAAATTAATTAAATATTTGAAACTTGGGGGCGGGGGCAGGAACAGAACCCAGAAACAAAGAGGTAAGTATCTTCCCTGCCTTGGGAACCCTTTGTCTTTCTAAGCCACTCAGGCTGGCCTGTTGCTGCACAGGCTGTGAACTCTGCTGTCCCTGGTGGAGCCCCTGCCTCAGCTGTTTCCACCTACATTCCTTTACTGCCCGGGTTGCATGGAGGGGAGCCTCAGGGGACTCTGGAGAAGGGAAGGAAGGGCAGACCCTGGGGATTTTCCGACATACAACACTCACTGCTCTGCACCACAGCTAGGGTTTTAGCCTTTTTTTTTTTTTTTTTTTTTTTTTGAAGTTCAACCAAAGTTGCAGAGTTGAATGCCTGAATTTAATACTACTTCCCCTGACCATGCTCTCAGCCAAATGTCCTTGGCTTTTCAATAGTCCTAACCTTTTGGCACTATTGAGTCTTGGTGTTTTGCTTTCTCTTTTCTCAGATTTTTTTAACCCTCAGCTTCTCCTCTTCTGGATTATATTTATGTCACTCAAATTCTTTACTGCCTGGGAAGAGATTCCTCCATCCCTCCTACTCCTCCTTCTTTCCTTCCTTCCTTCCTCCCTCTCATCTATCATTTTTTGCTGTCTTTATTTCATTTTTTCAGGAGGGGGATAAGAAGGCAATTGGGGATTCCCTGAAGCCTGCCCAGGGACATGGTGTCACAGGGATGGAGCCAACATGGGGAGGTGGGATATGGGGAGGCAGTTGTAGGTTTAGCTGCTCTGCCCAGAGAACAGAATTTTCTCCCTAGTTTCTTTCTTTCTTTTTGTCTTTGTTGAAGTATCTTCAGAAAACTAAAATGAAATTCTTGTCCCTTGGATTGTCCCCGTCTTTGGCAATGAACACAAATCTCCATTGCCCTTGAGTAGCAAAAAGGGCTTATTGTCCAGTTGTCCCCTTGTGCCCTTATGAATGTCCCTCTGGAGACCTTCTACTGTGTCTACCATGGCCAAGTTCCTTAGTTGACTGCCAGCTAGGACTAGTGTTATTTTTTTTTAAGTTTAGATGCTTTTCATAGCTTTCCCTCTACTTTTTTTTTAACCATTTTCGTTTTACCTCTATAAGAAAATCCAGTGGACTTGCCAAAATTCACAATTTTGTTGAAGAGCAGTGCAGCAGAAAACACTTGCACAAGCAACCCACCTGCTTCCATATGCACACACATGCATGTACACACACACACACACACACACACGCTGATTATTATGAATGAACCAGCAAGTGTGATTTTACATATGTAAATATTTTTCACAAAATTGACCAGTTGTAAAATCATCTGTTGGTTTCCTGGAATTTTTTCTTTGTTTATCTGGATAGAGAAAATCTAAACTGATCTTTCTGAATCACTTTGGCTCTTTAGTAAAAAGATATTTCATGGAGTTTGTCTGCAACTCGCTTGGTACATTTCATCCTTTCTGTTTACCCTTGTTAATGATATGACTGTACCTGTTGGGCACTTGCTATGTATGGAGTACTGTGCATAGGGCTTTGCACATGGTATCTTATCTAATCATCCCAATAATTCTATGATGTGAATACTATAAAAATTAATTTTACAGATGAGGAAACCGAGGCCCAGATAGGTTATGACACTTGCCTAATGTCACTGATTAAGAAAAGAAAACATTCTATTCCCTACCTTTCTGTCTACTACTCGGCATATATCATCAGCTCTGCACATATCAGAAAGTATACTGATACCAGAAAATATCTACTTCCCAAGAGAAAAACTTTAAACAAAAGACTAAGAGATATTCAAGGCAGGTTTTAATACATTTCCTTCTAAATTTGCTGTCTATTGTGCCCCACAGATTTGATCACAGCCTAGACAGAGATGGTGATTCTTCCAAAAGTTTACAGTGAACTTGGTGGTGACTCCCTTCAGATCTCAGTGCCACAGTTGGAGACTATGGACCCACAGCTATGAAAATATAAATACATTCCCCACATTCATCATCTTCTGTCTGCTTAAAGTGTTGACTTTCTTGTGATCAAATCATGAACCTTTCCATTATATGTGAGAAAGAAAGTGCATGGATGGGTGTGGTATATTTGCATCATTGACCAAGTTGAGTATATGCTGGCTGTTTCTTTTCTTCAAAGGTCTATCATACTGGTTCCATGCAGGGTTATACCCAGAAACTCATATTTTGCTAACATTAAGTCTATCTGTATAGTTGAAGTTGTTCTCCTCCAACTTGCATGCCACTGATCAGAACAACAGGACCAAGGAAAACACAGGGTGACCCATTCTTCAGTGCTTCAGAGTTGAGTGGTGATCTTGCTATTGTGGTCTCTATGTTGTACCAGTTTACACGAAGTTGTTAGGGTTTGTGAATGAAAGCTCAAATTTCTGTCTCCGGCTCCATTTCTAGCTCTGGCGCAGAAGCAACTCCACATCTAGTTCTCTACATCAGATGAGAACACTTGTCACAACCCATCTTGAATAATTTGGTCTCGCCTCTAAATGTAGAGTTTGCTCATCCCCCACTGAATAAATCTATTTCCATCTCTTGACAATCTATTGATTACCAGAGCTGAATGCTAAGAACCAGAAAGGGCAGAGGAAAGAGGAAAGGTCTCTCTGAGAACATTCAGTTGTTCCAAGGAAAACTCTTCTAAGCAGAGATCAATGGAGACAGTGCCTATCACTGGAGCAAGAGCAGAAAGAGACAGAAGAAAGAGCAGATAAAGTGGAGGTGCTAATACACACCAGGAAAGAGAGCCATGAGGTGAGAGGCACCATCATAAGAAGGCATAGGAATACCCAAATGTGATTTTTAAATAATCAAATTGTTAACTATATGCATACATTGTCTCTTCTTTGTCTGTTCAAGATGAAGTCAGATCATGAGCTAAAGGACAGAACCAGCGAGTTGGATGGACCAAGCAGATAACTTCATCACATTAGTGTAACTTTCTGGGCATTTTAGTTTGAGCAACCCATATGAATTTCTATCAGGGAAGAAAATAAAATACTGTCCATGAAGAGCTAAGAATATAATTCTGCTGTTTTCCTCCACAGCATTCTCCTAATCAGGTCACAATATTACAATGCTGCATTCTATGACTTCACCTGTCCATTTCCAGAGCTCTTTCTTCATATTCACTCAGAATCTCTTTGCTATCTTTCCCTTTGGCTGCCATTTTGTCTGGGCCTCTGTGCTCCAGAGAGCCCACATTTGGGATGCAAAATGATCCAGACTCACCTGATGCCTCTTCCAATCCCAATTAGAAGCATTAGACCTACCCCAACTCTCTTTCTAACCTGCTTCCCTCCTTACCCAATCAACCAATGGAGACATTCAAAGCAGGTCCCAAAATGGAATCTCAAGGAGGAGCTGCAACAGCCTCAAAGAAGAAGGCCATACAAACGTGAAAGCTAGCGGAATATGAACTCTAGCGAAAATCTAGCAAAAAAGTAAAAGAAAAGGCTGGGAGGCCTGGGCAAAGAGAAATTAAAAACTCTAAGGTAGAGAAGTGGAGGACAGAATAAATGTTCCTACTCTAACAATGAATGACAGCTGATTTTACTTCACTCAAGCACAAAGAAGACTTTTGAAAAGATCAGAACTGAAACAGGAAGAATCCTGGTTGGGAGCAAAGGCTTTTGAGGCAGGCAGAGATAATTCCAATGTCCAGCTCCATTTCTCACCAGCTAAGTGCCCTCAAGCAGGTTGCGGAGGAGGAACCATATCCACCACACAGGAGTGTGTTTGGGGTTTGGAAGAGATCACGACGTTAGCACCTATCTAGCCCCTATTCTATAGCAGGCATTGCTCACTGATCATTTTTTCTTACGGAGGACAAAAAAAAAATACATCTTTTTGTCAATAAAGATTGGGAGAGGGGGAAGAAAGGGTCTGGAATGCAGTACTTGGAACTCTGAATGCCAGGAAAAGTTTTCTAAGAGCGTTTTGAAAGGACCCACCAAGGAGATGAGTTCTTTTCTCTGAGGATGTGTCTGGCTCACCTGCGTGTTCTTGGTTTAGCATGATCCTCTATTGTTTCATGAGACTGACCCAGAGCTCTGAATCTCAATGTAGAGTTACAGATTATCCTTACCCTCTCTTTTTATAAACCAGCCCATTGAAACTCTGATTTATAGTATTTTACTACAGACACTTTGTAAATGAGTAATGAGTGACACCTGAACTAAAGTCTCTTGATGTCCAGATAATGCTGTCTCCTAAATCTATAGAAGTTGCATATAGTTGGATTCTCTTGATTTTAAGATCCCTTTTCCATTGTCTGCGTAAGTGCAGACCTATTGGCTAAATGAGTGGTTTAATTATTGATTTGAAAAATATGGTTACCATGATGATTCATCACATGGAAGACAGAGCATTCTCCACTTCTAATAGCCTGGGGTGCAGTGGTTGGAGGTGGTTTAAATCACAGTGTCCCCTGATTACCTACCGCAATCCTCTCGTCTTCCATGGTCCTGAGGTTTGAGGACCTGTTTGCTAATGCTGAGACCCCAAAGCTCACACTGAATTAGGTTGTTAAAATGCTCCAGAGGGGACCTGAAACATTGCAACCAGGGACCTTCTTCCGCTCCCCCCAAAATATCCTTTGCCTTTAAGGGCTCTTTTAAAACCAAGTGAGTTTTCTCTGATCCTCCTTAATAAAGTGCCCCGGCAGCAGGAGCAGCCGTGCTCCCCTTCCTTATTTGAGATCTGTGCAGTCTCATTAAATTTGATGTGTCACAGAGGGCTCGGGCATGTGAAAGGCAGGCTGTGGGGGCAGGACTGGAGGCTGCAGCTCCACTAAGGAAGCGTAATTCATTACGGCTTTTCAAAATGGACGCCCCTCCGGCTTCCTGCTCCATTGATTTTTCCCCCCTCTGCAAGTAACAAGTGAAGGGCCAGCTCGGCCTGCAGATTTAACCCTTATTAACAGCTGTTTAAATTTGAGATGCGGTTTGATGGAGAGACAGGAGCCTTCTTATATCCCCACTCAAAGGAAACCAAAAGGAGACGATTAAAGATGAAGCCGCGCGGGCGTCTGGTGCTAGGGCTGGCGAGACCGCATCTACCCCATCAGAGGAGGGGCCCGGCTGCTATTCAGTAGTTCATCCAAATAATGGGCTCCTACTTTGCCCTGATTAAATATTCAAGACCAAACCTTTCCTCACCCGCAGGAAGCAGGGTTGCTGTGCCGCGGTGAGATGCACACCATTGCAGACTCTGGGGTGTTGGCTCCGAGGTTGAGCTCTGCGTCCTCCTCGAGAGTCTGAGCGGAACTCTTTGGACCACTTTGCCTGGCTGGGGTGTCCTTGGATCTTGGAGTAAACTTGTGGGTTGAATTGGTGTTCCTGATTGGAAGCACCTGTTGGGGAAACAGAACCTGCAGAAGAAGATAACACCCTGCAATTGCCAGCTTGGCCTCTGTCTGTGAGACCATTGCATGTATGGCCCCCGAAATTAATCAAAGGCAGTGCTGGGTAAAGGAGGATGCTTGTAGTCCAGGACAAGGCTGCTCATCCCAGCCTTGGTTCCCAACAGTTTCCTAATACTTGATTCCTGAGGACTCTACCCCTGTAGTCAGGAGAGGTGGTGGTCTCTAAATTCCTTCCTGGAGAAAAGAACTTGGGGCATTGCACTGGTCATTGCAGACATGACAAAATGTAACTTTGGGGAAAATTCAGCAGGCAAAAGAGCATGCAGAGAAGGAATGGAGGTGGCATGCCTCCCTCAAACATTCCTCCTGCTTTGTTCAGATTTCGACACCCCCCACCACTTCCTCTACCAAGCCCCATCTTCCATCAAAACATAAAATTGTTCCCAGAACCAGGGTTATATCCTGTGAAAAATGCACACACATGTACTGCTGTAAGAAGGCAATTCCCTCATTCCCATACTATATAAATTTATTTTCCTGACCTGCAGTATCTGACTCAAGGAGTCTAAAAAAGAAATATTCTCTGACAGAAACAAAATAAGACAGTTCTCAGTAAATCATACACTGACAGCAGCAGCATTTACATATTAAGTGAAAGAGGATGTCAGCTTGCTGGCTTCTAATCTTATTTTCAACTCAAGTATATACATACAAGGTTTTTTCTGGAGTCTAAATTTTATTGTAACAATTCGTAGTGCAAAACCTTACTATACCTTCCACAAGGAGTTTTTGCTCAATAAAAAGTCATTCTTCCTCCTCAGAGTCCTGAAATAGGAGAGAAAATACACAAAAGCATGGATCAGTCTCTCTATACCTCCTCAGTTCATTTTCATAGGTTTTACTCAAGTTTTTCTAGAAGACTCAAATTATATACAGAGTTTGTTATAAATAGGATTTTCTTCAAACTATTTTGAAACAAGGTTTTAAAGAATTCATACTGTCAAGAAAGTTATTGCCAGATTGTACTCACCAAGAAATGGCAAACTTTGGAAATAAAGGTCTTCTACTTTGTTATTTCTTTTTTATTAATGACACCATAGGAAAAATCACAGAGATGAAGCACTGGAAAAATAAACTATAAACTTTCATGTACATCTGTCAAAGAGCAGATGAAGGGAGGTGTGTACTGTAAGAGCTGCCAAGAACTTTCAGGTTCAGAACAAGTGTCCAAGCATGATGGAGACTTGGCAAAACTTTTTCCTCTTAATTTCAAACTTGCACATATGTATGAAGAAACATAATTCCTATTTTTTCTGAAAAGCTTTCCCTTTCTAGAACATTCAAGTCCTGCTGCAGGAGCACGTAGAGCAAGAAGAAGAAGCTACTTTTATGGAGGAAAACTCCCTTCCAAAGAAGGAAGTTACTGCCCCACAGGGAGAAGCTCTTTGAGAGGGGACACTCCAGGAGAGACATGGCTCATCTACACACTGTCTCCACACAGTGAGATAGTTATGGAGTGGTAAAGGTAAGGATGGAGGCTGGGGAAGAAAGAAAAACAACTTACTGATATTACTGAATACTTCATATGTCCCCAGGAATGTGCTGAGAACTTTATACATGTTGTCTCATTCAATCTTCGTAACAATCCTATGAGATCAATTATCTCCCACCCCATTTATTATCTTTTTCATTTATAGATGGGTTGGGTAACCTCTTTAAAGCCTGAAGGGCTGAACTGGGACGAGGATGGCAATCTATATAATTTGAAAGCCACTTTCTTTCCACTATAAAATACCATCTCCAGTCTCAAGGGTCTTTGGAAGTCATACAACCAAACACTACCGAAATCACAAAAGGAGTAGAAATAAGAACCTTGATTCTTACTTCAGTCATCTTTCTACAATAGCAGAATGGCAAATGTTGTGTCCACTTCAAAATGGTTTTCCTACCCATTCGATTTCCTAAATGAGTCTTGCATTCTCTTGTTACAGTTCTTAATACTATGCCACACATAATCAGAAACACGCCATACTATGTCATAATGACCATAAAGGGCATCTGTTATATCCATCAATTGTTTCAACAAATATTCACTTGTGCCTCTTACACTATAGAGCCCTTGGGTTAATAAAAGAAATCCATCAGGCACAGCCTTAGCCTGGCGTCTTGTCCTCACCCTTAACCCCTTTGACTACCTTATACTTAATCCCACTATGATTATCAGAAGCTAGAAAGACTGTGCAAGCAAAGCAAATCTAGACAGGCATCCATACAACACCACAGAGGGGTGGTTCCAATTCCCACAATGAAGGTAGAAGGTCTGGCTAACCAAGGGCTTCTCTGATGACTAACACAGGTCTCAATCTTTCTTCCATCCTGGCATCCATTCCTCCAGCCTAAGCACAGACCTGCCTACCTTGGCTCCTTCCCCTTTCTCTCCCATTCACTCAGTCCCACTTGCATCTGAACTAGTTTTCCGTCTACCCTTCACATTCCACCCCACCTTCTCTACTAGCCCTGTCTTTAGTGTGCTGTGAAATCCTGCTCTGTTTAATGAATAAAAATGTATATAGCCACAAGCCCTTACACAGCATTCTTTCCACCCCACCATCTAAACAGAGACATGGCTTCTCTTAATTATACAATAGTTCTTAAACCCCTTTCAAAAAAAATAAAATAAATAAAAATTGATTACCCTTGATCTCAGCCTCCAATGCAGAGCACTGTGCCACAGTCATTGCATGCCATGAGAGCCCTTCTTTGCAATTCTCCTTCCTCACTCCTTGATGTGATCTTCTGACCCTGGACCCTTTTACTTCATCAGCCCATTAAGCTTGTACTGATGATTGATGACCTTGGCCTCTCAGGATCTCAACCAGCTCAACATCACTGAACTTCATCTCCTTTCTGTTTCTCATAACAAAGTCAGTGACTCTCAAAGCATGGTCCTTGGAACAGTAGCATCAGAATCATCTGGAAACTCATTAGCAATACAAATTCTCAGGCTTCACCCTGGGCCTTTTAAATCTAAATCCTAAGAGAGTGGAGCAGCAGTTTGTGTTTTCCCAGGCTCTGCAGGTGATTCAGATGCACTGAAGTTTTAGAACTACCAGTACTAAGTATGGCCACACCATGGACCATGTATGTCGTCATCATTTGAAGCTTTTCTACTCCAAAATATCTCTGCTTCACTGTCTTGCCATCACTATTTCCAGGCCCTCAAATTTGCTAATCTAATATTTTCCATGGTCTGGAGGTCAGAGCCTCTTCCAGCCTCACCCTCACCCAATCTAGGCCCAGATCAGCCATTTCCATGATACCTATAAGTCTGCAACTGTTACTTGATTGGTTTTCCTTAACATAGACTTTTGACCAAAAAAGGCTATAAGATTGAGAAATTCCAAGCTATTTGCTTTCTCTGGGCCCTTGCTGCTGGTTTATATCTTTTCTTTTGAAAATGCGAATATTTCTAACATCTATACACTTTCTTAAGACTGACATTTCTACTTAATCTTCCACACTGTGGGCAGATGACCTTGTCTCTGTAAAATGAACAAAGTCACCCAAACAAGTTCCCTCAGTTTCCATCTGCTGTTCTCCAAACCATCTCTCCAGCAGATCTGCCTGACACTGAGGTAGAGGTGAGCCTCCTTCTGCAGGTGCTGATTCCCCTCCTTGTGACCCCACTAACCTTGCTCCTCAGGAATGCCAGTGGAATGCACGGTCTCTAAGAGGAGAAGTTCAAGACCGCATATTGCCAGAGAGGGGAGGCAGTTGAGGGATAACAGTGTCATAGGTGAGAAACAGATCCCAGGTGAGACCTAGAGAAGAGCTGTTTTGTGGTGGCTGTTTGTAGATAACTGGTTTTGGTAGAGATTGAGGAGGGCAGAAAGATTGCAGGAGGTTAAGGGAATAGTAGGAAGGATGCAAGGGTGTGCCTGCTCCTCTATTAAAAGAAATTTATCCATGCAGTAAAGGATGAAAGGAGTGTTGTACAGAGAGTAAAGTGGGTGGACTCTTCTCTGCCGTTGGTGAGACTGTGTTTGCTCTATGCAGAGGATAGCATCTAGTAGAGAGTGATGATGGAGTAAGGTTACTAGAAGATGGGACAATTGAAGGGAAAAAAGAATTGTAACGGACAGAAAAATATGTAACAGCAAAACCGCAGGAGACCATTTAACAGGAGTCTTTTTGAAAGTTATGGTACATTTTGTCAACTCACATAGGCCCAAATGGAAGTAAATTGTCTTGCATAACCAGCAAGAGTAGGAGTGTGGATGGAGATGGCTGTTCCCAAAGACACGATCCTTCAGGACCACTGGCTCATCTCTGCCACTGTCTGTGTAGGGTCCATACTCTCTCTATAAATCCAAGCATAGGCTAGACCCACTCCACAGTCTGCTCCTGGCACACATCTTTGCATCAGAAGAGAAAGGGTTTTTCCCCAGGTCCAGTTAAATGCCATAAGTATTCTGATTTGTCCTGTCTATTTTGTGCCCAGCCCTACAGCTTTAGAAAGAGGGAGAAGACAAAGTCTTATGATTGATTGTCTACATTAAAAACACAGGATGGATAGAGAAGCTCTTCTTCACTCTCCCACAAAAGGTATGGTACGTTGACCTCCCAGTTTAGGAAGAAATCTTGTATAGGGACACAGAAACAATCAATGTCAACTAAAAGTAGTGAGCCTTGGACAGGACCAAGACACCTCTCTGACCCTGTGAATGTGAATGTTTTATATATATATATATATATATATATATATATGTGTGTGTGTGTGTGTGTGTGTGTGTGTGTGTGTGTGTATTTTATGTGTGCCTACCTATGTATGGGTATATAGTTACTGAAGTCTATTCTAGGCCAAGTACTCTGGAAGCAGAAGCTGAGATGGTCTGGTATACAACATGTTCACTGGGGATCTGCACCTGTGGAAAGAAGAAAAAAGAAGTTGCATTTGGCAGTAAAATTTCAATGCAGCCTGACAGAGCCTGTATAAGCCAGTAGAGAGTTCCGGAACAAGTGTCACTAGTAAGTATCATCTTACATCAGAAGGAAATGGCTAGACCAAAGTGGCCAGGACTTGATCCTCCTGCCTCACTCACTGCTGGATGTGGGCTGCCCAGGGAAGGCATGATGCTGCGGGGAAAGCTCTCTGCAACTGAGGCAGAGAGTGATGATGTGACAGCTAAGGGCTGCCGTCTGCATTCCTCGGTACTAGGCAGTAAAACTCCTTAAAAGAGAGATCCACAAGGTGCCTCTGCATGTCTACAATCCCTGAGTAGAGGAAGCAGTTCTGTCAAATGCCCACCAGGCCACACTGCCCTGTGCCAGTACCAGTCTGGGAGCAGCAAAGCTAAGTGGAGGGTGTCCGGGCTCACATGAACCTCCAATGAGTCCATGAAAAAGATATTTCCAATTCTAGTATGAGTAGATGTAATAAATTTAAAATGGCAGCAACTTCCTTAATGTACCTCTCATCAAGAAGTGGAGGCTGTATCCTCTTTCCCTGAATGGATTGGCCTCTGAGTGTTTTGGTCTCTAGGTTATATCAGAAGAAACACTGTGCTATTCCTAGGTATAACTTCAAGAGAACTTTCTCTCTAGAAGCCTTATGCTCTCAAATAAGTCCAACTATGCTGCTGGAGAGATCATACAGAGGAGCTCCAAGATGACTTGGAAATGGAGAAGGACCCGTGTGAGCTCAGCCTCCCAGCCATCCTCACCCAGCTGCCTGGCAAGTGAGTGACAACTACCCACCAGCTGAATACACCAGGTGACCCGTCAGCCACACCCTGCTAAACACTGACAAAATGGTGTGACATGATAAAATTCAGTTGTTTAATGTCCCTCGTTTTCCAAGTAGCAACTCCTTATAGGCCATACAGTATAGAAAACCTGGCCTCTGACCACTACTATAATAAAGGGTAAGTATGCAGCAACAGATAACTGGAAGTGTGGGCAGAAACAGAGCCAAGGAAGGACATGGCTATTTCTGGATCAGTTAAGATGGAAAGGTTGCCGTGCAAGGACAGCACAGTGAGGGCCAGGATGGGTAGAGCCTAATAAACAAGAAGTTCGTGGGCAGATTAGAGGGCACATCCATGGGACTTGCCTGACTTCTTCTGAGATGAACACCCCTGGCCTCCAGACTCCTGGTGAAGTGGTGAAGGAGGCAATCTGCTGACATTAGTAGCTAACAGAAAATAAAATTGTAGCTTGGAGATGAAAAAAAATGGAGAAAAGTAGAGCATAGATGCCAAGAAAAATGAGCAGCATGAATAACAGGGTCAGCCAAATGAGCCACTGAATGTCAGATGGCCAGGATGTGTGACGGTCAAGTCACCAGCGTTTTGAGGCCCTACCAAATGATTCTCTGCCGTTGGGCAGCAGAACTGGGATTGACTCAGTTACAATGGGCACCTCAGTCCAAAGGAGGTTAACAAGAGATGTGCTGATGAAGATGACCGTGTGTCAAGCCCAGCCAGGGCCCTGGTGCAGCAACACTGGTGCCCGAGAATGTCGAGCGCATGGAGATCTTGGTAAAAGAATAAATCAGCATCCCATTCATTTGTTCATCCAACAAATACTTATTGGGAATCTAATATGTGCCAGGTGCTATTGAAAGCAACTTAGTTTCTACCTGAGAGTGAACAAGAATGGGAAAAGAAAATGAAATTAACTAAGTCCACTGAAGAGAGGTTGAGACTAGTGGACAAGCTAGTCTTCTCCATCATTTGTGGTACTGATTTGTTTCCATTGCCATTAAGACTAAAGGGTTTAGCGTTTCCTCATTACTTAAACACATTGTAAAAGGAGCGCCTATAAAGGCCCTGTCTGGTTCCAAACATAGACTGTAATCTGAAATACATTCCAAAAGACTTTAAATATTTTATGAATGGCCTGGACTCCTTATATGCCATACAGTATAGAAAACCTGACCTCTGACCACTACTATAATAAAGGGTAAGTAACTTAACCTTTCTGTGATTCTATGTCACTATCTATGGCAGACAATGATCCTGAACATCCTGTTCTGAGTGCCTACTGGCTCCATTCATTTGATAAACACTTACTGACTACCCTAGTATGTGCCAACTGTTGAGCTGGGTCTGACAGAAACAGTGGCATTAACAGATATTGCTCATCTTTGAGAAAACCTTAGTTTATATGAGAGATAAGCCTATAACCAGCTAACTATAATACATATGCCAAAATTCTGAAAATGTACTATTCACAGTGTATTTACTATGTACATATATGTGTTTATATAGACACGTGTGTATATACATATATATTTGTACATATATATACACACACACATACACACCTACATACACACAAATACACACACACATATATATATATACACATACACACATATTCTCCTTTAGTCCTCAGAAGAATTCTATAAAGTAGATATCACTTTCTCCAGGTTCTATGACTCAGAGACAATAACTGCCCAGAGGTAGGTGTATCACAAATGGTTAGACTAAGTTATGGTTTCCAAAGTCCCTGCTATATTCTCAATACCACAAAACCTTAGGAAGTACTACATTTATGTGCTGACATGACTCTTAGGTTGGCTTGTACTCTTTAAGAGTATGTATCTTGCCTGATTCATCAGGATTTCCTCCTTCTATGCTTAACATATATTAGTTAAAAAAAGTATGCATTTTATAACCAAAATGAAGTGCACATTTAACAAACATATGTTCTCTAAAGTATGTAATAGACATTAAGTAATTTAAAAAACAGAACAATGAGAGGATGCACAAATGAATGGAAGAGAGAAAACGTGTCGATGGGTTTAAATAATGTGTGAATGAAAATCAGATGAGCTCTGTCTCGGGGCATTTGTGTTTGCTTTTCCTGCTATCTGGAGTGGTTTTTCCAAAATCATTACATGGCATGCTTCCTCAGCCCTCTCTTCAGCTCTCTACTTGAATTTCTCTCCATGAGTATGATCTTCACTGTGACCCTACAGAAACGGCAAAATCCCAACAACCACCACCTCTGTATTTTATTCAGCTCCATTATTTTTTTTGCAGACTTACCACCAACTTACTTGTGTGTGTGTGTGTATGTGTGTGTGTTGGTGTGATGTATATCACACATGTACAAGTACACTTGTTAATTCATTTACCATGTCTGCCTCTCCTTCCATAAACTCCGTGAGAACAGGAGCTTTGTCTGTATCATGCCCTGCTATGTCTGAATGTCAAGGGTGCTCGACTAATATCTGTTGAATGAATGAACTTGGCTATTAACCATTACCATAGGAATCAGATTGCTTCCTACCTTTCCTCTTGTTGTGCCTGAGGAAAAAATAATTTTAGCAATCATTCAATGGCACTGTGTTCCAGAAATGTACTTCTTGGAAAAAAAGCAATGAGGTTTGCTTTTTTGTTTTCTTTTCTTCTCCCTTATGTCTTTGTGTGTGTGCGCACATGCCATGGGGTTTGGTTAGGGATGATGTGTTACTACTTTTCCTGTCTGCAGGAGCTGGAGAGAAAACCCAGCTGTGTGCATTCTTTCTTCAGTCAACTCAAAAGGTCAGAAAGCGAGCTTTGCACCTAGAGAGGAAGGCATTGTGAAGGCCTCCTCCTCTCCTCTCCTTCCTTTCACCTCTTGATTTTGCTAGTGGGTTGATGTTAAGTAAAATATTGTTACAGCCATTATGATGTTAGAAAAGGGTGAAAGAAGAAACCCTGAAACTAATGTGTACTTCGTGGCAGGACAAAAGAGGTGTAAACACCTCCATTCAGGCTCTCTGTGTCTACTGCCCACAGCTCACCATCAAGCACTTAAAAGTATTCACTCTCTGATACAGCTTTTTTGTTTTGTTTTGTTTTGTTTTAGATAATTAGTTTGAGAAAGTTCTTCTTTGCAAGATAGATTTAAAGCATAATACTGTAATAATATTCACTGCAATGGAATTTTACCTTTATGATAATATTACCTACACTGGCAACCAATCTCATTCTCCAATTCTCTGTGTCTCTAATTACTTGGAGAAACATCCTAACATTGTGATATTTAAGTGTAGGCCCTATGTGACTAGGATGTTAATAGACTTTGTAGAACCTTTGGAATTAAAATAAACTATAAGCTGGTGAGCTCACAGCCAAAGCTGAAATATTAATAATAATTTGTGTGACTTCATATTTCACATTTTACCATTGCTACTCTCTGTGCGAGGAATAAGTCATGTATTTATTTTCTCCTAATTATGGACGGTGAGACTCTAGGAAGACCAACAATGCCTTTCGGACACACAGCTACAGATAGTAAAGCCAAAACTAAAGCCAAGATCTTTGAGCTCCTAAGCCTTCTTCCATTGGCTCCAAATAGCCCAGAAAATTTGAGACTGCAGTGGCTGGAGGCCTTCCCCTTAACAAGGCACAGCTGGGACTCCATCAGGAAAAGTTAGGATCTTTGAAGGCAGCTGGTGATGAGAGCATCATGGAATTTGTGCCTCTAAACCCAACTCAGGTCAGTGACTGTCAGGAAAAAGCCCTGAATCCTAGACTAAACAGAGGAAAGCAGAGGTGCCCGGTGGGCCTGCCACAGCGGCCTGATTTCTGGTCTGGCCAAGCATTCACTCTGAAATCCTGGTGGATTCAGCAATAAATCATTGCTTCCGTTCTTAAATTTCTCTCTTGCCATGAGAAAAGTTATTTACTTTATGATTAATAGTGCTCTGAAAATATCCACGTAGGTGTATTTCTTCATTTCTGCCCTCGCTCCTCTCTTTCTGCTTTCCGTCTCCAGCCTCCCTCTCTTCCTCCGTTTCTCTTCCCTCTCTCCTTAGAGAAGGGCCTTTTAGATCCTCAATCTTGCTTAGGGTGTTATTTTTCTATTTCTCTGTTAAAAATTATCACAAATTCGCATCTTAAAACAACACACATCTATTATCATACAACTTCTGTAGGTCGGAGGTCTGAGCACAGCATGGCTACATGGTCTGCTCAGGGTCTCACTGGGCTAAGGTGAAGGCACTAGCTGGGGCTGCTGTTCTCATCTGGGTCCTCTTTCAAACACATTGGTTGTTGCTAGATGTCCTTGAGGCTTTAAGATGAGAGATGCTTAATTTCCTGATAGCTATTGGCCAGGGACGACTCTCGGTGCCCAGAGGCTGCCCACAGTTCCTTGCCATGGGCAATCCAGTGGCAATTCACAGCATGGATATTTATTTTTCCTTCCTGGAAAGTGTCTCTCTGACTTCCTTTTCTTCAACAGTGGAAAGAAACTCTGCTTTTAAAGTGTTCTGTGATTAAGTCGAGCCCACCAGGATAATCTCCCATCTTAAGATCAACTGTTGCATGTTACATAAGCTAATCACAGGGTGAAACCCATTACACCCACAGTCCCAGAGACTATGCAGGACATGCAGTCAGGGGCATGGAAAATTCTGGGCCCCATCTTAGATTCTGCCTGCTTCGCTCGGCAGTACCCAGGTGTGTGGGATGCAGTGTGAACAGCAAGACAAGACTCTTTCTCCTCTCATGACTCTGCCCTACTACTTGACACCTGTCCTCTCAGATGCCTATTTCTTGGACCTCTTCTAACTCTCTGGCCACTTTTCCATCAGCCATTGCATTGGTTCCTTCTCATCTCCAGATACTAAATGCTGGTTCTTCAGGATACTCACATGACTCCTTTGTTTATCTATAGACGCAATGGAGTTTTACTCAGTCATAAAGAAGAATGAAATTATGGCGTTTTGCTGGTAAATGAATGGAACTGGAGAACATCATGCTAAGTGAAATAAGCCAGATCCAGAAAGTCAAGGGTCAAATGTTTTCTCTAATATGCAGAAGCAAGAGCAAAATAAGGGGGAAAGGAGGTGGGAACAACACTCTTATGAAAACAGAAGAGAGATTAGTAAAGATCAGATGGAAAGAGGTTGAGTGGGAGGAAGGAGGAACAGGAAAAGGGAGGAATGGTGGAATAAACCTACCATATATGAATATACCACAGTGAATTTCACTGTTATATATATATATATATATATATATATATATATATATATATATATATAATGCACTAATTTAAAAACATTATAAATAAAGTATTCCTTAGAGATCTCATCCCACCCTAGGGTTTGAAGTACCATCCATTAACAGATGGTTCCCTAAATTATCTCTATAGTTCAGACCTCTCCTGTGAGTTCCTGACTCACGTAACCAATTTCTTCCCCAATATCTCCACTTGCTGTTCAATAAGATTATCAAACTTAACATTTCTAAAAATAAATCTAATTCTGAAACTTTCCCTAAACATTCCTCTCCAAGTCCTCCCCATCTGAGAAAATGGCGACTCCAGCATCCTACCAATTTTTCGGGCCAAAATTTCTGGAGTGATGTTTAGCTCCTCTTTTTTCTCACATACCACAGATCCAATCCATCAGCAAAGACTGTTGGCTCTGCCTTCAAACTGTATTCCGAGGGCTGGGCATGTAGCTCAGTGGTAGAGAGTTCACCTAGCACGTGCAAGGCCTTTGATCCCCAGCACCACAAAAAGAAAACACAAAGAAACAAAAGCAAAATTATGTACAGAATCTGTCAACTGCTTACTTCCACTATAAGAAAGCCACCATTGTACCTTGCCTGGGTTCTTGTAGTAGATATTTAACTACCTATTTATTTCCACCTTTCTCACCTGCTAACATTCTAGCCTGTTTTCTGCACAGCAGCTAGAATGACCCTTTCAAAATGAAATGAATCATGCTACTCCTCTATTGGAAATGCTCCAACGGCTTTCCATCTCACCCAAAGAAAATATCAATCTATACTCCATGAGTTCCGCCCCCCCACCCCCGCCATTTCTCATCTCCTGTCATGCTGCTGTCTCCACCCGACTCTGCTCACTCCACTTTACCATAACACGCTCCACGATGCCCACTGTGAAAACAAAGCATATGCCTTCCACAGGGCGTTTGCACTTGCTTTTCTGTTCCTCTTCCTTCAGATATTCACCAGGCTCATTTCCATGTTCTTTTCCAGTGTTCGTTCAAATATGACTTTTTTCAGAAAAGAATTCCTGGACAATTTTAAACATCAGGACACCATCCTGGGACTCCATCTCCCTTGGCCTGTTTTACTTTTCATCAGGATACTATCACCTCCTTTCATTACCCATGAAGTAATCCACTGTGTATATTTATTTCCCATTACCACATATAAATGTAAGCTGGATGACTTGGGACTTGGTCAGTTCACTGCTGTGTCCCAGAGCCACAATTAGTCGTGTCAGGTACATAGTAAGAGCATTCAATGCACAATTTTGCTGAATGAACAAAAGATGTCCAATCACAGCTGGGTGCAGTGGTGCCCACCTGTAATCCCAGCAACTTGGGAGGCTGAAGCAGGAGGATCGAGAGTTCAAAGCCAGCCTCGGCAGATTAGTGAGGCACTTAGAAACTCAGCAAGACCTTGTCTCTAATATAAAAAAGAACTGGAGATGTGGCTCAGTGGTTAAGCACCCGTGGGTATAATCCTCAGTACCAAGAAGAAAAAAAAAGATGTACAATCACTTATCCATCAGAGAACATGGATTTTCTTCACATGGTAGTTTCTAGTAGAAAATGCAAAGGTAGGAAGGAGAAAACTTAAGATAACCTTATAACTCTCTTTAGAACATGAGCAAATTCACTCACATGACATCAAGGTGAGAACAAAGGCAGGCTTTTATGGAAGAAAGGCATTCATTCAAATGAGCTACCATTTTCTTTCATGTCAAGGGCTGGAGAGTGAGTTTCAGCCAAGGATAGTGTGCACTGGTGGGAGCCACAAGATGCTCTCAGCCTCCTGATCCTTTTTCTTCCACAAGCCAAACTAGATTCCCGCTTCCATATCTTTTTTTCCATGGCTCTCTTCTTGGCCTAGCCTCACCTCTACTTTTCAAAGAACCACCTGAAACATCATTTTCATCACCAAATATTTCCGAAAGCACCTATGCCAGGTGTGGGAATCTTTGTCTTAGACCTTCCAGAATCTCCTAACGTGGCTTTCATTGTGTACTTTCTATCCCTTTCTTTTCCAGGGTATGGTATTGTCTTATCTTTCTATCTTCCTTCGCCTTAACACTATGTCCTACCCAGAGAAGATGTTCACATGTGTTCATAAGATGGGATTGTGTTGATTCAAATTACGGCATTAAATTGGGAAGTCAGGCATTTAACCAGCAGATTGCTTTATTGCATTTCCAAACTGAGGGCCTCAGAAGCAGTTTGCCTGATGACTCAATGGCTTAAGACAATGGTCATCTGTCCACTTTGCTTATGGGCAGCTCCCAACCAACTAGGGAGTCTAGGATTTCATCAGATGAAAGAGGAAGTCAGGAATGGTCATGGGGAGAGAATCCACTTTTTAAGCAAACTAAACTCTACTATTTTCCATTTCATGCTCACTAGCTGTGTTTCAAAAACATTGTACTTTAAAAATCTTGATGAAAAGCAACTTCTTCTCTATTCAAGTGGAATAACACAATTTACCCTGCACTGCCCATGGCCCCTGCTAATGCTTCCGTGGGAATATAGCAAACGGCCACTTTCCTTTGCAGCCTTTGATTTGTTCTTTCTGCATCCTGTAATTTCCATCCACACCGGAGAGCCAAATGCTGTGTGGGGCTAATTAAACACTATAATTATCCATGAGCTATGGCCCAGAAGTAGAGAGAAAATCTAACACATGTCTGATTGTAATATCAGGTAAATACTCAAGATGTGTGACTGGTGAAATGCAAAATATTCTATTCATTTAATATTCTTGATGAATAGTGAATTAGTCTAATCACATTAGCTATTCTATTCATTTATTAGGTAAGAGTGATTAGAAGTGAATAGCTGCAGAAAAACCCTCTCGAGTTGCAAAAATTAGACTTCTATAGTTTTATTATGTTTATTTTCAACTCAGGGTAATTGTCTATAGCTTTCACTGAGATGAGTCTATACCCCTCCCTTGTCTTGGCTCCTTGAAAAACTGAGTGCTGGTTACAAGCATAGAGAGGGCAGATAAGACAATGTAGATCTGGTATACAAATGATCATATAGATCGTATAAACATGTAAAAATATTGCACGCAAACATTGCACTTCTAAAGACATCGCCTTACTATGTTTTCTTTCTTTTTCTAGAGGCACAATTTGCATACCATAAAATACATGAATCTTCAGTGCATAGCTCAATGCTCAAAGAATTTTGACCAATACAGATGCCCATGTAAGCACAACAGAGTTCAAGATCCAGAATATTTCCTAGAAAGCCTCTCTGGGCCCTTTGCAGTCAGTCACCATCCCTTTCTAAGGGGTCACCACTATACTGACTTCTGTCACTATACTCTGAATCAGCCTGTCCCTAACTCATGGGAATGACATCACATGGTCCCCCCAGTTGGTGGTTAAAGAACAATGTTACCTTTTTAATATAGGAAAGCAAAACAAAGGGAAAAGTACATAATTCCAGAAACATTTTTAAAAAAGCCTTTAAGATTAAAACAATTTTAAAAAGTAATACATATGTATCATGAGAGATTTCAAACATTACAAAAAACTTTTGGAAAAGTCCTAACCCCTATCTTTGTCAATATTTCTCATTACAAAACAAACCTGTTGGATAGCCCCCATTGGCTCCTTCAGCCCCTCCCTCCACCTCACCACCCTGCCATGGGCCCCTGGAGGCCGACCTCTGTGAGCTCGTCAAGGGCAGGGTCCACCTGGGTTCTGCCAAAGGGAGGCATTAGTTGTAGACAGGAGGGCAAGGGTATTTAGTCCCCAGGTTGGGTGTGTGTGCATGCGTGCGTGTGCGTGCGTGCATGCGTGCGTGCGTGTGTGTGTGTGTGTCTGCCTGTCTGTCTGTGAGGGAGAGAGAGAGAAGGAACTACATTTCAGGCAGCTCTCTCCTAAAGCCAGCTCCTCTTTCCAGGTGGAGGATGGTTCCTTCTCCCTCAGGACCATGTGGGCAGAGTCCTCAGCTTTGACTTGTTATCCACTCCAAGCTCCACCCCCAATCCCAGTTGCTTCAACAGCTTTAAACAATCCCCTCGTTGAACTCCCCTCAACTGCCCCATTTGACTGTGCTGCCTGTCCTCGGCCCCCTGACCACCACCCAGTTTCCTTTAAACAGACTTTATAGGAAATGCTTTTGCATCTATTGTGTGTATAGGCTCCAAGGTGATACACTGACTATTTCTAGAGGGCTTCTTTATTAGCCACCTCTTTCAAATCATAGCACACTGAAGTACCACCTCTTCCTAACGAAAGTACACTTAAGTCATCTACACACCTAATTCATCCTGGTCTTTAAACACAATGACAAGTGATTCAAAGTAGGTAATATACTATCTTCAAGCTTTTAAGTTATTTTTACCATTTGAACTTACTTTAGATGGATTGCCAAATCTCTCTTATTGCAATTTCAGACTTTGTGTATACAGGTGCTTTGGAAAACTCATATATCTTTTTCAGTTGGTCTCGTATGTGTAAGGTATACACAAGCAGAGCTTTTCCAAAGCTTCACATGGAGAAAGAACAAGATGGAAAGAGTAGACTCACTCTTGAAGCTATAGGTATAAGCCTAAGATAAGACAGGGAGGGTAAAGGAGACTTATTAGAGTTAAGGGCATTTATCAGGAGTCTGCTATGTGCAAGACACTGTGTTAAACACTTACTAGACATTAATTCTCACATTTGTTGCATGGGATTAGGAGCTACGTACAATTTCTAGATGAAGAAACTGGAAGAAACAAGATTTTAATCCACCCTCTGAGTTCAAAGTTCCAATCTTTGACTCATCAGGAAGCTCTCATTTACTCATGTCCTGGGGGGAACCAATGTGGCTAGTGAGGCTGAAGTCCAAAGGCATCCAGAAAAGCCAGAAAACAACTAAGTTATTTTAAGGGTCTAAATTCCTCAACTCAGACAAACCACGTTGAAGTATATGAAAAGACTTAGATGCACCATCAGAACTACTATTTTGCTTTAAAAAAGTGTGGGAAGACCCAGAGATGCTTACCATACAAAAGCAAAGACCTGAGATGATGAGACAGAATCCATCTCCAGGGAGGTAGCAATCTGTGGAGCTCCAGGGATGGAGGCTAGTGGATGGGATCTTGAGCTGTCAGCTTGACTTCATAGGTTCATTCACTTATTCAACAAATAATTATTGAGAGTCTATAATGTGCTGGGCTCTGTGTTTGGTGCTAGTGAACACAACAGCAAATAAAAGAGGCAAATCCAGCACTGTCCTGGAGCTCACATTTTTATAGGAATAGACAATAGGCAAATAAACAAAAGAGCATGTAATATGATAGGTATTGGTAAGTGCTGTGAAAAGACCAAGCAAGGTCAGGAGGCTATGAGAAGAGGACAGGGGTTCAGATCTCTGAGAAGGTCTCTTCTCTGAAGGGAGGGAGTGAGCCCCATGGGTATTTGAGGGGATTCATGTGGATATCCAGGAGGCAAATGTCATCTGAGTTAGATGCATCTTTCACTGTGTTTGAGGAATAGCATGAAGGAGATGATGCTTGAAGCCAGATGATCATACGTGGGTAAGGGTGGGTAAGGAAAGTGGTAGAAATTAATCTCTGCTACTGGCATAGTGTGAGTAGAGGAGAGACATGCTATGACTAATGCTTTAAGAGGGTGGCTCGGGACAGTGGAGAGAATAATGTTGAGTGGAGGATGAAGTAAGTAGACATTAGAAGAATGAAAAACAATCCACTTGAGATGAGAAAGTGCTGAATTGGGCTAGATTTATGTGGCAGTGGAAGTGGTCAGAGTTTGGATAAATCTTGTAAATAAACTCTGTAGCATTGTCCTTGGGTTGGATGTAGGGAGGGATTAGAAATGAGCTATCAGAGATGATCCCAAGGTTTTAGAAATGAATAAATAGTAGAATGGAAAGGTCATTTGTAGAAATAGAGACAACTTCAGAATAACAGGTTTCTGGAAAATATGAAGAGTCAATTTTAGACATGGTGAATTGGGGGTATCTGTTGGACATCCAAGCACTGAAATGTCAAATAAGCAGGTGACTGTATGGATCTGGCTTTCAAGACATAGGACTTAAATGGATATCTATATTAGGAGTTATCACTGTGTGTGTGTGTGTGTGTATATAGTATTTAAAACCACAGAATCAGATTAACCCTCCCACCTCCACTGTTTGTAAATTGAGGATTGAATCCTAGGATACTCCAAAATTCAGAAGTCAGGGGTCTGAGGAAGAACAACACAAAAAAGAACGAAGAGGAACAGTCCTTGACATGGGTGAACCAGGAAAAGGTGACTCCCCAGGAACAGGTGGAGGAACTACTTTAAGGTCAAAATGTGATCAACCATGGCTATTATCACTGGTAGACCAAGCAAGATGGTGGCTGGGAATCAACTGTAATTTCTGGCAACGTGAAGATCTTTTGCAACCTCAACTAGAGTGGCGAGAGAGTATTGAGAACAAAGACCTAAGTGGATTTGGTTCAAGATACAAGAAAAAATATGGATTCATCAAGAAAGAAGATGGAAACAGAATGTACAGACCACTCTGTCGGTGAGTTTTACTGTAAGGAGGAAAGGAAGAGTGGGGTAGTATCAGCCCTAGGGTGAAGATGATTTTGGTTGCTTGCCTAATTGGTTGAAAGATGGGGGCTGTTCCACTGTGTTTTCAGTTGTTAGGGATGATCTAGTAGAACAGGACCTAGTAAAGCAGTTGATAAAGGAGACAGGGGGAGAATTGCTGAAGGTATGTGCAGAAACAGGAAAAAGGGTAGAAGTTCTAGTGCACAAGTAAGAAGGGTTTCTTAGAGCAAACCAGAGTAATTCTTATCTGCTTTGTATTTCACAGTTCCAAGGAGAATTTCATTAGGGGAAATGTGTATTTTGTTGCCATCTTTTAAAAAAGAAGCCTACTTATAACAAGTGCTTCATTTATCCCTCACATGTTCCTCTAAATCAGTTTACCCCATTTAATGAATCAGGAAACTGAGACTTAGAAAATTTACATGATTCCATCAGGTTTCCAGAGCTTGTATGAAAACCAGGATCCAAACTGGGAATGGCTGATCCCAGAAACCATAAAACATTTATTTCCACAATATTAGAGCTTAGAATTCCCTCAGAGGGTCCACCAGCCATCAGCTATGAGAAATCGGAACATCCTTAAACGTTGTCTTAAGATGTCAAGCCAAATGTTCACACCCCCTGTTCAATCTCAATAAATAAATAAATAAATAAATAAATAAGCAAGCAAGCCAGCCAGACTAAGAATGATACAACTAACAAAAACCTAAGGAATCCAGGAATCCCACATTCAACTGTGAGGGAGGCAGGAGTAAGTTTTATACCTGGACCCTCTGCAGTGAGGTCTTTGGGGAAGATATGGTTCATTTGACAGCCTTTAAAGACAGAGGGTGATGAGAGTCTTGGTGCTTGACAATGACATAGGAAGGTCCTGGGTAGGGCTGGGCTCCCAGGCTGGGCTCCCAAGCTGGGCTGTGGACAGGAAGGAGCAAATGTTTTCCCCTGAGATGGAAGTACAGTGGCCGAAGTTGAGAAAAACATGATGGGTTCTTTGGGTTTCTAGTCACTTTGTGGAACACTTATTAAGCTCCTATGACATGAAAGCACAAATGCTTCATGCTTAGAAAATACAGATCAGCCACCATCCTGCCCTGAAGGTACTCGCACAATGAACAATTCAGATTCAACAGAAGATTCCTAAATACCTTTTTTATTCAGGGTTCTCCAGAGAAACAGAACTGAGAATACCTAAATACAGAGATTTAGAGATTGAGATTTCTTTACATATCAAGAAATGAAATTGGCTCACACAATTGTGGGGGCTGGCAAGTGGGGACTTAGTAGAGTGGCCAGCAGGCTGGAAACTCAGGCAGGGATGAGGTTGCAATCTGGAGACAAGTCTTTTCTTCTCAGAGAAACCTCAGCTTTTCCTCATGAGACATTTAACTGATTGGATGAGACCCACCCACATCATCAAGGGTAATCTACTTAAAATCCAACTGAGATAGTTGTTAACTACATTTACAAAATGCCTTTGCAGCAACACCTGGATTCGTGTCTGATTAAATAACTGGGTACTACAGCCCAGACGAGTCGAAACATAAAGCTAACCATTACCATATCCTACTGGTTTCCAGTTCCTTCCATAGAAGCCAAAAACAGATACTTTATTTTAGAGACATTCATCTTCTGGAATTATCACTTGCTAATCAGATTTTAAGCTGTAGAACAGTGAGAGGCCAGAGGAGAAGCTGTCTCTGGACGACTGTACACAAGAATAGTTCATAAAGGCTCATTGTAATTAATTTTTATTGTGCAAAAGCAGAAGGCTGGCAAAGTTGAAAGGGGGTAATTTCACGAGTCAAAATAACAAATAATTAAATACAAATAGTCCCCAAATTCCCAAGAGCAGAACCCGGTCTCCAGATCTTGCTTCTGAATGAAACCTAGCCCCTGACCCCTGCTTCCTCCCAGCAGGCCCGACTCTTGGCCCCTCCTTCCCACCAGGTCCCCAGGTTCAAAAGTCCCCAGTCTCAACAACCTTCCTTTTACCCCTCCTCCTGGACCGTTTTTAGGGCTGCCATCAATCAGATGGAAGAGCTAGATCTTGGGCGTTGAACCAGTACTCCCCCAAAAGGCGAGGATTCCTGCCTGCTGGCTGGGGAGAGGGGCCCTCACTGGTTGTGCTCCTTGCGAACAATGAAACCTCTGCTCCGAGGTTCTTTGTTCAGCTCCACGCTCGGAGCCCCGGGAGCTGAGCGGTGCAAGCACGTGTGCTGGATATTAAGTCTCCCTTCAAAGACACTGCGGTGGAGGAGTGACGTGGGAGCCTGCTGGGTGCGGCCCTGGGGGCTCCAACCCTCTGAGCTTCGTTGTGGACAGGAGAGAGCGCAGAGACGGAGTCACACCCCTGAGCTGGGGGCCATTATCTTTCCCAGAGGGTGAGGGGCTAAGGGGACATGGACTTCTTCAGGCAGGAAGCCCTGTGTGGGGGTTTCAGAGAGCCTTGAGTAATGAGCAGTGTAGGTTTCTCACGGAGGACTCATTTATCTGGGTGCCAGTGGGTGAGCCCGGCTTCCCAAGCTTGAAAATTTAGATTTATTGGGTGCCAGAAATTGGACTGGACCCCATTTAATAGGCCCATGCACCATGAAGGTGAGGGTGGGGGCTAAGAGTCAAGAGGGTCGAGTGGATGGTGAAGGGCGCACTGTGAGGAAAACCAGCGAAATCTGATTAGCTCCATAAAATTCCAGCCACAGCAGGCGGGAAGTACAGGGCTCAGGAGAACCTGGTGGTTTATGAACACAGCGGAGATCAGATAAATCTGTGGAAAAAGAGAGGTGGAGGAGTGGAAGCAAGCGGGCTTTCTGAACTCACAGGAGGGGCTGCTGGAGAGAGAGAGCTTGCAAGAGAGAGGCCACAGACTCCCCAAGTCTGCATGAAGACAAACCTGCTGTTAGGAGAGGTAGATCGATTTAAAAAAGCCATTTGCTATTTACAAAAAAAAAAAAAAAAAGACATATATCTTGTTCAGCCTCTTACCCTGAAACAGAAGAAAAGCTTTGGGATTTATGGAATGTGGATTTACATAGAAAGACCCTGTCATATATAAATAGTAGGGCAGCCTTCTAACCTGAAGAGAAAGGCCAGGCAGAGGGGGAGGCACGTTTGCAGAGTGGGTGGGAGGAGGTGGGACTGACATGGAAACCATGGGCTCTGGGCCACATTCCTGCAGCAGCAGACAGGCGGAATTTATACCCCCTTCTTCTGGTGCCTCAAGGTCTTCATTGTCTTTATCTATTTTCTCTCTTGGGCTAGGAGAAGCTATATAAAAAGAACTTCCTCATTGAACTATGTAATGTTTTGAACAGCCAACAATAAAAAATTTAAAAAAAAAAAGAACTTCCTAGGTTTTGCGATATTAAATGAAAAAAAAACATGTATTACAACCAACTGATTGAATCTCTTTACTCATAAGTAGATGCCATAAAGTACTGATTGTGTTTTTTCTTTGTGCAGAGCACCAAACTGGATCCATGGTAGGAAGTCACTCCATTCATTTATCACTCATTCAAGAAAAATCTGGGCATAAAATGATAAATAAATTTCCCTATCGGTTCCCTCAATGTACTTCCATCCCTTTGGGGTGAGACAGACTAGTAAATTCACATTCCTCTGGAGATGTGAATGAAGAGCAAGTAGACAGGACAGGGAATTCACAGAAGCCTTCCCGGAAAAGATGACTGTCACACTTAGGTTATGGGCACCTGGGACTCAGTGGTCTTCTGAAGATTACATTTCTCAGTCACCAACTCGGAGGTTTGTGCTCCATGTCAGCACACATTTAGAAATGCCTGGATTTCTGGAAATTTATTTGTATTATTAGTTTTCCATTGCCATCACAAAATACCGGAGACTGAATAATATGTAAAGAAAAGAGGTTTATTTAGCTTACAGTTATGAAGGTTCACAAGTATAGCACTGGCTTCTGCATAGTTCTGGTAAGGCCTCATGGAGAATGGCATCATCATACCAAGAATTCCTGTGAGAGAGAGAAATCATATGGTAAGACAGAAAACCAGAGAGCAGGATGGGGCTGGTATTGCTCTTTTTATAACTCACTCTCTGGGGAACTAACTTACTCTGCAAGACCAGCATGAATCCCTTCTGAGAACAATGGCTCCCAGTGATCTAATTACCTCCTGCTACACCCACTTCATAGTGTTTCCATCACCTCTTAATACTGCCACATTAGGAACCAAGCTTCCAACACATGAACGTTTGTGGGACACATTCGAACCATATCCAAACCATAGCAATATCCAAATGCCCAACAGCATCTGTGGATAGAAGTGCAGGCATCTACCTTGTAAATAATGCAAGCGTGTATCATGTAATAATTATTTTTATGAACTATTCTTTCACAAGGATACAGATCATCAAAATTCTTTGCTATTTATTATACATTAGTTTATTACCTTCCCTCAATTATGTGGTGAAATTTATATCTTTGCACATGGCCAAGGTGGTAGCCCCTGTGGCCCAAGGCAATTAGATAAGGTCTTAAAGAAATCAGACTGTGAACAAGGCAGAAGTTTAATAAAATTTGAAACCCACAGCTGTCAAGCTACATGAAGCCTCATGCTCAAAGATGAAGCAAACATCACTACAGAATTGTTTAGTATAAGAAGCGTGGATAAAAATGTTGTAGCCCATTTTGGTGACAGATTTAAAGATTATGTTGGTGCTGGTGTTTGTGTGTGTGAGTGTATATATACATATATCTGTATGTATATCCATGTGTATATTTATATGTGTGTGTGCATGCATATATGTATGGTATATTTATATTGATGTACTAGAGGAGGGAAAGCAAAATTGTCAAGACAGCGCTTCTCTAGCAATTCCCAGTCACCTGTTTTATTTCTTCTTATTTCCTCTCCCCCATTCACCTTATTTCACTCAAACCCCCAGAGAGCTTAGAGCCTTCAAGCTCCTCATCTCTGTATTCCCATTCTACTCCTTTGAAAATTTATCTGCTATCCCTAATTTACATAAATGTCCTTCCCTTGAATTATTTTCATTTAAGCAGTTAGTATATGCTAACGTTGAAAGGTAAAGTTTTGACGATGGCAGAGAGGTTCAGGAATGAATTAGCAACAAGTCAAGGGGAGAGGAGGGGGAATAGAGAAACTGGAAAGAGACTCTTGCTTTCCTAGTTTGGGAAAAGTAAAACAAAGAAAGGAGGAGTCTGAACACCTGGATGGCAATTTGAGAGCTGCTTCTTACTCCTTTGGGCAAATCCCTCTCACGTCCTCTTGCTCAGAGTCAGTCTGCCCCTTTTCTGTCTTGCATGGCCTTTGCAATCATCTTAAATAGCATTATGTATCAGATTGCATAATGACCTGGTAGCTGATTACTTGTTTCTGGCCATCTCCCCCTCTACATACTGAGCACTTCAAGGGAGGGGGCCATGTCTTCCCAGGGTCTGACATCTTGACTAGCATGTTGTAAATGCACCATGAAAGATGTCAAGTGCTTTTCCAATGAGTTTAACTATTCTGAGTCAATACCATCCCCTATAAGATAGAGGTTTGCCCATTCACTGGACAGCCTGCTAGGTTTAATCCTGAAGGAGACACAGATGCATGATCTAGCAACTTAACCTAAAATAATATTCCCTGCCTACCTGTGAGTCGTGGAGAGGAATCAACAGATCAGACATTATGAATGAACTTTGCAAACTGTATGTGCAACTGGAGTTGAGAGATGATTTTTTATTTTTACTCATTACCTGAGCCCTGCTGATGCTGTGTTCTCCTGGCCCTGCAAGGGTTATTTTTGCAGATTCCCGCAGTCTCCCTTCTCTGTAGCTCCCAGCAGATGTATTAAGTGTAATCTTGGAACTGTTCCAGGTTCCCTCTTTAAGACTCAGAATGTTCAATATTTCCTGCACGCAGCAGGCTGCTCTGGCCTGGCCTGGTGCCAGGGACTCTGATGGGTACAACCCCCAAGCATCCCTGGTGTCTGGGCCCCAGCCCCAACTTGTCCAGGTTCCATGGGGCTTGCTTGGGAAGCAGGGACAAAGCCCTAGCGGAGGCGGCCACTGCAACCCCATGGCTTGCAGTTGAGATGTCGGCTCTCCTGCTCCCTCCAGAGCACCTGCAGAGGAAGGGAAGTCTCACTGCAGGCTGTGCCTCCAGTTGCTAGACCAGCCAAACCCCAGGGAAGCAGAGGGGCCTCTGGGCTGCCCTGAGGCTCTGGCTTGGTTGACTGTAGAATTAATACTTTTGAGAGATTTCCACGGAAAAATGAAAGAACGGCAGTGAACTGGGTCTCCTGGATAGTTGCTGGGCTAATCTCATGGGAATTGACCCGTCCTGCAAAGTGTGGGAGATGAGGGTCCCCAAATGATTTTGCAGTGAAAGCTGCCTCCCTGTGACCACTCCAGGATAATGCCACCTCCTTCTTCCAGCAACAGCACGAGGGGAATCCATGTCCTTCTCTAAACGCTGGCAGGGAAGGAAGGGATTGTGAGGAGTCTCTGGGACCACTTCCATTTAGACCCAGGCTCCCCTGCTCTCCCTCTTTTTAATTAAGTTGCATAATCACTTGCACGAGCTGAACACATGTGCCACACTCTGGACTCATGTTTGCATTTAAACAGGAACTGGTTTTGTGCCTTTAAGTGTGGTCTTTTCCTGACAGTTTTCTCAATCCTTTGTCTTTCTGTTCAGTTGCTCTCCCCTCCGCTCCTGATATTTGTTTTCTTCCAATCTCTCACATTTGGTGGGTTACACAATCACTTGGAACGCCTCCCTCCATAAATGGCCACCTTCTTCCTTAACCACATCAATTCAATTGATCAAATATATTCTGCAATAGAAATGAAAGGAACTAAAATTCGTGAGCTTCAACACAGTACCGGGCATGCTGCAGCAATCCAGAGTACAGACAGGCAAACTCCCTGCGCCTGCATCTCCTACCTAACACACAGGCCTACTAAGGCAGGGGAGACCTGTCATGAAAGTAGGCAGTGAGATGGGTGGAGGCCCTTAGAAAACATAAGAGCCAAAGTCCAGCCAGTGAGGAAATGTTCCCACAGAGGAGCCCTGAGACTTGATCACCAACCCTTTTGAAAAGAACTGCAGTCCCACCTTCAAGTTCAAGCTCTCCCCTTAACAGACCTTTGTGAGACTATAACCTCTTTTGACCTTAGTTTCCTCAATTATAAACCAGGGCAATTGAAACAAAGAACCACTAATGTCTCCTGGGTCTGAAATTCTTTGAACCTGTGACTATTTTGATGACCCTTGCTTTGTGACCCACATCATGATAAAACTGTATTAAAATGGACGGTGGATACAGGTAAATGTCAGATGCTTTTTTTTTTTTGGAAACCAGATCACTAAATTTTTGTCAAAATGGTCTGCATTTGGAGCTATATTGTTTTACAATAGCTCTAGATATATAAGCTGTGTCCGACTACCAAAATGCAGTGTTCCTTTAAGGATTCAAGGCCCACGTTTTGTTGGGCTTTTTTTGGTTTTTTTTGGAAAGACAGAATGTTATTCAGTCTGTAGCCACCCTTACTGGAATCCTGCTCAGACAGAGCTTGAACTGCTTGAGCTAATGAGAGAGACCTTTTATCAAACCCTGGAGGTCAGCAGATGCGGGCTTTATGGGAAAAGTGAAAGAATGGGGAAATTTCATCATGATCATGAAAAGGCACTTACAGTAAACTCTGTTATCCATCAGGGGAGAGCAATAGGTTGTTCTGATGGGTGGCTAATAGAAAGTCTTATAAATGCTGCATGGATTATCAATTTCCAGAGATTAAAGGAAGCATGAAAATAATCCCAAAATTGCTATAAATAAATTCTTTTTGATGATTCCAAAATCTTTTGCATGGGTATCACATAGCAAGTGAGGAGCATGAGATTTGGAGTATTGTTTCACTATTTGTTGTGAAACCAAAAAGGCTACTTACTATTTAACAGTACTGTTGAACAACAAACAACAACAACAAATAATGCTACCAAACATGATTTGGCTTCCCCTTTGGGCCCCGTTTCCAACTTCCATCCTATTCCTGTTCTAGTCCTACTCACTCTTAGTTACAGACATTTCTAGAAAAATCTTGGATTCTCCCACTCACACACCTGTACTTACATGCATCTTCTCTCTGTCTGGAAATCCCCCTTGTTCTCATGACCCTACTCTCCTAGCTGCCAAGCTCAGCTGTGGCCTCTTTCACGACATAGTATCCTTTCAAAGATATGATCGTACTCACTCCAGAATTCACACTGCCCTTCATTTTCAGCTCCCTTAAAGCATTAATGCTGGGTGTTTTTTGGCCACATGGATCTATCTGGTCCTAAGGTTGACACACAATCTCCCCAAGGACATCAGTGCTCTCATTTGGCTTATCTCTACATGGGAATAGAAACTTTTTAGCATTTATCAATATTTTTACTTTTTTTTTTTTTTTGGTACTAGGAATCGAACTCAGGGGCACTCGACCACTGAGCCACATCCCCAGCCCTATTTTGTATTTTATTTAGAGACAGGCTCTCACTGAATTGCTTAGCACCTCGCTGTTGCTGAGGCTGGTTTTGAACTCTTGATCCTCTTGCCTCAGTCTCCTGTGCTGCTGGGATTACAGGTATGTGCCACCACACCCGGCAATATTTTTACATTTTTGAAAACATGGACTGTGGCCTGTGTTCCTCATCCGAAGAGGTCTTTAAGTATCTTGAGGGCAGGACAGTGCACATTTCTATATCCCAGCAGAGACACTGGCATGTAGTGAAGAACAATCAATATTTAGTGAATTCAACTGAACATGATAAAAAGACACCTTGGCACATTAACATATTAGCAGAATTCTAGAGTTGGAAATGTTCATCAAACTTAAATCCCTCATTTTTAGCTGGAAAAAAAAAAGCCCATTTATACTAGAAAGAGAAATGGCACATGTGCAATCTCATTGTGAAGCTCAGATGGTTCACTTTAATAAGGAAGCATTACTATCGTGTAATCTTTCAGGAATTTGTTGACAGAGGCCACTTTGTCATGTCGAATGTTCACAGCTGGAGATACAGATTCATTCATGCATTCGACAAGTATTACTGAGTACCAACTATGGGCTAGGAGCTGTTGACGTTGTTTTTTTTAGGGATGCAGAGCAGAAAATGATGAGGTTCTTAAACTCATGGAGATGATATTACAGGGGTGAAAACCGAATAAGAAGGTAAAAAAAAATAGCAAATGTGACTTGAGGGATATAACGGAATAAGGGGAATGATGGGGAAATCGGTACTTTAGATGGGATGGTTAGGGAATTCTGTTTGGAGGAGATGACAATTGGTCTTGAAGAGGTGAATAGGTGACCCATGAAAATAGATGAGGAAAAAGAATTCCAGGCAAAAAGAACAGCAAAGGCTCTGTGGCATCCTTGGTGTGTTGGAGGAAGAGAATATAACAAGGAGAACCATGTAGCAGGAGAAGAGTGAGCACGGATGTGCTGGGACCCATGGCAAAAGGTGAGATTGTGGGAATAGCAGCAGCCCAGCAATAGGAAATACAGACACAGGGAGGCCCTGGGATTTTACTCTGAATAAGATCCCCGTTTGGAGGATGTGGGGCTGGAGAGTGATGAGCTACTCTGTTGGAAATAGACTAGGAGATGGCTGGAGTGGTGGACGGGATGCGGCACAGAAGCAAATAGGGAGGCCACCACAACCATCCAGGCTGCTGGTGATGTCATCCAAGGAGGTTAGTGGTGAGGCTGGTAAGATGTAAGTGGGCTCCTGGTTTATGTTGGAAGGCAAAGCCACAAACGTTGCTGAAGGATTAGATAGGAGTTAGAGAAGTAACTCCAAGGGCTTTGGCCTGGGCAACTGGTAGAAAAGGGTTGATACTCACTGAAATGGAGAAGAATGTGGGAGTAATTTTGGGAAGAGGGCGATCTGGAGTTCAGTAACAGAACTTAGTTATCCAAGTAGAGATGTCAATCGAGTAGGCCATTGGACGTGATATATTGGAGTTCAGGAAAGATTTCAGACAGATACATACATATATGAATTGCCAGAAAGTAGTATTTAAAGCCATGATACTAATGCAGAGAAAAGAGGAGAGGAAAGGAGATGAGAGGGGAGAAGAGAAGAGGAAAAGAGAGTTTTGAAGAATGGAGTCCTGGAGTGGTGGGAGAAGATGAGGCAGGACCAGCAGTGATCACAGAGAAGGAATGGCCTTGGGAGGGAGAAGGAGAACTGGGAGAACACAGTGTCCTGAAAGTCAAGTGCAGAAAGTGTTTCAAAGAAGATGGATGAACACCTGAGTTAAATGCTGCTGATAGATTGAGATGGGGATGCAAATTGACCATGCATTTAGCAACTGGCAGGTCATGGTGGCCTTGACAAGAGCATTTTCTGTCAAGTGAGGTGGGTAAGTTTCTGACTATGGTGAGTTCAAGGAAAATGAGACAGAGGGAGTTGAAGCAACCAACATTAATCACCCTTTCAAGGCATTTTGCAGAGAAAACTACGATAGCTTGAAAAAGCAAACACTTTCTGCTTTAGCTAAAGAATCTCCTGGAGAGAATTCCCACCTTCTGGGAACACAAACTTTACTTACAGGGAGGGGAGTGCTCCAAGGCCAGCTGGGCACACTCGGAGGATGTGCTTGTGTCTAGAGCCTCTGGGAATGGCTGCTCCTTCTAATCCACTAGCAACACAGAAGATCAGTGGCCCCAGGTCAGTGGTCCCTTATCCATTAGAATCACTGAACACCACCTAGCTACTTTCCTTGTCTGCCTGCCTGAGTCTGCAGGCACAGTAGGAGTCAGTCACTAGCCACCAGCATAATGACAGCCCCTATAGATTTCTCAGGAAGGCTGCCAGGAACCCAAAACATGAAAAGTTCAGGGACCCAAAAATAATCAGAAAATTACATTGTGAGCAAATCTCCGGGTAAAGAGGATGACAATAAATGAAGGATATGAAAAGGAACAGACAGGGACAAATGATTCCTGAGCCCTTTCAATTCCAGTGTACTTGGGCAACCATGCAGCAATCTGAGATCTCTTCAATTACCACTTTTAAATCTGCACCTATACATGCTGTGGAAAAAAAGAAAAAAGAAAAAAAAATATATATATATATATATCACCCTTTCAAGGCGTTTTGCAGAGAAAACCATAATAGCTTGAAAAAGCAAACACTTTTCTGCTTTAGCTAAAGAACCTCCTGAAGAGCTACATATACATATATACATATATACATATATAAATATAAATATAAATATATATCCTCAAAAAAAAGTGCTCCCTCATTGAGCCTGGGGGCCTGCTTAACAGTTACAATATGCTTCATCCACTTTTCAGTTTGGCCCCCTTAACCAAGTTTTAAAAGTTGGCAGGAGGTGGCTCTTGCACCAAAGTGAAACTTCATTGTTTATTTGAATTTTCACCCAGTCATCTTTATATTGAGCACTTACTGGGGCTAGATGATAAGCTAAGTTGGTACACGGGTACAACTTTTATAAAAAAGTAGAATTTGTTTGATGAAGCCCATGATATAAGTGAATCGTTCTCAACCAGGCATGATTTTGCACCCAGGGGACATTGACAATAACTGCAGACATTTTTTTTTATTATCACTACTAAGGAAAATTCCTACTGGTGTGTGGTAGATGGAGACCAGGGATGCTGTTAAATTTTCTACAATGCACAGGACTGTCTCCAACCCCAAAGAATTATCCCATCTAAAATGTCAATAATACTGAGATGGAAATGCTAGCTCAATACACAGTATAGCACATGTACAGGTTATTCTAACACAAGGGAGGCCGTGATAAGAAATATTAGGTATTTCTGAGTATCTTTCAAGTTCATAAAGAGACAGCACATTATACTCAGTAACTAGATCCCACTAGCAATAATTTCAAGTTGGTCCTGGAAATTATGCGCCAGAGAGAACAAAGCTCATTGTGTTCTTACATGGGTATTTGTATACATTTCTCTGGCCTCTTGGAGGTAGCAAGGTTCATGTATATACTTCATATTTGATCCTCACAGTAGTTCTATTTAAGGTCCTCTGTCTATTTGCATAATTGTAATTGAAGAGCAGTTTTCCCTACTTGGAAAAGCTATTCTCTCCAACTGAGAGAGGCAGGGGCCTTAGCCTAGCCAACTACAAGGGCCAAATTGACCCTGGCAGTCATTGATGACAGATGCCCCAGACAGATGTCCATCCATCCTTAACAACTTTCTTAAGCAAACAGAATATCTCCAATTTACATTTGGAAACTGAGGCTTAGTGTGACATGACTAAGATCTCACTGCTCCTAACTCACAGCATCTTGTCACAGTTCCAGGCTTTCTTTTTATTTTTAATATTTGTTTTTTAGTTGTAGTTGGACACATACCTTTATTTTATTTATTTATTTTTATGTGGTACTGAGGATCGAACCCAGGGCCTCTCACATGCTGGGCAAGTGCTCTACCACTGAGTCACAACCCGATGAAAAATCCTTCCAACTGTGCAAAGTTGCCGTTCTCCTTAGTTATAGTAGATTTCAATGTCCTTACGGAGCTTGACAATTTAAAAAATGATATCCTTGTACACTCTTTTTCCGTAGTATTTTTTTTAGGCAAGTGTATGGAAAGTGGTAGAAGGTATATTTTAGACTTAGATTGAAGGAGAGAGTCATCACCTGTATTTTTATCAGTCACCTCGCATCTAGGTATATTCATACATCAATCATGGAGGAAATACAGTGACAGAGCCCCCTTGCTTCACAATGGAGTCAGATGAAAGAGTTCCTCAGGAGGGACCATACACCATGGTTATGTATCCTTAAAAAAAAAATAAAAAAATAAAAAAAAGAAGCTCAGGGAAATTCATTCAAGTATGATATGGCTTTAAATGACCAAGTTTAAACTGAGCCACATGCTGTCACTTAAGTACAGATGGTCAGGTTTTGTTTATGTATACAAAGCCAACAGCTCATACAAAGTGGTGCCCTGTACACGTAAACCAGCAAAGTCATTTTAGAACCCAGAGTCTGAAAAGTCTATATAAATGTAAATTACCAACCAAAGGGAGCATAAATCTATGTACGTGAAAATGAAGCTACTCTCTCCTCATCCAGCTCCCATTGGCCTGTGTAGGCTCACAGGGTATCTTTCAAGTTTGGCGGTCTCTCAGCGTGGAGTGAGCTGAGCTTTGGCATGCCAACATTCAGCTGGCAGTGATGGTGACCTGCTTCCTCTGTACTGGTTTGTCATTGTCAGGGGGCTTCCAGATCTTATGGAGTCACTGAGGTCTTCATACATATGACTTGTCACACCAACCCTGTTATGATCCCTGGCCTTCTCCAGCATGAGTCTTCCCGGCAACTTCTGCGAGCGGCTTGGCCCAGTAACTCATCTCATGGCTGGTAAACCAGCTTTGTCCAGGGCCAAAGCTGAGCTCTGGTTGGAAACAAAATGTTTCTGAAGCTGCGTTCACTCTTTTACACCACTGTGTTCCATTTGGGGACCTGGAGCAGCCATGACGTAAGTGGAACTTTGAAACGTGTGAAAAACTAAGTGAACTGCTGCAAGTCCGTTTTTCCAACAAGAGAGACGTACTCACAATAGGCAGGGGATTGATGGGATGAGAGAGAATGTCAGCAGACTGCTTGGAGCTCCACGCAGGAAGAACCTCGAGAAGAACAATCTAGCTAAATGAAATTGTTTTCTTTCTTTCCAACCACGGTGTATTAATTGGGTACAAATTGGTCCACTTACTGCCAATTGACATTAAGCAATTTACCATTGGATGGCAATTGAAAACCCATGCATGCTGCTCCAAACCCGCTTGATTGTTCCAAACAGATTTCCCATCCTAAAGTGGAAATGGATTTAATTTGATCTCTTCAGTCTGTTTGCCATTATGTGTGAAACAGTGATATTGGTAGCAGCTTACCTGCGCAGTGGAGTGTTCAAAATGAAGGTACTCCAGTTACCGGAGAAAATCCAAGGGAGGGAGCCACGGTGTGGTGTCGCTATGGTTATAGACCTGGGAGAGTGTGGCTGTTTGTTGTTGCCATTGTTGCTGCTTCCCTTAAACCCAGAGCAGCTTAAAGCAGAGGAAAGTCCTAAAACACAACCTACCTTAGCCCTACCACTTCAATGACAAAACCAAGGTCTCAGGACGTTACCTGACTTGCCCCAATGCTTGAAAATAGAATCTGCCCTGTCCGCCTCATGTCTGTGTCCTCTTTATTCCCACACATTCCCTGCTCTCACCCCCAAGAAGCCCCCTACCCCCACCCCAGGCCCTGTGAGTGGAGAGATCATGGGAAGAACATGTGATCTTGTGACCAAAAGACTTGAGTTTAAAGAATACACCTGAGTCACTTAACTTCTCGGGGTTTTGGATCCTTTATCAGTGAAAGGAGAATACAGATCCACACTTCCCGGTGTTTCTATAAGGATTGAATGAAGCCATCACACAAAAGCACTTTTAAAACTACAGAGGAATGTGAGATGGAACACGTTGTCTGACAGAGGCTCAGCCTGGCCAGGAGATGAGCCCAATGGGTCAAAGGTTGAAAGCCAGGCAAGGCACGAACTTTGAGCAATTGACTATCAGGATCAGGGCACCCTGGTACTCCCCACTCATACCTGAATTCAAAGGAAGATTAAGAATTGGAAGGCTAAAAACACTTGCAGATGTTTGGCATGGCTGCGGTTAGCCTTTTGACTTTTGGAACAAGTAACATCTAGTGAAATTCGTTCTGCTTGTTTTTCTTTTAGTTACATTGTCAGCATATTATTTGAAAACTTTTTAAAATCTAAAGCTCTATTTGGTAGAAATATATCTAATCAGTTATCTGAACAAAGATGCAAACGTCTTTGTATGGGCTTTCTGTCATTGTACCATACTGCGAAACACAAAGAACTTGACCCCCATAGAATGCTGGCAATGTGCCCAAATCTTTTATGAAAATGTTTTCAAAAATGCAAGCCCTCAGCACTTTCACAAGTCCAAGCATAAATGGAACAAGGTCTACCTAGGTCATACTAGAAATCCCTGCGCTCAGAGACACAAAGTTTTGCTTCCTTGAAGCTATATGACTTGGAGAAAGTCATTTTACCTCTTTGAGTTGATGAGAGGTAAACAGGAATACAAAATGGAGATAATAACAGTATCAACCCCAGTATTAAATAGGACCATGTCATCCACATCTCAGTCCAAATACTTTCTGTTCATGAGGCTATAGTGGATACTCCAGTATGTTACTCAGATCCCCCCTTTCAGGAATGAAGCATCATTCCCTCACAGTTGGGCACCCTCCTTAGATTGTCTTCAGCTGTCCATCTCTGCAAAGATCTCCCCCTCATCCCTCAAAGCAGCCTCTCAGTTTAAAAGTTGCCCTCTAGCCCCATCTCAGGATTCTCTGCAGGGCTATCCAAGATCCAAACATCTCTGTGGCTTTGGAGGCTATTATATTTGGATATGAGGTGTTCCCCAAAAGCTCCTATGTTAATGCAGGAATATTCAGAGGTGAAATGAGTCAACCATGAGATGTGTAACCTAATCAGTTTGTCCTAGTTTGAATGGACTAACAGGTTGTAGATGTAGGCAGGTGGGGCATGGCTAGAGGAGGTAGGTCACTGGAAGCACACCCTGGAAGAGTTCACCTTCCCTGTGGCCTCTCCCCGACCTACCCACCCCCTCTGTTTCTTGGCTGCCATGAGTGGAGCAAAGCTCGTCCACTACACCTTTCCAGTATGATGTTCTGCTGTTCCTGGGTCCCAGAATAATGGACTCAGTCCCGTAGACTAAACCTTTGGGACTGTGAATCAAAATGAACTGTTCATCCTTTAGGTTTTTCTTGTAGAGTATTTTGGTCACAGCAATGCAAAGCTGACTAACATGGAGGCTGAGGCTTTGCTGTGTGTGACTCCATAACAGCCCAACTTCTTCCGCCAGTCCTATCCCCTACAGTTCGCCAAGGACTCAACTCTGAAAGAGCTCCACAATGAACTCTCTATATGCTAAACTACCTCAGAGTCAGCTTTCCAGGGAACCTGACCTGCAACAGAGGACCTTCCTGGCCACTGATACAGAATCATCTCTCCTTAGCAGGATGCAGTAGCACACCCTGTAATCCTAGTGACTGGGGAGGCTGAGGCAGGAGGATCACAAGTTTGCCAGCCTCTGGCCTTTGGACTTTTTCTCAAAATTAAAAAGGGCTAGGGATATAGGTCAGTGGTAAAGTAACCCTGGGTTCAATTCCCAGTTCCGGGGGGTGGGGGGGTGGGGGGCGGGGGGGAGTTACCTTTTGTCTGTCACTATCTTACTGCCCTTGTCACTATCTGAAAAATGTGTCATTTATTTATTTGTGTGTTTATTTTCTGTCTCCCTGATGCTATAATGCATGTCCCTTGAAGGCAAGGACTTTGTGTGTTTTACCTACTGCCACAGACACTAGGACCTAGCACAGAGTAGGCACCCACTTATATTTATGAATAAAAGAAAAGCAGATGTTAACAGCTTCCACTTTAGTAAACACAATGAACTATTCAAATGTTAGTTTATATATTTTTAAAGACTGTAATTTCTTGGTTCAGAAGAGATAAGTTAAAGGTAGTTGGTCCATATGGTGCAGGACTCGTACAGTGAATCACTTACCACAAACTAATGCATCCTGACTCCACTGACATTTCTGTTTGCACACTAAGGGCACACTCATTATTCTGTCACCATTATGGTTCCTCAAAATATCCAAAGAGTATTTTCACACATGAAAAACACAACTTAAAAAAAAATTCATCACAGTCTATTCATAGGCACCAGCATTTACCACTTGGATAAACAAAGACTCATAACTAAGAAAATAACCATCAATAAAATGAACAGGTTATTAATTCAGTAACATAGTGTTGTCATAGGTGAAAGGGATTCATTTGTTGATTCTTGGGAGTCTCTGGGTCATGAAGGCTCCAGGTCAAGGGATCTGGGCTCCAGTCCAACCTCTGCTTCCAACTCACCTCTCTGGTCCTGAACATTCTCTTCTATGAAGTGAGAAGATGCTTTCTGCCATCCCTTTTCACTTTGAAATGTCTTGTGCCTGTATTAACTGAGTGATGTACATCAATGACACATTGATGTCAAAGAAGACAACACGCACTACATACCAATTTTATACACAATAAAGCTAAAAAGTCTTAACCTATAGGATATTTGTGTTGAAAAATAGACAGTCTGTGTTTGATTATTTCTTTGACTGTCTGAGTTCAAAGTCACACTTAAACTGATTTTTTCATGAGATTGGATTAATAACTGAAAAGACAAATAAGCTTGAAGCCAGTGGATGACAAATGTATCTGACTGACTTTGATCTAGAGGGCTAGGATGGGTTTTTCTGGGTCTTGGGAGGCAGTGTTTTTCAGAGTATTTCTTTTGAGAAATGCAATAATCCCTTTTCTCAAATGTGTGAACTAAATGAGGAAGTTCCAGACCCCATCTGTCACCTCTTACTGTGAGACCCAGCTCAGAAAATTGTGACCCTTGTTCCCTTTCTCTTTATTGTCCTTCTCTGTCCCATCATGGCCATCACCTTCCATCCTTTATCCTCTTCCCTGTACACTCATCACAGTTGATCATCTCATCCTTCTACATAATTTTGATTATAAGCCCATAGTTCCCATGGCGGTTTCTCCAGTTGTAACTTCTCAATTTCTAAATTGAACTCTTAATTGCCTACCATACAGTTCCACTACCTACTTCAACACTTCAAATCCATGTTTCAGCTCTTTATTAGCCTTCACCTTGAATAGTTCTACATCCTCTTTTGCCTCTCTTAGTTTGTGATAGCACTCGTGTTCAAGTTCTCACTTCCAGAATCTGATATTTGCTAAATTCTTTCCCTTTCTCCTTTCTACTCTCATTAGCACATGCTCCATTCAACTACTCCCACCCTAATAGAGTCCTTGAAGAAGATCACCCATTCATTAATCAACAGGCTTATATCACCACTGAAAGTTTAAACAGTTCTGGAGGCTGGGAAGTCCAATATCATAGTACCAGCTGGTGAAGACCCAGTGTCTCTGTTTTCAAGATGGTACTTTCAATGCTGTCTTCTCAGAGAGGATAATGCAATGACCTCACATGGCAGAAAATACAAGAGCAAAGGGGTGAACTCTATCAGTCAAGCCCTTTTATTAGGGTACCTAATCCCACTTATGAGGATGGGGCCCTCATGATATAATCAACTCCCAAAAGCCACACCTCCCGATATTGTTGCATCAGGGATTAAGTTTCAAAGTGAATGTTTGAGGGCATGCAAGCATTTAAACCATAGCACCATAAAAGAAAACAGTGACAAATTTGGCTGTATTAAAATATTTTGTGCACCAAAAGATTTAACCAGAGAGACTTTGGGTTGTGGTAGGATGAAGGAGACAACTCTATGAAAATAAATGTAATGTTAGATAAAACTATCACAATCCACCACTTCAAGACTTTGAAAATCAATTAAAGACTGATAATAAATTTGGAACCATTTATTCCTTAAATGCTACTGGAGCTTTGGGTAAGGACAACAAAGGACTGGTCTTCTTGTCTGAGGCTCATCCCTTGCCCCAGCTTGATTACCAAAAACTATAGTTATGCCAGTCCTGGGCAAGCTCCAAAACCAGAACCTTGCTGCCAATGAAACCCAGCTCAAGTCATCATGGGGATTGGAAGAACAAGGTGAGGAATAAAACCCCAGGGCCTTTTCAGGGGAAAACAGTGAGTTCTGCAGGGAATGAATGGAGAAAACCTACCACATCTTGCTAGGCTAAGACTACAGCTTCAGTTATGATGATAGACCAGTAAAAAATTTAATGAGAAGACCACAGAAATAAAAAAAAAGTCATAGAAGAGTTGAAATAAACTTTCTACACATACCTTTCTGATTAGAGAATAGGCCTGTGCAAGGGAGACCCAAGAAATCCAAGGGAGACTTGAGAACTGGTTGCAGGTCTAAATGATTTCCCAACTCACACACCCATCAATCAGCACAGAGTCAAAGCCCTGCCAAACTAAGCACAATCTCTACCAAATCCCTAGCTGACCACTTAGCTATGCACACACAAGGGTTAGCAAGCTGGGATAGAAATAAAATACTTAAGTAGATACTTTAGTGACTAAATATCTTAGGGGAAATGGTTTCTCCACATCCTCAGCAACACTTGGCATTGTTACTTTTTGATTATCCATTTACTGAGTATTTATTTTTATTATATTACAGTTTTAATTAACATTTTCTTATTGTCTAATGATATTGGGTGTCTTTTCGTGTTCTTATTAGCCATTCTTGTATCTTCTTGGGTAAAATATCTATTTAAATAATTTTCCCATTAAAAAAAAGTACTGCTGGTAGAGATGAAAAACTCATTTTCAAAAAATATTTTGGTAGTTTCTTTAAAAGTTAGGCATAGACAACAAAATGAAACTGAATCCCTTTCTCTCGCCATGCACAAAAGTGAATTCAAAATGGATCAAGGACCTTGATATCAAATCAGAGACACGCCGTCTGATAGAAGAAAAAGTTGGCTACGATCTACATTCGGTGGGGTCGGGCTCCAAATTCCTCAATAGGACACCCATAGCACAAAAGTTAATAACTAGAATCAACAAATGGGACTTACTCAAACTAAAAAGTTTTTTCTCAGCAAAAGAAACAATAAGAGAGGTAAATAGGGAGCCTACATCCTGGGAACAAATCTTTACTCCTCACACTTCAGATAGAGCCCTAATATCCAGAGTATACAAAGAACTCAAAAAATTAGACAATAAGAGAACAAACAACCCAATCAACAAATGGGCCAAGGACCTGAACAGACACTTCTCAGAGGAGGACATACAGTCAATCAACAAGTACATGAAAAAATGCTCAACATCTCTAGCTGTCAGAGAAATGCAAATCAAAACCACACTAAGATACCATCTCACTCCAGTAAGATTGGCAGCCATTAGGAAGTCAAAACAACAACAAGTGCTGGCGAGGATGTGGGGAAAAGGGTACACTTGTACATTGCTGGTGGGACTGCAGATTGGTGCAGCCAATTTGGAAAGCAGTATGGAGATTTCTTGGAAAGCTGGGAATGGAGCCACCATTTGACCCAGCTATTCCCCTTCTTGGTCTATTCCCTAAAGACCTAAAAAGAGCATGCTACAGGGACACTGCTACATCGATGTTCATAGCAGCACAGTTCACAATAGCAAGACTGTGGAACCAACCTAGATGCCCTTCAATAGACGAATGGATAAAAAAAAATGTGGCATTTATACACAATGGAGTATTACTCTGCATTAAAAAATGACAAAATCATAGAATTTACAGGGAAATGGATGGCATTAGAGCAGATTATGCTAAGTGAAGCTAGCCAATCCCTAAAAAACAAATGCCAAATGTCTTCTTTGATATAAGGAAAGTAACTAAGAACAGAGTAGGGACGAAGATCAGGAGAAGAAGATTAACATTTAACAGGGATGAGAGGTGGGAGGGAAAGGGAGCGAGAAGGGAAATTGCACGGTAATGGAAGGAGACCCTCAGGGTTATACAGTGGAGGGGGTAGAGAGAGAGGAGGGGAGGGGAGGGGAGAGGTGGGGAGGGGGGAGGGGGGATGATGGGAAAGGCAGCGGAGCACAACAGACACTAGTATGGCAATTTGTAAATCAATGGATGTGTAACTGATGTGAATCTGCAATCTGTGTATGGGGTGAAGGTGGGAGTTCATAACCCACTTGAATCAAAGTGTGGAATATGATATGTCAAGAAATTTGTAATGTTTTGAACAACCCACAATAAAAAATTAAAAAAAAAAAATGCATGTGGGTACTTAAAAAAAAAAAAAGTTAGGCATAGAATTAACATGCAACCCAACAAGCCAACTCTGTGTATTGCTTCCCCCAAAATCAACATAGATATCAACCCAAAAATTTGTTTATGATACTCAAAAGTTAGAAACCACATAAATAGCCATCAATTAATACATAGATAAGTATAATAACCACACGACAGAAAAACATTTGACAATTAAAAGAAACAAAAGCTTATGCAACATCATGGATTAAATTCTGAAATACTCTGCTAAATGAAAGAAGTCAGACACAAAATCTATATACTGTGGTATGCAGTAGCCTCCATTTATATGACATTTCTAGAAAAGGCAATATTAGCGACCCAGAGCAAATCCGTGGTTGACTGGACCTACCTGGGAGCAGAAGCAGAGAGACTGAACTGAGCAAGATTGGGGTGATGACAATTATTTTGAAACTGGATTGTGACAGTGGTTACCCAATCATGTGAATTTACTAACACACACACACAACCATCTCTACATTTAATATGAGTAAATGTTGGTGTGCAAGTTTTACCTTAATGAAGCCATTTGTGTCTTTTTTTAAGGGATCTTAAAAAATTGAAATCACAGATTGCAAGAAGATAATTTGGAATTTATATAATCATAGTAAGATTAGAGTCCAGAATATGCACATTTACGAATGTATATACACGTTCTTACAAACCAACTAGATGTGGAAAACACAGTTTTGAAATAGGAAGGCAAAAATTATGAACCAATAATCCACAATGAAAACCTGAATAGGCAATAATAAACCTTTATAAGACAATCATTCTCACTATAATAAAAATGTAGATTAAAAACACAATGAACTCATGTGGTACCAGGGAAAACAAAATTTTGGATCATACTAAGTGTTGGCAAGAATAATTCTTAAACTTTGTTAGGAAGTGTGTAAGTAAGTACAGTCATTGTGGAAAGCAATTCAGCAGTGTATAACAATGTTAAAGATGTGCATTCTTCCTGACCCATTTCTGTACACACAGATGCATGCACACACTGTGAAATTCACACATGTATTCCACAAGAAAAAACATATTCACACATGTATTCCACAAGAATGTTTACCCTAGTAGCTAGTTTTGGAGTCAGAGAGCTGGATTAAATCTTGTTTAGACCATTTGTTCTCTGAGTAGCCTCATTACAACTTTCTCAACTTTAATTTTTCTGTTATTAAAATGGAATTACCATACCTGTTCACCAGAGATGCTGCACAGATTAAAAGAGAAAAATGTCGCACGTTGGTACTCGTTGAATCTCCAAGGGCAATATTCCCTATCTCTCCCTGTACTAAATAAGTGTTCATATCCTTAACTGACCACTAGGCTTTCCTTGACTGGAAGTAAAGGAGTCTACATCATGACCTACTCATTGTCCATTTCCTCTCATGTAGTGCTTTCCAAAGAGTCTACTGTGTCATTCTCTCAACTCCACCCCAAAGCATTTGGAACCAGAAGCAAAAGGTTTGTCATGGAAAGACTGAGATAAAGACATGGACAGAGTCACAGTTTAGGAAGCCACTGATCACAGACTTTCCTCCGCCTGGATCTCAGTAGGAGTTACACAGAGTTAGCCATGGCTTAAAATAGCATTTGTGTCATGTTCAAATGTGAATTCAGTAGCTTTGAATGGTAAATGTGCTTTTAGGTGTCCAGCTAAACACACCGATTCCTGGCCCTTAAAAACTTAACAGACTATCTTAATTTATCTTGCTAGAAAAGAAGATCCCGTTGTGTTAGTGAAGGGAAGGTAAATATTTTGGCCCTCTCTAATTTTAAAAGGAAGCTCATAGCAAATGAGGTTAAAGTGGTGTTGTACTTAAGGGCATGCTAGAACATCCTCCTACTACACATGAACGTAAGGTTAGAAGTCAGGGGGGGTCAGAGTGAGCCCCAGCTAAAATAAATTGTCTAAATGGACAATCTAGACCCAGGTCAAATCAGGAACCACACGGAGCCAGCAGAACTTTGAGTAGAATAAAATGGGCTGGACAGGAAAAAAAGAGAATCTCAGACTGTAATCCTGGCTGGTCGCTAACTCACTGTGCCAACTGAGAAAGCAGATTCACAGCTCTAGACAGTACAGTGGACTCAGCCATCTGCCCACTCTGGACCTGGCCCTCCTGAGCTCATGCCGTCATTCTCAAACCCTAACTGTAGAAGTTACCTACAGGGAAGCTGTTGAGACCCCCTGTGAACAGAGAGCTGTCGTGGATGTAGGAAAGAGAACTGGGCAAAAAGGAGGAATGGGAGACAGGGAAGGAGGAGAGACAACAGAAGAGACACACAAAATACCACATTTACTTTTCTAAATGTTTTTATTAGTGCATTGTAGTTATACATGATATTGGGGTTCATTTTGACATAATCATCCATGCATGGAATATAATTTTCTCCATTTCATTTCCAGATACTTCCTCTTTCCCTCTCCTCCTTGCTTCCCCTATTTCTCTTCCTCTCTTCTACTGGCCTTCCTTCTATTTATTTATTTACTTTTAAAATCGGTGCTTTATAGATACACATGAAGGTGAAATTCACTGTAGTATATTCACAAATATACCTAGCATAATTTGGTCAATTCATTTGGTCAATTTCATTCGGTGATTCCTCCCTTTTCTCATTCCTTCTTCCTGCCCCACCCCCCAATTCCTCTTCCTCTACTTCATTGATCTCTCATCTATTTTCATAGGATCCCCCCTGCCCCAACCTCTTTTTAAATTTTCCTTATTTTACTGTACCTTCCACATATGAGAGAAAACATTCAATCCTTGACTTTCTGAGTCTGGCTTAGTTCCCTTAGCTTAGGTTCTCCATTTCTAGCCACTCACCAGCAGATGCCATTGCATTCCTTTTATGTCTGAGTAAAACTCCATACTGTACAGCTCTACCACATTTCATTTATCCATTCATCTGGGCACCTGGGCTGGTTCCACAATTTGGCTGTAGTGAATTGCACTGCTATAAACATTGGCATGCCTGTCTCACTGTAGTAGGCTGATTTCACCTAAAAGACGCCATTTAATTGGGGTAGTTTCAAGGAATGTGAGATCAAAATAGTACCTTTGCTAATCCAGGGAGGGTTAGGTAGGATGTGACATACCCGTGTGATATCATGAACCCCCAAGGAACTAAGCCACGTGACTTTGGATCAGTCAGTTCCCTTGTTTTAGTCTCCTTCTTCTTCTCTATAAAACAAGAAGTATAGGCTCCATAGTTTCCAGGAGAAATAATTCGATAAATTTCTCAGTTTCAGGGTAAGAGCACACAACATGTAGGTACACCTCGAGGAGCCTCAGAGTACCGGAGGCCAGTGGACTGGGCAGGGTTCCCATCTGACAGCCCTTCCATCCTCCAGGGAGGGGCCCTTCCCAGACTGCGCTGGCGTCGCCTAAGTGCTGCTGGGAATTCTCTGCACAGCCGGGTTCCTAAATCAACTCCCAGGAGGTTGTGGGGTGGAGGAGGGTGCCAGTTTGAAGCAGGTCTGATATGATCCAGGACCTGATAGGATTTCAGCTGCCTGCTTTCTGGCAAATTGAAGAGAAATTAAAGAGATTCTTGCTGAGGTTAAATGGCTCAAGTCCTAGGGAGGGGACGCTGTTGCTCAGAAAAAAAAAAAAAACACAAAGACTAGATTCATCTTGTTCAAGAATTATAAATAGAACAGTCAGATTAGATTCGGCAGAGGAATGGGGGCACCAAGAAGGAGCCAAGTTCGCTCTGAATAAAGAGGCAGGACTCCAAAGACTCCCAAAGATCTGAAACAAACAGCAGGCTTTCAAAAGGGAGAGAAAGAAAAGATGGGAAAGAAGAAAAAGTACAAGAAGTGAGCCTTTTCTTTTAACCAACAACTCCTTTGGGCAAGAAGGCAAAACCATCAGGTTTTGAAAGAGAGGTTAAAAGTAAATTATCACCCCATAAGGAGTCATCCACTGTAAAAGGAATGACAATAGTTTACTGCTCTATGGAAAATGCGAACTGCTTCCAAACTTTAGGTTAAAAACTTGGAGAAGGGCGTCTGGCCTCCCTGCGTGTCTGTCTTGGAGATGTTTATCCAGTGGATGGAGATATTGAGATGGGCCTGGTTTTCAGGTTTGTTTTTTTGTTCACATAAGGTTTCCATCAGATACAGTCTGCAAGCTGGTGAAGCCAGGAGGCTGCTGCAGGAGAGGCCCGGATTCAAGGACAGCAGGCTTTGACTGCACCAGAGCTCTGCTTGGTAAGAACAAAGTGATGGTGCGGAGACCAAGCTGGAGGCAGCCCCAGGAGCAGAGGGCTGGGAGGAGGGCCCAGTGGCTCCTGATTGGGAAGACCTGCTTCCCGGCTCTGCTTCCAGCATTAACTGCCATATGGTCCTAGACAAGTCACTCCACCTCTCTGGGCTACAGATTCCCCATCTGCTCCACAGTGAGTCTGGCTTCCACCTACACTTTGAGGTTGTTTTAAGGAAGTAATATAAAACCCAAGTTCTGTAGAAATGCCATTGGTAGTCTAGGCAAAAATAATTCCCTTCAAGAGGCCCCTAAGTGCTTTCTACAGAAACAGAGATGATGGAAACCGCTCAGACCCATAGCACATTTCCTGTTCTCCAAAGACAGCACCAAAATAGTTCACCCTTCCCTCCCCTGAAAGAAGCCCACAGAGGAAGTGGCACAAGAGTTGATAGTGCAGGTTCTGGATGAAGACAGGGCAGGATTTGAGCCCCTGCTGTCTCAATCATCACTATGACACTGGAAAATCACCTGGAACTATATGTATCTCAGGATTCTTCACTTTAAAACAGGAACGATGCCAGCCTCGAAGGTTTTCGGTGAAGATCACTACAGATGGCAAATGCTGCAATCCTCCTAGCATGCACTCAACAAAGAATGGCATTCTTTCTGCCTCTGGATTCAATCAGACAAGCACCTCTTGATTTACTCATCTAGCCCTAGCTGCAATGTAAGACTTTCTTTGTTTCCTTAAAATTATATTTTTTTTAAATTATCAATGTAACACATGGATATACTTCTGCTTCCAGAAATATGGAATAGACATAACTTTACCTGCTCTTCCCACTAGGTATAATTAAAAACTCTGTACATTATACAAAGACAAACATAGGTGGAGGGAAGATGGCTAGCTAACTGGGGACCTTGGGAACAAAAATAGGATGGTGTGGAGCTCCCTCTATTTCTTTTTTATTTGCTTCTTATATCCCAGACTTGGAGCAGAAGAAGGCAGCAACATGGAAATACCAATAGGCATAGATTCTAAACAGCTCTCTTGAGCCATAGGACCAAGAAAGGAGTAGCTCAGCATGATAGAAAACTTTTAGAAAATAACCAATCTGATCTCAATAAAAAAGCACAGAAAACCCTATGGCCCCATCCTACCCATGCCAGCAAAGGCCAGCGAGCTACCTAGATTTCTATCCTTGCTGGGCTCTAACAAGACACCAGCAGGGACATCATCATATTAGAAAAGGCCAAGTAAGGAGCTGCCATGTTCATCCCTGCCAGGTGGTAACAAATTGTTGGACAGATCAACAAAACTGAAAAAATCCTTTCGGTACATTGACAAGAAAGGAAGGAAAGGAGAAAGGGAGACTCAGATTATGAGAATCAGGAATTAAAGTGGGGACATTCCTACTAACATGACAAACTTTAAAAGATTATAAGAACCATAAATGATTGTATCCTAGCAAACTGAATTACCTAGATGAAATAGACAAATTCCTAGAAACACAAAATCTAGTAAGACATAGAAATACTGAATAGACCTATGACTACTAAGGAGATTGGTCAGTAATCAAATACCCCCCAGCAAAGAAAATCGCTAGACCTGATGACGTCACTGGGGAATTCTAACAAACATTTAAAAAATTTATGCCACTCCTTTTCTCAAACTCTTCCAAGTAATTAAGGAGAAGGCAGTACTTCCTTACTCCTTCAATGAGGCCGGAATTGCCTTGATATCAGACAAAAATACAACAACAACAACAACAAAAAAGCTAGACACCGTGGTGGTGCACTACTGTAAACCCAGCTACTCAGGTGTCTGAGACGGGATAATCTTATGCAAGTTCAAAGCCAGCCTCAGCAACTTAGGGAGGCCCTAAGCAACTTAGCAAGACCCTGTCTCAAGAAATAAAAATAAAAAGGGCTGGGAATGTGACTCAGTGGTTAAGTGCCCCTGAGTTCAATCCTTGGTACAAAACAATAACAGCAACAAAAAGAAAAAAGGAGAAGGAAAAACAACAACAACAACAAAAAACTACAGAACAATATTCCTTATGAGCATTGATGTAAAAATGTTGAACAAAACCCTAGTAAACTGAATTCAATAGCATATTACAAGGCTCATACATCACGACCAAGCAAGGTTTATTCCTGGAATGCAGGCTGGTTCAAAATATGAAAATTGACCAACGTAATAAACCACATTAACAGAATAAAGGAAAAAAACAAGTGGAATAAATATCAGATGTTCATGTATATTGATGCAGAATAACATTTGACAAAATTCAGCACACTTACATGATAAAAACTAATTAGGAATAGAAGAAAACTACCTCAACATAATAAGAAACATATGTGAAAAACCCACAACAAACACCATGTTTAGTGAAGAAAGGCTGAAATCTTTCTGTAAGATCAGGAACAACACAAGGATACTCAATTTGCCAATTCTATTCAACAAAATACTGGAAGTGCTAGTCAGAGCAATTAGGCAAGAAAAAAAATAATAACAGTCATCAAAATGAAAGGAAGAAGTACAATTATCTCTATTTGCAGATGGCATGACCTTACATGTAGAAATTCCTAAATGTTCCACAAAAAGATTTAGAATTAACAATTTCAGCAAATAGACGGATACAAAACCAACACACAACAATCTGTGAATTTCTATGCACCAACAATGAACAATCTGAAAAGAAAACTAAGAAAATAATTCCATTTACAATAGAATCAAAAAAATAAAATAATTAGTAATTATCTTAAGATGGCTAGAAAAAAATTGCAGAAAGAAATTTTTAAAGACACGAATAAATGGAAAGATATCCCATGTGCATGGATTGAAAGATGTAATACTGTTTTGATGGCAATATTATCAAATGTGTTCTAGAAATTCAATGCAATCTCTATCAAAACATCACATGTTTTCAGAAACTGAAAATTCATCCTAAAATTTTTAAGGACCTCAAATGAGTCCTAAGTAGCCAAAGCAGGGTTGGAAAATAACAAAGTTGGAGGATCACACATTTTTGTTTCAAACTTCCTACAAACTACATACCCTGAAATGGTATAGTACAGGCATAAAGAGAGAGAGAGAGAGAGAGAGAGAGAGAGAGAGAGAGAGAGAGAGAGAGACCAGTGGAATAGACTATAGAGCCATGTAATAAACTGGTTTTCAACAAGAGTGTCAAAACCATTCAATGAGGAATGGACACACTTTTTACAAATGGTTCTGGGAAAACTGGATATTTATATGCAAAAGAATGAGGTTATAACCTTACCTAAAAAACATATTAACTCAAAATAAATTAAAAGGCTAATATAAGAATTAAAACTGTGAAACTCCTAGAATAAAACATGAGATAAAAGCTTCATAGTGTTGGATTTAGTAATTGTTTCTTCATTATGATACCAAAGGCACAGCAAGGAAAGAAAAAAATAGACAAATTTAACTTTATGAAAATTAAAAGCGGTTGTGCAACAAAAGATACTATGAACAAATTAAAATAGAAGCCCACAGAATGAGACAAGAATATTTGGAAATCAAATACCTGATGAGGGATTGATATCAAGAATGTAGAGAGAACCTAAAAACAACAACACACCAATTTGAAAAATGGGCAAATACTTGAATAGACATTTCTCTGAATGTACATAAACAACCAATAAGCACACTGAAAATACTCAGCATCACTAATTATTAGAGAGATGCAAACTGAATCACAATAAGCTATCACCTCATTACTAATAGGGCATTATGTAAAAATGTGGATGTGTAACCGATGTGATTCTGCAATCTGTATTTGGGTTAAAAATGGGAGTTCATAACCCACTTGAATCCAATGTATGAAATATGATATGTCAAGAGCTTTTTTGTAATGTTTTGAACAACCAATAAAAAAAAAGAAGGAAAAACACACCACAGAAAATAAGGGAATAACTGTCAGTGAGGATGTGGAGTAAAGGGAACCATGTACACTGTTGGTGGGACTATAAATTGGTATGCCATCCCAGGAAGCAGTATGGATGTTCCAAAATATTAGACATAAAATTGCCATATGTTCCAGCAATTCTAGTTCTGTTCACCAAAAGTATTAATACATAAAAATAATCGAAAGTGTGATTCTAAAGAGACGTGTACACTCATGTTTATACACCCATTATTCCTGGTAGTTGAAATATGAAAGTAACCCAAATGTACATCAACAGATGTATGAATAAGTAAAATATGTTATATACACTCACAGCAGAAAAGCATTCTGGGTAAAAAAGGAAGGAAATCCTCTATGTGCAGTGCTATAGTTGGATCTTTAGTGTCCCCAGAGACCTGTATATTTTAGGCTCAGTCCCAGGGGTGGTGCTACTGGGAGGTGGTGAAGCCCTTGAGAGGTTTGATCTAGCAGGAGATCCTTAAGTCACTGGCGGTGTTCCCTTGAAGGGGATGTGGGACTCCAGCCCCTTTCTCTCTCTTTGTGCCTCCTGGCCATAAGGTAAAAAGTTTTTTGTTCTGCCACATATTCCCCACCATCGCATTCAGCACCATCATCAGAGGCCTAAAAACAATAAGTCTGCCCAATCATTGCCTGGAAGACCTAAAACTGTGAGTCAAAATAACTCTTTCTACTTTACCTTAAGTATCTCATTATACTGATAGAAAGATAACTAACGAAAGAAATTGATACTAAGAAGAAGGGCAATTGACCATAGCTATAATGATACGATGTGGAGGGATCTTTGGAATTGTTTTAAGGGAAGAGTTTGGAAAAGTTTAGAGGAGTAGGCTAAAGGTAGGCTAGGAGGCTGTAAGCAGAACTTCACCAAAAATTCTGGTGAGGCTTAGAAGACCAGAATGCTAACAAAAATGTGGAGTGTAAAGATGATGCTGATGATGTTCCAAAAGAACATGAGGATCTATTGGAATTGTATTAGAGGTCACTCTTATTTCATCATGGCAAAGAATTTGAATGCACTTTCTCCATATACCAATACTTTTTGGGAGGCCAAGCTTAAAGGTCTTAGACCAATTTGCTTGGCAAAATACATTTCAAGGCACTATAGCATTTAGATTGTAGTATGGGCATTACTGGCTGCATTTAGCCAAACTTACAGTGAAAAACAGGAACAGAGTAGAAATATTGGAAAATATGGAGCTTGATGAGAAAGGGCACAGCTATTAGCATTACTAAAAAGAAGTAAATTGCTTTGTTGTAGGACAGTGGGAAGACTACCTCATGGGAATCTCAAGAATCTGCAAGGCCACCACACCCACCACAAGCTCAGAAATATAGAAATGCAAATTTGTTTCAAAAACTTTCCAAAGCAGAATTATTAGAGAAAAGAACACTGGCATGACCTCTACTGCCTAGGACTGACTGTGTTTAGTTGGAAAACTTGTCAGGGTCACTGTAGCTGTGTTTCAAACTGGTCCAGCTAGAACTCAATGGCAGACCTTGCCATTGTCCACATGATGCTGATTATAAGGATGCAAGAGTTAAGGGGTTGTGGAGGTTTCCACAGAGATTTTTAAAGGAAAGCCTGGCAGGCCAGCCAGTGTGCTATAGAGTCAAAGTACCTGCCACTTAAATATGAAACACCTAAAGTAGTCAAATCCATTGAGACAGAAAGTTGAATGTGGTTTGCAGAGATTGAAGGGAGGTGGGAAATGAATAGGTATTATTTTAAACATGTAGAGTTTTAATTGCAAGGTGAAAATAATTCTGGAAATGGGTGATAGTGACGGCTGCACAATACCGCAAACATACTGAGTACTCCTGACCTAAGAATGCGAAGACAGTAAAATTCATGTCATGCATATTTTGCCACAATGAAAACCATTATTAAAACATAAGTAATTTTTTTAAAAAAAATAAAACCTTAGTGGATAAATTCAAGAGCAGAATATTATCCAATTTGAAGAGAGAGAGAGAAAGAGAAAAGTTAAAAGGAATAGATTGAAAGCTTTAGAGAATCCTGAGTCAACAAAAAATTATCTAATATTCATGACAACATAACTGCAGGAGGAGAGGAGACATAAGGTGGAGTTTTAAATATACTCGAGAAATACTGGCTGAAAACTTACCAAGTTTGTCAACAAACATACAGATTCCAAAAGCTGAGAGAACCAAAACAAGACAAAGAAATTAAAAAAAAAAAAAAGTCACAGTAGGACACAACAGAGTCAAAATGCAGAAAACTGAAGATAAAGGGAAAAAATCTTGAAAGCAATGGGGGTGAAATCACATCACAGAAACAAAAGGAAAACATATGAATGACAGAAAATTTCTCATCAAAAATCGAAAGACAGAAGTGACATATTTTTCAAGTGCTGAAAGAAAATAACTGTCAAATCAAAATCCTATACCCAGTGAAAGTATCCTTCAGGGAAAAAGAAATTAAGACCTGCTTGGATGAAGAAAAGCTGAGAGTCTTTATTGCTAGTAGAACCACCCTAAAAGAATGGCTAAATTCTCTAAACAGAAAGTAACTTTAAAGAGGGAGGGAGGGAGGGAGGGAGGGAGAGAGAGAGAGAGAGAGAGAGAGAGAGAGAGAGAGAGAGAGAATATCTTGTAACATAAGAAATGAACAAAGAAGACAGTAAACCAAAATGTTTGCCTGGTAAACAAAATACATTTTTCTTCTCTTCTTAGTTTTCTAAATCGTGTTTGATGATGGAACCAAAATTATAATACTATCTGATGTGGTTCCAGATGTATGTATCAGAAATATTTATAGTATAAACAGCAAAGGGTAAAAGGAGTTATGTTTTCTATACTTAACTTGAACTGGTAGAATGATTATATCAGTAGAACGAGATATGTTATGTATAAATAATATAATATCTAGAGCAACCACAAATAAAAACGCTTTGTAAAAGAACACATTAAAAAACAGTACGGACAACTCAAAGTGGAATTCTTTTAAAATGTTCAAATAACCCACAGGAATTCAGGAAAAAGAAGAGAGAAATGAAAAGTACAGAACAATAGAAAACAAAGAATAAAAATGTCAGTCTTAAGCCCTAACAACCACAGCAGCAAAAGCAGGCTGAGAAGGAAATTCATAACTCTAAATGCATACATCAGAAAAGAGGGACAGTCTCATGGTGTCATGTAGATAATGTAAGCTCCTACTTCAAGAACATAGAAAAAGAAGAGTAAATCCAAAGCAAACAGGGGAAGGAAAATAAGAACAGAAAAGAGATAAAATTGGAAAACAATAGAGGAAGTCGATGAAACAAAAAAATCTTTGAAAAGAGCAATAAAATAGGCAAACATTTAGCAAAACTGACAAAGAGAGAAGACACAAGTTAACAGTATTAGGAATAAAACAGGAAATCACTACAGACCCTGTGGACATCAAAGAGAAAATAAGGCAGTATTATGAATTCTACACAAGAAAATTCGACAATTTAGATGAAATACAAGGATTTCTTGAAAAACACAACTCTCACGATCCATCTAATATGAAATAGGTAATTTGACTATCCCTGTAACTATTGAGGAAATAGAATTCAAAATGAAGAAGATTCCTAAAAGTTTCAGGCCTGGGTAGTTTCACTGAAAAGTTCTATCAAACACTTAAAGATGCGGCACTAATTCTAAGCAATTCATTCCAGAAAATAGAAGAGGAGATAACACTTCCCAATTTATTTTATAATGCTAAAAATATTCTGATCCCCAAACCAGACAATGAGTACAAAAAACATAAAGCTATAATTCAATATCCCTATAAAATAAGAATATAAACATTTTAAACAAACTGTCAATAGACTAAATTCAGCAATTATAAAAAGAATATACCATGACAAAGTAGATTTTTTTCCCCAGAGATGCAAAAATTGTTCCCCATTCAAATACCAATTAATAAAATTCACCAAAGTAATGGGCTAAAGCAGAAAAATCATATGATCACATCAATCAATGCATAAAAGCATTTGATAAAATTCAAAACCTATTTATGACTTTAAAAATAACTCTCAGAAAATAAAATAGGAATAGAAGGAAATTCCCTAGACTTGATAAAAGGTTTACATCAAACCCATGGCTAACATTATCTTAAAGTGAAAAACTAACTGCTTACCTCCTAAGATCAAGAACGTGGTAAGAGTATCTGCCCTCCAGCCCTATTCAACATCATGCTGGAAGTTCTAGACAGTACAATAAAATAAGAAAAGAAAGCTAAAAGGCACACAAATTGGAAGGAAAGAAATAAAATTGTCTCATTTGCAGATAGTATGCTTGTCTATGTAGAAAATAAAATAAACTCCTAGAACTAATAGGTGAGTCCAGGAAAAATTCAGGATCCAAAAGAAGCATCAAAAAAAAAATTCTTTATGTTTTAACATTATACATATAAATATATACTGATATATTTTTATATTTCAATACCCTAACAATGTAATACCACTTACAATCACTCAAGAAAACTATTTTAACTCATGTACAGGACCTGTATGCTGACAACTACCAAACGTTGCTGAAAAAAAATTTTAAAAATCTAAATAAACAAAGCAACATATTGTTTTCACTGTATGGAAGATTCAACATAGTAAAAGATGTCCTTTCTCCCTGAATTTGTTTATGAGTTTAACATAATTCCTATCAAATCCTAAAACTCTTTTCTTGAAGCTACAGATAGGATTACTCTAAAATTTATATAGAAAGCAAAGGAACTGCAAATATTAAACAATTTCCTAAAGGGAGGATAAAGTAAGAGAAATAAGTCTGATTGCAAGATGTTTTGCATAGCTACAGAAATCAAGACCACGTGGTATTGGCAGCAGGACAGATACATATGTCCCTGCAATAGAATATAAAAACTAGAAAAATACCCATACAAATATTCAAACTGATTTTCCACAAACATTTAAAAGCAACTCAATGGGCAAAAGATAAGCTTTTCAATAATTTGAAGCAATTTTATATCTCTAGGCAAGAAAAAGAAGGAGAAGAATAAGAAAAAAGAAAAAGAGGAAGAGGAGGAGAGAATGCAGACAGGTATAAAGAGTAAGAAGAAAAAGAGAAAAAGGAGGAGAAAAGAAGGAGGGAGAGAAGGAGGAGGAGGAGCTCAACCTCAGTTTTACCTTTAACCCAAAATTTTACAAATTAAGTAAAAATAGATCAGAAGGACTGGGAATGAGGCTCTAGGGTATGCACAGGGCCAAAGAACACAAAAAATAAATATGCATCATAGACTTAAATATTAAAACTATTTTTAATGGAAAAATACTTCATGACTTTCTACCAGGGAAAAAAATCCTAGACTTGACACCAAAAAATAATCCATTTAAAGAAAAAATAATGGTAATTTGGACTTCATTAAAATTATAAATTTCAACTTTGTTGGGGAAAAGAAGACCTATGTATACATGCATATAAACATGTACACACACACACACACACACACACACACATATATATATATATACACATGTATGTATTTAAAGGTGTTGAGACATACATATTTTTAAGGAGTTGAGGTGCTGGAATATATATGTATATATTGTACTCTCAAATCTCAATAATAAAATACAAACAATTCAATTAGAAAATGTGCAAACAACATGAAGAGATGTTTCATCCAAGAGAATATACAGATGGCAATAAGCACATGAAAAGATGTTGGGCGTTAGGGACATGCAAATTAAAACCATGCTTAGATAACAATATACACCTCACAAAATGCACAAAATCTGCATTATTCCTTCCTTGCTGGTAGGAATGTAAAATAGTACAGCCACTCTGGAAAAGTTTGGTTGTTTACTTAAATAACAAACAAGTACTATGTTACACAAAAATTGCACTCCCGGCATTTATCCCAGTGAAATTAAAACTTAAAATTCACATAAAAACTAAACACAAATGTTAATAACAGCAAAAAAAAAAAAATGGAAGCAACCCATACATTACTTCAATAGCTGAATGGCTAAAAACCTGTGGTATATCCATACTACGGAATATCACCCAGCAATAAACATTTGTGCATCTCCAGAGTTTCATACTGTATGATTCCATGCAGTCATGAAATGACAAAACAGAAATGAAGAACCGATTTATGGTTGCCAGGACTAAGGAGAAGGTAGAAGTGGAAAGATAGTGGATGTGGTTATAGATAGGGCAACAGGAGAGGTTCTTGGGATGAAGGCATCTTGACTGTATCAATGTCAATATCCTGGTGCTGGTATTGTACTAGTTTCATAAGATATTAGCTTTGAGGAAAATTGACTAAGGGTACATGAGATCATTTTATATCATTTCTTGTAACTACATGTGAATTTATCATTCTCTCACAATTTGAACTAAAAGTTTGATTTTAAAAAGGTGTATTGGGTAATTTTAGAAAATCTGGAAAATATATATGCAGAAACATGAAAAATAATAAAAATTATTTGGATCTCTACCATCCATAGATAACCACTTTTAATATTCAGGCATACATAACCAGTTTTTAAAATTTTTCTGAGCATGAGTAATTTCAAGGAAATGGTCCCGTTAACTACCTCTCAGCATAAGAATTATTTGAATTCAGAAGCCTCTTCTCCTACATGACTTGATGCATTCTCTGACCCTTCAGTGGATCTCCAACCTTCCTCTCCCAACACTTTAGCTAACTTCCTAAGTTTGCTCATCTAACTCCAGACAGGACCCATTTATGCTTTATTTATAAGAACCAGCAATGTCATGGCAGTGATTCTGTGTACCTTGTATATAGTATATTTCATTCAAATACCCTACATCAGCAATATACCACAGAGCAATAACCAAGTGGTAGCACCAAGGTGACCTTGGGAATGGGTTAGTCCTGTGGTGTCCGAGATCAATGATATGGTAGAACAGAAGTTATAGTGAGCTCACATTTGATGGAACAGGGTGGCTTGTCATGTGGGTTGATTGTTCATTTGTTCTGTAGTGAGCATCTCAGTCTGGGTGGTGCAGACTAATATTGAGACATTTTAGATGGGTCTGATCCATAAAGAAATGATAACTTTCCCTGCCACTACCTATACCTCAAATTCTCCTATAAACTATAAAATAGGCACCTTTTTTATAACTTTGGTTTTTAGGGGTATTAAGAGTGTACAGATGTCTCTGCAGCACCTCAACAGCTTAAAAAACAAAGGATGTTTAGTAGCATCATCATAAACACATGAGGGACGGATTGCACTACAGTGTTGTGATAGTTAGATGATAGGAATTTTTCAACTCCATTATAATCTTATGGGCCCTTCATACAGGTCCCTATTATTGACAGAGGCATATCTCTGCAGGGCAGAACTGTTAACTGGAGAAAGGAATAAGGACACTTTATGGAATAATGAAAAAGTTTTGTCTTATTAGGGAGGTGATTTCACAGATGTATGCAATTATCAAACTCATCAAACCGAACACAGAAGGGCATGCATACTATTGTACATAAATTGTATCCTTATAAAGAGTTTTTTTTTTTTAAGTTGTGGCACCCACCCTTATCCAAGGGCAAGGAAGTTTACCCTCATTGAATAAAGTTTTAATGGGCAATAGGAAACAAAATAAAGTTTTATTTTGATCACCTCCCCAACTGTGCTTATTGAAGACATCAGTTAAATGCACTATTTATTTGGTCCAAGAATGTCTTTGAAAAAAGGAAGAAAGAGGATGCCTGACACCATGCTGGCTTTGCCTGTTAGTCCACCTATTTCCACTCCTCTACTCTCACTGTTCCACTCACTGAGTGTACACAGGGACTCCCTTCCTCTTCCATCCTGGGTGCATGATGCTCTCCTGGGCAGCTCTGAACTGGCTAACAACCCCCAAAGCAACAGAAGATGACACAAGACAGAATAGAATGGAGGGTTGATTTGCAAAGTACCTGTTCAAAGTGCCAAAACTAGTTTAAGGGAATCTCTTCTGTCGAGAATTAGGGGGCAGACTTCACTGCAGCAATGAGATGACTGTACTTTGAAGAACTGGGAGAATTCTGATCAGTGGAGAGAGACTTAAAGAGGACAATTCCGTAAGGGCATATCCTAACCAAAGGCACAGAATCAGAAAAGCTCCAAACATGTTGGGGGAAATCAAAAGTATTAAATATAGATAGCATTTGTTGAATGTCTTCTCTTTGCCACCCACTTTACATCTACTTCCTCATTGAACTTCAGGACATCTCCTCTCTTTACAAGTAAAGAAATGAAGACAGAATATAACTGGAGAAATTGCTCAAGGTCTCCCAGCCAGCAAAGGCAGAGTTGAACTTTGCCTCCAGCTGCACAACTCTTATATTTGCCAGAAAGTACCAATTTTATTACAGATAAAGAGAAGTCATTAGAGTTCTTAAAGGAAAATTATATGACTGTGAAAGAAATATTTCAAGAGTTTTCTAGACATAATGGATAGAATAAACTAGGCAGGAACCAACCACAAAAATAAGGAATAAGAGAACACTGGGATACTGCATTAGTTCCAATAGGGTCTATTTGTGTGTCTAAATTAAAGGGATAGTTGAAGAATTTTTTTAAATATTCATTTTAAAAGAAATACTCTCAAGACTTAAAAAGAACAATTGAGCAAGAAGAACTAGGGGTTCAACCTTGGAGCTAGGGAAGGCGGTTCTGTTGCAAAAGTCAGGAAGAAGAGGAGGATGGTCAACTAATCAGTTCAGCACATTTGAGGTTTGAAAACTGGTGTGACATGCAGATAGTGTGAGATCTGCATGACCATGATAGAAGAGCAGAGCTTGAGATCAGAAAGCTAAACCTTGGACAATAGAGCAACTCATGAAGTGCTTGAATTCTGGAGTCCGAACAGATCAGAATTTGACACTGTCTTAGACTGTTTTTTGTTACTATAACAGACTACTTGAGATTACGTGATTAATAAAGAATAGAGGTTTAATTTAGCTCATAGTTCTGGAGACCAGGAAGTCCTAGGGCATAGTGGTGACAGCTGATGTGGGTGTCAGAACATGGCAGAGGTGAAAGAAAAGTTAGTATGTGAAAAAGAGATAAAACACAAAGGGAGCTTCATTTTATAACAACCAGTTCTTATAAGAACAAACCCAATCTACCCCCAAGAGAAAGAAGAAGTTAATTCCTCCTAAGGGCCTAATTGCCCTTAAAGGCCCCACCTCCCAATACCATCACAATGAAAATCAAATTTCAACATGAGTTTCAGAGGGGGCAAGCCATATTCAAACCATAGCAGATACCTACCATCTTAGCCTTAAATCCTTCCTCAATAAAGTAAAATAATGAATGTATCTGGTTTAAAGAGTAGATAGAAGAATTAAAATGTTCAGTAATGTCAGTTCTGCATTATAAAGGCATGTTCATATTTGGGAGGAAGTCAGAGAATGGAGGCCCAGGAGACACAGATGATGAGCAATCAGAGAAATTTGGAAAAGACTTAGAAAAATGCCCCATGGTACACAGCTGAAGGGTCTTTAGAAGAGACGGATAAACATCACCACAAAGGGGCAATGACATTGTCAATCAATAGACTAAAGAAGGTAAAGCCAAACTTCGGACAATGAAAGGGACCCAGGTCACAAGGAGGCAATCGATACAGACCAACAAGATGGGCAGTCAAAGGAAAGGGAGACTTCTTAGAACAGTCATCAGGAAAAGAGCAAACTCAAATCAAAATTTATTTTCAACATCAAGAAGACTGGCCTACGATTGAGCTGAAGTAAAAGTTCAATGAACAAAGAAGTACCAAATATACTTAGGAAAAAAATAATCCTTAACAGGCAAAAATTCCAGAGAAAGGCAGTGCACACTGAAGGTAAGGGGGAACACGGATGAGTTAGCCTAAGAAGGAAAGAAGTAAATCTCTTCTCTGGACTGAGGATGGAGAAGAGCCAAGATAAGATGTAAAAAGAAAAAAATGGCTTTGGTGGATGGTGAAGAAAGATGTGATTGTGAGGCTAAAATCTTCCCATCCTTCAGGTTGCCATTAGTTAGAACAGAAACAGGGTCTCAGGCCACGGGAGGGGAGCGGATCTTCCCTCCTTCCCAGTTGAATACCTAGACGTGGCCTTCATGACAAAGGGACAATATTTTTGTTCAAATAAGTGAATCCAATTGAGCTATTGTAGCAGATTCTCTCAGTTGCCACCTCCCCCAAAGAGTGCTGCAGCTGCCCAATTATAAGGGATGGCCAAGTAGAAGTTGAAAAGTTTGGATCATAGACTGGTGGGGGAGTGTGTCCCTCACGGAGCTCCCCTGGATCAATGATTTCTGTGAAAATTTTAAATGCCCCAATTCTCTGATGTGTGTGGCTTTGAAGCCCATGTCCCAGGGGGGCCTAATTCAACATTTGGCAATCCGTTGGAGTATGTGGTACTTGGCATTTTCATTGCTTCATTATTTAAAGGGCAATTCATTACGTGCAATGGAAACAAATAAAACTCTATTTCTGACATTTCTAAATCTGAACCCTGAACTCTCAATAAAACTTCCAGTTTCAAAATGATTATTTAAGCAAAGCCCTGGTGTATTCACGCTGAACCATTGAGCAGTGTTCCTAATGGTTGGTGATGCAATCTCGATGCTGAGACTTGGGTATTGGAACTTCCCTGAAGCATATTAAGTAGTCCCCTATGCTGCAACCCATTAAAGGCAATCTTGTCCTCACAGGCCTCAATCAAATTTGCACAGCAATTAGTCCTGCCCAGAGTTTGATACATTTCTTAATTATAAAACAACTTTGTACTCTATTGGCCCTTTCAGATGGGTTAAGAGAATGTTAATTACCTCCTCCTGAGACATCAAAGAGTTTTTTTTTTTTTCCTTTTAATCCCTATTTTAGGGATGAATAAGGCAAGATGTAGAGAGGATCTAACATCTACTGAGCACCTACTATGTGTTCGCATCTGTGTGGGGTGGTTTACACATATGCAGAGAAGCCTATGAGTAAATTTTGGATGCGGGTTTGCAGATGGAAAAAATAAATTTAGAGAGGTTAGATTATCTGATGTTGGTCACATGACTCGTAAGTCTGCCTAAAAAAAATGAGCTTTGTTCTTGGTAGATCTTAAAGTTGCGGATACCGTGCCCCACACTTGTAGAAAACATCATGCATTTTGCGAGCACCTTCTGTATGCCAGGCTTCGTGCTAGGCGCACTGAAGAGTAAGATGACTGGGTGCCTGTTCCCCAAGCAACCAGGAGACAGCTCCTCTGAGGGGTGCTTGTATGTGTGTGTGGGTGTGTGTGCGCTCCTTCTTCTCTAGGCAGTAAGCAACTAGCTCAGCGGGGCTGGGTGTGGCCCTGGGAGTTCACACAATCTAGTCGTTCTCCTGAGGAGCCAAATCTCCTGGAAATCGCCACGTCTCCCTTCAGCTTGGTTTTAGGCATTCCACAGGGAAGGAAGTTAAAACGTGTCAAAACCAGCCCCTCCAAAAAAGAAAGAAAAGAAAAGAAAAAGGAACCTGAGCATTCTCGTGCCACTGACTTGGGCATCAGAGAATGCCAACTGCTTCCTTCCCCTCCCTTCACTCTGGCAACCAGGTCCTAAGCCCAGTCCTTTTTTTTTTTTTTTTTTCATTGTAATCTTCCTAAATTGCACATTTCATAAGACCTTCAGGAAAAAGTCAGGAAATGAGGTTTAGAGGAAGAGGGAGGCGGAGAGTAGGGGGCCGGGTGGGGACGGGGGAGGGGGAGGCAAACTACAGGAGAGCGAGTCTTTCATTATCACGACCTGTTCGGCGCACATCCTACCCCTCTCCCTGTGCCACCCTCTCGCTGGATGCGAGCCATCCTCCGGGCTAATGAGCAGAGCACAGGAGATAACTAATCCTAATGCAATTACCGCTCGGCATTACACTGATAGGTTGGAGGCGCTCCCTGGGTGCCCCGCAGCCTGAGACAGGCTCGTGCAGATGTGCCTGAGCCTCCTGTCGGAGACGTTTTGACAGCTGTATACAGTCCCGGGCCCCCTCCCACTGCCTGCATCCCGGGAGAGTGATCTTTTAACAGCGAGTCCCCACGAAGCCTGTCGGAGGTGAAATGAAATCTTAGCAGCTTGGGGGAAATCTGGTCGGGCGGTGCGCGTTCGGATGCTATTTCTAGGGCCGTGATGGAACCAGCAGAGACGCAGGCCCTTCTCCCCGGCCGTCCCCCACCCCCGCCGCTTCCTGAGAGCCTTGCTGGGTGTTTAAACTGCAGTGAAAAATTGGAGCGCGCAGGCCGGGCCCTCTCCTGGCGGAGCTGGGCGCTCCGGTGAGAGGGGGAGGGCTCGCAGCACACATGTTCCTTTGTTTGGCCGGACCACGTGCTCTGTTTGCACAGCAGCTTGTGGTACCACTGGAGGAAATCGAACCAACACTGAAAGTTCAAGGAACAGCCAAGCTCTGCTGGGAAGCGGCGGGGCCCGGGCCGGGATGAAGTGATGAAGCAGGAGGCCTCCGGACCCCCTCCCTGGGAGACAGGGGCTGGGAACCCTGGAGCAGACGCTATTTTGGATACAGGAGACTGCAGGTTTCTGGCACCCTGTGCACACTGCGAGGGGGTTTTCTGCGGTAACCAGCAGTCCTGCCTGGGATGGGGAGTGGACTTTGATGATGATAATAATCTCTTGTGTTTGAAAGAGCTTTATAGTTGATAAAGGCTTCTCACAACCTCTACCCCATTTGATTCTTGCAAAAACGTACGAAGCCAAAATGCCTCTCCCTTCTTGGGGTGAAGTCAGAGAGGGAAAGGGCTGAAGCCCCTGAACCCTTGACCGTGTAGTCTGACCCTCCAGGAGGCCCAGCGGGCAGCTCCAACTGCACTAATGCCAAAATGCATGAAATAGTAATCATTTGTCTTCCGCACATTCCTCTCTTTATCTCTCAAAAAAAAAAAAAAAAGAAAGAAAAAATCCAAACAACACAGAAATAAATGATACATAAATCATGATGTAAAAAAGAAACTTTTTTCCAAACTCCAATTCCCCAAATACAGGCACATGGTTCAGAATTTCAGTGATGCCCTTTTTTCATGCATGCCTAAATATTTTAATACAACTTTTCAATACATGCATCTTTGTTTTTTAATGTGATTTTTGCTACACATACCATTCCCTTTGGCCATACATCAAAAATGTTTTTCCAAAACATATTGTATAAATCTACACCCTTGTTCTTTTTAACAGCTGTATTGTATTTCTTTGAATGGATGTTATTATTGTTATTAAATAAGCAGATGGCTTCCAGTTTTTGTTTATTAAAACAATGAACAGATTTGAATACATTATTGCACATTGTGAAAGTATTATTTTAGGATAAATTCCTAAAATTGCTAATCTGAAGGTGTTGGTCCCAAGGAAAAGCATGTTTTAAACTTCAATAGACATGACCAAATTGTTGAACAAAAAAGCATTGGCACTAAAATACAATGGATGTAAGAAACTCAATGGCTAGTGTCCGGCAGTATATGAAAGTTACCAATCTCCATACTCATGACCCAGGTATTTGCTGATTCACCAGAATAAAATCTGGTGCTTTTAAGAGTGAAGTTAAACATTCCTTATAATATTTTTAATGATTGTCATTTATTTTCTGTAAATTAGTGTGTCTTTCACCTGATTTCTATTGCTTTGCTCAACTTATTTATTTGAACAAAGTTTTCATTCGAATACTTTCCAAAGTTTTTTTCCCCAGTTCATCTTCTTTTAATTCTGAAATACAGAAATGTTAAATGCTTAAAATATCATCAAATTTGTCAATCTTTACAGTTCTTAAGTTTGACATCATGCTTAAAAAGAATTTCTCAAACTTCCTGAAAATTAAAATAGTCTGCTATATTTTCTTTTGATATTGTCATGACTTTTTGCATTTTATTTTGCAGATTTTTATTAAGCCAGTAACGTAGATCAGATGTAAGAAATTTTTAGTTTTTAAATATATACATATATATATAAAACTTAAAAATTCACATAGTTTCTGTAATTCATGGAGCTTATGTTCTAGGGTGGGAGACAGACAATAAATGAATGAATAAATAAAATCCAAAGCACCATGTAGAACGAATGAAAAATATCAGGGAATCCCTGCTTAGGGAAACTGTTCACAGAAGGCAAGATTTAAACTAAGCCCTGAAGGATGAGAAATAGCCAGTCATAGAGGTGAAGATCATTCCAAACAGAAGGAGCAGCATAGGCAAAGGCCCTGAAAATAATTGGAAGTATTGGAGAAACCTAAAGAAGGCCAGTGTGAGTGGAACATGGTGATCACTGGAGTGAGTCAGAAGATAAAGAATCTTGAAGACCAAACAAAGAAGTTAGTAGGTGCTGTACAGACCCCAGGAAGGAATCAATTGTGTCAAAATGCAGCAAGAAGCTATAGAATAGGCATGTGTGGGGGGTACGTCTGCTTGAACCCAGGACCTTGCTCATGCGAAGCACGCACTGTAGCACCAAGCTGCAGCACCAACCCCTGTTTTTATATTTTACAGATTCTCCTTAACTCACTGTAGGGTTACATCTCAATAAACCCATCTTAAACTGAAAATACCATAAATCAAAAACGCATTTAACATACCTAACAGAGTGAACACCCTGAGCTGCAGAGTTTTGGTCCTTTCCGCTCACGATGGGGTGGCTGTTCACCTGGGAGCTGCTGAGGCTCACGACCACTGCCCAGCATCAAAAGAAAGTGTGGTACCACACAGATCATGAGCCTAGGAAAGGATCAAAATTCAAACTTTAAAATATGTTTTCTATTCAATGTGTATCACTTTCACAGCATCATAAAATCAGAAAGATGAAAGTCAAACCATTGTAAGTTGGAGACTATATTCAAAAGAATTCTCTGGCTTCTCTGAGAATGATGTAAACGGGGCAAGAGACAAAACAGTGTCAGGAAGGACTCTAGGAAAGAAGATGGCGGCTTGCTGGACGGTGGTGGTAGAGATTGACATGACCTGCTGATGGCGTGGATGTGGGAGAAGCAGAAATTGAGCACATTGAGGTGGACCATTTCCTGATTAAGTGTAGTTTGAAGAAGGATGCAGAGATGCTTTAGATCCTCGTGAGATATACATGTCAGTCTGTCGAGTAGGTGGTTGTCTTGCAAAACTGGTACTAGGAGAAGATTAGATAGGAGATAAAAATTTGTAAAATTTGGAAATTACTGGCCAGATTCTGGCAAAAAGACTTGAGGAGTTTCCATACATGGAGAAGAGAAGGGAAAGAGAACAAGTAAGAGATTGAGGGGAGGGATGGTAGACTGTCAAATGCTGCACAGAGGACCCAAAGTGTGAGTACTAGAAAGAAGCCACTAGGTGGCCAGGCACAGTGGCACAAGCCTGTAGTCCCAGTGGGTCAGGAGGCTGAGACAGGAGGATTGTGGTTCAAAGCCAGCCTCAGCAAATATGAGGCTCTAAGAAACTCAGTGAGACCCTGTCTCTAATAAAATACAAAATAGGGCTAAGGATGTGGCTCAGTGGTTGACTGCCCCTAGTTCAATCCCCAGTACCCCCAAAAAAAAGCCATTAGGTGGCCACAAGAGCTCAATGATATTGATGGAAGCAGTTTTAGAAAAATGAGGTAGAAACTGCAATTAGAGAAACACAGCAAGCTCACTGAGAGACAATTTGGAATTTAACAGAGAACTTTGAAGATAATAATACCTTAATCTGATATTTCTCAAACTTTGTTGTACATTCAACTCAACCAGTCAAGAATGCAGTCTGGAGACCCCATGCCCAGAGAGTCTGACACCGTACTTCAAGGGTCAATATTTAAAATAAGTGCTTCGGGTGATTCTGATACACAGCAAAGTCTGAGACTCTTGGCTATAATACAAGGATAGATTTCCCCAGATGGAATTTCAGATCCCCTGCCTGTTTGGAAGAAGAAAGATTGAGGACAGAGGCCCTTCAGGGACTTTCAGATTGTGTCACATAAGCAACCACCAACTCTGATGGCAGTAGTGACTGTACAGCCTAATACATCACTTGGCCTTACACACAAGTGTTTTGACCTGAGATCAAGTTGG